>NC_143073.1:27127500-27727500 GCF_052426305.1 Pelodiscus sinensis | reverse complement strand
CAGGACTCCTGCCTTCTCTCCCAGCTCGGGGAGGCAGTGGGGTCTAGGGGATCCAGTGGGGTGGAGGGCACGAAGCCAGGGCTCCTGCCTTCTCTCCCAGCTTCTGGGAGGGAGTGGGGTCTAGGGGATCCAGTGGGGTGGAGGGCACAAAGCCAGGACTCCTGCCTTCTCTCCCAGCTCTGGGAGGCAGTGGGGTCTAGGGGATCCAGTGGGGTGGAGGGCACGAAGCCAGGGCTCCTGCCTTCTCTCCCAGCTCGGGGAGGCAGTGGGGTTTAGGGGATCCAGTGGGGTGGAGGGCACAAAGCCAGGACTCCTGCCTTCTCTCCCAGCTCGGGGAGGCAGTGGGGTCTAGGGGATCCAGTGGGGTGGAGGGCACAAAGCCAGGACTCCTGCCTTCTCTCCCAGCTCGGGGAGGCAGTGGGGTCTAGGGGATCCAGTGGGGTGGAGGGCACAAAGCCAGGACTCCTGCCTTCTCTCCCAGCTCGGGGAGGCAGTGGGGTCTAGGGGATCCAGTGGGGTGGAGGGCACAAAGCCAGGACTCCTGCCTTCTCTCCCAGCTCCGGGAGGCAGTGGGGTCTAGGGGATCCAGTGGGGTGGAGGGCACAAAGCCAGGACTCCTGCCTTCTCTCCCAGCTCGGGGAGGCAGTGGGGTCTAGGGGATCCAGTGGGGTGGAGGGCACAAAGCCATGGCTCCTGCCTTCTCTCCCAACTCGGGGAGGGAGTGGGGTCTAGGGGATCCAGTGGGGTGGAGGGCACAAAGCCAGGACTCCTGCCTTCTCTCCCAGCTCGGGGAGGCAGTGGGGTCTAGGGGATCCAGTGGGGTGGAGGGCACAAAGCCAGGGCTCCTGCCTTCTCTCCCAGCTCGGGGAGGCAGTGGGGTCTAGGGGATCCAGTGGGGTGGAGGACACAAAGCCAGGACTCCTGCCTTCTCTCCCAACTCGGGGAGGGAGTGGGGTCTAGGGGATCCAGTGGGGTTGAGGGCACAAAGCCAGGACTCCTGCCTTCTCTCCCAGCTCGGGGAGGCAGTGGGGTCTAGGGGATCCAGTGGGGTGGAGGGCACAAAGCCAGGACTCCTGCCTTCTCTCCCAGCTCGGGGAGGGAGTGGGGTCTAGGGGATCCAGTGGGGTGGAGGGCACAAAGCCAGGACTCCTGCCTTCTCTCCCAGCTCGGGGAGGGAGTGGGGTCTAGGGGATCCAGTGGGGTGGAGGGCACAAAGCCAGGACTCCTGCCTTCTCTCCCAGCTCGGGGAGGCAGTGGGGTCTAGGGGATCCAGTGGGGTGGAGGGCACAAAGCCAGGGCTCCTGCCTTCTCTCCCAGCTCGGGGAGGCAGTGGGGTCTAGGGGATCCAGTGGGGTGGAGGACACAAAGCCAGGACTCCTGCCTTCTCTCCCAACTCGGGGAGGGAGTGGGGTCTAGGGGATCCAGTGGGGTGGAGGGCACAAAGCCAGGACTCCTGCCTTCTCTCCCAGCTCGGGGAGGCAGTGGGGTCTAGGGGATCCAGTGGGGTGGAGGGCACAAAGCCAGGACTCCTGCCTTCTCTCCCAGCTCGGGGAGGGAGTGGGGTCTAGGGGATCCAGTGGGGTGGAGGGCACAAAGCCAGGGCTCCTGCCTTCTCTCCCAGCTCGGGGAGGCAGTGGGGTCTAGGGGATCCAGTGGGGTGGAGGGCACGAAGCCAGGACTCCTGCCTTCTCTCCCAGCTCGGGGAGGCAGTGGGGTCTAGGGGATCCAGTGGGGTGGAGGGCACGAAGCCAGGGCTCCTGCCTTCTCTCCCAGCTCGGGGAGGCAGTGGGGTCTAGGGGATCCAGTGGGGTGGAGGGCACAAAGCCAGGGCTCCTGCCTTCTCTCCCAGCTCGGGGAGGGAGTGGGGTCTAGGGGATCCAGTGGGGTGGAGGGCACAAAGCCAGGAGTCCTGCCTTCTCTCCCAGCTCGGGGAGGGAGTGGGGTCTAGGGGATCCAGTGGGGTGGAGGGCACAAAGCCAGGGCTCCTGCCTTCTCTCCCAGCTCGGGGAGGCAGTGGGGTCTAGGGGATCCAGTGGGGTGGAGGGCACGAAGCCAGGGCTCCTGCCTTCTCTCCCAGCTCGGGGAGGCAGTGGGGTCTAGGGGATCCAGTGGGGTGGAGGGCACAAAGCCAGGACTCCTGCCTTCTCTCCCAGCTCGGGGAGGCAGTGGGGTCTAGGGGATCCAGTGGGGTGGAGGGCACAAAGCCAGGACTCCTACCTTCTCTCCCAGCTCGGGGAGGCAGTGGGGTCTAGGGGATCCAGTGGGGTGGAGGGCACAAAGCCAGGACTCCTGCCTTCTCTCCCAGCTCGGGGAGGCAGTGGGGTCTAGGGGATCCAGTGGGGTGGAGGGCACGAAGCCAGGGCTCCTGCCTTCTCTCCCAGCTCGGGGAGGGAGTGGGGTCTAGGGGATCCAGTGGGGTGGAGGGCACAAAGCCAGGACTCCTGCCTTCTCTCCCAGCTCGGGGAGGGAGTGGGGTCTAGGGGATCCAGTGGGGTGGAGGGCACAAAGCCAGGACTCCTGCCTTCTCTCCCAGCTCGGGGAGGCAGTGGGGTCTAGGGGATCCAGTGGGGTGGAGGGCACAAAGCCAGGACTCCTGCCTTCTCTCCCAGCTCGGGGAGGCAGTGGGGTCTAGGGGATCCAGTGGGGTGGAGGGCACAAAGCCAGGACTCCTGCCTTCTCTCCCAGCTCGGGGAGGGAGTGGGGTCTAGGGGATCCAGTGGGGTGGAGGGCACAAAGCCAGGGCTCCTGCCTTCTCTCCCAGCTCGGGGAGGCAGTGGGGTCTAGGGGATCCAGTGGGGTGGAGGGCACAAAGCCAGGGCTCCTGCCTTCTCTCCCAGCTCGGGGAGGAGGCAGTGGGGTCTAGGGGATCCAGTGGGGTTGAGGGCACAAAGCCAGGGCTCCTGCCTTCTCTCCCAGCTCGGGGAGGCAGTGGGGTCTAGGGGATCCAGTGGGGTGGAGGGCACGAAGCCAGGGCTCCTGCCTTCTCTCCCAGCTCGGGGAGGGAGTGGGGTCTAGGGGATCCAGTGGGGTGGAGGGCACAAAGCCAGGACTCCTGCCTTCTCTCCCAGCTCGGGGAGGCAGTGGGGTCTAGGGGATCCAGTGGGGTGGAGGGCACAAAGCCAGGACTCCTGCCTTCTCTCCCAGCTTGGGGAGGCAGTGGGGTCTAGGGGATCCAGTGGGGTGGAGGGCACAAAGCCAGGACTCCTGCCTTCTCTCCCAGCTCGGGGAGGCAGTGGGGTCTAGGGGATCCAGTGGGGTGGAGGGCACAAAGCCAGGACTCCTGCCTTCTCTCCCAGCTCGGGGAGGCAGTGGGGTCTAGGGGATCCAGTGGGGTGGAGGGCACAAAGCCAGGACTCCTGCCTTCTCTCCCAGCTCGGGGAGGCAGTGGGGTCTAGGGGATCCAGTGGGGTGGAGGGCACGAAGCCAGGGCTCCTGCCTTCTCTCCCAGCTCGGGGAGGCAGTGGGGTCTAGGGGATCCAGTGGGGTGGAGGGCACAAAGCCAGGACTCCTGCCTTCTCTCCCAGCTCGGGGAGGGAGTGGGGTCTAGGGGATCCAGTGGGGTGGAGGGCACAAAGCCAGGACTCCTGCCTTCTCTCCCAGCTCGGGGAGGCAGTGGGGTCTAGGGGATCCAGTGGGGTGGAGGGCACAAAGCCAGGACTCCTGCCTTCTCTCCCAGCTTGGGGAGGCAGTGGGGTCTAGGGGATCCAGTGGGGTGGAGGGCACAAAGCCAGGACTCCTGCCTTCTCTCCCAGCTCGGGGAGGAGGCAGTGGGGTCTAGGGGATCCAGTGAGGTGGAGGGCACGAAGCCAGGGCTCCTGCCTTCTCTCCCAGCTCGGGGAGGCAGTGGGGTCTAGGGGATCCAGTGGGGTGGAGGGCACAAAGCCAGGACTCCTGCCTTCTCTCCCAGCTCGGGGAAGCAGTGGGGTCTAGGGGATCCAGTGGGGTGGAGGGCACAAAGCCAGGACTCCTGCCTTCTCTCCCAGCTCGGGGAGGCAGTGGGGTCTAGGGGATCCAGTGGGGTGGAGGGCACGAAGCCAGGGCTCCTGCCTTCTCTCCCAGCTCGGGGAGGGAGTGGGGTCTAGGGGATCCAGTGGGGTGGAGGGCACAAAGCCAGGACTCCTGCCTTCTCTCCCAGCTCGGGGAGGGGCCTGGTGGGGAGAGGCCCAGAGGGGTTTCTGAGCAGACATGGTGCTTAGGAGTCACCGTGGTGGGGGGCTGGGCTCCTGCATCCCGACCCTGAATCCCCCTCCCTGTAGTTACCGGCTCTCTGGGGCCCCCAACCATGCTGGGCTCGAAGTAGGCGGCTTTCAGGGGGATGCTCTCTGCCACGGGGGGATTTGAGACCTGGAACGAACCAGACACGCTGAGCACAGGCCAGAGCCGGACTGCTCCTCACAGCCAGCAAGAGAACCCAGGAGCCCATGGGACACAGCCCCCCCACGGGACCCTGACCCACACGGGACAAAGCCCCCCACGGCACACAGCCCCCCACGGGTCCCTGACCCCCACGGGACACAGCCCCCCACGGATCCCTGACCCCCACGGGACACAGCCCCCCACGGGACACTGCCCCCCACGGGACGCAGCCCCCCACGGGACGCAGCCCCCCTACCTGCTCCAGCTCCTCAATCTTCTTCTGGGGTGGGGGTGGCTTGTAGGCCGGGGGCCCGTCCAGGCTGCAAGGGGCAGATGGAGGCAGAGAGGTGAATGTGGGTGGAGGCGGGGGGGGGGGGGGGGGAAGGCATGTGCCTGAACCCCTTCCCCCCCCCTCGGATCCTTGAGCGTCCTCAGAACCTTCGCCCCAGGCTGCAGCCCCGGTTCCCACTGCAGGTGCTCGGAGACACTCCCCTCATCCTCCCCCCGGGCAGCGCCCCGATCCCCAACCCCTGCGCCCCAGCACCGCCCTGCGCCCCAGCACCGCCCTGCTCCCTGTGCCCCAGCACCACCCTGCTCCCAACCCCTGCACCCCAGCACCGCCCTGCGCCCCAGCACCGCCCCCCCCGTGCCCCAGCACCGCCCTGTGCCCCAGCACCGCCCCGCCCCCTGCGCCCCAGCACCGCACCGCCCCCTCCGCCCCAGCACCGCCCCGCTCCCTGTGCCCCAGCACCGCCCTGCGCCCCAGCACCGCCCCGATCCCAACCCCTGCGCCCCAGCACCGCCCCGCTCCCTGTGCCCCAGCACCACCCTGCGCCCCAGCACCGCCCCGATCCCAACCCCTGCGCCCCAGCACCGCCCTGCGCCCCAGCACCGCCCCCCCGGTGCCCCAGCACCGCCCTGTGCCCCAGCACCGCCCCGCCCCCTGCGCCCCAGCACCGCCCCGCTCCCTGCGCCCCAGCACCGCACCGCCCCCTCCGCCCCAGCACCGCCCCGCTCCCTGTGCCCCAGCACCGCCCTGCGCCCCAGCACCGCCCCGATCCCAACCCCTGCGCCCCAGCACCGCCCCGCTCCCTGTGCCCCAGCACCACCCTGCGCCCCAGCACCGCCCCGATCCCAACCCCTGCGCCCCAGCACCGCCCCGCTCCCAACCCCTGCGCCCCGGCACTGCCCCGCTCCCTGCGCCCCAGCACCGCCCTGCGCCCCAGCACCGCCCCGATCCCAACCCCTGCGCCCCAGCACCGCCCCGCTCCCAACCCCTGCGCCCCGGCACTGCCCCGCTCCCTGTGCCCCAGCACCGCCCTGCGCCCCAGCACCGCCCCGATCCCAACCCCTGCGCCCCAGCACCGCCCCGCTCCCTGTGCCCCAGCACCACCCTGCGCCCCAGCACCGCCCCGATCCCAACCCCTGCGCCCCAGCACCGCCCCGCTCCCTGCGCCCCAGCACCAACCTGCGCCCCAGCACCGCCCCAATCCCAACCCCTGTGCCCCAGCACCGCCCTGCGCCCCAGCACCGCCCCGCCTCCTACGCCCCAGCACCACCCTGCGCCCCAGCACCGCCCCAATCCCAACCCCTGCGCCCCAGCACCACCCTGCGCCCCAGCACCGCCCCAATCCCAACCCCTGCGCCCCAGCACCGCCCTGCGCCCCAGCACCGCCCCGCTCCCTATGCCCCAGCACCGCCCCGCTCCCTGCGCCCCAGCACCGCCCCGCCCCCTGCGCCCCAGCACCGCCCAGCTCCCTGTGCCCCAGCACCGCCCCGCTCCCAACCCCTGTGCCCCAGCACCGCCCCGATCCCAACCCCTTCGCCCCAGCACCGCCCCGATCCCAACCCCTGCGCCCCAGCACCGCCCTGCGCCCCAGCACCGCCCCGCTCCCAACCCCTGCGCCCCAGCACCGCCCCGCTCCCTGCGCCCCAGCACCGCCCTGATCCCCAACCCCTGCGCCCCAGCACCGCCCCGCTCCCTGCGCCCCGGCACCGCCCCGCTCCCAACCCCTGCGCCCCGGCACCGCCCCGCTCCCAACCCCTGCGCCCCAGCACCGCCCTGATCCCAACCCCTGCGCCCCGGCACCGCCCCGCTCCCAACCCCTGCGCCCCGGCACCGCCCCGCTCCCTGCGCCCCAGCACCGCCCCGCTCCCAACCCCTGCGCCCCGGCACCGCCCTGATCCCAACCCCTGCGCCCCGGCACCGCCCCGCTCCCAACCCCTGCGCCCCAGCACCGCCCTGATCCCAACCCCTGCGCCCCGGCACCGCCCCGCTCCCTGCGCCCCGGCACCGCCCCGCTCCCAACCCCTGCGCCCCAGCACCGCCCCGCTCCCAACCCCTGCGCCCCAGCACTGCCCCGCTCCCTGCGCCCCAGCACCGCCCCGATCCCAACCCCTGCGCCCCAGCACCGCCCCGATCCCTGCGCCTCAGCACCGCCCCGCTCCCAACCCCTGCGCCCCAGCACTGCCCCGCTCCCTGCGCCCCAGCACCGCCCCGATCCCAACCCCTGCGCCCCAGCACCGCCCCGATCCCAACCCCTTCGCCCCAGCACCGCCCCGATCCCTGCGCCTCAGCACCGCCCCGCTCCCAACCCCTGCGCCCCAGCACCGCCCCGCTCCCAACCCCTGCGCCCCAGCACTGCCCCGCTCCCTGCGCCCCGGCACCGCCCCGCTCCCAACCCCTGCGCCCCAGCACTGCCCCGCTCCCTGCGCCCCAGCACCGCCCCGCTCCCAACCCCTGCGCCCCGGCACCGCCCCGCTCCCAACCCCTGCGCCCCAGCACCGCCCCGATCCCAACCCCTTCGCCCCAGCACCGCCCCGCTCCCTGCGCCCCGGCACCGCCCCGCTCCCAACCCCTGCGCCCCAGCACTGCCCCGCTCCCTGCGCCCCAGCACCGCCCCGCACCCAACCCCTGCGCCCCGGCACCGCCCCGCTCCCAACCCCTGCGCCCCAGCACCGCCCTGATCCCAACCCCTGCGCCCCGGCACCGCCCCGCTCCCTGCGCCCCGGCACCGCCCCGCTCCCAACCCCTGCGCCCCAGCACCGCCCCGCCCTCAACCCCTGTGCCCCGGCACCGCCCCGCTCCCAACCCCTGCTCCCCAGCACCGCCCCGCCCTCAACCCCTGCGCCCCAGCACCGCCCCGCCCTCAACCCCTGTGCCCCAGCACTGCCCCGCTCCCTGCGCCCCAGCACCGCCCCGCTCCCAACCCCTGCGCCCCGGCACCGCCCCGCTCCCTGCGCCCCAGCACCGCCCCGCTCCCAACCCCTGCGCCCCAGCACCGCCCCGCCCTCAACCCCTGTGCCCCAGCACTGCCCTGCTCCCTGCGCCCCAGCACCGCCCCGCTCCCAACCCCTGCGCCCCAGCACTGCCCCGCTCCCTGCGCCCCAGCACCGCCCCGCTCCCAACCCCTGCGCCCCGGCACCGCCCCGCTCCCAACCCCTGCGCCCCAGCACCGCCCTGATCCCAACCCCTGCGCCCCGGCACCGCCCCGCTCCCTGCGCCCCGGCACCGCCCCGCTCCCAACCCCTGCGCCCCAGCACCGCCCCGCCCTCAACCCCTGTGCCCCGGCACCGCCCCGATCCCAACCCCTGCGCCCCAGCACTGCCCCGCCCTCAACCCCTGCGCCCCAGCACCGCCCCGCCCTCAACCCCTGTGCCCCAGCACTGCCCCGCTCCCTGCGCCCCAGCACCGCCCTGCTCCCAACCCCTGCGCCCCGGCACCGCCCCGCTCCCTGCGCCCCAGCACCGCCCCGCTCCCAACCCCTGCGCCCCGGCACCGCCCTGATCCCAACCCCTGTGCCCCAGCACTGCCCCGCTCCCAACCCCTGCGCCCCGGCACCGCCCTGATCCCAACCCCTGCGCCCCAGCACCGCCCCGCTCCCAACCCCTGTGCCCCAGCACTGCCCCGCTCCCTGCGCCCCAGCACCGCCCCGCTCCCAACCCCTGCGCCCCGGCACCGCCCCGCTCCCTGCGCCCCAGCACCGCCCCGCTCCCAACCCCTGCGCCCCAGCACTGCCCCGCCCTCAACCCCTGTGCCCCAGCACCGCCCCGCTCCCAACCCCTGCGCCCCGGCACCGCCCCGCTCCCTGCGCCCCGGCACCGCCCCGCTCCCAACCCCTGCGCCCCAGCACCGCCCCGCTCCCAACCCCTGCGCCCCAGCACTGCCCCGCTCCCTGCGCCCCAGCACCGCCCCGATCCCAACCCCTGCGCCCCAGCACCGCCCCGATCCCAACCCCTTCGCCCCAGCACCGCCCCGATCCCTGCGCCCCGGCACCGCCCCGCTCCCACCCCTGCGCCCCGGCACCGCCCCGCTCCCAACCCCTGCGCCCCGGCACCGCCCCGCTCCCAACCCCTGCGCCCCGGCACCGCCCCGCTCCCTGCGCCCCAGCACCGCCCCGCTCCCAACCCCTGCGCCCCGGCACCGCCCCGCTCCCTGCGCCTGCGCCAGAGCCGGCCAGTGGCTCACTCGTCGTCCTGCTCCGCGCGATTCTTCTGCTGCTGGCGGAAGATCAGGACTCCGGTGGCCACCACGGCCACGGCCACGATGGCAGCGATGATGCCGCCGATGATGCCCCCGGTGGTGCCCGCGCCGGCCGTGTTGGGATGGGCTAGAAGAGACAGGGAGCGGGCATGAGGGAGGCGGGCGTGTCCCCCCCGGCCCCCTGTGGGCACAGAGCTCCCTTCCTCTGGCTCCTGCGTCACAGCTCTGCCCTGCCCTAGCCCCCCATAGCTCCCGGTCGGGGGGGTAGGACCCCCCTCCCTGGGGCTCACGCTAGACAATGGGGAGCCCCCTCTGCCAGCCTTGGTTTGCCCCTCCTGGGGTCACAGGCGTTTGTGCTGTCCGAGGGGAGCAGGGTGCAGAGCAGATGAGAACCCCCGAGCCCAGCACCGTCTCCTCAACCGACATCTCACCCCCCCTCGGGCTGGCCCCATCCCCCCTCCGGCCCCTCCCCCAGTGCCAGCCCCATCTCCCCGTCCCTCCCCCAGCCCTTCCCCCTGCTGGCATTGGGCTGGGGGTCCCGGCCCCCCTGGCCCAGCCCTTAGGCCCCCACCAGGTGGCGCTGCCAGGCTGCTCTCTGGCCCCCAGCCCATAGGGTCCCGGGCAGCGGGCTGGGAAGCAGTGGACCCCACTCTGAGAGGGCAGTGGGGACCAGCGGGTAGAGCAGGGTGGAGGCGGAGGGCCAGGATTCGTGGGTGCAGAAACCCCCGGCTCCGGAATCAGCACTTTCAAGCTGCTGAGTTTCAGAGGAGCCCAAGGAGCCGGCGAGCCAGACCCCTGGCTGCCCCAGGAACTCTTGTGCGGGGGGGGGGGGGGGGGGGGGGGGCTGTCTGCTCTGTGACCGGGTCCCTGCGCTGGGCTGGGATCCCACTGACTCCCCCACGTGTGCGTTGGCCCAGACACCCAGGGAACAAGGCTCTTCCCAGGGGAGACGGCACCCGGCTGGGGGCGGGGCCGGGGCAGTTTCTGGCTGGGAAACATGAAGGGAGCAGACTAAGCTGGGTGCTGAGGGGCGATGGACCCTGCCCCAAGGGGCGCCCTGGCCCGGACTCCTGTAGCCACCTCACGTCTGGGCTGGGCTGTCCCGGAGACGCAATACCCCCCCCCCCCGTTCCACTGGCCGGTGGAGTCTGTTCTGGCTGCTCCGGGGTGCAGGATTGGGGGGTCCCCGACCACACCCCTTGTCTGGGGGTCCCTGGCCCCAGGAAACGCTCCCCAACTCTCCCCAGCTGAGAGCTGATGCCCGGCCCAGGGTAGAGGGAAGAAGGCAGGGGCTGGCAGGTCGTGGATGTCGGGCCCTGGGTCTTGCTGCTACAGGGGATCAGTGGGGGTGCCAAGGCAGCTACCTGCCCAGCCTGCCCCAGAAGCAGCTTCTAGGTGGGAGGGAGGGAGGGAGGGAGGGGGAATGCCCCGGGCTGCACACACTGCCCCTACCCCAGCACACTCCCATTGGCTGGGAACTGCCGCTGGCTGCGTCCGGGGCAGCATGGTCTGTGGGGCCTTTGGCTCCCCCTCCTCCGGGAGCCGCTCAAAGCCAGAGGCCCCTGCTGCCCCCGAAGCTGAGCCGCAGCCCCACCCGGAGCCCACACGCTGCTCCGACACCAACCGTTTTCTTCAGCTGGGCCGTGAGAAAACCTGCTTGAAAACGGCTGGTTGAGCCTGCAGGTGCCACAGCGAGGCGCCTCCCGTGGGGGGGACGGGGGGTAAGGAACAGGGCTGCGGGCTCCCCGGCCGGCCTTGGGCCCGTCCTTCCTGCCTCGCTGGAGCCGGGGTGTCTTCCCTATGGAAGGGCCGTGCCTGGGCACCCACCCCTGCTCCCCCCACGCACCCAAGGTAGAACCCAGGCGTGCAGGACCCCCCACGCTCCAGGAGAGAGTACAGGCCCAACCAGGCTGGCTCAGACCAAAAGCCCATCTGGCCCAGCATCCTGCCTGCGACAGCGGTCCCTGCCAGGGGCCCAGAGAGAGGAAACAGAGTGTCGCCCACTCCCAGCCTGACCTACAACGCCAGGGACACCAGCCCTGCCCTGGCTAATGGCCACTGATGGACCCAACCTTCATAGGTGGATCTCACAGGGTTCCAAAAAGAGCTCAAGTCCTGATCTTCACAGTCTCCTCTGGCAAGGAGTTCCACAGGTTAACTGTGCACTGTATAAGGAAATGCTTCCTTCACCTTGAACCTGCTGCCCATTAATGTCATTGGGTGTTAGGAGAACCCAGCCCGGCTAACCACTAGCCCACTCCCAGGGGTTTGGCTGACAGGAGGAGGGGCAGGGAGCGGTGCTGCCTGGGTAGGTGTGGGAAAGGCAGCAGAAGGGGGGGCTGGGTCAGGGTCAGCCCTCCCCCGCGAGCGAAAGGGAGGAGACGGAGCCAAGTTTCACTGTGTGCCGGGAGACGAAATACCAAAGCAGTGAAATCAGGCAGGGACACCCTCCCCCGCCCTGGCTGCCTCCAGGGCCTCCGCCCTCCACCCCCCACCAGGGCTGGGAGCCGAGCAGGCCGGTTATCGGATCTCGCCTCCTCCCCGTGGGAACAAAGTCCGACTCCCCGGGCCTGGCTCCCTGCCAGATGCAGCCGGCCCCCCTCCCCGCAGCCAGCTCCGCCCCCACCCTCCACACCTGCAGCCGGCCCCCCTCCCCGCAGCCAGCTCCGCCCCCACCCTCCACACCTGCAGCCGGCCCCCCTCCCCGCAGCCAGCTCCGCCCCCACCCTCCGCACCTGCAGCCGGCCCCCCCTGCCCTGCAGCCAGCTCCGCCCCCACCCTCCGCACCTGCAGGCGGCCCCCCTCCCCGCAGCCAGCTCCGCCCCCACCCTCCGCACCTGCAGCCGGCCCCCCCTGCCCTGCAGCCAGCTCCGCCCCCACCCTCCGCACCTGCAGGCGGCCCCCCTCCCCGCAGCCAGCTCCCCTCCCCGCAGCCAGCTCCGCCCCCACCCTCCACACCTGCAGCCGGCCCCCCCTGCCCGCAGCCAGCCCCCCTCCCCGCAGCCAGCTCTGCCCCCACCCTCCGCACCTGCAGCCGGCCCCCCCTCCCCGCAGCCAGCCCCCCTCCCCGCAGCCAGCTCCGCCCCCACCCTCCACACCTGCAGCCGGCCCCCCTCCCCGCAGCCAGCTCCGCCCCCACCCTCCACACCTGCAGCCGGCCCCCCTCCCCGCAGCCAGCTCCGCCCCCACCCTCCGCACCTGCAGCCGGCCCCCCCTGCCCTGCAGCCAGCTCCGCCCCCACCCTCCGCACCTGCAGGCGGCCCCCCTCCCCGCAGCCAGCTCCCCTCCCCGCAGCCAGCTCCGCCCCCACCCTCCACACCTGCAGCCGGCCCCCCCTGCCCGCAGCCAGCCCCCCTCCCCGCAGCCAGCTCCGCCCCCACCCTCCGCACCTGCAGCCGGCCCCCCCTGCCCGCAGCCAGCCCCCCTCCCCGCAGCCAGCTCCGCCCCCACCCTCCGCACTTGCAGCCGGCCCCCCCTCCCCGCAGCCAGCTCCGCCCCCACCCTCCGCACCTGCAGGCGGCCCCCCTCCCCGCAGCCAGCTCCGCCCCCACCCTCCGCACCTGCAGGCGGCCCCCCTCCCCGCAGCCAGCTCCCCTCCCCACAGCCAGCTCCGCCCCCACCCTCCGCACCTGCAGCCGGCCCCTCTCCCCACAGCCAGCCCCCCTCCCCGCAGCCAGCTCCGCCCCCACCCTCCGCACCTGCAGGCGGCCCCCCTCCCCGCAGCCAGCTCCGCGCCCACCCTCCGCACCTGCAGGCGGCCCCCCTCCCCGCAGCCAGCTCCCCTCCCCGCAGCCAGCTCCGCCCCCACCCTCCACACCTGCAGCCGGCCCCCCCTGCCCGCAGCCAGCCCCCCTCCCCGCAGCCAGCTCCGCCCCCACCCTCCGCACCTGCAGCCGGCCCCCCCTGCCCGCAGCCAGCCCCCCTCCCCGCAGCCAGCTCCGCCCCCACCCTCCGCACCTGCAGCCGGCCCCCCCTCCCCGCAGCCAGCTCCGCCCCCACCCTCCACACCTGCAGCCGGCCCCCCCTCCCCGCAGCCAGCCCCCCTCCCCGCAGCCAGCTCCGCCCCCACCCTCCACACCTGCAGCCGGCCCCCCCTGCCCGCAGCCAGCTCCGCCCCCACCCTCCGCACCTGCAGCCGGCCCCCCCTGCCCGCAGCCAGCCCCCCTCCCCGCAGCCAGCTCCGCCCCCACCCTCCGCACCTGCAGCCGGCCCCCCCTCCCCGCAGCCAGCTCCGCCCCCACCCTCCGCACCTGCAGCCGGCCCCCCTCCCCGCAGCCAGCTCCACCCCCACCCTCCGCACCTGCAGCCGGCCCCCCCTCCCCGCAGCCAGCCCCCCTCCCCGCAGCCAGCTCCGCCCCCACCCTCCGCACCTGCAGCCGGCCCCCCCTCCCCGCAGCCAGCTCCGTCCCCACCCTCCGCACCTGCAGCCGGCTCCCCCTCCCCGCAGCCAGCTCCGCCCCCACCCTCCACACCTGCAGCTGCCCCCCCTGCCCGCAGCCAGCCCCCCCACCCTGCAGCCAGCTCCGCCCCCACCCCCTGGCACCTGCAGCCGGCCCAACCCCTACCCACCTGCCCCTGCCAACAGCTCTGCCCCCACCCTTCTGCACCAGCAGTCAGCGTGCCCTCCCAGCCAGCTCTGCCCCACCCTTCTGCACCTACACCCAGCCTGCCCCCACCCCCGTAGCCAGCTCTTCCCCCACCCCTCTACACCAGCAACCAGCCCTCCCCCCGCCCACAGCCAATTCTGCCCCCACCTCCCTGCCCTTGCAGCCAGCCCAGCCCGTGCCCCCAACCCTGCCCCCTACCCCTGCATCCAGCTCTCTTCTCTAGCCCTGCAGTCCCTGTGCTGCTGTGCCCAGCTCTCTGCTCCCTACCCTGCCCCTCCAGGGGCCATGGGCCAGACCCTTGGGCTCCCCCTTTCCCTCCCATGCTATGGGGCCCTGAGACCTTCCCAGCTGTGACCCCGAGGTCCCCAAACTCCCTCCTGGGCTGCTGGGCCTCAAGAGCCTCCCCCCTCCCCCCAGTTCCCTCCTGGGCTCTGGAGCCCTGAGCCACCTTAATTGATCCTGGCGGCTTGGAGAACCCCAACCCAGGCTAGTGACCCCTCCCAAAGGGGAGGACAGAACAATGGTTAGAGCGCGCCTGGGACTCAGGAGTCCCATGCCACGTGCGCAGGGGCCACGTGACAGGCCCTGGCTGGCTGCACCCGGCTTTGAGGTCCCTGGAGGAGCAGTCGCCTCACCTGGCTGAAGGGTTTGGCCACGACAGGTGAATCCCCCCAACAGGCCAGAGGCGAGGGGGGACGATGAGACTGAAATAGGGGCTGGTACTTCCCCCTTGGAATAAACAGGAACACAGCCCAGCTCCCGGGGGGGGGGGGGGGGGGGGACAGGAATTCGCTCCGGCCCCACCTAGGGATCGGTTAATCGAAGTCGAGCAACCTCACGAATTCTTATGGGTCGAGAGGCGGCAGCCAGCGCTCCAGCCCCTCCCCCGTGTGTCAGAGGAGCGACGTGGGGCTCCGGGCGGGGGCTGGTCCATGGGGAGATGGGGACAGTCTATGGCATGAACCCAATGGGGTAAGCGGCTGCACTGTCCCCCCCCAGCTCCACCAGCCGCTTTGTTCCAGGTGGCTCCGAAGGGACCCAGGGAGAGGTGGCTCCCTGCCAGGGCAGCCCCACAGGGACGTAGGCGGAGGTGGGGGCAGGGAGGCTGACCTGGCTGGAGACGGGGGGGGGGGGCACTGGCCTGGCTCCCTGAGGTGGGGGGGGCACTGGCCTGGCTCCCTGAGTCGGGGGGGGGGGGCACTGGCATGGCTCCCCGAGTCGGGGGGGGGGGGGGGAATGGCATGCCTGGAGACTGGCTGAGGCGGGGGGGCACTGGCCTGGCTCCCTGAGTCGGGGGTGGGGGCACTGGCCTGGCTCCCTGAGGCGGGGGAGGGGCACTGGCCTGGCTCCCTGAGGCGGGGGAGGGGCACTGGCCTGGCTCCCTGAGGCGGGGGGGGGGGCTGGCCTGGCTCCCTGAGGCGGGGGGGGCACTGGCCTGGCTCCCTGAGGCGGGGGGGGGCACTGGCCTGGCTCCCTGAGGCGGGGGGGGCACTGGCCTGGCTCCCTGAGGCGGGGGGGGCACTGGCCTGGCTCCCTGAGGCGGGGGGGGGGGGGGCACTGGCCTGGCTCCCTGAGGCGGGTGGGGGCACTGGCCTGGCTCCCTGAGGCGGGGGTGGGGGCACTGGCCTGGCTCCCTGAGGCGGGGGGGGGCACTGGCCTGGCTCCCTGAGGCGGGGGGGGGCACTGGCCTGGCTCCCTGAGGCGGGGGGGGCACTGGCCTGGCTCCCTGAGGCGGGGGGGCACTGGCCTGGCTCCCTGAGGCGGGGGAGGGGCACTGGCCTGGCTCCCTGAGGCGGGGGGAGGGGCACTGGCCTGGCTCCCTGAGGCGGGGGGGGCACTGGCCTGGCTCCCTGAGGCGGGGGGGCACTGGCCTGGCTCCCTGAGGCGGGTGGGGGCACTGGCCTGGCTCCCTGAGGCGGGGGGGGGCACTGGCCTGGCTCCCTGAGGCGGGGGGTGGGGCACTGGCCTGGCTCCCTGAGGCGGGGGGGGCACTGGCCTGGCTCCCTGAGGCGGGGGGGGCACTGGCCTGGCTCCCTGAGGCGGGGGGGCACTGGCCTGGCTCCCTGAGGCGGGGGGGCACTGGCCTGGCTCCCTGAGGCGGGGGGTGGGGCACTGGCCTGGCTCCCTGAGGCGGGGGGTGGGGCACTGGCCTGGCTCCCTGAGGCGGGGGGGGCACTGGCCTGGCTCCCTGAGGCGGGGGGCAGGCTGCGCCCTTCATGCAGGGGACTTGGCGTGTGGCCCCAGCAGCCCAGTGGCACTGAGCAGCCCCCACCCCGGGCATTGGCCACACGCCGGGCGGCGCCTGGGAAAACCCCACGTCCTCCTGCCGCCTATTTTTAGCTCCTGCACCTTCCTCCTCAGCTCAGCAGCTGGAAAGGGGGGCTGGGCCGGCCCCGGGGGGGGGGGCACTGGAGAAGAGGGAGTGGCCCCGGGGGGGGGCACTGGAGAAGAGGGAGTGGCCCCGGGCGGGGGGGCACTGGAGAAGAGGGAGTGGCCCCGGGGGGGGCACTGGAGAAGAGGGAGTGGCCCCGGGAAGGGGGGGACTGGAGAAGAGGGAGTGGCCCCGGGGGGGGGCACTGGAGAAGAGGGAGTGGCCCCGGAGGGGGGGCACTGGAGAAGAGGGAGTGGCCCCGGGTAGGGGGGCACTGGAGAAGAGGGAGTGGCCCCGGGCGGGGGGGCACTGGAGAAGAGGGAGTGGCCCCGGAGGGGGGGCACTGGAGAAGAGGGAGTGGCCCCGGGAAGGGGGGGAATGGAGAAGAGGGAGTGGCCCCGGGCGGGGGGGCACTGGAGAAGAGGGAGTGGCCCCGGGCGGGGGGGCACTGGAGAAGAGGGAGTGGCCCCGGGGGGGGGCACTGGAGAAGAGGGAGTGGCCCCGGGCGGGGGCACTGGAGAAGAGGGAGTGGCCCCGGGGGGGGGAGCACTGGAGAAGAGGGAGTGGCCCCGGGGGGGGCCACTGGAGAAGAGGGAGTGGCCCCGGGAAGGGGGGGACTGGAGAAGAGGGAGTGGCCCCGGGAAGGGGGGGACTGGAGAAGAGGGAGTGGCCCCGGGTAGGGGGGCACTGGAGAAGAGGGAGTGGCCCCGGGTAGGGGGGCACTGGAGAAGAGGGAGTGGCCCTGGGGGGGGGGCACTGGAGAAGAGGGAGTGGCCCCGGGCGGGGGGGCACTGGAGAAGAGGGTGTGGCCCCGGGGGGGCCACTGGAGAAGAGGGAGTGGCCCCGGGGGGGGCCACTGGAGAAGAGGGTGTGGCCCCGGGGGGGCCACTGGAGAAGAGGGAGTGGCCCCGGGGGGGGCCACTGGAGAAGAGGGAGTGGCCCCGGGGGGGCACTGGAGAAGAGGGAGTGGCCCCGGGGGGGGCACTGGAGAAGAGGGAGTGGCCCCGGGGGGGGCACTGGAGAAGAGGGAGTGGCCCCGGGCGGGGGGGCACTGGAGAAGAGGGAGTGGCCCCGGGATGGCTGCTGCCTCCTGTCAGGTCCCAGCCCTTGGCAACATCAAAGCCCATGTGGATCAGGCTTGGGGGAGGGTCACCTTGTATCCACCCCCCAGAATCTGGGGCATGGGGGTTCTCATGGGGCAGACCCCCCCATGGCTCATCTCCCCAGCAGCCCTGGCTCTCTGGCTACTTCCCAACTGGCCATGGGGGGCTCCTGAGCAGCTTCCCCCTCAACCCGCCCCCAGCTGGGCAGGGTGGCCAGGCCCGGGGGGGGGGATTCAGGTCAGCTCCCCGGGTTGTGGTGACAAGAGGCAGGTGCCCCCCCGCTTCAGAAAGACTGAGGTTCCTGAAGGGCGGGGCCCATGTCTGGGCCCCCCTACCCGCACGGAGCATGGCCAGCTAGCAGCAGGCTCACCCCACATAAAGGAAGTGACCCCCAGAGGCACGTGAGTCAGCGGAACTCCCTGCTACCAGGGACAGAGCAGCAGCCCAGTGCGGGGTCAGGCTGAGCCCTGTCGAGGGGAACGGCCAGGAGAACCCTGCGGGACGGGGGACGGGCCCTTGCTTGGCTGCTGCTAGAAGGCTGCGGGTTCGTGGCTGGGCGGCGGGGCCCAGGCCTTTAGGGGCCCTGAGGTGGGAGCAGGCAATTGGCTCCCGTGCGTCCCAGTCCCAGCCCCCCGGAGCCGCTATGAGCGCTCAGCTGGTGCTGCAGGGTCAGGGCCAGAGGAGCAGCAGCAGTGGGGGGGCGGGACGTGTCCCACAACAGACCACACAGCTGGAGCACTAGGGGAGTCCCAGCAGGGAGGGGACGGTGCAGGGGGAAGAGGGGCAGATCCTGGCAGTGGAGGGGGGGAGCAGCCCGCTAGGGGGGGGCTGGGGAGAAGCCCCAGCACAAAACCAGAAGAGCAAGTCTGGGGACCCCTTACCAGCATCCCGCTTCCCCCAGCCTGGCCCCAGCCCCTCAGCGCCGTTAAGCACAAACCACAAGCCACATTTCACTCGTGAGCAGATGCCGCACTCGGGCCATGGGCCCCAAACCACAGACACCTGCCTGACACCCGCTGGGTCTCCCCAGTGCACGGACTCTGCCCAGCCCCCTCCGGGCGCCAGGCGGTGCCGGAGCAGAGAGCAAGAGCGACCTCCCGGCCGGCACCACGGCAGCGGTTTCCCAATGCAGCCCTGGGGCGGCCCCCACGGACCGCGAGCCGGGGGCAGCTGGCTGAAGTGGAAATTTCTGAGCATTTGCTGTTTACGCACCGGAAAGCACCAGCCCTGGCGCTGGGAAGTTTCCTGCCACAGAAGTAAATTCTGCCCCGCTCCAGGGAGAGGGGGATTCACTGTGTCCACCGCCCAGACTCCCCCATCCTGCTGACGCCTTTCCTTCCTCCCCACACTCAGAGCCCCCCGCGGACCCTCCGAAAACACATCCCCCCCGCCATCCCTCTGGCAAGAAGAGGAGACAGGCTCAGCCCAGGCTCCAAGGACACTTTATTACACACCAGAGGGGACAGACTCCCACGGTACCACAACAACCACACGCGTGAAAGAACCCTGGGGCTTTGGGACCCCCGCGCGGTGACGGAGGGAGCATGGCGGGGGCTGTCGCACACTGACATTGGGAGAGACGGAGAACCAGGGACCCTCCACGGCTGGGGGCTGCAGGGAAGCCCCCCAAAACTGAGGGGAGTGACCAGGTGCACCCCAGAGAACCCCCCAAAGCTGGGGGGTCACACTTTCCTGCTCCCATCCCAGGAGAGGCTGATACAGGCAGTTCCATGGCTCATCTTTGAAAGTGGGAGCCAGGCTGGGCCCCTGGGAGCCTCCCCGCCCGAGGCTGACACCAGGCTTGCGAAGGACTCAGCTGTACAAAAACTAAGGCAGCAGCACGAAGCTTCCTGTTGGGTGTGGGGGGTGGGGTGTCATCGCCCCATCCTGCCCCCCACTCCAGGGTCCCCAGAACTCAGGGTGGTGAACCACAGGGCGGTGAAGCACGGGGACAAGTTGCTTGGGGGTCGTGCAGTCTCTACCGCTAGAGACACTGAAGAGCAGGCTGGACAGACACCTGCCAGGGAGGATCTATGGGGCTGGGCCCTGCCGTGGGGCAGGGGGCTGGACTCGCCGCCTCACAAGGCCCCTGCCCGTTCTGTGATTCTCTGCCAGGCCTGGCACACAGGAGCCAGGGAGCTGCTTCTCCGCCATCACGGCCGGCAGCCAAGTCCCAGGGGGTTTCCACAGCCCCCTTGCCCCGAGTTAATCCATCTCTGCTCCCCTGTCTCTCGAGGGGCCCTGTTGTCCGGCAGGGCGGTCACACGTAGACAGCTGTCTTGGAGATGATGGAGCCGTCGTGCTGCGACTCCATGTCGTCCTCTTCATAGTTCCTGGGAGCACTGTGCCCAGGGGGCGCATTGAGCCACAACATGGGCCCCAGCTCGTCAGCTCGCTCCTCCTCCTCCTTATGCTGCTGGTGGGGGGAGCCGTAGGGGCCAGGCCGCTCCCCAGGGGCCCCCTCGCCCGGCGCAGCCTTGAGGGGCCGGTCCAGCTCCAAGTGAGGCGGGGCGGCCCCGTTTCCAAAGACGCGGGTGGTGGGGTCATAGGTGCCCTTGGTGGGGGGGCGGGTCCGGCGCCGCCGGAGCAGGAAGAACACCAGAGCCCCCAGCAGGGCGAGGGCCAGGATGCCCCCGACGACACCCCCAGCCACGGCCCCGGCGCTGCTCTGCTGCCTCACGGGGTGCTCTGGAGTAGAGAAAAGATGGGGGCAGGGGTCACTCTCCGTGCACCGGACGCCGCTGGGCAGAAGAGCCGTGGATGGAGCCGTGGGCAGGGGGGTGGGTCGTGGCGTCCAACGCGGTGCTTCTACGCGGAGCCAGGTCCTTCTGAGGCCGAGACGGGGTCTCCCCGCCCACCCCGGCCAGTGCCCCCCTCGTGCTCCGCTTGCACCCCCCTCCGCAGCGCATCTGGCTGCGGGCACAGCCCCGCCTCCTGCCCCACAATGCACCTGGCTGCGGGCACAGCCCCGCCTCCTGCCCCACAATGCACCTGGCCACGGGCACATGCCCTTTCCTCTGCCCCACAATGCACCTGGCTGCGGGCACATGCCCCGCCTCCTGCCCCACAATGCACCTGGCTGCGGGCACAGCCCCGCCTCCTGCCCCACAATGCACCTGGCCACGGGCACATGCCCTTTCCTCTGCCCCACAATGCACCTGGCTGCGGGCACACGCCCCGCCTCCTGCCCCTCAATGCACCTGGCTGCGGGCACATGCCCTTTCCTCTGCCCAACAATGCACCTGGCTGCGGGCACACGCCCCGCCTCCTGCCTCACAATGCACTTGGCTGCGGGCACATGCCCCGCCTCCTGCCCCACAATGCACCTGGCTGCGGGCACACGCCCTTTCCTCTGCCCCACAATGCACCTGGCTGCGGGCACACGCCCCGCCTCCTGCCACACAATGCACTTGGCTGCGGGCACATGCCCCGCCTCCTGCCCCACAATGCACCTGGCTGTGGGCACATGCCCCACCTCCTGCCCCTCAATGCACTTGGCTGCGGGCACATGCCCCGCCTCCTGCCCCACAATGCACCTGGCTGTGGGCACAGCCCCGCCTCCTGCCCCTCAATGCACCTGGCTGCGGGCACATGCCCCGCCTCCTGCCCCACAATGCACCTGGCTGTGGGCACAGCCCCGCCTCCTGCCCCTCAATGCACCTGGCTGCGGGCACATGCCCTTTCCTCTGCCCAACAATGCACCTGGCTGCGGGCACACGCCCCGCCTCCTGCCCCACAATGCACTTGGCTGCGGGCACATGCCCCGCCTCCTGCCCCACAATGCACCTGGCTGCGGGCACACGCCCCGCCTCCTGCCCCACAATGCACTTGGCTGCGGGCACATGCCCCGCCTCCTGCCCCACAATGCACCTGGCTGTGGGCACATGCCCTTTCCTCTGCCCCACAATGCACCTGGCTGCAGGCACACGCCCCGCCTCCTGCCACACAATGCACCTGGCTAGATATATGCTCCACCCCCTCAGCCCGCAATGCATCTGGCTGCAGACACATACTCTCCCCCCGTCCCACAATGCACCTGGCTGCAGGCATGTACCACGTCCCCTGCCCAACAATGCACCTGGCTATGGACACATGCTTCCCCCCCCACCCCACAATGCAACTGGTTTCAGACACCTACCCCGCCCTCTGCCCCACAATGCACCTGGCTGTGGGCACATGCCACGCCTCCTGCCCCACAATGCTTCCCCTCCCCCACAATGCACCTGGCTACAGACACGTTTCCCCCCCTCCCCACAATGCACCTGGCTACAGACACATGGTCCACACCCCCACCCCACAATGCACCTGGCTACAGACACATGGTCCACACCCCTCCCCACAATGCACCTGTCCACAGACACATGCTTCCCCCCCTCCCCACAATGCACCTGTCCACAGACACATGGTCCACACCCCCACCCCACAATGCACCTGGCTACAGACACATGGTCCACACCCTTCCCCACAATGCACCTGTCCACAGACACATGCTTCCCCCCCTCCCCACAATGCACCTGTCCACAGACACTTGGTCCACACCCCCACCCCACAATGCACCTGGCTACAGACACATGGTCCACACCCCTCCCCACAATGCACCTGTCCACAGACACATGCTTCCCCCCCTCCCCACAATGCACCTGTCCACAGACACATGGTCCACACCCCCACCCCACAATGCACCTGTCCACAGACACATGGTCCACACCCCCTCCCCACAATGCACCTGTCCACAGACACATGGTCCACACCCCCACCCCACAATGCACCTGGCTACAGACACATGGTCCACACCCCTCCCCACAATGCACCTGTCCACAGACACATGCTTCCCCCCCTCCCCACAATGCACCTGTCCACAGACACATAGTCCACACCCCCACCCCACAATGCACCTGTCCACAGACACATGCTTCTCCCCTCCCCACAATGCACCTGTCCACAGACACATGCTTCCCCCCTCCCCACAATGCACCTGTCCAGAGACACATGGTCCACTCCCCTCTCCACAATGCACCTGGCTACAGACACATGGTCCACTCCCCTCCCCACAATGCACCTGGCTACAGACACATGGTCCACTCCCCCTTCCCACAATGCACCTGGCTACAGACCCCTCCCCACAATGCACCTGGCTACAGACACATGCTTCCCCCCTCCCCACAATGCACCTGTCCACAGACACATGGTCCACTCCCCTCCCCACAATGCACCTGGCAACAGACACATGGTCCACTCCCCCACCCCACAATGCACCTGGCTACAGACACATTGTCCACACCCCCTCCCCACAATGTACCTGGCTACAGACACATGGTCCACACCCCCACCCCACAATGCACCTGTCCACCGACACATGGTCCACACTCCCACCCCACAATGCACCTGGCTACAGACACATGCTTTCCCCCCCTCCCCACAATGCACCTGTCCACAGACACATGGTCCACACCCCCACCCCACAATGCACCTGGCTACAGACACATGCTTCCCCCCATCCCCACAATGCACCTGGCTACAGACACATGGTCCACACCCGCCCCCCACAATGCACCTGGCTACAGACACATGCTTCCCCCCATCCCCACAATGCACCTGGCTACAGACACATGGTCCACACCCCCTCCCCACAATGCTCCTGGCTACAGACACATGCTTCCCCCCTCCCCACAATGCACCTGGCTACAGACACATGGTCCACACCTCCCCCACAATGCACCTGGCTACAGACACATGGTCCACACCTCCCCCCCCCACAATGCACCTGGCTACAGACACATGGTCCACACTCCCACCCCACAATGCATCTGTCCACAGACACATGGTCCATTCCCCTCCCCACAATGCACCTGGCTACAGACCCCTCCCCACAATGCACCTGGCTACAGACACATGGTCCACACCCCCACCCCACAATGCACCTGTCCACAGACACATGGTCCACTCCCCCCCCACAATGCACCTGTCCACAGACACATGGTCCACTCCCCTCCCCACAATGCACCTGGCTACAGACACATGCTTCCCCCTCCCCACAATGCATCTGTCCACAGACACATGGTCCACTCCCCCTCCCCACAATGCACCTGGCTACAGACACATGCTTCCCCCTCCCCACAATGCAGCTGGCTACAGACACATGGTCCACTCCCCCTCCCCACAATGCATCTGTCCACAGACACATGCTTCCCCCCCCACACAATGCACCTGGCCACAGACACATGGTCCACACCCCCACCCCACAATGCACCTGGCTACAGACACATGGTCCACTCCCCCCCCACAATGCACCTGTCCACAGACACATGGTCCACACCCCTCCCCACAATGCACCTGTCCACAGACGCATGGACCACTCCCCTCCCCACAATGCACCTGGCTACAGACACATGGTCCACACCCCTCCCCACAATGCACCTGGCTACAGACACATGGTCCACTCCCCCACCCCACAATGCACCTGTCCACAGACACATGCTTCCCCCTCCCCACAATGCACCTGGCTACAGACACATGCTTCCCCCTCCCCACAATGCACCTGTCCACAGACACATGGTCCACTCCCCCCCCACAATGCACCTGTCCACAGACACATGGTCCACTCCCCTCCCCACAATGCACCTGGCTACAGACACACGGTCCACACCCCCACCCCACAATGCACCTGTCCACAGACACATGGTCCACTCCCCCACCCCACAATGCACCTGGCTACAGACACATGCTTCCCCCTCCCCACAATGCACCTGGCTACAGACACATGGTCCACTCCCCTCCCCACAATGCACCTGGCTACAGACCCCTCCCCACAATGCACCTGGCTACAGACACATGGTCCACACTCCCCCCCCACAATGCACCTGTCCACAGACACATGGTCCACTCCCCCCCCACAATGCACCTGGCTACAGACACATGGTCCACTCCCCTCCCCACAATGCACCTGGCTACAGACACATGGTCCACTCCCCCCCCCACAATGCACCTGGCTACAGACACATGGTCCACTCCCCCTTCCCACAATGCACCTGGCTACAGACACATGGTCCACTCCCCTCCCCACAATGCACCTGGCTACAGACACATGGTCCACTCCCCCCCCCCACAATGCACCTGTCCACAGACACATGGTCCACTCCCCTCCCCACAATGCACCTGGCTACAGACACATGCTCTCCCTCCTGGGAATCGAGGGGGGGGGAGGCTGCAGCTTCTAGCAGAAGTGGGGGAGACCCACCCTACCCCCAGGCAAGGCAACACGGTGCATCCCATTCTCCAAGCAGCTCTCCCTGCATGGCCGCTGCCCCCCTTGCTCCCAGGCCTGAGCAACGCCTTGGGGAGGGGGAGGAGGGGCTGGACCCCCCTCCAAGAGGGGGCACGAAGACCCCTCCAGGAGCCCCACCCCGCAGGACCTCCCCCCGGAGAGCGCCCCCGCTCTCACCTCGCACCAGGACGAGCTGCTCCACCCGGCTCGTGCCCTCGCTGTTGGTGACCTGGCAGACGAAGGTCGTGTTCACGGCTGCGTCCACGGACGGTACCACCAGCTGGTCACCCTGCACCTGCACCGTGGGGGGCAGTGGCCCCTCGAGCCTGGGAAGGGGAGCGCCTGATGAGAGACCAACCAGAGCAGGGGCCTTCACCCCAGCCCGCTCTCAGACCTGGGCTCCCCCTGCTCTACCCACTAGACTCCACTCCCCTTCCACACATGGGAGAGGACCCAGGAGTCCTGCTTGTCAAGCCTCCCCCCACCCCAGCGCTAACCACTACCCCCCTCTCCTCCTCTCCCAGAGCCATGTGCAGGACCCAGGAGCCACGGCTGCCAGCTTCCCCCGCTGGAACTCCATCTCGCATGCACGCAAAGCAGCAACGCCGGCGCACACGCTGCCCCGCCCGTCGGGGAGAGACTGGCGCAGCGGTGCTGAGCTCCGTGCCGGGGGCTGGGCCCCGATAACCCTCTGATGCACCCCGCCTCCTGGCCAGCCCGGCCTGCACACGGCACAACGGGGGCTGGGGTGCAGGTGACCTGGGGCAGACCCACTCCTCCCTGCTGGGTCAGTTCAGATCCCAGGCCTGGCAGACACAGGGCCACAGCCCAGGTAGGATCCGGCTACACGCAGCACCCAGGCCCCTCAGTAGCTGGGCACTGGGGAGTTTGGGGCCCCCTGCTCAGCAGGGCAGGACCCCAGGCCCCTGACAGCCTAGAAAAACAGGTTTGCCAGCAGGTTTGGTTTCATTTCCTCCCCCGCGGGACCTACCAGCCACCTGCCAATGGGTCCCTTTGGGCTCTGGGAGGAGCCAAACCCAGCAGCTCTGGCTCCCAGCCCCCACTGCCCTTATAGGGCCAGAGTTAGAACCCAGGAGCCCCGGCTCCCAGCCCCCCTGCTCTAACCACTAGGCCACATGCCCCTTATGGTGCCAGGGGGAGAACCCAAGAGCCCCGGCTCCCAGCCCCCCTGCTCTAACCACTAGGCCACGTGCCCCTTATGGTGCCAGGGGGAGAACCCAAGAGCCCCGGCTCCCAGCCCCCCTGCTTTAACCACTAGGCCCCGTTAGGAGCCAGCCAGTGTTTGTGGCAAGGGGTCTTTCAGCAGCATCCCCTCCCCTGGGGCCTGCGGGGGGACTCACTGTCATGATTATGAGGGTTAGCCAGCAGCCTGGGGATTAAGGGGTTAACTACACCTAGCCAGGTGGAGTGACCAGTAGGAATGTAGGTGGGACTTTTCAAACTGGGACAAAGGAATTTGGGGTTTTTCCTTTTGTTCCTCTGGGTGAGTCCTCTGCAGCTACAGAGAGGGACAAGCATGTCTCTCTCTCTCTCTCCAAGACACCATTCTTCACTTTCTGTAAGTAGGGTAAGGGTTAGGTAGTTTCGTTAGGGTTTATTGTTTTAAGGGTTGGGGATGGGATCTGAGATCTGGCCCTGCTTAAAAGATGTTTTGGCTTTTCTTTGTAACTAAGTTCTAGGCCATGGAGTGTCTCCAGGAGTGTATTTTGTTACCTTCCCATCTAGTCATTATACTTGCAACCAGACTATTGTTGTAATAATAAAAGTTCTTTCTTTTCTTTTCTTAACCTGGCAGTGGTTAATGGTGTGCCCTGATTTTTGTTTTAGGGGGAAGATTTCCCAAATGATCTTTCCCCTGGTTTCTTTAGCAACGTTTGGGTGGTGGCAGCGGAAGTTTTATTCCCAAGATCTAGGTTTTTAAGATCTTGGGGGGAAGTTTTATACCAAAGCCTGGTAGATAAGGCTTTGGGGTACACTTGCTGGCCCCCACTTCTGCATTTATCATGCCAGAGTGGGGAAGGAGCCATGACACTCACGTGCTCCAGGCGTAGTGGGTGGGCGGCGGGTTCCCGGTGGCCACGCATTTCAGCTTGGCCTCGCTCCGGCTCATGTACCAATTGTCGTCATAACCACTGATGGTGACCTGGGGGGGGTCTGTGGAGAGCGCAGAGGGACCAGTCAGACCCTGCCAGCTGCCTTTGACCCCCCCCAGCCCATCCCCCATCCCTGTACCAGGGCCATGGTGAGAACCCAGGAGTCCTGGCTCCCAGCCCCCACCCCCACTCTAACCACTAGCCCCCGCTACCCTCCCGGAGCCGCAGCCGGGGCCCCGACTCACACAGCACGGCCAGCGTGACGGGGATGTGCTCCGGCTTGGACAGCGTCCGCTGGCTGACAATACAGGTGACCTGCTGCTGGTCTGCCGCCGCCGTGGGGACGACGTTGAACTGGCTGGTCACGGTGACCGTGCCGTCCTCGTGGGTCACCTCGGAGGCGTTGAAGTTGCCGTGCAGGGAGGAGTCCCAGGTGATGAGGGCGGGGGGTTTGCCGTGGGCCGAGGTGCACAGAGCCACTGGAACGGCCGCGGAGCCTACCGACGCCTTCCGGGGCTCTGCCGCGTTGGTGGGCCTGGCTGGGGGCCAGGGCAGCGTTAGCCGGCGGTGTTCCCGCTCCCCCACCGAGTTCGGGGCCCGAGTCCCAGCCCGCTGGGCCCCCCTGCGCCGCCGAAAGGCAGCCAGACCGTCTCCCCGGGCTGGGGGCGGGCTGGGGGCCAGGGCAGGGTTAGCCGGCGGTGTTCCCATCCCCCACCGAGTTCGGGGCCCCAAGTCCCAGCCCGCTGGGCCCCCCTGCACCCCTGAAAGGCAGCCAGACCGTCCCCCCGGGCTGGGGGCCAGGGCAGGGTTAGCCGGCGGTGTTCCCATCCCCCACCGAGTTCGGGGCCCCGAGTCCCAGCCCGCTGGGCTCCCCTGCGCCGCTGAAAGGCAGCCAGACCGTCCCCCCGGGCTGGGGGCCAGGGCAGGGTTAGCCGGCGGTGTTCCCATCCCCCACCGAGTTCGGGGGCCCGAGTCCCAGCCCACTGGGCCCCCCTGCACCGCTGAAAGGCAGCCAGACCGTCCCCCCGGGCTGGGGGCCAGGGCAGGGTTAGCCGGCGGTGTTCCCGCTCCCCACTGAGTTCGGGGGCCCGAGTCCCAGCCCACTGGGCCCCCCTGCACCGCTGAAAGGCAGCCAGACCGTCTCCCCGGGCTGGGGGCCAGGGCAGGGTTAGCCGGCGGTGTTCCCGCTCCCCACCGAGTTCGGGGGCCCGAGTCCCAGCCCGCTGGGCTCCCCTGCGCCGCTGAAAGGCAGCCAGACCGTCCCCCCGGGCTGGGGGCCAGGGCAGGGTTAGCCGGCGGTGTTCCCATCCCCCACCGAGTTCGGGGCCCCGAGTCCCAGCCCGCTGGGCCCCCCTGCGCCGCTGAAAGGCAGCCAGACCGTCCCCCCGGGCTGCGCGGTAGCCACGGGAACCAGCACCTTCCCGGCCCCGTCCAAGGCACCCAGGCGGCTCTCCCAGCAGAGACAGGTGCCGCTTCCCCACCTCGCCTGCCGGGGGCGCCCCACCGACCATCCCCCGGAGACGTGCCCCGCCCCGGGGCCTCCACCCGTCTTACGCCCAGGAGCACGTCTGCACTGACCCCCCCGGGCACCAGGCTGGGCAGGGTGCTCGGTGCGCCGAGGTGCGTGCGGCCGTGCACCGCCACGAGAGACAGCCCCGGCCTCCCATTGGCCGCAGCTCCTCCCTTCCAGCCAATGGCAGTGGCAGGGGTGGGGCTTGTCCCGTCCCGTCCCCCCCTCCGGCCCCGCCCCGAGCGCCCCGCGGAACGCCCTCCCATCCCGTCCCCCCCTCCGGCCCCGCCCCGAGCGCCCCGCGGAACGCCCCCCCGTCCCGTCCCCCCCTCCGGCCCCGCCCCGAGCGCCCCGCGGAACGCCCCCCGTCCCGTCCCCCCCTCCGGCCCCGCCCCGAGCGCCCCGCGGAACGCCCCCCCGTCTTGTCCCCCCCTCCGGCCCTGCCCCGAGCGCCCCACGGAACGCCCACCCGTCCCGTCCCCCCCTCCGGCCCCGCCCCGAGTGCCCCGCGGAACGCCCCCCTGTCCCGTCCCCCCAGGCCCAGCCCCGCCCCGAGCACCCCGCAGAACGCCCCCCGTCCCGTCCCCCCCTCCGGCCCCGCCCCGAGCGCCCCGCAGAACGCCCCCCGCCCCGTCCCCCCTCCGGCCCCGCCCCGAGCGCCCCGCAGAACGCCCCCCGTCCCGTCCCCCCCTCCGGCCCCGCCCCGAGCGCCCCGCAGAACGCCCCCCGTCCCGTCCCCCCCTCCGGCCCCGCCCCGAGCGCCCCGCAGAACGCCCCCCGCCCCGTCCCCCCAGGCCCAGCCCCTCACCCAGGATGCTGAGCGTGGTGAACCCGTCTTGGTTGCCATAGGGGTAGGTGGCGAATTCGCAGATGTAGATGCCCTCGTCACTCATGCGCAGGGGCTGGATGACCAGCGTGGCGTCCTGCAGGGAGACGTTCAGGAACCGGATCCTGCCGCTGTTCTCCAGGGGGAAGTTGGGCTTGTGCTCCGGGAGGTAGACGGCCACGTTCTGCTTCCTGCCCCCGCTCTCCTTCATCCAGGTCACCTGGCTCACCTTGGTGTCGGCGCTAGCGCTGGTGGGGAAGAGGCACGGCAGGACGGCCTCCTCGCCCACGCGGCCCGTCACCTCAGTGCGGACCCTCACCATCTGGCTCAGCCCCACTGCGGGGAGAGAGAGGCAGCCAGCTCAGACGGACCGGCTCCCAGCCCCATGCCCCTGCCAGGCCAGGACGGGACCCAGGGACCCAGGCTCCCAGCCCCATGCCCCTGCCAGGCCAGGACGGGACCCAGGGACCCAGGCTCCCAGACCCATGCCCCTGCCAGGCCAGGACGGGACCCAGGGACCCAGGCTCCCAGCCCCATGCCCCTGCCAGGCCAGGACGGGACCCAGGGACCCAGGCTCCCAGCCCCATGCCCCTGCCAGGCCAGGACGGGACCCAGGGACCCAGGCTCCCAGACCCATGCCCCTGCCAGGCCAGGACGGGACCCAGGCTCCCAGCCCCATGCCCCTGCCAGGCCAGGACGGGACCCAGGGACCCAGGCTCCCAGCCCCATGCCCCTGCCAGGCCAGGACGGGACCCAGGCTCCCAGCCCCATGCCCCTGCCAGGCCAGGACGGGACCCAGGGACCCAGGCTCCCAGCCCCATGCCCCTGCCAGGCCAGGACGGGACCCAGGGACCCAGGCTCCCAGCCCCATGCCCCTGCCAGGCCAGGACGGGACCCAGGCTCCCAGCCCCATGCCCCTGCCAGGCCAGGACGGGACCCAGGGACCCAGGCTCCCAGCCCCATGTCCCTGCCAGGCCAGGACGGGACCCAGGGACCCAGGCTCCCAGCCCCATGCCCCTGCCAGGCCAGGACGGGACCCAGGGGCCCAGACCCATGCCCCTGCCAGGCCAGGACGGGACCCAGGGACCCAGGCTCCCAGACCCATGCCCCTGCCAGGCCAGGACGGGACCCAGGGACCCAGGCTCCCAGCCCCATGCCCCTGCCAGGCCAGGACGGGACCCAGGGACCCAGGCTCCCAGCCCCATGCCCCTGCCAGGCCAGGACGGGACCCAGGCTCCCAGCCCCATGCCCCTGCCAGGCCAGGACGGGACCCAGGGACCCAGGCTCCCAGCCCCATGCCCCTGCCAGGCCAGGACGGGACCCAGGGACCCAGGCTCCCAGCCCCATGCCCCTGCCAGGCCAGGACGGGACCCAGGGACCCAGGCTCCCAGCCCCATGCCCCTGCCAGGCCAGGACGGGACCCAGGGACCCAGGCTCCCAGACCCATGCCCCTGCCAGGCCAGGACGGGACCCAGGCTCCCAGCCCCATGCCCCTGCCAGGCCAGGACGGGACCCAGGGGCCCAGCCCCATGCCCCTCCCAGGCCAGGACGGGACCCAGGGACCCAGGGACCCAGCCCCATGCCCCTGCCAGGCCAGGACAAGACCCAGGGACCCAGGCTCCCAGCCCCATGCCCCTGCCAGGCCAGGACGGGACCCAGGGGCCCAGACTCCCAGCCCCCCCTAACCCGCCCCAGAGCCAGCAAGAAACACAGGGGGCCTGGCTCCCAGCCCCATGCCCCTCCCAGGCCAGGACGGGACCCAGGGGCCCAGGCTCCCAGCCCCATGCCCCTCCCAGGCCAGGCCAGGCCAGGCCAGGCCAGGATGGGACCCAGGCTCCCAGCCCCCCCCCCCCCCCCCCCGACCAGGCCCCGTCCCAGAGCCAGCAAGAAACACAGGGGGCCTGGCTCCCAGCCCCCCCCCACGACCAGACCCCACCCCCAGAGCCAGCAAGAAACACAGGGGGCCTGGCTCCCAGCTCCCTCTCCCCCCAGACCAGGTCCCCCCAGAGCCAGCAAGAAACACAGGGGCCCAGGCTCCCAGCCCCCCCCACCAGCCCCCACCCCCAGAGCCAGCAAGAAACACAGGGGGCCTGGCTCCCAGCCCCCCCCCACCAGCCTCCACCCCCAGAGCCAGCAAGAAACACAGGGGCCCAGGCTCCCAGCCCCCCCCACCAGCCCCCACCCCCAGAGCCAGCAAGAAACACAGGGGGCCTGGCTCCCAGCCCCCCCCCACCAGCCCCCACCCCCAGAGCCAGCAAGAAACACAGGGGGCCTGGCTCCCAGCCCCCCCCCCACCAGCCCCCACCCCCAGAGCCAGCAAGAAACACAGGGGGCCTGGCTCCCAGCCCCCCCCACCAGCCCCCACCCCCAGGCCCAGCAAGAAACACAGGGGGCCTGGCTCCCAGCCCCCCCCCCACCAGCCCCCACCCCCAGAGCCAGCAAGAAACACAGGGGGCCTGGCTCCCAGCCCCCCCCACCAGCCCCCACCCCCAGAGCCAGCAAGAAACACAGGGGGCCTGGCTCCCAGCCCCCCCCACCAGCCCCCACCCCCAGAGCCAGCAAGAAACACAGGGGGCCTGGCTCCCAGCCCCCCCCACCAGCCCCCACCCCCAGAGCCAGCAAGAAACACAGGGGGCCTGGCTCCCAGCCCTAACCACTAGACATCACGTCGGTCATGATGCCAAAACAGCCCCAGGTGTCTCTATTCATGGCCTTGTTGACACCCCTCCCCAAAGGGTCTTACACGGGGCCCCTGGCTGTGCAGCACTGGGGGCCACAGGTTGGGGGGGGTCGTTCTGATAGGAGCCATTTAGCTACTTAGCGCCCCTCGGCAACAGGCCAACATTACCCGCCCACGGGGACCCTGCAGCCATAGATCTACGCCGGGAATCCCCTCCCTCCCATCCCACCGGGCTGGCTTCACCCTCCAGCCATAGATCTACGCCGGGAATCCCCCTCCCTCCCATCCCACCGGGCTGGCTTCACCCTCCAGCCATAGATCTACGCCGGGAATCCCCTCCCTCCCATCCCACCGGGCTGGCTTCACCCTCCAGCCATAGATCTATGCCAGGAATCCCCTCCCTCCCATCCCACCGGGCTGGCTTCACCCTCCAGCCATAGATCTATGCCGGGAATCCCCTCCCTCCCATCCCACCGGGCTGGCTTCACCCTGCAGCCATAGATCTACGCCGGGAATCCCCCTCCCTCCCATCCCATCGGGCTGGCTTCACCCTCCAGCCATAGATCTACGCCGGGAATCCCCTCCCTCCCATCCCACCGGGCTGGCTTCACCCTCCAGCCATAGATCTACGCCGGGAATCCCCTCCCTCCCATCCCATCGGGCTGGCTTCACCCTCCAGCCATAGATCTACGCCGGGAATCCCCCTCCCTCCCATCGCACCGGGCTGGCTTCACCCTCCAGCCATAGATCTACGCCGGGAATCCCCTCCCTCCCATCCCACCGGGCTGGCTTCACCCTCCAGCCATAGATCTACGCCGGGAATCCCCTCCCTCCCATCCCACCGGGCTGGCTTCACCCTCCAGCCATAGATCTACGCCGGGAATCCCCTCCCTCCCATCCCACCGGGCTGGCTTCACCCTGCAGCCATAGATCTACGCCGGGAATCCCCTCCCTCCCATCCCACCGGGCTGGCTTCACCCTGCAGCCATAGATCTACGCCGGGAATCCCCTCCCTCCCATCCCACCGGGCTGGCTTCACCCTGCAGCCATAGATCTACGCCGGGAATCCCCTCCCTCCCATCCCACCGGGCTGGCTTCACCCTGCAGCCATAGATCTACGCCGGGAATCCCCCTCCCTCCCATCCCACCGGGCTGGCTTCACCCTGCAGCCATAGATCTACGCCGGGAATCCCCTCCCTCCCATCCCACCGGGCTGGCTTCACCCTGCAGCCATAGATCTACGCCGGGAATCCCCCTCCCTCCCATCGCACCGGGCTGGCTTCACCCTCCAGCCATAGATCTACGCCGGGAATCCCCTCCCTCCCATCCCACCGGGCTGGCTTCACCCTGCAGCCATAGATCTACGCCGGGAATCCCCTCCCTCCCATCCCACCGGGCTGGCTTCACCCTGCAGCCATAGATCTACGCCGGGAATCCCCCTCCCTCCCATCCCACCGGGCTGGCTTCACCCTGCAGCCATAGATCTACGCCGGGAATCCCCTCCCTCCCATCGCACCGGGCTGGCTTCACCCTCCAGCCATAGATCTACGCCGGGAATCCCCCTCCCTCCCATCCCACTGGGCTGGCTTCACCCTGCAGCCATAGATCTACGCCGGGAATCCCCCTCCCTCCCATCCCACCGGGCTGGCTTCACCCTCCAGCCATAGATCTACGCCGGGAATCCCCTCCCTCCCATCGCACCGGGCTGGCTTCACCCTCCAGCCATAGATCTACGCCGGGAATCCCCCTCCCTCCCATCCCACTGGGCTGGCTTCACCCTGCAGCCATAGATCTACGCCGGGAATCCCCTCCCTCCCATCCCACCGGGCTGGCTTCACCCTCCAGCCATAGATCTACGCCGGGAATCCCCCTCCCTCCCATCGCACCGGGCTGGCTTCACCCTCCAGCCATAGATCTACGCCGGGAATCCCCCTCCCTCCCATCCCACTGGGCTGGCTTCACCCTGCAGCCATAGATCTACGCCGGGAATCCCCTCCCTCCCATCGCACCGGGCTGGCTTCACCCTCCAGCCATAGATCTACGCCGGGAATCCCCCTCCCTCCCATCCCACCGGGCTGGCTTCACCCTCCAGCCATAGATCTACGCCGGGAATCCCCTCCCTCCCATCGCACCGGGCTGGCTTCACCCTCCAGCCATAGATCTACGCCGGGAATCCCCTCCCTCCCATCCCACCGGGCTGGCTTCACCCTCCAGCCATAGATCTACGCCGGGAATCCCCTCCCTCCCATCCCACCGGGCTGGCTTCACCGTCCAGCCATAGATCTACGCCGGGAATCCCCTCCCTCCCATCCCACCGGGCTGGCTTCACCCTCCAGCCATAGATCTACACCGGGAATCCCCCTCCCTCCCATCCCACCAGGCTGGCTTCACCCTGCAGCCATAGATCTACGCCGGGAATCCCCTCCCTCCCATCCCACCAGGCTGGCTTCACCCTGCAGCCATAGATCTACGCCGGGAATCCCCTCCCTCCCATCCCACCGGGCTGGCTTCACCCTGCAGCCATAGATCTACGCCGGGAATCCCCTCCCTCCCATCCCACCGGGCTGGCTTCACCCTCCAGCCATAGATCTACGCCGGGAATCCCCTCCCTCCCATCCCACCGGGCTGGCTTCACCCTCCAGCCATAGATCTACACCGGGAATCCCCTCCCTCCCATCGCACCGGGCTGGCTTCACCCTCCAGCCATAGATCTACGCCGGGAATCCCCCTCCCTCCCATCCCACCGGGCTGGCTTCACCCTCCAGCCATAGATCTACGCCGGGAATCCCCTCCCTCCCATCCCACCGGGCTGGCTTCACCCTCCAGCCATAGATCTACGCCGGGAATCCCCTCCCTCCCATCCCACCGGGCTGGCTTCACCCTGCAGCCATAGATCTACGCCGGGAATCCCCTCCCTCCCATCCCACCGGGCTGGCTTCACCCTCCAGCCATAGATCTACGCCGGGAATCCCCTCCCTCCCATCCCACCGGGCTGGCTTCACCCTGCAGCCATAGATCTACGCCGGGAATCCCCTCCCTCCCATCCCACCGGGCTGGCTTCACCGTCCAGCCATAGATCTACGCCGGGAATCCCCTCCCTCCCATCCCACCGGGCTGGCTTCACCCTGCAGCCATAGATCTACGCCGGGAATCCCCTCCCTCCCATCCCACCGGGCTGGCTTCACCGTCCAGCCATAGATCTACGCCGGGAATCCCCTCCCTCCCATCCCACCGGGCTGGCTTCACCCTCCAGCCATAGATCTACACCGGGAATCCCCTCCCTCCCATCCCACCCGGCTGGCTTCACCCTGCAGCCATAGATCTACGCCGGGAATCCCCTCCCTCCCATCCCACCGGGCTGGCTTCACCCTCCAGCCATAGATCTACGCCGGGAATCCCCTCCCTCCCATCCCACCGGGCTGGCTTCACCCTCCAGCCATAGATCTACGCCGGGAATCCCCTCCCTCCCATCCCACCGGGCTGGCTTCACCGTCCAGCCATAGATCTACGCCGGGAATCCCCTCCCTCCCATCCCACCGGGCTGGCTTCACCCTCCAGCCATAGATCTACGCCGGGAATCCCCTCCCTCCCATCCCACCGGGCTGGCTTCACCCTCCAGCCATAGATCTACGCCGGGAATCCCCCTCCCTCCCATCCCACCGGGCTGGCTTCACCCTCCAGCCATAGATCTACGCCGGGAATCCCCTCCCTCCCATCCCACCGGGCTGGCTTCACCGTCCAGCCATAGATCTACGCCGGGAATCCCCTCCCTCCCATCCCACCGGGCTGGCTTCACCCTCCAGCCATAGATCTACGCCGGGAATCCCCTCCCTCCCATCCCACCGGGCTGGCTTCACCGTCCAGCCATAGATCTACGCCGGGAATCCCCTCCCTCCCATCGCACCGGGCTGGCTTCACCCTCCAGCCATAGATCTACGCCGGGAATCCCCCTCCCTCCCATCGCACCGGGCTGGCTTCACCCTCCAGCCATAGATCTACGCCGGGAATCCCCCTCCCTCCCATCGCACCGGGCTGGCTTCACCCTGCAGCCATAGATCTACGCCGGGAATCCCCTCCCTCCCATCCCACCGGGCTGGCTTCACCCTGCAGCCATAGATCTACGCCGGGAATCCCCCTCCCTCCCATCCCACCGGGCTGGCTTCACCCTCCAGCCATAGATCTACGCCGGGAATCCCCTCCCTCCCATCCCACCGGGCTGGCTTCACCCTCCAGCCATAGATCTACGCCGGGAATCCCCTCCCTCCCATCCCACCGGGCTGGCTTCACCCTCCAGCCATAGATCTACGCCGGGAATCCCCTCCCTCCCATCCCACCGGGCTGGCTTCACCCTCCAGCCATAGATCTACGCCGGGAATCCCCCTCCCTCCCATCGCACCGGGCTGGCTTCACCCTCCAGCCATAGATCTACGCCGGGAATCCCCTCCCTCCCATCCCACCGGGCTGGCTTCACCCTCCAGCCATAGATCTACGCCGGGAATCCCCCTCCCTCCCATCGCACCGGGCTGGCTTCACCCTGCAGCCATAGATCTACGCCGGGAATCCCCCTCCCTCCCATCCCACCGGGCTGGCTTCACCCTCCAGCCATAGATCTACGCCGGGAATCCCCTCCCTCCCATCCCACCGGGCTGGCTTCACCCTCCAGCCATAGATCTACGCCGGGAATCCCCTCCCTCCCATCCCACCGGGCTGGCTTCACCCTCCAGCCAGCTGCCCGCCTGCTTCTGCTTTGGGGCTGGGCCTGGGGCCACGGAGCAGCGTGTCTAGTGGGGGCAGCCGCGGACCCAGACCCTGCCCCCAGCAACGCGCCAGCGTGAGCGTCGCAGCCGGACTCCTGTCTCCCCGTGCGGCTCCACGGGCATGGGGCAGAGCCCTGCCCCACCCTGCTGTGCCGGGCCCTTTGCAGCAGCCCTGGACCAGGTAGCACTAGAAACGCCACGACACGTGGGTCCGTCCCTGCCCCCCCAGCCTGCGGGTCCCGCTCCCGCTGGCTCCGCTGGGCCTGCCACGCCTGATCCCTGCCCCCCCAGCCTGCGGGTCCCACTCCCGCTGGCTCCGCTGGGCCTGCCACGCCTGATCCCTGCCCCCCCCCCCCAGCCTGCGGGTCCCGCTCCCGCTGGCTCCGCTGGGCCTGCCACGCCTGATCCCTGGCCCCCCCAGCCTGCGGGTCCCACTCCCGCTGGCTCCGCTGGGCCTGCCACGCCTGATCCCTGCCCCCCCCCCCCAGCCTGCGGGTCCCGCTCCCGCTGGCTCCGCTGGGCCTGCCACGCCTGATCCCTGCCCCCCCCAGCCTGCGGGTCCCGCTCCCGCTGGCTCCGCTGGGCCTGCCACGCCTGATCCCTGGGCCCCCCCAGCCTGCGGGTCCCGCTCCCGCTGGCTCCGCTGGGCCTGCCACGCCTGATCCCTGCCCCCCCCAGCCTGCGGGTCCCGCTCCCGCTGGCTCCGCTGGGCCTGCCACGCCTGATCCCTGCCCCCCCCAGCCTGCGGGTCCCGCTCCCGCTGGCTCCGCTGGGCCTGCCACGCCTGATCCCTGCCCCCCCCAGCCTGCGGGTCCCGCTCCCGCTGGCTCCGCTGGGCCTGCCACGCCTGATCCCTGGGCCCCCCCCAGCCGGCGGGTCCCGCTCCCGCTGGCTCCGCTGGGCCTGCCACGCCTGATCCCTGGGCCCCCCCCAGCCTGCGGGTCCCACTCCCGCTGGCTCCGCTGGGCCTGCCACGCCTGATCCCTGGGCCCCCCCCAGCCGGCGGGTCCCACTCCCGCTGGCTCCGCTGGGCCTGCCACGCCTGATCCCTGCCCCCCCCAGCCTGCGGGTCCCGCTCCCGCTGGCTCCGCTGGGCCTGCCACGCCTGATCCCTGCCCCCCCCAGCCTGCGGGTCCCGCTCCCGCTGGCTCCGCTGGGCCTGCCACGCCTGATCCCTGCCCCCCCCCAGCCTGCGGGTCCCGCTCCCGCTGGCTCCGCTGGGCCTGCCACGCCTGATCCCTGCCCCCCCCCCCCCAGCCTGCGGGTCCCACTCTCCCTGGCTCCGCTGGGCCTGCCACGCCTGATCCCTGCCCCCCCCCAGCCTGCGGGTCCCGCTCCCGCTGGCTCCGCTGGGCCTGCCACGCCTGATCCCTGGGCCCCCCCAGGCTGCGGGTCCCGCTCCCGCTGGCTCCGCTGGGCCTGCCACGCCTGATCCCTGCCCCCCCAGCCTGCGGGTCCCGCTCCCGCTGGCTCCGCTGGGCCTGCCACGCCTGATCCCTGGGCCCCAGCCGCGGGACGTGCTGCCCTCCAGAGCCCTGGGCACAAGCCCCCAAGCCAGGACTCGCCCTCGGCGTGACACGCAGCTCTACCCACTTGAGGGTCCCACCCCCCTCAGCCCAGGAAAGCCCTGTCACCCCAGGCTCACCTACCCCAGCCGGCAATGGTGCAGCAGCATCACAGAATGTGCTGACTGGTGACCCGCCCCCACCTAACCACTAGACCTTACTCCCCTCACAGAGCTGACGGGGGGGGGGGCTGTCTGCTCTATGGCCCGGGTCCCCTGCGCTGGGCTGGGATTCCCACTGACTCCCCCACGTGGGGACTGGCCAGACACCCAGGTCCAGCCTGAGCAGGTAACAAGGCTCTTCCCGGGGGGAGACGGCACCTGGCTGGGGGCGGGGCCGGGGGGCTGGTTGCGGAGGGTTGGGGGGGACGATGGACCCGCTGCCCTGGCTCCTGTAGCCACGTCTGTGCTGGCGGAGCCTGTTCCAGCTGCTGCGGGGGGACCCAACGCGCCCTCACACCCTGCTCCCAGCCCAGGCCCTCCCCCCTCCATCAGGGAGCTGTGAGCTCGTGCCCAGCCAGGCGGGCTCGGAGGCCTCCAAGCGGGGAAGCCGGGCAGGGGCTTGGGGGGCCGAGATGCCCGGCACAGCCCACTCCCCCCAGCACGTGCAGGCCAGGCAGGAACCTTCCCTTTGGCGGGGGCCGGGCAGACTCGCCCCTGCCAGCAGGGATCGGAGACGGGACCGGCAGACACCTGGCCACCTCTGAGCACTGCGGCTGCCTGGTGCAGGCACACGGGCCGCACTAAAACCCAGGAGTCCTGGCTCCCTGCCATGCCCGGCTCCCCTCCCAGGAGCGCTGGGCCCCTCTCGGGCAGGCTGGCGCCGTATAGGCCCCGCAGCCTTGTGCGCTGGGTCCCCTTTGGCTGAGTCACTGGGGCCGAGGGCAGAGCAGGGCTGGCGAGGCCTTTCCGATACCGCGCAGCGTGCGAGACGCCCGGTTCAGCCGGGAGGGCGAGGGACGCAGCCTAGAGGTGGGCTGGAGATGCAAGCCGAGGCGAGTCTACAGCGGAGGCAGTGGGGGAGCAGGAGCCGGTGCTGGGGGGAGCGGGCTTCAAAGCTGCTTCCCTGGTGCCGTGTTTCCCCGCGGCTCCGTGGCAGGAGGCTGCGGGACCCGGCGCGAGGCAGGACCGAGCAACCCTCCCCCGCGACCGCTCTGCAGTGAGAGCCGGCAGCCCAGCCCCCACATCGACCAATCGCGGCGGCGATAAAAACCGTATCGACCACACAACGAGCAGACTGCCCGCCTCCGAGCAGCCCTAGGCTGGGCCGCGACAAGGGAGGGGCGAGGCCCGGCTCCCGGGGGCAAACAAACCCTCATTGCCCCGTCTCTGCTCAGGAGAAAAGGGGCTTCTGGGCCGGTCGCTCGGGCGTTGCACGAGCAGACACGCCAAGGCCAGACACACGTGCGGCCATCCCCGAGCCCTCCCTGGAGATCGGCGCTGCTAGGCCAGGCCCTCCGGGACTGGGCCCCCTGCCCTAATGGGAAGCGACAGAGCCGAGCCGCTGAGTCAGTCTAATGCCAAGAGCGTGAATGAAGCGGCCCCTAATGTAATAAGGAACCAGACGGAGCGTGAAGCGGGAGCATTAGGAATTCAGTTCTACGGGCCAGGCAGCGGAGGGTAATTGCAGAGACCCAGACTGCACTGAGGCCAATCTGGCCTGGCTTGGGGCTTGGCTATCCCCCCCTTTCCTGGCTTTGTAGTTAGTCTCTGACCCACATCCCCCCTTTTCCCTTCTCAAAGCCCCAGGGCAAAACAGCTTTGTTGTGTTGCTATTACATGTGGCCCCCTGTGGAGCTCTGGATCAGCAGCCCCCCTGCCTCACCCCAGAGGCGGCTGCGTCCCAGAGTCGAGCGAGAGCGCTCTGGATCAGCAGCCCCGGTGCCTCACCCCAGAGGCGGCTGCATCCCAGAGTCGAGCGAGAGCGCTCTGGATCAGCAGCCCCGGTGCCTCGCCCCAGAGGCGGCTGCGTCCCAGAGTCGAGCGAGAGCGCTCTGGATCAGCGGCCCCGGTGCCTCGCCCCAGAGGCGGCTGCGTCCCAGAGTCGAGCGAGAGCGCTCTGGATCAGCGGCCCCGGTGCCTCGCCCCAGAGGCGGCTGCGTCCCAGAGTCGAGCGAGAGCGCTCTGGATCAGCAGCCCCGGTGCCTCGCCCCAGAGGCGGCTGCGTCCCAGAGTCGAGCGAGAGCGCTCTGGATCAGCGGCCCCGGTGCCTCGCCCCAGAGGCGGCTGCGTCCCAGAGTCGAGCGAGAGCGCTCTGGATCAGCGGCCCCGGTGCCTCGCCCCAGAGGCGGCTGCGTCCCAGAGTCGAGCGAGAGCGCTCTGGATCAGCGGCCCCGGTGCCTCGCCCCAGAGGCGGCTGCGTCCCAGAGTCGAGCGAGAGCGCTCTGGATCAGCAGCCCCGGTGCCTCGCCCCAGAGGCGGCTGCGTCCCAGAGTCGAGCGAGAGCGCTCTGGATCAGCAGCCCCGGTGCCTCGCCCCAGAGGCGGCTGCGTCCCAGAGTCGAGCGAGAGCCCTCTGGATCAGCAGCCCCGGTGCCTCACCCCAGAGGCGGCTGCGTCCCAGAGTCGAGCGAGAGAGCTCTGGATCAGCAGCCCCCCGCCTCACCCCAGAGGTGGCTGCGTCCCAGAGTCGAGCGAGAGCGCTCTGGATCAGCAGCCCCGGTGCCTCACCCCAAAAGCAGCCACATCTCAGCACAGTGGGGGGCAAAGTGAGGACCAGCTGGCATTGTCACCGCCACACTGTTGTGCTACGAGCCATGGGGAGGGGGGACAGGGACTGGGTCTGACTCCCCCTTTCCCTGCAGGGCCAGGCCACAGCAGCCAGCCTGCAAATGCACAAACGCCTGCAGCTGGACCGGCCTGGCAGCTGCCACATCCCTCCTCCCCTGATAGAGCCGCTATGCTGGGCAGGACTTGTGGCGCCCAGCAGCACGTTCTAGGGCACCGCTGGCTCCGATGGCAGCATGGGCAGGGGCAGGCAACCCCCGGTCACAGAGAGCACCCCCTCCCCGGGGCCACGGGTGTGTCTTGGCCAACAGTGCAGAGGGGGAGGGGGCAGGACTGGGTGCTCCAGGGCAGTGGGAATGGAGCCAAATGGAAACAGGCGATGGAAGAGAACATGACAAGAAACACCCAGGCAGGCATGGGTGGGAGGGCAGTGGGGGCTAGTGGTTAGAGCCGGGGCAGGACCAGGACCCCTGGGTTCCCTCCCAGCTCCGAGAGGGCAGTGGGGGCTAGTGGTTAGAGCCGGGGCAGGACCAGGACCCCTGGGTTCCCTCCCAGCTCCGAGAGAGCAGTGAGGGCTAGTGGTTAGAGCAGGGGCAGGACCAGGACCCCCTGGGTTCCCTCCCAGCTCTGAGAGGGCACTGAGGGCTAGTGGTTAGAGCAGGTGCAGGACCAGGACCCCTGGGTTCCCTCGTGGCTCTGGGAGGGACAGGGGTTCAATAGCTCCAGGTACAAGACGGGAGGGGCCCACTCGTAACCCAGGGCAGCCGGTCAGAGGGTTCCCAGCAGTCCCTTCTGGCCAGGCCAATCTCTGAATAACCCAGGCCAGGGACCAACCCCCAGTGGCAGCCGCTGCAGCACGACGCTAGCGCACTGAGGCCCCTGGGCGCGGGGGCAGGGACCGTCTCCTCGCGCGTCCGGCTCCCCCCCTCCACGCGGGCCCTCGGGCGCGGGGGCAGGGACCGTCTCCTCGCGCGTCCGGCTCCCCCCTCCACGCGGGCCCTCGGGCGCGGGGGCAGGGACCGTCTCCTCCCGCGTCCGGCTCCCCCCTCCACGCGGGCCCTCGGGCGCGGGGGCAGGGACCGTCTCCTCGCGCGTCCGGCTCCCCCCCTCCACGCGGGCCCTCGGGCGCGGGGGCAGGGACCGTCTCCTCGCGCGTCCGGCTCCCCCCTCGCTGCGGCAAAGGGGGCGCGGGGGCAGGGACCCCCTCCACGCGGGCCCTCGGGCGCGGGGGCAGGGACCATCTCCTCGCGCGTCCGGCTCCCCCCTCCACGCGGGCCCTCGGGCGCGGGGGCAGGGACCGTCTCCTCCCGCGTCCGGCTCCCCCCTCGCTGCGGCAAAGGGGGCGCGGGGGCAGGGACCGTCTCCTCCTGCGTCCGGCTCCCCCCTCCACGCGGGCCCTCGGGCGCGGGGGCAGGGACCGTCTCCTCGCGCGTCCGGCTCCCCCCTCCACGCGGGCCCTCGGGCGCGGGGGCAGGGACCGTCTCCTCGCGCGTCCGGCTCCCCCCTCCACGCGGGCCCTCGGGCGCGGGGGCAGGGACCGTCTCCTCGCGCGTCCGGCTCCCCCCTCCACGCGGGCCCTCGGGCGCGGGGGCAGGGACCGTCTCCTCGCGCGTCCGGCTCCCCCCTCCACGCGGGCCCTCGGGCGCGGGGGCAGGGACCGTCTCCTCCCGCGTCCGGCTCCCCCCTCCACGCGGGCCCTCGGGCGCGGGGGCAGGGCCCGTCTCCTCGCGCGTCCGGCTCCCCCCTCCACGCGGGCCCTCGGGCGCGGGGGCAGGGACCGTCTCCTCGCGCGTCCGGCTCCCCCCTCCACGCGGGCCCTCGGGCGCGGGGGCAGGGACCGTCTCCTCGCGCGTCCGGCTCCCCCCTCCACGCGGGCCCTCGGGCGCGGGGGCAGGGACCGTCTCCTCCCGCGTCCGGCTCCCCCCTCCACGCGGGCCCTCGGGCGCGGGGGCAGGGCCCGTCTCCTCGCGCGTCCGGCTCCCCCCTCCACGCGGGCCCTCGGGCGCGGGGGCAGGGCCCGTCTCCTCGCGCGTCCGGCTCCCCCCTCCACGCGGGCCCTCGGGCGCGGGGGCAGGGACCGTCTCCTCGCGCGTCCGGCTCCCCCCTCCACGCGGGCCCTCGGGCGCGGGGGCAGGGACCGTCTCCTCGCGCGTCCGGCTCCCCCCTCCACGCGGGCCCTCGGGCGCGGGGGCAGGGACCGTCTCCTCGCACGTCCGGCTCCCCCCTCCACGCGGGCCCTCGGGCGCGGGGGCAGGGACCGTCTCCTCCCGCGTCCGGCTCCCCCTCCACGCGGCAAAGGGGGTGCACGCCCAGCTTTGCTGCAAACAGGGAACCACACCCTAGCCTGGCGGGGGAGGGGAAGGCCTTCCCCTGCCTCCACTATGCTCGGCTCAGGGGAGACGGGTCTGCGCAGCGCCCTGCGACCGGGCCTGGAAGGGCCAATCCCAGCCGCGTGCGGGCTCAGCCCCAGCGGAGGGGCTCGGCTAAGCAGGGCCCCGCTGGGGGCTGGAGAAAGAAGGGCTCCTGGAGGGAGGGGCCCTGCCTGCTGCCCTGCAGAGCGCGGGGGGACCTGGCTGCCAGGGAAGGAGGCTTCCTGGAGGTAGAGCAGGGCTGGGGAGGGAGGCTGTGGCCAGGCTGCGAGGGCGGCAGAGGCAGCAGGCTGCAGTTTGCCGGAGGCAGGGCGAGGTGGAGACTGGCCCTGGGTCCCTGAGGCAAGGCGGGTCCAGGGCAACGGGGGAGACACCAGCTAGAGGGAGGCGCCAAACAAGCTAATTCCCAGGGCTGGAGGTGCCAGGGGCTGAGTGCCCCAAGGCCGCACTGATCACTAGCACATCCCGGTCCAGTGCCCGGCTGCAGGGATCCGGCCGGGCCAGCGTCTCCCCACAGAGTTAGCTGCTTTGGGGGGAGCCGGGTCAGGCTGGGGGGTGCCGCAGGGCTGCTCCTCGAACTACAGCCTAACCCAGCATGAGCTGCCCCCCCCCCCTCAGGCGGTACAGCTGTGTCGGTCTCAGGGGCCACAGGACGACTCGTAAACAACACCGCTCCGGCGTGTGCTGAGCCAGGCAGGAGCAGTCCCTCAGCGGAGGCCTGATGGGCCAGGAGTCGTGTGTCCAGTTCGGGGAAGCAGGGGAGGGACCGGAGACGGGCCAGAGAGCCACGTGAGCGAGGAGGGAAGGCGCGAGGAATCGGGCTGCAGAAGAGAAGCCCGACAGGATGTGACGGCCGGTTCACCTCTGGTGACAGGCCAAGGAGCAATGGGCTTAGCCTGCAGCCAGGGCGGTTGAGGCTGGACGTTAGGAAACACGTCCTGCCTGGCCGGGGGGTGACACACTGGGCTAAGTCGCCCAGGGGCTGTGAAATCCCCGTCCCTGGAGATACTGAGGAGCAGGTTAGACGGGCGCCTGTCCTGCCTCGAGGGCAGGGGGCTGGACTCAAAGCCCTCCAGGGCCCTTCCAGTCCCACAGTTCCTGGTTGCTAGAGACCCTGGCAGAAACCAGGCCCCTGCCCCCAGATCAAACCCGCGGCCCCTTCGCATGCTGCAGACACCAGGAGGCACCCCCAGCCGGGAGACACAGGCCCTTCCCCTGCAGGACCGATAAGACGGAGGGCCAGCAGACCCTGGCGAGCGCTCGCTGTCTGGGGCGGGGAGACGCACAGGAGCAGCGCCGCCCACGCCCACAGACACAGACGCTGATGCAGGGACGCCGGCAGGACCCAGCCCCCAAACCGAGCTTCTCGCGCCTCTCCGAGCCCTTCCCCAGAACACGACGCAGCGTCTGGCAGGAGCCGCATCGGCACGGCCCGAGGTAACGTTGCTGCCCTCCTGCCCAGACCCTCTGCAGCTCATGCCCAGATGGGGAAACCGAGGCACGGGGCATGGCAGCAACTGTCATTATTGTAGATTTTAAGGCCCAAGGCCCAGAGGGGATGTCACAGGCCAGTTACCCCCATGTGGCCAAAGCCGTTTCCAGATGGAGCCTCCACAGCTGCTCTTGGGCTAGGTCCCCTCAAGATCAGCCCCAAGTCCGCTAGGTCTTGTCCGGCTGCAGCTGCCAGCCAGTGGCTCCTGGGCCCCGCTCCGCGAGCTCAGCCGTCGCCCCCGGGCGGCTCAGCCCCAGAGCCCGCCAGCTCCCAGCCTGCGTCAGACACGCTCAGCTCAACCCGGCCTTTGGCTGCAGCCCTCGGTCATTTCCGGGGCTCTTCCCTGCCTGCCGCTGCTCCTCCGCACAGGCCCCAGAACGGGATCCCGGCAGGGCCCATCACTCCGATGCCACAGCAGAGGTGAAATCACCTCCCAGCTGCCTAGTCACACACCCAGGCCTGTTACACGTCCATGTTGGGAAAGAACCCAGGAGGCCTGGCTCCCAGCCCTTCGCCCTAACCACTAGACATCACTGCCCCAGGCTGCAGAGGGGTGGGGGAGAGCACGGAGAGTGCTGGGCAGGGGCTGGCCTGGGAGAAGGGACCCAGGAGACCCTGAAGGAACAGCACAAGGGGGTTCCCGGCCATCTCCCCAACAGCTAGCCAGAGCCCTGCCGCTCCGTGCGCGGGGCTGGAGACGCGGCTCTCCCGCAGACGGGCGCCCGGCGTTGGCCAGAGCCCTGCCGCTCCGTGCTCAGGGCTGGAGACATGGCTCTCCCGCAGACGGGCGCCCGGCGTTGGCCAGAGCCCTGCCGCTCCGTGCTCAGGGCTGGAGACATGGCTCTCCCGCAGACGGGCGCCCGGCGTTGGCCAGAGCCCTGCCGCTCCGTGCTCAGGGCTGGAGACATGGCTCTCCCGCAGACGGGCGCCCGGCGTTGGCCAGAGCCCTGCCGCTCCGTGCGCGGCGCTGGAGACGCGGCTCTCCCGCAGACGGGCGCCCGGCGTTGGCCAGAGCCCTGCCGCTCCGTGCTCAGGGCTGGAGACGCGGCTCTCCCGCAGACGGGCGCCCGGCGTTGGCCAGAGCCCTGCCGCTCCGTGCTCGGCGCAGACGGGCGCCCGGCGTTGGCCAGAGCCCTGCCGCTCCGTGCGCGGCGCTGGAGACGCGGCTCTCCCGCAGACGGGCGCCCGGCGTTGGCCAGAGCCCTGCCGCTCCGTGCTCGGGGCTGGAGACGCGGCTCTCCCGCAGACGGGCGCCCAGTGTTGGCCAGAGCCCTGCCGCTCCGTGCTCGGGGCTGGAGACGCGGCTCTCCCGCAGACGGGCGCCCGGCGTTGGCCAGAGCCCTGCCGCTCCGTGCGCGGCGCTGGAGACGCGGCTCTCCCGCAGACGGGCGCCCGGCGTTGGCCAGAGCCCTGCCGCTCCGTGCTCGGGGCTGGAGACGCGGCTCTCCCGCAGACGGGCGCCCGGCGTTGGCCAGAGCCCTGCCGCTCCGTGCGCGGCGCTGGAGACGCGGCTCTCCCGCAGACGGGCGCCCGGCGTTGGCCAGAGCCCTGCCGCTCCGTGCGCAGCGCTGGAGACGCGGCTCTCCCGCAGACGGGCGCCCGGCGTTGGCCAGAGCCCTGCCGCTCCGTGCTCGGGGCTGGAGACGCGGCTCTCCTGCAGACGGGCGCCCGGCGTTGGCCAGAGCCCTGCCGCTCCGTGCTCGGGGCTGGAGACGCGGCTCTCCCGCAGACGGGCGCCCAGCATTGGCCAGAGCCCTGCCGCTCCGTGCGCGGCGCTGGAGACACGGCTCACCCGCAGACGGGCGCCCGGCGTAGGCCAGAGCCCTGCCGCTCCGTGCGCGGCACTGGAGACGCGGCTCTCCCGCAGACGGGCGCCCGGCGTTGGCCAGAGCCCTGCCGCTCCGTGCTCGGGGCTGGAGACGCGGCTCTCCCGCAGACGGGCGCCCGGCGTTGGCCAGAGCCCTGCCGCTCCGTGCTCGGGGCTGGAGACGCGGCTCTCCCGCAGACGGGCGCCCGGCGTTGGCCAGAGCCCTGCCGCTCCGTGCTCGGGGCTGGAGACGCGGCTCTCCCGCAGACGGGCGCCCGGCGTTGGCCAGAGCCCTGCCGCTCCGTGCTCGGCGCTGGAGACGCGGCTCTCCCGCAGACGGGCGCCCAGCGTTGGCCAGAGCCCTGCCGCTCCGTGCGCGGGGCTGGAGACACGGCTCTCCCGCAGACGGGCGCCCGGCGTTGGCCAGAGCCCTGCCGCTCCGTGCTCGGGGCTGGAGACGCGGCTCTCCCGCAGACGGGCGCCCGGCATTGGCCAGAGCCCTGCCGCTCCGTGCTCGGGGCTGGAGACGCGGCTCTCCCGCAGACGGGCGCCCAGTGTTGGCCAGAGCCCTGCCGCTCCGTGCTCGGGGCTGGAGACACGGCTCTCCCGCAGACGGGCGCCCAGTGTTGGCCAGAGCCCTGCCGCTCCGTGCGCGGGGCTGGAGACGCGGCTCTCCCGCAGACGGGCGCCCGGCATTAGCCAGAGCCCTGCCGCTCCGTGCGCAGTGCTGGAGACACGGCTCTCCCGCAGACGGGCGCCCGGCGTTGGCCAGAGCCCTGCCGCTCCGTGCGCGGCGCTGGAGACACGGCTCTCCCGCAGACGGGCGCCCGGCGTTGGCCAGAGCCCTGCCGCTCCGTGCTCGGGGCTGGAGACACGGCTCTCCCGCAGACGGGCGCCCGGCGTTGGCCAGAGCCCTGCCGCTCCGTGCTCGGGGCTGGAGACACGGCTCTCCCGCAGACGGGCGCCCGGCGTTGGCCAGAGCCCTGCCGCTCCGTGCTCAGGGCTGGAGACGCGGCTCTCCCGCAGACGGGCACCCAGCGTTGGCCAGAGCCCTGCCGCTCCGTGCACGGCGCTGGAGACGCGGCTCTCCCGCAGACGGGCGCCCAGCGGCGGGTGGGAGCGGCCTTTTACAGACATGGTAAGTCCTGGCTCCAGGTGGGAGCCGCGGGGTGGAGCCGTCTCTCTCCTTGCCTGGCTGTGAGCTCCGCGCTCTGCCCAGGACAGCAGCGGCCCAGCCAACGCACGTGGGGGTGCACGTCCACCCGGGTTACGCTCCCTGCCCCACGGGGCCCCGCGGACGCCGCAGCTCGGGGAGATCTCAACCCCGGCCCAGCTCAGCATGTCAACGCCTTCCCCTGCCCCCACAGAGGGTACAGGCCTGCCCCATCCCCGGCTCTGTCCTGGCTCCTCCAGCTCTCGGGTAGGGACCACCCTACTGCCCCCACCCAGCCCCATTGCCGCAGGCGCCTCCCACGCACAGGCCGGGCCAGCTCCTTGGCTCTGGAGGGAAGGGGAGGGGAGGGGGCACGCCCAGGGAGACATGTAACCCATCCACAGAGCGTCAGTCCTGGCTGGGGGATGCCAACCCAGCACCGCTGGTGGGTGCCCGGCTACCACAGAGCCAAGGGGCCCCCTCTACACACCCTGGCCAACACTGCACCAGCCTCAACCTACAGACAGCCCCAGAGCGCCCCCCCCGCATGTGCACGGTGTGCTCCCCGCAGGGCCCCAGAGCGCCCCCCCCCGCATGTGCACGGTGTGCTCCCCGCAGGGCCCCAGAGCGCCCCCCCCGCATGTGCACGGTGTGCGCCCCGCAGGGCCCCAGAGCGCCCCCCCCATGCACGGTATGCGCCCCGCAGGGCCCCAGAGCGCCCCCCCCGCATGTGCACGGTGTGCGCCCCGCAGGGCCTCAGAGCGCCCCCCCCCGCATGTGCACGGTGTGCGCCCCGCAGGGCCTCAGAGCGCCCCCCCCGCATGTGCACGGTGTGCGCCCCGGAGGGCCTCAGAGCGCCCCCCCCGCATGTGCACGGTGTGTGCCCCGCAGGGCCCAAAGCGCCCCCCCACGCACGGTGTGCGCCCCGCAGGGCCCCAGAGCGCCCCCCCCATGCACGGTGTGCGCCCCGCAGGGCCCCAGAGCGCCCCCCCACGCACGGTGTGCGCCCCGCAGGGCCCCAGAGCGCCCCCCCACGCACGGTGTGCGCCCCGCAGGGCCCCAGAGCGCCCCCCCACGCACGGTGTGCGCCCCGCAGGGCCCCAGAGCGCCCCCCCACGCACGGTGTGCTCCCCGCAGGGCCCCAGAGGCACCCCCACACACGGTGTGCACCCCGCAGGGCCCCAGAGCGCCCCCCCCCGCACGGTGTGCGCCCCGCAGGGCCCCAGAGGCACCCCCACACACGGTGTGCGCCCCGCAGGGCCCCAGAGCGCCCCCCCCACCACGCACGGTGTGCGCCCCGCAGGGCCCCAGAGCGCCCCCCCACGCACGGTGTGCGCCCCGCAGGGCCCCAGAGCGCCCCCCCACGCACGGTGTGCGCCCCGCAGGGCCCCAGAGCGCCCCCCCACGCACGGTGTGCTCCCCGCAGGGCCCCAGAGGCACCCCCACACACGGTGTGCACCCCGCAGGGCCCCAGAGCGCCCCCCCCCGCACGGTGTGCGCCCCGCAGGGCCCCAGAGCGCCCCCCCCACCACGCACGGTGTGCGCCCCGCAGGGCCCCAGAGCGCCCCCCCCACCACGCACGGTGTGCGCCCCGCAGGGCCCCAGAGCGCCCCCCCCACCACGCACGGTGTGCGCCCCGCAGGGCCCCAGAGCGCCCCCCCCCACCACGCACGGTGTGCGCCCCGCAGGGCCCCAGAGCGCCCCCCCCATGCACGGTGTGCTCCCCGCATGGCCCCAGAAGCCCCCCCCCGCCACCACACACAGTGTGCGCCGTGCACAGCCCTGTTGGGGTGGAGCTTGTCCGAATGTCGTGCCCCCTCCCCCCCCAGATCAGACTAAGGGTGCTAAGTGTTGACTAATTGATGAATCGCAGGGCAGAAAATGCGGCTTTGCAACGCCACCAGGAGCCTGACCCTGGGCAGCGCCACACGGAGCCCGGGGATTCCAGGCTCCCGGAGAGCGGCGTCCCCAGCGCTTGGTAAGGCTGCGTGGAGTCTGGGGTCTGGCCCCGGGCTTAATCCCCCCCCCCCCCACACACACAGATAGAGGCAGCAAGTGTGGAGGGGAAGCGACTAGTCATAGAATCCTCACACGCTAGGACTGGGCGGGGCCATCGAGTCCAGCTCCCTGCCCTCACCCGCTGTCCCCTAGGGGTCAGGGCCCAAATATGGGGCGCCATTCCATTTCAGAAGGGTCACCAGGTGGCTCCGCCTCCTCTCCCCTCCCCTCCCCTCCCCTCCCCGTTTTGAATTGCCCTGGATCACCACGTCTACTGAATTGTCAGAATGGGTCCCCATCTGGAACAGGCTGAGAACTGCGGGTCTAGCCCGTCCCTGGCAGGCGTCTGTCTGACCTGCTCTTACATGTCTCCACAGCCTCCCTGGGCAACTTATCCCAGGGTTTGACCCCCCTGACAGGCAGGAACTTTTTCCTAAGGTCCAACCTCAACCTCCCTGGCTGCAGTTTAAGCCCCTTGCTGCTTGTCCTGTCCCCAGAGGCCCAGGAGAACAAGTTTTCACCCTCCTCTTTGTAACACTCCTTTAGATATTTGAAAACGGCTCTCATGTCCCCCCTCAGTCTTCTCCTTTCCAAACTAAACAAGCCCAGTTCTGTCAGCCTCCCCTCACAGCTCATGTTCTCCAGACCTTTCAGCATTCTCGCTGCTCTTCTCTGACTTCTCTGTACCCACAACTGGACACAACACTCCAAGTGAGGCGTAACCAGCGCAGAGCAGAGCGGACGAATGACTCCTCGTGTCTTGCTCACAACACACCTGTTAATGCAGCCCAGAATCTTGTTTGCTTTCTTTGCAACGGCGTCACACTGCTGACTCATGTAGCTTGTGGTCCACTATGACCCCTAGATCCCTTTCTGCCGTACTCCTTCCCAGACAGTCGCTTCCCATTCTGTATGTGTGAGACTTTGCATTTGTCTTTATTAAACTTCATCCTGTTTACCTCAGACCATTTCTCCAGTTTGTCCAGGTCATTTTGAATTCTGACCCATCCTCCAGAGCAGTCGCAACCCCTCCCAGCTCAGTCCCATCTGCAAACTTAGTAAGCGTCCTCTCTATGCCGATATCTAAATGGTTGATGAAGATATCAAACAGAACCGGTCCCACAACAGACCCCTACAGAACCCCACTTGTCATGCCTTTCCAGCAAGATTGTGAACTGTTAATAATTACTCTCTGAGTACCGTTACCCAGCCAGTTATGCACCCACCTTACAGTAGCCCCATCTAAGTTGTATTTGCCTAGTTTATTGACAAGACGGTGATGTGAGACCGTATCAAATGCCTTACTAAAGTCTAGGGATACCACATCCACCGCTTCTCCCGGATCCACAAGACTCGCTATCCTATCAAAGAAAGCTATCAGATTGGTTTGACATGATTTGTTCTTTACAGACCCATGCTGGCGGTTCCCTAGCACCTTATTTTCTTCCAAATGCTTGCAGATGATTCCTTAATTACTTGCTCCATTATCTTCCCTGGCACAGCAGTTAAACTGACTGGTGTGTGATTTCCTGGGTTGTTCTTATTTCCCTTTTTATAGATGGGCACTAGATTTGCCCATTTCTAGTCTTCTGGAATCTCTCCCAACTTCCATGCTTTTTCAAAGGTGATAGCTAGAGGCCCGGATACCTCCTCTATCAGCTCCTTGAGTATTCTAGGTGCATTTCATCGGGCCCTGGTGACTTGCAGGCATCTAACTTTTCTAAGTGATTTTAACTTGTTCTTTTTATATTTTATCTTCTAACCCTCCCCCCTTCCCACTAGCATTCCCTATGTCAGGCATTCCTTCCTCAGACTTCTCGGTGAAGACCAAAACCAAAGAAGTCATTAAGCATCTCTGCCATTTCCAAATTTCTGGCTACTGTTTCCCCCTCCTCACTGAGCAATGGGCCTACCCTGTCCTTGGGTCTTCCTCTTGCGTCTAATATATTTATAGAACGTCTTCTTGTTACCATTTATGTCTCTAGCTAGTGTGAGCTTGTTTGTGCCTTTGCCTTTCTAATCTTGCCCCTGCATATCTGTGTTGTTTGCTTATATTCATGCTTTGGAATTTGTCCTACTTTCCACGTTTTAGGACTTCTTTTTGATTTTGAGATCATGCAACATCTCCTAGTTAAGCCAAGGCAGCCTTTTGCAATCCTTTTCTCTTTCCTACACAGCGGAATAGCTTGCTTTTGGGCCCTTAATAATGTCCCTTCGAAAGACTGCCAACTCTCTTCCATTGTTTTTCCCTTTAGTCTTGCTTCCCCTGGGACCCTACCTCCCAGCTCTCTGAGCTTCCCACAATCTGCCTTCCTGAAATCCACTGTGTCTATTTTGCTGTTCTCCCCTCTACCATTCCTTAGCATCACAAACGCTACAATTTCATGGTCACTTTCACCCAAGGAGCCTTCCACTTCCAAATTCTGAACCAGCTCCTCCCTATTTATTAGGGTCAAATCGAGAACAGCTTCCCCCCGGTAGCTCTCTCAACCTTCTGAAATAAAAAGTTGTCTTCAATGCAGTCCAAGAACTTACTGCACAGTCTGTACCCCGCTGCGTTTGTTTCCCAGCGTTTGCTTATTGGATAGTCAACTAGTCCTTCACATCCCTAGATCAGACCGAAATGCAGATCCCAGAACGGTCACAAGTTTGGATTCCACAAAGCTGGGCAGGGCTGGTGGCTGGCCCTAGGAGCCGGGCTGGTGATGGGTGACAGGGGAGGCATCACTGCTGGGTCCCCTGCTCTGTTCCCTGCCCCTGGGGTACCTGGCAGTGGCTGCTGGCGCAGGCAGGCCCCTGGGCTGACACCGCCCGGCCAGGCTCAAACCGTTTGGGCTCAAACCATCTTCCAGCCAAGCTAAGTCCCGGTTCCCTCAGCCGTGGGATCTGAGGGGGCTTGTTTTGCCTCCAGCTGAACTCAGAAAAATCCAAAACAAAATGAAAAATTCCCCCCGTTTGGTCCAGCTGCACACGGAAAACCCCGCTCCCTCGACAAGCCAGTCTGTTCCTAGCTCTAGATGGGGCGCAGCCCCATAGGAGCCAGTGCCAGGGCCGGCTCCGTGCAGCCTCCCACAACATTTACCGTGTTCATGCCCAGGGCCCCCAGAGCTGGGCACCTCCCGATACTGCAGATGGGGGACGGAGGCACAGCAACGGGTGTGACTGTGGCACACACAGGCACAGCCCAGTGGCAGCCCTCACGTACAGTCACACCCAGGGCTGTGGACCTGGGGGGCTCTAGCCTGCCTGCCAGAGGCTGGCAATGGGCAGCAGGGGAGAGATCACGGGGGAGGTTCCCTGCTCTGTCACTCCCTTGGGGTACCTGGCAGCACCCCCTGTTGCAGGCAGGACACGGGGCTGGACAGACCTTTGCTCTGACCCTGTGCTGAGTGGCAGATGTCCGGCCGCAATAGATCCGAGGCCACCTGGTCTGACTCCCGGCGACACAGGCCAGGGGCCTGGCCCCAATCATTCTAACTGAAGGGAAACCATTTTTAGTCCCACCTAGATCTAATAGTCCCTTAACCCCGCCCCCGATCAATTCCCCAGCCCAAGGTCCATTCTCCGCGGGCCAGGGCTGACCCTTCTGACAGCTCTCGCTCTCCTGGGACAGGGACAGTCGGACCAGGATACAGGCGCGACCCACAGAGCAGCACCAGGTGTCACTGAACTCCCTGGGTGCGTCTACACGGCTGAGGGGCTGGACACGGTTCCGGGGTCCGAGATGCCGTGGGCCCCCTCGGAAGGGAGACTCCCCCCCCCCCCCCGCCCCCAGCAGGACTGAGCCAAGGCCCGACTGCTACGTTAGCAGTGGAGGCAGAACGGTCAAGTGTGGACAAGTCCCATGTCACCAGGGCAGAACACCAGGACCCGTCATTTCCGCACAAGGCTGGCACCCTGGAGCGGGGGTCAGGTGTCTGCTCCCGACTGTTCACACGGAGAAGCAGAGCGACTTTGCTGCAGTCACTCCCTGTTGTGCCAGTTTCTGTTTCAGAGGCTGGAGGCCACCTCGCACGAGAGCCAGTTTCTGTGATAAGTCATCGCCTTTCTCCTGGGCCCACGCCCGAGGGCTGGCCGGGATCCAGGGACCTCACGGGGCCAATCCTCCAGACACAAGGCAGGGCAGAGCCGGCCCTGAGACGCGCTGCTGTCCTGCCCCATGGACTTCGCAGGCTGCTTACACCACAGTCGGGCACTGGCCATAGCCCAGCACCCGCACAACAGCTATGGGGACAGGCAGCACCTGCCCCGGCAGCAATGAGGGGCCCTAGACACGCCGCTGCCACTCGGATCAATGGGGGGCAGGACAGCTACCACCCCGGGGCAACGGGGAGGACCCCGCCCCCAGCACCAGGCAGCCAACTCCAGCCCAGCCTGGCCAGGAAAACAGGTTCCCTCAGCCTCGCCATCTTGGGAAGAGAGAAAGTTTACCCAGGAGGGGTGGGGGAGGGGAAGGAAAAAGCGGGGGGGGGGGGGAGCCGACACGGGAGAGGCCAAGGGCTGGACTTGGGGGGAGGCGCAGGAGCGAGGGGCACAGCAAAGCCAGGAACTGAGGGCGCCTGGGAAAGGGGGCGCAGCGGGCGCGCAGGAGGAGCGCGGGCGCAGAGCTGATCCGAAGGCGCAGCTGGGAAGCAGTAGGCAGGCGGGGGAGGGTCCGGGGGGAGGCGGGGGACCCGGGGGGGACGCTGGGGACGCCGGAAGGAAGCAGGAGACCCGGGGGTAGCCGGGCGCAGCAGGGGAGCCGGGAGGAGCCGGGCGCAGCAGGAGACCCGGGGGTAGCCGGGCGCAGCAGGAGACCCGGGGGTAGCCGGGCGCAGCAGGGGAGCCGGGAGGAGGCTGGGAGCGCGGGGGGGGGGGGGGAAGCAGGGGGCGCGGGGGGAGGCTGGGAGCGCGGGGGGAGGGGAGGAAGCAGGAGACCCGGGGGAGCCGGGGGGAGGCTGGGAGCGGGGGGGGGGGGGAAGCAGGGTCCCGGGGGGAGGCTGGGAGCGCGGGGGGAGGGGAGGAAGCAGGAGACCCCGGGGAGCCGGGCGCAGCAGGGGACCCGGGGGGAGGCTGGGAGCGCGGGGGGGGGGAAGCAGGGTCCCGGGGGGAGGCTGGGAGCGCGGGGGGGGAGAAGCAGGGGAGCCGGGGGGAGGCTGGGAGCGCAGGGGGGGAAGCAGGGTCCCGGGGGGAGGCTGGGAGCGCGGGGGGGGGAAGCAGGGTCCCGGGGGGAGGCTGGGAGCGCGCGGGGGGGGGGGGGAAGCAGGGGAGGCTGGGAGCGCAGGGGGAGGCTGGGGAGCCGGGGGGAGGCTGGGAGCGCAGGGGGGGAAGCAGGGGAGCCGGGGGGAGGCTGGGAGCCGGGCGCAGCAGGGGAGCCGGGGCGCACGGGCCGCCCGCTCTTACCGCTCAGCAGGCTCCAGCAGAGCAGGCTGCCCGGGACGCCCAGGCTGCGGGGCGCGCCCATGGGGCGCAGTGGCCCCGCCGGGGCTCGAGCTCCGCCGCCCCTGCCCGCTGTCCGGCCGCGTCCCTTTGTCCCTCCGCCTCCGCTGCGTCCTGCCGCGCTGCCGCCCGGTCTGCGGCTCTGCCCTGCCCCAGCCCAGCCCGTCATGCGCCCGGCCCCGCCCCGCCCCCAGCCGGAGCCACCGGGCCAGCCCCCCCGGCACGGATCCTCCCCCGCCCCGAGGGGGCAGCCCGGGCCTCCCTCACGCCCCCGCAGACCGGGCTCGGGGGCCGCTGCCAGACACAGCGGGGTGTGCGCACCCCACGGGCTCCCAGCAACCCCGGCGGCCGGGCCGGGGCTCCTAATCCCCCCCAGAATAGGGCCCAGGAGTTCGGGCTCAGAGACCCCCCCCAGGCAGAATAAGGCCCAGGAGTTCGGGCTCAGAGACCCCCCCAGGCAGAATAAGGCCCAGGAGTCCGGGCTCAGAGACCCCCCCCCCCCGGCAGAATAAGGCCCAGGAGTCCGGGCTCAGAGACCCCCCCCCCCCGGCAGAATAAGGCCCAGGAGTCCGGGCTCAGAGACCCCCCCCAGGCAGAATAAGGCCCAGGAGTCCGGGCTCAGAGACCCCCCCAGGCAGAATAAGGCCCAGGAGTCCGGGCTCAGAGACCCCCCCAGGCAGAATAAGGCCCAGGAGTCCGGGCTCAGAGACCCCCCCAGGCAGAATAAGGCCCAGGAGTTCGGGCTCAGAGACCCCCCCCAGGCAGAATAAGGCCCAGGAGTCCGGGCTCAGAGACCCCCCCAGGCAGAATAAGGCCCAGGAGTCCAGGCTCAGAGACCCCCCCCAGGCAGAATAAGGCCCAGGAGTTCGGGCTCAGAGACCCCCCCCAGGCAGAATAAGGCCCAGGAGTCTGGGCTCAGAGACCCCCCCCCCCGGCAGAATAAGGCCCAGGAGTCCGAGCTCAGAGACTCCCCCCCCCCCCTCGCCAGAATAGGGCCCAGGAGTCCGGGCTCAGAGACCCCCCCCCCGGCAGAATAGGGCCCAGGAGTCTGGGCTCAGAGACCCCCCCCCAGGCAGAATAAGGCCCAGGAGTTCGGGCTCAGAGACCCCCCCCCCCCCGCCAGAATAGGGCCCAGGAGTCCGGGCTCAGAGACCCCCCCCAGGCAGAATAGGGCCCAGGAGTCTGGGCTCAGAGACCCCCCCCCCCCGCCAGAATAGGGCCCAGGAGTCCGGGCTCAGAGACCCCCCCCAGGCAGAATAGGGCCCAGGAGTCCGGGCTCAGAGACCCCCCCCAGGCAGAATAAGGCCCAGGAGTCCGGGCTCAGAGACCCCCCCCCCGCCAGAATAGGGCCCAGGTGTCTGGGCTCAGAGACCCCCCCCCGCCAGAATAGGGCCCAGGAGTCCGGGCTCAGAGACCCCCCCCCCGCCAGAATAGGGCCCAGGAGTCCGGGCTCAGAGACCCCCCCCCCCGCCAGAATAGGGCCCAGGAGTCCGGGCTCAGAGACCCCCCCCCCCCGCCAGAATAGGGCCCAGGTGTCTGGGCTCAGAGACCCCCCCCCCCCCAGGCAGAATAGGGCCCAGGAGTCTGGGCTCAGAGACCCCCCCCCCCCCCCGCCAGAATAGGGCCCAGGAGTCCGGGCTCAGAGACCCCCCCCCCCCCCAGAATAGGGCCCAGGAGTCCGGGCTCAGAGACCCCCCCCCCCGCCAGAATAGGGCCCAGGAGTCCGGGCTCAGAGACCCCCCCCCCGCCAGAATAGGGCCCAGGAGTCCGGGCTCAGAGACCCCCCCCCACCGCCAGAATAGGGCCCAGGAGTCTGGGCTCAGAGACCCCCCCCCGCCAGAATAGGGCCCAGGTGTCTGGGCTCAGAGACCCCCCCCCCCGCCAGAATAGGGCCCAGGAGTCTGGGCTCAGAGACCCCCCCCCCCCGCCAGAATAGGGCCCAGGAGTCCGGGCTCAGAGACCCCCCCCCCGCCAGAATAGGGCCCAGGTGTCTGGGCTCAGAGACCCCCCCCCCGCCAGAATAGGGCCCAGGAGTCTGGGCTCAGAGACCCCCCCCCCCGCCAGAATAGGGCCCAGGTGTCTGGGCTCAGAGACCCCCCCCCCCCGCCAGAATAGGGCCCAGGAGTCCGGGCTCAGAGACCCCCCCCCCCGCCAGAATAGGGCCCAGGAGTCCGGGCTCAGAGACCCCCCCCCCCCGCCAGAATAGGGCCCAGGAGTCCGGGCTCAGAGACCCCCCCCCCCGCCAGAATAGGGCCCAGGAGTCTGGGCTCAGAGACCCCCCCCCCCCGCCAGAATAGGGCCCAGGTGTCTGGGCTCAGAGACCCCCCCCGCCAGAATAGGGCCCAGGAGTCCGGGCTCAGAGACCCCCCCCCACAGCCAGAATAGGGCCCAGGAGTCTGGGCTCAGAGACCCCCCCCCCCTGCCAGAATAGGGCCCAGGAGTCCGGGCTCAGAGACCCACCCCAGGCAGAATAGGGCCCAGGAGTCCGGGCTCAGAGACCCCCCCCCCGCCAGAATAGGGCCCAGGAGTCCGGGCTCAGAGACCCCCCCCCCGCCAGAATAGGGCCCAGGAGTCCGGGCTCAGAGACCCCCCCCCCCGCCAGAATAGGGCCCAGGAGTCCGGGCTCAGAGACCCCCCCCCCCGCCAGAATAGGGCCCAGGAGTCCGGGCTCAGAGACCCCCCCCCCGCCAGAATAGGGCCCAGGAGTCTGGGCTCAGAGACCCCCCCCCCGCCAGAATAGGGCCCAGGAGTCTGGGCTCAGAGACCCCCCCCCCCCTGCCAGAATAGGGCCCAGGAGTCTGGGCTCAGAGACCCACCCCAGGCAGAATAGGGCCCAGGAGTCCGGGCTCAGAGACCCACCCCAGGCAGAATAGGGCCCAGGAGTCCGGGCTCAGAGACCCCCCCCCCCGCCAGAATAGGGCCCAGGAGTCCGGGCTCAGAGACCCCCCCCCCGCCAGAATAGGGCCCAGGAGTCTGGGCTCAGAGACCCCCCCCAGGCAGAATAGGGCCCAGGAGTCCGGGCTCAGAGACCCCCCCCCCCAGAATAGGGCCCAGGTGTCCGGGCTCAGAGACCCCCCCCCCCGCCAGAATAGGGCCCAGGAGTCTGGGCTCAGAGACCCCCCCCCCCCCGCCAGAATAGGGCCCAGGTGTCTGGGCTCAGAGACCCCCCCCCCTGCCAGAATAGGGCCCAGGAGTCCGGGCTCAGAGACCCACCCCAGGCAGAATAGGGCCCAGGAGTCCGGGCTCAGAGACCCCCCCCCCGCCAGAATAGGGCCCAGGAGTCCGGGCTCAGAGACCCCCCCCCCGCCAGAATAGGGCCCAGGAGTCCGGGCTCAGAGACCCCCCCCCCCGCCAGAATAGGGCCCAGGAGTCTGGGCTCAGAGACCCCCCCCCCCCCCCAGAATAGGGCCCAGGAGTCCGGGCTCAGAGACCCCCCCCCCGCCAGAATAGGGCCCAGGAGTCCGGGCTCAGAGACCCCCCCCCCCGCCAGAATAGGGCCCAGGAGTCTGGGCTCAGAGACCCCCCCCCCCCCCCGCCAGAATAGGGCCCAGGAGTCCGGGCTCAGAGACCCCCCCCCCGCCAGAATAGGGCCCAGGAGTCCGGGCTCAGAGACCCCCCCCCCCCGCCAGAATAGGGCCCAGGAGTCCGGGCTCAGAGACCCCCCCCCCCGCCAGAATAGGGCCCAGGAGTCCGGGCTCAGAGACCCCCCCCCCGCCAGAATAGGGCCCAGGAGTCCGGGCTCAGAGACCCCCCCCCCCGCCAGAATAGGGCCCAGGAGTCCGGGCTCAGAGACCCCCCCCCCGCCAGAATAGGGCCCAGGAGTCCGGGCTCAGAGACCCCCCCCCCCGCCAGAATAGGGCCCAGGAGTCTGGGCTCAGAGACCCCCCCCCCCCCCCCGCCAGAATAGGGCCCAGGAGTCCGGGCTCAGAGACCCCCCCCCCGCCAGAATAGGGCCCAGGAGTCCGGGCTCAGAGACCCCCCCCCCCGCCAGAATAGGGCCCAGGAGTCCGGGCTCAGAGACCCCCCCCCCGCCAGAATAGGGCCCAGGAGTCCGGGCTCAGAGACCCCCCCCCCGCCAGAATAGGGCCCAGGAGTCCGGGCTCAGAGACCCCCCCCCCCGCCAGAATAGGGCCCAGGAGTCTGGGCTCAGAGACCCCCCCCCCCCGCCAGAATAGGGCCCAGGTGTCTGGGCTCAGAGACCCCCCGGCTCCCGCCCCCACTCAACGGGGCCCTTGGTTGGGCTGGGGCCTGTGGAGCCCCATGGGACCCCCCACCTCTGGGGGTCTGGGCAGGCCCCAGCAGAACAAGGGGGGACGTGTGGCACGACACAAGCTCCCAGCTCACGTGGGGCGGTGGCACAGCACTGTCCCTGAGCTCGCCCCCTTGTGGCACCTGGGGGCCCTGCAGGGCGCCTGTAGCCACTTCCCGCCCGAGTGCCCTGCAAGAAATCGGGGCCCCGGCGCCCCTCCATGGGCTGGGCTAATGCAGCCAGGACCCCTGCCCTCATCCTTGGGGGCGGGCGTTCCTGGTTCCAGGGCTGCTCCCTTGCTCACCTGCTCCGTAAAGGCCAGGGTGGCGAATCCAGCTTCCCTGGGTGGGGCCTACAGCGAGGTGCTGGGGAGCCACAGCGCCCTGAGTTGCATGGGGGGGGCTGCTTCTCACTGGGGGGTCAGCTCGGTGAGGGGTTGACTTGGCTTGTTTGCAGCTTCTCACCTGCGTGTGGCCCCAGCTCGCCTCGGGGCACTTGCCTGCTCTCCCATTCCCACCAGGCAGTTCGGGAACGGGATGGAGGGGTAGAGAAAAGCCCCATGTCCCTTCCCTAAACCCCTGAGCCACCCACCAGCCCTTCCCGGGACCAGAGGGCTGATGCAGCCTGGGGGAAAGGGTGGCCCCCCAACCCAAAATAGATTCTCTGCCCCTGCTTCATGGGATGCTGCCCATATCTATGCTGCCCATATGTCTTGCTATTTCTGGGACTGCCCCAAATTTAAATGTTCTGTCCTGGTGCCCCATCAAGTAGTGAAATGGCCCAGAAATCCGGGGCTGGTCACCCTTGAGGCCACCCTTGAGGTCCCGGACTACGGCACTAAAAATAGCACCACGGGCGGCCTCCGCTCCAGTCCTGGACTCCCAGTAAGCGGTCCCGCCCAGGAGCAGCTGGGGCTGGGGCTGCGGGGGCTTCTGGGGCCCAACTGTGGCCTCCAGCCCCGCAAACTGGAAGGCAGGAGGTAAGGGAAGGGGCAGAGAGAGAACTAAGGTGACAGGGGCGGGGCGAGGAAGGGGCTTGTGCAGAGGGGAGGGGGCAGGGCAGGAGAAGGAAAGGGGGAAGGCACCGAGCGGCAGGGTGGAGGAGAGACAAATGCTGGGGGCCAAGAGGAGACAGCGAGGAAAAGGGCAGGGGAGGGGAGGGGAAGTGTCAGTGGGGATGGAAGTAGGGAGGGGACAGGGTGATGCTGGGAGAGGGGAGGGGAGGGACAATGGGGGCAAGAGGGAGGAAGAGGAGAAGGGAGCAGTGGGTGCTGGAAGAAGAGAGGGTGACAGGAGGTGGGTATGAGAAGGGCAGGGGATGGAGCAAGTCGTGTGAGGGCACAGGGGGACATGAAGAGAACTGGAGCAGAGGGTGGTGAGGGGGTGGGCGCCGGGAGAAGGAGGCAGGGGCAGTCCGGGAAGGTGCAGGTGCCGGGGGACTGTGGGGTGAAGCAGAAGGGAAGACACGTGAAGGGGTGGGACAGGCACCAGAGGAGAGAGGCAGGGCAGGTGGGTGGAGGGAGGTGTTAGGAGAGGGGATGGGGAGGGGTAGCTCACATGATCAGAGTGGGGCTACTGGAGGGGTGGGCACAGGGGCAGAGAAGAGCTGGTTGGTGCAGGGGAGGGGCAGGTCCCCAAAGGGCTGAGGGCAGTGAGAAGGGCGGGATCCAGGACAGCAGAGGAGGGTGAGGGGTGGGGGCAGCAGCAGGCACCAGGGGAGAGTGGGAGACATGGCTCAGAGGGAAAAGGGAGAGGTCTGTAAGATATTTATGAACTCGGGTGCCATGGTGACACACATCTGAACAAGTGCACGTGAACTCACTACTGTGCACAAGACAAAAGTCACTCCACTCATGGGAGGACAATCTTCAGAGGGACACTTCCCCCAGCCTTTCCCCTGAGTTAATGCACTTGAAGGCTAGTTGCATGGGGTACTGTGGGGCCAAGCCCATCCCTGCTGGCAGGAGGACGGAGGGGGAGTTCTTACGGGCGTCACACAACACCCTTTACTTCTGGTCCTGCGGGGGTACTACCTCCAGGGGTGGGACTTCTTGTGGCAGGGGGTGTGGCTGTTGCAGTCAGGGGGCGTGGCTAATGTGTCCCTAAGTTTGGTCCAGAAAATATGATCATACCCCACTGCTCCGCAAAGGGGACCGACCCTGCTCCAGGGTATGGAGCATAAGGGGGGGCTCTCCTACTGAGGCTTATGCAGCACTGAACATGAGAAGGGGGTGTGATGTAATGGGCAGGCTGTGGGTGACCCCTACTGGCCTGTGTCTGTACGCACTGCACAGCAGGAGGGCGCCTGAGCAGCCTACGGTCAGACAATGACCCGGCCGGGTCTTACCTGTGGGGGGCAGGGACTGAACAGAGCCTGCAGGGAGTGTTGGGAGAAGAGTCAGTTTCTGGCTGGGAAGCATGAAGGGAACAGACTAAGCTGGGTGCGGAGGGTTGGGGGGCGATGGACCCTGCCCCAAAGGGTCTGGGGCATCCTGGCCCTGACTCCTGTAGCCACCTCACGTCTGTGCTGGGTTGTACCCTGGAGCAGCAATAACCCCCCCCCCCCCCGTTCTACTGGCTGTTGCAAGGGTGCAGGATCAGGGGGACCCCGATGCACCATCACAGGGGTTCCTGATCCCAGGAGGGTTTCTCTGCAGCACCCACCTTGATGGGAGCTCCCTCTTGTCCAGGATCGGTGCAGCGCCTGGCCTGCCGCCACCAGGATCTGGGCCCTAGTCGGGGAGTGGGTCTCTGCCCCACAGAGTCAAGGGCAGGGAGAGGCCCACCGAGATGCAGGGACAGCTCCATACTAGGGCTGTGATAGTGGAGTCGCTTAACCAATTATCCAATAAGCAAACGCTGCTAGGTTAATGCTCCCCCACCCCCGCACGGGGCTGCTGCTACTCTGCACTGCCGCCTCGAATCAGGGCGACAGGCAGCCGGCTTTCAAACTGGCTCCCCTCACGGACCAGCTCCTGCCTAGCACCGCACAGGGAGGGGCTGGCGGCCCTAAGCCCTGAACAGATTATGGTGCCCCCAGATGTAATTCAGAGACAAGACTGCACGTGCAGTACAATTGGATTTTTCAAAATGACACAAAACTTACATGTTTGCTGAAATTAAAACAGCTTCTTTCTAGATTTTCTGATTGCAAAATTCTGGAGAAGTTCATGGAAGCTGACTCGAGGAAGCATGTCCGCTTCCATACACAACAGGGAAGCGGCGAGGAGGCACCTGATAGACCAACCGGAGTGTTGGAGCATCAGCTTCATGGGCAAAGCCCCGCCTCGTCAGATGCAAAGTGGGTCTTTGCCCGCGAAAGCTTCTGCTCCAGCACTTCGGTTCGTCCATAAGGTGCCACAGGATCCTCGCCGCTTCTGCAGATTCAGACTGACACGGCTCCCCCTCTGGTACTTGACAATAGGGAAAGTGAATCCAGTCTGTCCTGACACGCTGTTGTTCTCTGAGGGTGTTTTATTCTTTTCAGCTGAGAAAAAGAGCCTTCTGCGGAGCAGCCAGTAATCATCAGTGTTAGAAAGCTACGTAGTGCGACCTCTGCATCTGGAAACGCACGTTGCATTCCGTCTTTCGATATCGTGTCATGAAGACCAATGTGACTGAATTTCATTTTTCCCGTTTCATTAAAATTTGTGCGCATGTAACAGTGGAACTGCCGTACTTCTCCACCGAGATTCATGTGCAAGTCAACCGGGTACGAGTCAACTAGCTTCTGGGAACCTTGTGACTATTGTTCACCAGATAAGTTCATATCGTTTAGAAAAAAAATCTACTTGATACTTCTCTGTACGCTTCACCTCGCCTCTTCATATGAACTCCCAGTGTATCAATTATAGCGTAGTAAGTAGATAATGCAAAATTTGTCTCTAGGATTCAATGCTGTTCCGTTGCGCTGCTATCATTTGCTTGTTTTTTCCTGCGTCGCTTGCAGGCTTCTTTGTAGTTAGTATCAGGCAAGATATCTTTTGATGTGTCTTCGAATCTTTCCTCAAAGTGTGTAAGTGGTCTGCTAGTGATTGACAGAGGTCTGCACATGTTTTCAAATCCAATTCTTTTTCTTGGAGAGCTTGACTTGTGTGGTAAAAGTGTTGTAAAATGTCATTCCACATGGACACTATGATACAAACTCTAGTTCTTGCATCTTGTTTGCAATGTGTTCTGCTCTGGTTTAGTTTCTCCCTTTTGTGATTGGTCTTCGGCTATGCTTTCTAATGCATCCACACTCTGCGCAGGACTCCAGAACGGCACTTGTTACCACTGCATGTGCCTCGCAGCAAGTATTAGAAAAAGATTTCAACACATGACCATTGCGCAAACATGTTTTAAGGAGTGCCCATCGGTGTGTTGAGGCAGAGAAAAATGGATAAAGTAACTGCACTGTTGAGAAAAAACGTACTGGCACCAGACAACGATCAGCAGCACTACGGCCAACGAGACCGAGAGCGCGCAGCACGTGGAGTGAATGTGGCTATTTGTTCTGTTCTAAAAGCTGCTCCTGCACTCGACAACGCCCTGACACGCTGGCAGCGTTGTCATGAGATTGACCTTTGCACTTTGAGAAATCTAGTCTGCAAACTTGGCCCAGATACTGCAGGACTTGAGTTGCCGTTTCTTCACCGGTGTGGCTTTTCAGAGTGAGGAGTGTTGGCAATCGTTCGTACAGCACTTTCACGGACCAGCCGCCCCGGTGCCCGTGCAGCTGCCAGCCCCGCCTCCAGGGACTAGGGACTAGTCGACTAACTGACATGAGGTTCCCTAGTTAACACCCGCGGTTGGGCCCAGGCCCCTTGGGCAATGCAGCCCTTATTCCCTCAGCCTGCAGCTCCGGGCGCTCCAGCGGCTCCCTGAGCCCCTCCCATGCCGCTCTCACAGACGGCCAGTGGCCCCGACCCTGCACCCCCGTCCGCAGCCAGACGGACGCTCGGCCGGCCAGGAGAGCAGAAGGGTTCCTGGTTCCCAGAGGCGCCGTGCAGCGTGGCAGCGACACCGGGCAGGCAGCCTTGTTCCTCTCGGGGGAAGGGCTCCAGTGCCCCTTTTCCTGCTCTCAGCCTCCTCGCTCCTCCTGGCCTAGCGGACTGACCCACACTCCCAGCCCCTACTCACCGGCCCCAGGCAGCCCCGCCACCTCCATTGCCTTCCTTCCAGGCCCAAAGTGCTATCTGCTGTCCCCTGGGCCTCAGGACATGACAGACTGAGTCACCCTGGCCTCCCCTCCTCATGCAGCTAGTGCTGCGGGGCTTGGGGAAACTGAGGCACGCAGCCACCCACACACAGCGTCACTCCAGAGCAGCATAGGGCAGTCGGATCACATAGAACCCCACAAGACAAAGGATGAAGGCGACACCCGAGTGAACAGAGGATTTCAGCTCCCCCGCTACGTCCCATCTCTCCCCCTTCGGGGTCACTCAGCCTGTGTCCTGCGGACGTTCAGATCCCACCTGCCCTGGGATAAAGCATCGGCCATGACACTGGCTCTCCCCCTAGCCTGGGCCCGCCATGGCGGCGTCCTGCAGGAGCGAGCTCCACCTCATTCGGCTGCTGGACAGCTTTGTGGGGCTGCGCCCAGCTGCCTGCCGCTTGTTCTTCGAGGCCCAGCCCCATGCCCCCCGTGGTGCCAGCCCTTCCGCTCCCCTTGGGCCCCGCCCAGGGTCTCCCTGGCCACCCGTGAACTCAGCGAGCCTTTCCTGGAAAGCCAGGACGCCCTCCAGCCGGGGGGCCTCCCCCCAGACCTGTCTCAGGCTGGGCCGGCAGGCTTCATAGAGCTGCTCCAGGGTCATCAGCGGGACCACGTCCTCTGCAGCCTGGGCCCCAGCCCCGAACACCCACTTGCGGACGTATTGCACCAGGCGGGGGCCAGGCCTGCGGAGGGCTCCCCCGGCCCCTTCAGCACCCCTGGAACTCAGAACGGCCGGACTGGGTCAGACCAAAGGGCCATCTCGCCCAGTGTCCCGTCTGCCCACAGTGGCCAGCGCCAGGTGTCCCAGAGAGGGTGGACCAAAGACAATGATCAAGCGATTTGTGTCCTGCCATCCCTCTCCAGCCTCTGACAGACAGACGCCAGGGACGCCGTTCCCACCCCCTGGCTAATCGCCTGCTATGGACCTGACCTCCATGAACTTCTCCAGCTTCTCTTTAAACTCTGTTAGGCTCCGTCGACGGAGCCATGTAGATTTGTTTGTTCAGCAAAGGGAAATGAAGCTGTGATTTAAATAATCGCGGCTTCATTTACATTTAAATGGCTGCCGCGCTGAGCCGACAAACAGCTGATCAGCCGTTTATCAGCTCAGCGCGCTAGTCTGGACGCTCCCCTGCCGACATGAGAGCCCTTTATCGACCTCCCTGGTAAACCTCATCCTACGAGGCATAACGGGGAGGTCGATAAAGGGCTTTCAGGTCAGCACAGGAGCGTCCAGACTAGCGCACTGAACTGACAAACAGCTGATCAGCTGTTTGTCGGCTCAGCGTGGCAGCCATTTAAATTTAAATGAAGCCGCGATTATTTAAATCACAGCTTCATTTCCCTTTGCTAATCAGCCTAACCTACATGGCTCCATTGATGGAGCCTTGTAGTTTAGACCCACCCTTACAGTCTTAGTCTTCACAGCCTCCTCTGGCAAGGAGTTCCACAGGTTGACTACACGCTGTGTGAAGAAGAACTTTCTTTTATTAGTTTTAAACCTGCTCCCCATTAATTTAATTTGGTGTCCTCTAGTTCTTCTATTATGGGAACTAATAAATAACTTTTCTTTATTCACCCTCTCCAGAGATTTAAAGGTGTCATGATTTTTTTGGGGGGGAGGTGATTTTTTTTTGCTCAACATTTGCACATCCCCCTCTTTTTAGTAATGCAGAATTTTGTTTTAGAATTAATTACAATTAAAATAACAACTATCCAACTCAATTAAGTTTCTATCAAATTTACCCAATTCACATTTAATATGAAAGTAGCCTTCAATTTGCGCATTTGACGCCTTTTTTCTATTTTTTCTCCAAAGGGGGCCCCATGAAATTGTGCTGCCCTGGGCCCCGCCCCCACCTGACAATGCCGGTTTCTCGCGCTTTGGGATGTATTATTTTTCTAACAGTTTGCCCCAGATGTGTGGTTCAAAGAGACACCGGATGTGCACAAAGCCGCCTTTTCACCCACCCATGCACACCGGTTCGACGGCTGCCTCACCCCTAGTCCAGTGGGCTCGACTGACGGTTCCCTTTGTCCCTCAGCCAGGGGGTGCAGGGTAGGGGGCCCGGGCCTGCCCTCTCTCACGGGCCCCAGCCCAGGGCCCTAAGGACAGGCTCTTGCAGCGTCCTGTCTGGCTGGTGGGGGATGGGCCCAAAACTCACCTGCCCACCGGCAAGTCCTAGAATGCCCTGCCCTGGGCTGCTTCCCACCTCCGCACACCTTCGCCGCCCTTTGTTACCCCTCCCGGGCCCCCTTCTTTCCCCCGTCGGCACCCTGATGTGATGGGCACGACCCGGCGTTCGGCGTCACGCCAGCGTCCAGCTCTCGCGCCCGTCAGCTGTGCCGCTGCCGCCGATCAGCGCGCACAAGGGGCCGCGTCTCCCAGCCCGCCCCGAGGAGCGCAAGCGTTGCCGCGGGGTTAGTGCGGGGCGGCTCAGTCTCGGCCGAGCGGGGCCGACGCGCCCCGTCACAGTGCGTATTATTCCAACGCAGAGCGGGAACAACCCTATTGTTTTACTGACAGCCCAGGGAATGTGTTTCCTTACCGTACAGGGTCCTGTGGCAGCACTGGAAAAGGCCAATGTCGAACTCCAGTTCCAGACTAATCACGGCTCTTTTCACATTAGCCAACCACTGAAATCTGCGTTGAGAGGCTTGATTTTAGCTGATTCATTTTCTTCTGTCTGCCCAGCAATCAGTCTTCAGCAGACAAGTGGTGAAGTCTAAAGTAATGTTAAATATGATGGTGTCGTGTTATTTAATGTACAAATACAAAATAAGCCTTGAAAAATTGTTGGCACCCGCCACACTCTTCTGAAAACATGAATGTGCTATTGGCCACAAAAAGGTTGGGGACCACTGCTTGAAAGGGACCTGCCGTCCCAGGCCCCTCCTCACCCATCGCAGCCGGAGCCTCTCAGCTCCTCCGCTCTGCCATGTCTCTCCCGGTCCTGGCGCTGTCTCTCCCGGTCCTGGCGCTGTCTCTCCCGGTCCTGGCGCTGTCTCTCCCGTTCCTGACGCTGTCTCTCCTGTTCCTGGCGCTGTCTCTCCCGGTCCTGGCGCTGTCTCTCCCGGTCCTGGCGCTGTCTCTCCCGTTCCTGGCGCTGTCTCTCCCGTTCCTGGCGCTGTCTCTCCCGATCCTGGCGCTGTCTCTCCCGGTCCTGGCGCTGTCTCTCCCGGTCCTGACGCTGTCTCTCCCGATCCTGGCGCTGTCTCTCCCGGTCCTGGCGCTGTCTCTCCCGGTCCTGGCGCTGTCTCTCCCGGTCCTGGCGCTGTCTCTCCCGGTCCTGGCGCTGTCTCTCCCGGTCCTGGCGCTGTCTCTCCCGATCCTGGCGCTGTCTCTCCCGGTCCTGACGCTGTCTCTCCCGATCCTGGCGCTGTCTCTCCCGGTCCTGGCGCTGTCTCTCCCGGTCCTGACGCTGTCTCTCCCGATCCTGGCGCTGTCTCTCCCGGTCCTGGCGCTGTCTCTCCCGTTCCTGGCGCTGTCTCTCCCGGTCCTGGCGCTGTCTCTCCCGTTCCTGGCGCTGTCTCTCCCGGTCCTGGCGCTGTCTCTCCCGATCCTGGCGCTGTCTCTCCCGGTCCTGGCGCTGTCTCTCCCGGTCCTGACGCTGTCTCTCCCGTTCCTGGCGCTGTCTCTCCCGTTCCTGGCGCTGTCTCTCCCGGTCCTGGCGCTGTCTCTCCCGGTCCTGGCGCTGTCTCTCCCGGTCCTGACGCTGTCTCTCCCGGTCCTGGCGCTGTCTCTCCCGTTCCTGGCGCTGTCTCTCCCGGTCCTGACGCTGTCTCTCCCGGTCCTGGCGCTGTCTCTCCCGGTCCTGGCGCTGTCTCTCCCGTTCCTGGCGCTGTCTCTCCCGGTCCTGACGCTGTCTCTCCCGGTCCTGACGCTGTCTCTCCCGGTCCTGGCGCTGTCTCTCCCGGTCCTGGCGCTGTCTCTCCCGGTCCTGACGCTGTCTCTCCCGGTCCTGGCGCTGTCTCTCCCGGTCCTGGCGCTGTCTCTCCCGGTCCTGACGCTGTCTTGGTCCTGGCGCTGTCTCTCTCGGTCCTGACGCTGTCTCTCCCGGTCCTGACGCTGTCTCTCTCGGTCCTGGCGCTGTCTCTCCCGGTCGTGGCGCTGTCTCTCCCGGTCCTGGCGCTGTCACTCTCAGTCCTGGCGCTGTCTCTCCCGATCCTGGCGCTGTCTCTCTCAGTCCTGGCGCTGTCTCTCCCGGTCCTGATGTTGTCTCTCCCGGTCCTGACGTTGTCTCTCCCGGTCCTGGCGCTGTCTCTCCTGTTCCTGGCGCTGTCTCTCCCAGTCCTGGCGCTGTCTCTCCCGGTCCTGGCGCTGTCTCTCCCGGTCCTGGCGCTGTCTCTCCTGTTCCTGGCGCTGTCTCTCCCGGTCCTCACACTGTCTCTCCCGGTCCTGGCGCTGTCTCTCCTGTTCCTGGCGCTGTCTCTCTCGGTCCTGGCGCTGTCTCTCCCGGTCCTCACACTGTCTCTCCCGGTCCTGACGCTGTCTCTCCTGTTCCTGGCGCTGTCTCTCTCGGTCCTGGCGCTGTCTCTCCCGGTCCTGGCGCTGTCTCTCCTGTTCCTGGCGCTGTCTCTCCCGGTCCTGGCGCTGTCTCTCCCGGTCCTCACACTGTCTCTCCCGGTCCTGGCGCTGTCTCTCCCGGTCCTGGCGCTGTCTCTCCCGGTCCTGGCGCTGTCTCTCCTGTTCCTGGCGCTGTCTCTCCCGGTCCTGGCGCTGTCTCTCCCGGTCCTCACACTGTCTCTCCCGGTCCTGACGCTGTCTCTCCCGGTCCTGGCGCTGTCTCTCCCGGTCCTGGCGCTGTCTCTCCCGGTCCTCACACTGTCTCTCCCGGTCCTGGCGCTGTCTCTCCCGGTCCTCACGCTGTCTCTCCCGGTCCTGGCGCTGTCTCTCCCGGTCCTGGCGCTGTCTCTCCCGGTCCTGGCGCTGTCTCTCCCGGTCCTGGCGCTGTCTCTCCCGGTCCTGGCGCTGTCTCTCCTGTTCCTGACGCTGTCTCTCCTGTTCCTGGCGCTGTCTCTCCCGGTCCTGGCGCTGTCTCTCTCGGTCCTGGCGCTGTCTCTCCTGTTCCTGGCGCTGTCCCTCCCGGTCCTAGCGCTGTCTCTCCCGGTCCTGGCGCTGTCTCTCCCGGTCCTGGCGCTGTCTCTCCCGGTCCTAGCGCTGTCTCTCCCGGTCCTGGCGCTGTCTCTCCCGGTCCTGGCGCTGTCCCTCCCGGTCCTAGCGCTGTCTCTCCCGGTCCTGGCGCTGTCTCTCTCGGTCCTGACGCTGTCTCTCTCGGTCCTGGCGCTGTCTCTCTCGGTCCTGACGCTGTCTCTCCTGTTCCTGGCGCTGTCTCTCCCGGTCCTGACGCTGTCTCTCCCGGTCCTGGCGCTGTCTCTCCCGTTCCTGGCGCTGTCTCTCCCGGTCCTGGCGCTGTCTCTCCCGGTCCTGACGCTGTCTCTCCCGGTCCTGACGCTGTCTCTCCCGGTCCTGGCGCTGTCTCTCCCGTTCCTGGCGCTGTCTCTCCCGGTCCTGGCGCTGTCTCTCCCGGTCCTGGCGCTGTCTCTCCCGGTCCTGGCGCTGTCTCTCCCGGTCCTGGCGCTGTCTCTCCCGGTCCTGACGCTGTCTCTCCCGGTCCTGACGCTGTCTCTCCCGGTCCTGGCGCTGTCTCTCCCGGTCCTGGCGCTGTCTCTCCCGTTCCTGACGCTGTCTCTCCCGGTCCTGGCGCTGTCTCTCCCGGTCCTCACGCTGTCTCTCCCGGTCCTGGCGCTGTCTCTCCCGGTCCTGGCGCTGTCTCTCCCGGTCCTGACGCTGTCTCTCCCGTTCCTGGCGCTGTCTCTCCCGGTCCTGGCGCTGTCTCTCTCGGTCCTGGCGCTGTCTCTCTCGGTCCTGGCGCTGTCTCTCCCGTTCCTGGCGCTGTCTCTCCCGGTCCTGGCGCTGTCTCTCCCGGTCCTGGCGCTGTCTCTCTCGGTCCTGACGCTGTCTCTCTCGGTCCTGGCGCTGTCTCTCTCAGTCCTGACGCTGTCTCTCCTGTTCCTGGCGCTGTCTCTCCCGGTCCTGGCACAGTCTCTCCCGGTCCTGGCGCTGTCTCTCTCGGTCCTGACGCTGTCTCTCCCGGTCCTGACGCTGTCTCTCCTGTTCCTGGCGCTGTCTCTCCCGGTCCTGGCGCTGTCTCTCTCGGTCCTGGCGCTGTCTCTCTCGGTCCTGGCGCTGTCTCTCCTGTTCCTGGCGCTGTCTCTCCCGGTCCTGGCGCTGTCTCTCCCGGTCCTGGCGCTGTCTCTCTCGGTCCTGACGCTGTCTCTCTCGGTCCTGGCGCTGTCTCTCTCAGTCCTGACGCTGTCTCTCCTGTTCCTGGCGCTGTCTCTCCCGGTCCTGGCACAGTCTCTCCCGGTCCTGGCGCTGTCTCTCTCGGTCCTGACGCTGTCTCTCCTGTTCCTGGCGCTGTCTCTCCCGGTCCTGGCGCTGTCTCTCCCGGTCCTGGCGCTGTCTCTCCCGGTCCTGGCGCTGTCTCTCTCGGTCCTGGCGCTGTCTCTCTCAGTCCTGACGCTGTCTCTCCTGTTCCTGGCGCTGTCTCTCCCGGTCCTGGCACAGTCTCTCCCGGTCCTGGCGCTGTCTCTCCCGGTCCTGGCACAGTCTCTCCCGGTCCTGGCGCTGTCTCTCCCGGTCCTGGCGCTGTCTCTCTCGGTCCTGGCGCTGTCTCTCCCGTTCCTGGCGCTGTCTCTCCCGGTCCTGGCACAGTCTCTCCTGTTCCTGGCGCTGTCTCTCCCGGTCCTGGCGCTGTCTCTCCCGTTCCTGGCGCTGTCTCTCCCGGTCCTGGCGCTGTCTCTCCCGGTCCTGGCGCTGTCTCTCTCGGTCCTGGCGCTGTCTCTCCCGGTCCTGGCGCTGTCTCTCCCGGTCCTGGCGCTGTCTCTCTCGGTCCTGGCGCTGTCTCTCCCGGTCCTGGCGCTGTCTCTCCCGGTCCTGGCGCTGTCTCTCCCGGTCCTGGCACAGTCTCTCCCGGTCCTGGCGCTGTCTCTCCCGGTCCTGGCGCTGTCTCTCCCGGTCCTGACGCTGTCTCTCCCGGTCCTGGCGCTGTCTCTCCCGGTCCTGGCACAGTCTCTCCCGGTCCTGGCGCTGTCTCTCCCGGTCCTGGCGCTGTCTCTCTCGGTCCTGGCGCTGTCTCTCCTGTTCCTGGCGCTGTCTCTCCCGGTCCTGGCGCTGTCTCTCCCGGTCCTGACGCTGTCTCTCCCGGTCCTGGCGCTGTCTCTCCCGGTCCTGGCGCTGTCTCTCCCGGTCCTGGCGCTGTCTCTCTCGGTCCTGGCGCTGTCTCTCCTGTTCCTGGCGCTGTCTCTCCCGGTCCTGGCGCTGTCTCTCTCGGTCCTGGCGCTGTCTCTCTCGGTCCTGGCGCTGTCTCTCCCGGTCCTGGCGCTGTCTCTCCCGGTCCTGGCGCTGTCTCTCTCGGTCCTGGCGCTGTCTCTCCCGGTCCTGGCGCTGTCTCTCCCGTTCCTGGCGCTGTCTCTCCCGGTCCTCACACTGTCTCTCCCGGTCCTGGCGCTGTCTCTCCCGGTCCTGGCGCTGTCTCTCCCGGTCCTGACGCTGTCTCTCCTGTTCCTGGCGCTGTCTCTCCCGGTACTGGCGCTGTCTCTCTCAGTCCTGGCGCTGTCTCTCCCGGTCCTGGCGCTGTCTCTCCCGGTCCTGGCGCTGTCTCTCCCGGTCCTGGCGCTGTCTCTCTCGGTCCTGGCGCTGTCTCTCTCGGTCCTGACGCTGTCTCTCCTGTTCCTGGCGCTGTCTCTCCCGGTCCTGGCACAGTCTCTCCCGGTCCTGGCGCTGTCTCTCCCGGTCCTGACGCTGTCTCTCCTGTTCCTGGCGCTGTCTCTCCCGGTCCTGGCGCTGTCTCTCCCGGTCCTGGCGCTGTCTCTCTCGGTCCTGACGCTGTCTCTCCCGGTCCTGACGCTGTCTCTCTCGGTCCTGGCGCTGTCTCTCCTGTTCCTGGCGCTGTCTCTCTCGGTCCTGGCGCTGTCTCTCCTGTTCCTGGCGCTGTCTCTCCCGGTCCTGGCGCTGTCTCTCCCGGTCCTGGCGCTGTCTCTCCCGGTCCTGGCGCTGTCTCTCTCGGTCCTGGCGCTGTCTCTCCTGTTCCTGGCGCTGTCTCTCCCGGTCCTGGCGCTGTCTCTCCCGGTCCTGACGCTGTCTCTCCCGGTCCTGGCGCTGTCTCTCTCGGTCCTGGCGCTGTCTCTCCTGTTCCTGGCGCTGTCTCTCCCGGTCCTGGCGCTGTCTCTCTCGGTCCTGGCGCTGTCTCTCCTGTTCCTGGCGCTGTCTCTCTCGGTCCTGGCGCTGTCTCTCTCAGTCCTGACGCTGTCTCTCCTGTTCCTGGCGCTGTCTCTCCCGGTCCTGGCGCAGTCTCTCCCGGTCCTGGCGCAGTCTCTCTCGGTCCTGGCGCTGTCTCTCCTGTTCCTGGCGCTGTCTCTCCCGGTCCTGGCGCTGTCTCTCCTGTTCCTGGCGCTGTCTCTCCTGTTCTTGGCGCTGTCTCTCCCGGTCCTGGCGCTGTCTCTCCCGGTCCTGGCGCTGTCTCTCCCGGTCCTGACACTCCTCACTACGATCCTCCAATTGCTTTAGCCACAGCTTGATCTCCAGCCGTCGCAGCTCTGCCGAGGGAGACCCCACCCAGGACCACCTGCCGGGGCGGATATAGGGCAGGGCGAGTGGGGCGGCCGGCCTGGGTCCCGCGCTTCAAGAAGCCCCGCGCATGCGCCATGGCAAAGGGGGCCCCGCAAAATGGTCACCTGCCCCTGCCACCCGCTGCTGGCGGAGCATGGCCTGGTGGGCACCTCATCTGTCTGGCGGATTCCAGCCCTCCCTTCTGTCCCAGAGCCCAAAGTGCTCCCCGGGGGGGTCTGGCTGGTCCCCGCTGGGACAGGATCCAGGCCCCTGGAACAGTCACTGTCTTCCAGCTGGACAATCAGCTGGGCCTTGGTCAGTTTCCCCACAGACAGGCCCCTCTTCTTGCACCGCCCTGCAACACCTGCCCTGAGGAGTCGGTTGTAGGCCATCTCCCCTTCCTTCTACTGAGCCCAGCCACCTACTGCCAGAAGCCCCACCCATGGGTGCAGAGCATCCAACCCCCGACACCACGGTGGCGCGCGTCAGGGAGCCCCCGACCCTGCACCCCCGTCCGCAGCCAGACTCCCCCTCCTAGCCCCGCTGAGACTCACTCTTCCCCCAGGCCCTGCCCCTGGCCTGGTGCAGCCCCACTAGCCCTTTCCAGGCCCTCTCTGCTCTCGCCTGGGCCTCAGGACCTGAGACACTGAACCTACTTCTCCAGTGAGTCATGCGCAGCCTCCCCCTCCCCACGCAGGTAGTGCTGCAGTGCCTGGGGAAACTGAGGCACAGCCCCACACACACAGCATCACTACAGAGCAGCATAGGACAGTAGGATCACATAGAACCTCACAAGACAAATGGTGAACGCAACACCCGAGTGAGCGCTGGACTACAGCCCCCTGCGTCGCACAGCCCGACACTGCTGCCCGCGCATGGAGCGGGCGCCTGCATGGCCACAGTGCGCAGTGCTGGGGAGCCAAAGGGGGTGTTGTGGGGGAGACGGGCCCCGGCTGCAGACAGGTGGCTTCCCCTTCTGGCTCATTATCTCTGGCACCTGCTGCTGCAGCACTGCATGCCAGCTCCCTTCCCCGGCACAGCAGCGTCCGGCCCTGCGCACAGAGGCAGCGTCACCACGGGGCGCAGAACCGGGGACAGAGCCCAGGAGTCCTGACACCCCCCTCCCTGATCTGACCACTAGACCCCACTGTCCTCCCGGAACCGGGGACAGAGCCCAGGAGTCCTGACACCCCCCTCCCTGATCTGACCACTAGACCCCACTGTCCTCCCAGAACCGGGGACAGAGCCCAGGAGTCCTGACACAGCCCTCCCTGATCTGACCACTAGACCCCACTGTCCTCCCGGAACCGGGGACAGAGCCCAGGAGTCCTGACACCCCCTCCCTGATCTGACCACTAGACCCCACTGTCCTCCCGGAACTGGGGACAGAGCCCAGGAGTCCTGACACAGCCCTCCCTGATCTGACCACTAGACCCCACTGTCCTCCCGGAACCGGGGACAGAGCCCAGGAGTCCTGACACCCCCCTCCCTGATCTGACCACTAGACCCCACTGTCCTCCCAGAACCGGGGACAGAGCCCAGGAGTCCTGACACAGCCCTCCCTGATCTGACCACTAGACCCCACTGTCCTCCCGGAACCGGGGACAGAGCCCAGGAGTCCTGACACCCCCCTCCCTGATCTGACCACTAGACCCCACTGTCCTCCCAGAACCGGGGACAGAGCCCAGGAGTCCTGACACCGCCCTCCCTGATCTGACCACTAGACCCCACTGTCCTCCTGGAACCGGGGACAGAGCCCAGGAGTCCTGACACAGCCCTCCCTGATCTGACCACTAGACCCCACTGTCCTCCCGGAACCGGGGACAGAGCCCAGGAGTCCTGACACCCCCCTCCCTGATCTGACCACTAGACCCCACTGTCCTCCCAGAACCGGGGACAGAGCCCAGGAGTCCTGACACAGCCCTCCCTGATCTGACCACTAGACCCCACTGTCCTCCCGGAACCAGGGACAGAGCCCAGGAGTCCTGACACAGCCCTCCCTGATCTGACCACTAGACCCCACTGTTCTCCCGGAACCGGGGACAGAGCCCAGGAGTCCTGACACAGCCCTCCCTGATCTGACCACTAGACCCCACTGTCCTCCCAGAACCGGGGACAGAGCCCAGGAGTCCTGACACAGCCCTCCCTGATCTGACCACTAGACCCCACTGTCCTCCCGGAACCGGGGACAGAGCCCAGGAGTCCTGACACAGCCCTCCCTGATCTGACCACTAGACCCCACTGTCCTCCCGGAACCGGGGACAGAGCCCAGGAGTCCTGACACCGCCCTCCCTGATCTGACCACTAGACCCCACTGTCCTCCCGGAACCGGGGACAGAGCCCAGGAGTCCTGACACAGCCCTCCCTGATCTGACCACTAGACCCCACTGTCCTCCCAGAACCGGGGACAGAGCCCAGGAGTCCTGACACAGCCCTCCCTGATCTGACCACTAGACCCCACTGTCCTCCCGGAACCGGGGACAGAGCCCAGGAGTCCTGACACAGCCCTCCCTGATCTGACCACTAGACCCCACTGTCCTCCCGGAACCGGGGACAGAGCCCAGGAGTCCTGACACAGCCCTCCCTGATCTGACCACTAGACCCCACTGTCCTCCCGGAACCGGGGACAGAGCCCAGGAGTCCTGACACAGCCCTCCCTGATCTGACCACTAGACCCCACTGTCCTCCCGGAACCGGGGACAGAGCCCAGGAGTCCTGACACCGCCCTCCCTGATCTGACCACTAGACCCCACTGTCCTCCCAGAACCGGGGACAGAGCCCAGGAGTCCTGACACAGCCCTCCCTGATCTGACCACTAGACCCCACTGTCCTCCCGGAACCGGGGACAGAGCCCAGGAGTCCTGACACCGCCCTCCCTGATCTGACCACTAGACCCCACTGTCCTCCCGGAACCGGGGACAGAGCCCAGGAGTCCTGACACAGCCCTCCCTGATCTGACCACTAGACCCCACTGTCCTCCCAGAACCGGGGACAGAGCCCAGGAGTCCTGACACAGCCCTCCCTGATCTGACCACTAGACCCCACTGTCCTCCCGGAACCGGGGACAGAGCCCAGGAGTCCTGACACAGCCCTCCCTGATCTGACCACTAGACCCCACTGTCCTCCCGGAACCGGGGACAGAGCCCAGGAGTCCTGACACCGCCCTCCCTGATCTGACCACTAGACCCCACTGTCCTCCCGGAACCGGGGACAGAGCCCAGGAGTCCTGACACCCCCCTCCCTGATCTGACCACTAGACCCCACTGTCCTCCCGGAACCGGGGACAGAGCCCAGGAGTCCTGACACAGCCCTCCCTGATCTGACCACTAGACCCCACTGTCCTCCCGGAACCGGGGACAGAGCCCAGGAGTCCTGACACAGCCCTCCCTGATCTGACCACTAGACCCCACTGTCCTCCCGGAACCGGGGACAGAGATCCGGAGTCCCGGCCCCCTGCCCAGCCAGTTGACCCCACGGCCATCTCAGAGCGGGGTAGACCTTGGTGTCCGGGCTCCCAGGCCGGAGCCTTTAGGGGTGCTGGGCTCCTGATGGCCCCGCCAGCCCGTTTGGGAAACCGACCTGCCTGTGCCTCCTTGGGCCGGCCACACGGTGACGCTGCTGCTCCACGAGGAAAGGGCCCGGCCGGATCCCAGGGGCCCGGCCGGATCCCAGGGGCCCAGCCATGCTGCTGAGCCTGCCAAGAGCTGCCGCTGTGTCTGAGCCAGGCCACTGTGCGTGTGTGTGACACCATGGCTGTGTGTGCTAGTGTGTGTGAGCAGACAGCCCCCCACTACACCACACTGTGACACTGGGGCAGTGTGTGCGTGTGCCAGTGTGCATGACACTTGGGCAGTGTGTGTGTGTGTGTGTGTGCGTTAGTGTGTGTGACACCTGGGCAGCGTGTGTGTCTGTGCTAGTGTGCATGACACTTGGGCAGTGTGTGTGTGTGACACGGGCAGTGTGTGTGTACACGCATGCGCTAGTGTGTGTGATACCTGGGCAGTATGTGTGTGTGTGCTAGTGTGCATGACACTGGGGCAGCGTGTGTGTGTCTGTGCTAGTGTGTGTGATACCTGGGCAGTGTGAGTGCGCGTGCGCGCTAGTGTGCATGACACCTGGGCAGCGTGCGTGTGTGTCTGTGCTAGTGTGCATGACACTTGGACAGTGTGTTTGTATGTGTGTGCTAGTGTGTGTGATACCTGGGCAGTGTGTGTGTGTCTGTGCTAGTGTGCATGACACTTGGGCAGCGTGCATGTGTCTGTGCTAGTGTGCATGACACTTGGGCAGTGTGTGTGTGTGTGTCTGTGCTAGTGTGCATGACACTTGGGCAGTGTGTCTGTGCTAGTGTGCATGACAATGGGGCAGCGTGTGTGTGTGTCTGTGCTAGTGTGCATGACACTTGGGCAGTGTGTCTGTGCTAGTGTGCATGACACTTGGGCAGCGTGTGTGTGTCTGTGCTAGTGTGCATGACACTTGGGCAGTGTGTGTGTATGTGACACAGGCAGTGTGTGTGTGTATGCATGCGCTAGTGTGTGTGATACCTGGGCAGTGTGAGTGCGCATGCGCGCTAGTGTGCATGACACTTGGGCAGTGTGTGTGTGTGTGCGTGCTAGTGTGCATGACACTTGGACAGTGTGTTTGTATGTGTGTGCATGTGCTAGTGTGTGTGAGACACCTGGGCAGCGTGTGTGTGTGTCTGTGCTAGTGTGCATGACACTTGGGCAGTGCATGTGTGCTAGTGTGCATGACACTTGGGCAGTGCATGTGTGCTAGTGTGCATGACACTTGGGCAGTGCGTGTGTCTGTGCTAGTGTGCATGACACTTGGGCATCATGCGTGTGCGTGTGCTAGAGTGCATGACACTGGGGCAGCATGTGTGTGTCTGTGCTAGTGTGCATGACACTTGGGCAGTGTGTCTCTGCTAGTGTGCATGACACTGGGGCAGCATGTGTGTGTCTGTGCTAGACACTTGGGCAGCGTGTGTGTGTCTGTGCTAGTGTGTATGACACTTGGGCAGCGTGTGTGTGTCTGTGCTAGTGTGCATGACACTTGGGCAGTGCGTGTGTCTGTGCTAGTGTGAATGACATTTGGGCAGTGTGTGTGCATGACACTGGGGAAGTGTGTGTGTGTCTGTGCTAGTGTGCATGACACTGGAGCAGTGTGTGTGTGTGTGTCTGTGCTAGTGTGCATGACACTGGGGCAGCGTGTGTGTGTCTGTGCTAGTGTGCATGACACTTGGGCAGTGTGTCAGTGCTACTGTGCATGACACTTGGGCAGCGTGTGTGCATGACACTGGGGCAGTGTGTGTGTGTCTGTTCTAGTGTGCATGACACTGGGGCAGCGGGTGTGTCTGTGCTAGTGTGCATGACACTGGGGCAGCGTGTGTGTGTCTGTGCTAGTGTGCATGACACTGGGGCAGCGTGTGTGTGTCTGTGCTAGTGTGCATGACACTGGGGCAGTGTGTGTGTCTGTGCTAGTGTGCATGACACTGGGGCAGTGTGTGTGTGTCTGTGCTAGTGTGCATGACACTTGGGCAGTGTGTGTGTGTCTGTGCTAGTGTGCATGACACTGGGGCAGTGTGTGTGTGTGTCTGTGCTAGTGTGCATGACACTGGGGCAGTGTGTGTGTGTGTCTGTGCTAGTGTGCATGACACTTGGGCAGTGTGTGTGTGTCTGTGCTAGTGTGCATGACACTGGGGCAGTGTGTGTGTGTGTCTGTGCTAGTGTGCATGACACTGGGGCAGTGTATGTGCATGACACTGGGGCAGTGCGTGTGTCTGTGAATGGGTCCCCAGAGCTGGCTGGGCCCTGGGATCACGTCTCCCCAGTCTGCTGGCCAAGGAGTCTGGGCTTGGCTCCGACTTCCTCCTTTTGTTTCTGATTCCTGCCTCGTCCTGGCCCCGGACACCAGTCCCTGCCGACCAGCTCTGGCTCCGGTTTCCGGCCCGGCCCACTCCTACACAACACACACACTGGTACACAACACGCCCTCTGGGGCACATCAGCCAGAGCCTCCTGAATTCCCGGCTCCCACCCCACAGCGCCATGCACACGACTGCACCAGCTTGTGCACACTGCGCTGACAACCAGCCGATCCGGCCCAGCGCGGCGTCCAGACGCGGGTCGGTCGGCTGCGGAGCCTTTGCTGACTGCTCCCTTGTGCCTCGTGAAACGAGCTTTACAGGAGCAGTCGGCAAAGGCTCCGCAGCCGACCGACCCGCGTCTGGACGCGGCCCTGGGCCGGATCGGCTGGACGTCGGCGACCGACCCGCGTCTGGACGCCGCCCTGGGCCGGATCGGCTGGTCGTCGGCGACCGACCCGCGTCTGGACGCCGCCCTGGGCCGGATCGGCTGGTCGTCGGCGACCGACCCGCGTCTGGACGCCGCGCTGGGCCGGATCGGCTGGTCGTCGGCGACCGACCCGCGTCTGGACGCCGCGCTGGGCCGGATCGGCTGGTCGTCGGCGACCGACCCGCGTCTGGACGCCGCGCTGGGCCGGATCGGCTGGTCGTCGGCGACCGACCCGCGTCTGGACGCCGCCCTGGGCCGGATCGGCTGGTCGTCGGCGACCGACCCGCGTCTGGACGCCGCGCTGGGCCGGATAGGCTGGTCGTCGGCGACCGACCCGCGTCTGGACGCCGCGCTGGGCCGGATCGGCTGGTCGTCGTCGACCGACCCGCGTCTGGACGCCGCGCTGGGCCGGATCGGCTGGTCGTCGGCGACCGACCCGCGTCTGGACGCCGCCCTGGGCCGGATCGGCTGGTCGTCGGCGACCGACCCGCGTCTGGACGCCGCCCTGGGCCGGATCGGCTGGTCGTCGGCGACCGACCCGCGTCTGGACGCCGCGCTGGGCCGGATAGGCTGGTCGTCGGCGACCGACCCGCGTCTGGACGCCGCGCTGGGCCGGATCGGCTGGTCGTCGGCGACCGACCCGCGTCTGGACGCCGCGCTGGGCCGGATCGGCTGGTCGTCGGCGACCGACCCGCGTCTGGACGCCGCGCTGGGCCGGATCGGCTGGTCGTCGGCGACCGACCCGCGTCTGGACACCGCGCTGGGCCGGATCGGCTGGTTGTCAGCGCAGTGGCCGTGGTTATTGTCATGAACCGGGATTGTTTAAATCCCCGCTTCACTGCCTATGCCGGGTAAACTAGTTTCCATGGCGCCGGAGCCCTGCAGTCTAGACACCTCTACACTCAGCAAGACTTGTTTGTGGACACATGCATGCGCGTCCTATACGCACGGACTTCTGAATGCGCACCCATGCCTGGTGCTCACCTGCCTGTCTCTGTGTAACTCACACACACACACACGCTCCTGGTGTTCACCTGCCTGTGTCGCTGACACGCACACACGATGAGGTAGTGGGGATGCTGTCAACTATGTGATCCTACTGTCCCATGTTGCTCTGTAGTGACACTGTGTGTGGGTGGCTGCGTGCCTCAGTTTCCCCAGGCTATGCAGTACTAGCTGCCCAAGGAGGGGGAGGACGGGTGTGACTCACTGGGGAAGTATGTTCAGTCTCTCACCTCCTGAGGCCCAGGGGACAGGAGATAGCACCTTGGACATGGGAGGAGGCGGGGCTGCCTGGGCAGGGGAGCAGGGGGTGGGGGTGAGTTAGTCTCTGCTGGGTCAGGAGGAGCGAGGAGGTTTTAGACCAAGGGGGGTGGGGTTCAGGGCCGTGAGCCCTTCCCCCAAGAGGAATAAGGCTGCCTACCCTGGCGCCTGTGTTAATATCGATCCTACGTCGCGCTGCCTCTGGGCACCAATAAACCTACTGTCCTGGCCGGCCGAGAGACACGTCTGGCTGCAGACGGGAGTGCAGAGTCGGGGGCTCCCTGACGCACCGCCAGTGGTGTCAGCGGTGGGATGCTCTGCACTCATGGGTGGAGCATCCAGCAGTAAGTGACTGGGGCTCAGTAGACGGAAGGGGGCTTGCTCCACCAGGCGCTGGAGGCAGAGAAACTACTCCAGGAAGCAGAGGGGCAGGCGGCTTAGCCCAAGTGTGGCCGTGGAGAAGCAATGTCCCCCAGGCACTCGAGGATCCCGGCACACTGAGGGGTCTCCCTGGGAGTTGTGGGGCGCTGCAGCGCATCAGCCGGCGAGTCTGCTCCCCGGGGAATGGTGGGGAGAGGGCCTGCGCCCGACTCTGCAAGGAGAGGGGCCTGCCCGTGGGGAAATCGACCAAGGCCCGGCTGGAAGAGAATGACCAGCCCAGGGGCCGGGATCCTGCCCCAGCGGGGAGCAGCCAGACCCCCCGGGAGCGTCTCAGGCAGGCGTCTGCAAAACAGGCGCGATGCCCACCAGGCCACGCTCGGCCGGGAGTGGTTTGTCCCGGGTGGGTCTCCTCGGCTGGAGGTTGAGCTGAGGCTAAAGGAATTGGAGGATCCTGGGGGAGCGGCAGCGTGAGGGGCCATGGCAGAGCGGAGAGGCCCAGCTGCAGTGAGTGGCGAGGGGCCCAGGGCTTTGCGAGGTTCCTGTTGGCCCAGTGTAAAGACGTGGGGGACGTGGCCGGGTTTCTTAGCTCCTTCAAGCGAGCCTGTGAGCTGCACCAGCTCACCCCTTGCTGGATCAGGCCGCGGGGTGCTCGGCCGGGGCTGCAGCCGGGGGATACGAACAGGCCAGCAGGCCCTGCTGCACACGTCAGGCTGACCCCAGGAGGCACAGACGGGCCCTGCGCAGACCTGGCCTCCCGCCTGGCGCAAGACGTCCACGTGCGGGTGTTCGGGGCGGGGCCCAGACCACGGAGCCCCTGATTAGGTTGATGGTCCTGGAATCCTGGGGGTTCGGGGCCAGTAAAACGGGGGGTTATTGCTGCTCATGACAGCCCGGCCCGGGTTCCATTGGCCACCGGAGTGAGGGGCCGGCAGCCTCAGACCCCTGGGGCAGGGGACAGAGGCCCCGATCCCCCAGTGCCCGATTAATCCCTTCTCTGCACGTTTGCCCTTCTCAAAACCTCCCGACACCCCTCCCCCAGGTGGCCACCCCCTCCCCCTGGCTGGCCATGGCCTCCGTGCTGGTGCTCAGGCGCGACCCCCGGCTGGGCAGTGCTCCCAGACAGAGGCCAGTAGGGGTCACCCACAGCGCACGCAGAGACCAGTGACTGCCCCACCAGAGGGGCCCAGGGCCACTAGAGTAGACAGCCCCCCACTACGCCATAGGGGGTGACCTGGAGGAGTGGCCAGATGGAGCCCCAGGACCCTGGTCAGCACCTGTAGCCAGAGCCAGCGAGGGGCTGGCGACCCGGACCCAGCAGAGGGCTCCCTGAGGGGGCGCAGGGCCCATCCCAACCGGCAAGGGGCCCAGCAGGGCTGGGGCTCCGGACCCAGGCGGGGGGGAACACGTCCCTGTCCCGGCCCCAGCTGCGGAATTCCAGGCGGATCCCTCTTTCCAGACGCCTCGGTGCAGCTCAGCCCCTGGGGGGAGGCTGCCGGGAGAGATTCCTGTACCGGGAACGGCTCCCCCAGGGGAGGGAGGGTAAGGAGAGTCCAGCGGCAGCTGCTGTACCTGGCCCACGACGTCCTGTTCTCGGGGCACCAGGGGACCCGGCTGCACCAGAGATCCTTGCGGCCGTGCAGCGGCACTGCCAGGCCTGCGACTCCGGCCAGAGGGAGGGGAAGCTGCCTGAGGTCCCTGCCCATCACAGAGGAGCCTTTCCAGGAAGCAGCAGTAGATATAATGGGCCCTTTCTAAGGGCGACCCGGACAGGGAAGAAACGCCCTGGGGGGGGGATTCTGCTACTCCCCAGCCCGGGCCGGGGCTGTGCCCTCTAGCGAGCAGACTCGGTGGCAGACGCGCTGCTGGCCCTTTTCGGCAGGGGGGTTCCCCCGGGAGTCCTCCTGGACCAGGGGTCCGCCTGCCTGTCGGCCCTGCTCCGGTGCCTGTGGGAGACGCACGGGGCCGGCTCACCTGGGCCTCGGCGTATCGCTCCCGGTCCAACCCTCAAAGTCGTCCAGCGGCCGAACAAGGCGGAGCCGGCTCCTGCAGGACACTGCCGTGGCAGGCCCAGTGTCACAGCCGAACGTCCGCAGGCCACAGGCTGAGTGACCCCGAAGGGGGAGAGATGGGACGTAGCGGGGGAGCTGAAATCCCCTGTTCACTCGGGTGTCGCCTTCATCCTTTGTCTTGTGGGGTTCTATGTGATCCGACTGCCCTATGCTGCTCTGGAGTGACGCTGTGTGTGGGTGGCTGCGTGCCTCAGTTTCCCCAGGCCCTGCAGCACTAACTGCATGAGGAGGGGAGGCCGGGGTGACTCACTGGGGAAGTATGTTCAGTCTCTCACCTCCTGAGGCCCAGGGGACAGCAGATAGCACCTTGGGCCTGGGAGGAAGGCAATGGAGGCGGCGGGGCTGCCTGGGCAGGGGAGTGTGGGTCAGTCGGGCTGGGCCAGGAGTGAGGAGGTTTTAGACGGGGGGGGGGGGGGGGGGGGGGTTCAGGGCCGTGAGCCCCTCCCCCAAGAGGAATGAGGCGCCTGTGCTGACATCGCTCCCAGGCTGACTGGGCACCAACGAACCTTCTCCCCTGGCCGTCTGGCTGCGGACGGGGGTGCGGGGTCGGGGGCTCCCTGATGCACTGTCTCACACGCACACACGCACGCACACGCACACGCACACACGCACGCGCTCCTGGTGCTCACCTGCCTGTCTCTGTCCCGGCTCCGGGAGCAAAGTGTAATGGAGGGGGGACAAGGTTCCTGCAGGGATCGGGGCTGGGACTTTGGGGGGGGGCAGGGTCCTGCAGGGATCGGGGCTGGGACTTTGGGGGGGGGCAGGGTCCTGCAGGGATCGGGCCGGGCCTGGGGGGGGGGGGGCAGGTCCCACAGGGATCGGGCCGGGCCTGGGGGGGGGCAGGTCCCACAGGGATCGGGCCGGGCCTGGGGGGGGGCAGGTCCCGCAGGGATCGGGGCCGCGCCTGGGGGGGGCAGGTCCCGCAGGGATCGGGGCCGCGCCTGGGGGGGTCTCTGTGCCCAACCCACCGGGTTCTGGTCCTGCCAGGCGGGGACGGACCCAGGCGTCCTGGCTCCGGCTCCCGGGGGCGGGGGAGCGTTCCCGGTCTCGCAGTGCGGCGGGGGGGGGGTCCGAGATCCTTTTGGGAGCCCCCCCCCCCGCTGGCTTGGGTCCGGATGGGGCCCCTCCCGGGGCAGCCCCGCCCGCTCCGGAGCAGGTGGGCACGCGGGGGCGGGGCCGGGGGCGGCTCGGCCGGGACTCGCTCCAGCTCGCCGGACGCAGGCACCATGGGCCGCTCCGACGGGCCGCTGCGGGGCCTCCTGCTCCTGGCCCTGCTCGACTGCCCAGGTAGGCGCCGCGCGCCCCTCACCGTGCTGCCCCGGCGCCTGCGGGCCACTCGGCTCAGGGGTGGGGGCCCTGCAGCGCCACTCGGGTGAGGGGGCGCTCTGTGGGGTGGGGCTGGGGGAGTGGAGGGGGCAGAGCGGGGTGGCTGTGGGACTGGGGGGGCTGTGGGGGGCTGGGGTAGCGGGAGTGGAGGGGGCAGAGTGGGGGGCTGTGGGAGTGGGGGGGGCTCTGGGGGGGCTGGGGTAGCGGGAGGGGGGGCTGTGGGGGGCTGGGGTAGCGGGAGTGGGGGGGCTGTGGGGGGGGGGCTGGGGTAGCGGGAGTGGAGGGGGGCAGAGCGGGGTGGCTGTGGGAGTGGGGGGCTGGGGAAGCGGGAGTGGAGGGGGCAGAGCGGGGGGCTGTGGGAGTGGGGGGGCTCTGGGGGGGCTGGGGTAGCGGAGTGGGGGGCTGTGGGGGGCTGGGGTAGCGGGAGTGGGGGGGCTGGGGTAGCGGGAGTGGAGGGGGCAGAGCGGGGGGCTGTGGGAGTGGGGGGGCTCTGGGGGGGCTGGGGTAGCGGAGTGGGGGGCTGTGGGGGGCTGGGGTAGCGGGAGTGGAGGGGCAGAGCGGGGGGCTGTGGGAGTGGGGGGCTGTGGGGGGCTGGGGTAGCGGAGTGGGGGGCTGTGGGGGGCTGGGGTAGCGGGAGTGGGGGGCTGTGGGGGGCTGGGGTAGCGGGAGTGGAAGGGGCAGAGTGGGGGGCTGTGGGGGGCTGGGGTAGCGGGAGTGGAGGGGCAGAGCGGGGTGGCTGTGGGAGTGAGGGGCTGTGGGGGGCTGGGGTAGCGGGAGTGGAGGGGGCAGAGCGGGGGGCTGTGGGAGTGGGGGGCTCTGGGGGGGCTGGGGTAGCGGGAGTGGAGGGGGCTCTGGGGGGGCTGGGGTAGCGGGAGTGGAGGGGCAGAGCGGGGTGGCTGTGGGAGTGGGGGGCTGTGGGGGGCTGGGGTAGCGGGAGTGGAAGGGGCAGAGCGGGGGGCTGTGGGAGTGGGGGGCTCTGGGGGGGCTGGGGTAGCGGGAGTGGGGGGCTGTGGGGGGCTGGGGTAGCGGAGTGGGGGGCTGTGGGGGGCTCTGCGTGGAAGCTGTACATAATGAGAGGCTGGTGGCTCAGCCTCCCCCTCCGTGATGTTTGGAGCTGGCCGGGGGGGGGGTGGAATTTAGTACGAGCTCCTCCTTCCTCCCAGCCCTCATGCCCCCCAGCCCCTCCCCATCCCCCCACAAGCTTCCCTCTCCTGCTGCAAACCGGCCCCACCTGCCCTTGGGACTGCGCCTTCCAGCCCCCCTCCCCCCCTTCCCCCATCTCGGGGAGCAGGGACTTTCCCTTGAGTGTCCCGGAGCCAGGGGCCTGCTCCCTGCTTTCTGGGCGGGCGGGGGGGGGGAGGGGGGGCTGGAATGAGGCGGGGATGCCCAGAGGGGGAGTTGGGAGCCTCCCCTCCCCCATGGGAGGTAGCTCGACTCAGACATGCCCAGCCCTTGTTTGCTCTTCTGCCGCCTGCATTCCTGGCGCCCGGCTCAGCGCCCCCCTTCCCCCCCCCCCCCCCCCCCCCGCACACAGGTCCCCTGCCCGCCTGGCACAGACGGGGCCAGTGGCTAAGTGGGGCGGGGCCACTCCCACAGTTACCCCAGCCCCCACCCTGCTCAGCCCCCCTCCACTCCCACAGTTACCCCAGCCCCCACCCCGCTCAGCCCCCCCTCCACTCCCACAGTTACCCCAGCCCCCACCCCGCTCAGCTCCCCTCCACTCCCACAGTTACCCCAGCCCCCACCCCGCTCAGCCCCCTCTCCACTCCCACAGTTACCCCAGCCCCCACCCCGCTCAGCCCCCCTCCACTCCCACAGTTACCCCAGCCCCCACCCCGCTCAGCCCCCCCTCCACTCCCACAGTTACCCCAGCCCCCACCCCGCTCAGCCCCCCCTCCACTCCCACAGTTACCCCAGCCCCCACCCCGCTCAGCTCCCCTCCACTCCCACAGTTACCCCAGCCCCCACCCCGCTCAGCCCCCTCTCCACTCCCACAGTTACCCCAGCCCCCACCCCGCTCAGCTCCCCTCCACTCCCACAGTTACCCCAGCCCCCACCCCGCTCAGCTCCCCTCCACTCCCACAGTTACCCCAGCCCCCACCCTGCTCAGCCCCCCTCCACTCCCACAGTTACCCCAGCCCCCACCCCGCTCAGCCCCCCTCCACTCCTGCTACCCCAGCCCCCACCCCACTCAGCCCCCCCTCCACTCCCGCTACCCCAGCCCCCACCCCGCTCAGCCCCCCTCCACTCCCACAGTTACCCCAGCCCCCCTCCCTGCTCAGCCCCCCTCCACTCCCACAGTTACCCCAGGCCCCACCCCGCTCAGCCCCCCTCCACTCCCACAGTTACCCCAGCCCCCACCCCGCTCAGCCCCCCTCCACTCCCACAGTTACCCCAGCCCCCACCCCGCTCAGCCCCCCCTCCACTCCCACAGTTACCCCAGCCCCCACCCCGCTCAGCCCCCCTCCACTCCCACAGTTACCCCAACCCCCACCCCACTCAGCCCACTTGGGCTGTGTGTGTGATTGCTAGTGTGCATGACACTGGGGCAGCGTGTGTGTGTGTGTGTGTGTGTGTGACACCTGGGCAGCGTGCGTGTGTGTGTGTGCACAGGCGCAGACAGGCGGGGACCGGGTGGGGACGGGGTTTGCGCCTGGCTCAGCACACCTTGGCTGGGACTGGACCGTGTCTCAGCCCGGCTCAGCATGGCCCAGGCGATGCCCGGGAAGGCCTGCTGCTGTGGGCTGGGGGAGGGGATGTGACTGCATGGCAGGGCATGGTGTGGGGAGGGTGCCCTACACTTGTGGATAAGCAGGGCGGCTGTGCTGGGATCAACGGGGGGACTGCAGGGTTTGGGGGGGTCCCTGGGATCGGCCGGGGGGAGCCCTGGGCAGTGCTGGGATCGGCGGGGGGGCTGTGGGGCTTGGGGGTCCCTGGGATCGGCCGGGGGGAGCCCTGGGCAGTGCTGGGATTGGCGGGGGGGGGGGCTGTGGAGCTTGGGGGTCCCTGGGATCGGCCGGGGGGAGCCCTGGGCAGTGCTGGGATCGGCGGGGGGGGGGGGGGCTGTGGAGCTTGGGGGTCCCTGGGATCGGCCGGGGGGAGCCCTGGGCAGTGCTGGGATCGGCGGGGGGGGCTGTGGAGCTTGGGGGTCCCTGGGATCGGCCGGGGGGAGCCCTGGGCAGTGCTGGGATCAACGGGGGCTGCGGGCTTTGGGGGTCCCTGGGATCGGCTGGGGAGCCCTGGGCAGTGCTGGGATCGGTGGGGGGGGGGGGCTGTGGGGCTTGGGGGTCCCTGGGATCGGCCGGGGGAGCCCTGGGCTGGGATCGGCGGGTGGGGCTTGGGGGTCCCTGGGTTCGGCCAGTGGGAACCCTGGGCTCCGGAGGGCGGCTGTGCTGGGATCAGCGGGGAGGAGGGGGCTGTGGGGCTTGGGGGTCCTGGGATCAGCCGGGGAGCCCTGGGAAGTGCTGTGATCGGCGGGGGGGGGGGGGGCTGTGGGGCTTGGAGGTCCCTGGGATCGGCTGGTGGGAACCCTGGGCTCCGGAGGGCGGCTGTGCTGGGATCAGTGTGGGGGGGGGGGGGACTGTGGCGCTTGGGGGTCCCTGGGATCAGCCGGGGGGAGCCCTGGGAAGTGCTGGGATCGGCGGGGGGGGGGGGGCTGTGAGGCTTGGGGGTCCCAGGGATCGGCCGGGGGGAGCCCTGGTCAGTGCTGGGATTGGCGGGGGGGGGGCTGTGGGGTTGGGGAGTCCCTGGGATCGGCCGGGGGGAGCCCTGGGCAGTGTGCTGGGATCGGCGGAGGGGGGTTGTGGGGTTGGGGGGTCCCTGGGATCGGCCGGGGGGAGCCCTGGGCAGTGCTGGGATCGGCGGGGGGGGGCTGTGGGGTTGGGGGGTCCCTGGGATCGGCCGGGGGGAGCCCTGGGCAGTGCTGGGGTCGGCGGGGGGGGGCTGTGGGGTTGGGGGGTCCCTGGGATCAGCCGGGGGGAGCCCTGGGCAGTGCTGGGGTCGGCGGGGGGGGGGGCTGTGGGGTTGGGGGGTCCCTGGGATCGGCCGGGGGGAGCCCTGGGCAGTGCTGGGATCGGCGGGGGGGCTGTGGGGTTGGAGGGTCCCTGGGATCGGCCGGGGGGAGCCCTGGGCAGTGCTGGGATCGGCAGAGGGGGCTGTGGGGTTTGGGGGTCCCTGGGATCGGCCAGGGGGAGCCCTGGGCAGTGCTGGGATCGGCAGAGGGGGCTGTGGGGTTTGGGGGTCCCTGGGATCGGCCAGGGGGAGCCCTGGGAAGTGCTGGGATCGGCGGGGGGGGGGGCTGTGGGGTTGGGGGGTCCCTGGGATCGGCCGGGGGGAGCCCTGGGCAGTGCTGGGATCGGCGGGGGGGCTGTGGGGTTGGGGGGTCCCTGGGATCGGCCGGGGGGAGCCCTGGGCAGTGCTGGGATCGGCAGAGGGGGCTGTGGGGTTTGGGGGTCCCTGGGATCGGCCAGGGGGAGCCCTGGGAAGTGCTGGGATCGGCGGGGGGGGGCTGTGGGGTTGGAGGGTCCCTGGGATCGGCCGGGGGGAGCCCTGGGCAGTGCTGGGATCGGCGGGGGGGCTGTGGGGTTGGAGGGTCCCTGGGATGGGCCAGGGGGAGCCCTGGGCAGTGCTGGGGTCGGCGGGGGAGGGGGAGAGGCGCTCAGCTGCGGTGCCTGGAGCCGGGGGAGCCGGGGGGAGCCGGGGGGCTCTCCTTGGCCGGCCCCCAGCCGCACATTCCAGCCTGGCCCAGGTGTGTGGCTGGAGCCCGCCGGTCTCACCCCTCCCCCAGCCTGCACTGCCAAGGGGGCAGGTAGCACAGAGGCTCTCAGGTCCTGCCAGCAGCCTCCTTGCTCATCACCCTGCCCCCATCTCTCCCTTGGCAGGAGGGGCCGGCCCTCGCCGAGTGGGGGGGAGGGCCCAGGCGCCCTGGCCCCCGCCCTCACTGTGCCTGGCTGCCCGTCCCCGCGGAGCCGGGGGGGAGGGTCCAGGCCCCTGCCCTCACTGTGCCTGGCTGCCCGTCCCCGAGGAGCGGGGGGGGAGGGTCCAGGCCCCCTGCCCTCACTGTGCCTGGCTGCCCGTCCCCGAGGAGCGGGGGGGAGGCTCCAGGCCCCCGCCCTCACTGTGCCTGGCTGCCCGTCCCCGAGGAGCGGGGGGGGAGGGCCCAGGCCCCCACCCTCACTGTGCCTGGCTGCCCGTCCCCGAGGAGCGGGGGGGAGGCTCCAGGCCCCCTGCCCTCACTGTGCCTGGCTGCCCGTCCCCGAGGAGCCGGGGGGGAGGGCCCAGGCCCCCTGCCCTCACTGGGCCTGGCTGCCCGTCCCCGAGGAGCGGGGGGGAGGCTCCAGGCCCCTGCCCTCACTGTGCCTGGCTGCCCGTCCCCGAGGAGCGGGGGGGAGGCTCCAGGCCCCTGCCCTCACTGTGCCTGGCTGCCCGTCCCCGAGGAGCGGGGGGGAGGCTCCAGGCCCCTGCCCTCACTGTGCCTGGCTGCCCGTCCCCGAGGAGCGGGGGGGAGGCTCCAGGCCCCTGCCCTCACTGGGCCTGGCTGCCCGTCCCTGAGGAGCGGGGGGGGAGGCTCCAGGCCCCCTGCCCTCACTGTGCCTGGCTGCCCGTCCCCGAGGCTGGGGGCCCGTAGCTCTGTCTGGCAGAGGTGCCCAGCCCTAGCGAGCTGGGGAAGGGTTAATCGGCCCTGACTGCTGGGCCGGGAGCAGCAGTTACCCCCCCCCCCGGGCTATTTCTAGCTGGGTGGATGGCCAAGCTGCTATTCATAGCTGGGCCTTAGACCGGGCCTTTCTCACGGCAGCACAGGCGGGGGGGGGGGGGGGGGGTCTGCTACAATGAACATGCAGAGTGAGGAGCGGAGAATCCGTCTCTGCATGCGGGAGCCACTGGCGGGGCGCACAGATAGGCAGGCTGGGCCCTTGGCTGGATGCACTCATGGGAGGGTGTCCCAAGCCCTCCCCTCGCACATGGATGTGCACTGAGTCTTGTGTACATGCGTGCACCACTGAGCATGTCTGTGCCCCATGGCACATGCCTGGGTAGGCTGGCTGGGCCCTTTGCATGTCCCTGCACCAATAAGTGTGTTCCGATCCCCGTGACGTGCTCGTGGCTAGGCTGGGCCCCTTGCACGCACCTGCACCAGTAAGTGTGTTCCGTTCCCCGTGACGTACTCGTGGCTAGGCTGGGCCCTTTGCACGCACCTGCACCAGTAAGTGTGTTCTGTTCCCCGTGACGTGCTCGTGGCTAGGCTGGGCCCTTTGCACGCACCTGCACCAGTAAGTGTGTTCCGTTCCCCGTGATGCACTCGTGACTAGGCTGGGCCCTTTGTATGTCCCTGCACCAGTAAGCGTGTTCCGTTCCCCGTGATGTACTCGTGGCTAGGCTGGGCCCTTTGCACGCACCTACACCAGTAAGTGTGTTCTGTTCCCCGTGACGTGCTCGTGGCTAGGCTGGGCCCTTTGCACGCACCTACACCAGTAAGTGTGTTCTGTTCCCCGTGACGTGCTCGTGGCTAGGCTGGGCCCTTTGCACGCACCTACACCAGTAAGTGTGTTCTGTTCCCCGTGACGTGCTCGTGGCTAGGCTGGGCCCTTTGCACGCACCTACACCAGTAAGTGTGTTCTGTTCCCCGTGACGTGCTCGTGGCTAGGCTGGGCCCTTTGCACGCACCTGCACCAGTAAGTGTGTTCCGTTCCCTGTGACGCGCTCGTGACTAGGCTGGGCCCTTGGTACATGTATGCAGGGTACAGATGGGCTGGTGGGGCCCTTTGCACACGGGTGGAAGGAGACCCCCGTCCCAGTGCCCTGTCTGCGTGTGGGGAGATGACATGCCCCCTCTGTGTGTGGGGCAGGAGGGTCCCAACCCCTGCTCCTCCCCCAGCTCAGGCTCAAGCAGCGATAGCTGCTCCCTGGGTCAGCAGCACCTGTTACTGTTTAATCTGCTCCCTGCTCCCGCCTGCCTGGCCTGTAACCCATTCCTGGCCGGGGCGCCAGAGAGATGGGAGCCTCCCGGAGCCCCGCGGGGAGCATCCCTCTGGGCCGGAAGGGAAGAGCCTCCCCCACCCAGCGGGGCGTCTGCAAAGAGCCGAGGCCTCCGGGGTGAGAGCTGCAGGGGATCGGAGCTGGACAGGGCTCCTGGGTTCTCTCTGGGCGGGAGGGGGGCAGGGCTGGAACCAGGGTACCTGGGCTCTCTCTGGGCTGGGGGGGGGGGGGAGACGGGTCTAGTGGGGGCAGGGCTGGAACCAGGGTACCTGGGCTCTCTCTGGGCTCGGGGGGAGGAGGAGACGGGTTTAGTGGGGGCAGGGCTGGAACCAGGGTACCTGGGCTCTCTCTGGGCTCGGGGGGAGGAGGAGACGGGTTTAGTGGGGGCAGGGCTGGAACCAGGGTACCTGGGCTCTCTCTGGGCTGGGGGGAGGAGGAGACGGGTTTAGTGGGGGCGGGGCTGGAACCAGGGTACCTGGGCTCTCTCTGGGCTGGGGGGGGGGAGGAGGAGACGGGTTAAGTGGGGGCAGGGCTGGAACCAGGGTACCTGGGCTCTCTCTGGGCTGGGGGGGGGGAGGAGGAGACGGGTTAAGTGGGGGCAGGGCTGGAACCAGGGTACCTGGGCTCTCTCTGGGCTGGGGGGGGGAGGAGGAGACGGGTTTAGTGGGGGCAGGGCTGGAACCAGGGTACCTGGGCTCTCTCTGGGCTGGGGGGGAGGAGGAGACGGGTTTAGTGGGGGCGGGGCTGGAACCAGGGTACCTGGGCTCTCTCTGGGCTGGGGGGGGGGGGGGAGACGGGTTTAGTGGGGGCAGGGCTGGAACCAGGGTACCTGGGCTCTCTCTGGGCTCGGGGGGGGGGGGAGACGGGTTTAGTGGGGGCGGGGCTCGAACCAGGGTACCTGGGCTCTCTCTGGGCTGGGGGGGGGTGTGACGGCGCGTTGGGGGTTCCCTGTCTCCTGCACCCCGAAATGGCACAAACAGACTGTACCAGCCAGTGGAATTGAGGGTGGTTTATTGCTCCTCCAGCACAGCGCAGCACAGATGTAATCTGGTTACAGGAACTGGGCTAGGATGCCTCAGGCCCCCTTGAGATGGGGGAGACTGGGCCCCTAAAACTCCAGCTCCTCTCCCTAGGCCGTCTCATCCATCCTCCCAGACAGCCACCAACCAACTCACTAACTTCCAGCCCTGCCCCCCAACCAAGGCAGCATTCCACCTTCCTTTGTTCCTCTCCATGGGGGGTGTCTGGCCACTGGTTTGCATAGAGACTCATCCTGTTTTGCTGGGTCGTGGTCCCCACGACAGCCAGTGGGGGTTACCCCAGAGCCAGCAGCATAGATACCAGCCAGGTACCCCCACTACGTCACAGGGGGGAGACGGGTTTAGTGGGGGCGGGGCTGGAACCAGGGTACCTGGGCTCTCTCTGGGCTGGGGGGGGAGGAGGACGGGTTTAGTGGGGGCGGGGCTGGAACCAGGGTACCTGGGCTCTCTCTGGGCTGGGGGGGGAGACGGGTCTAGTGGGGGCAGGGCTGGAACCAGGGTACCTGGGCTCTCTCTGGGCTCGGGGGGAGGAGGAGACGGGTTTAGTGGGGGCAGGGCTGGAACCAGGGTACCTGGGCTCTCTCTGGGCTCGGGGAGGAGGAGACGGGTTTAGTGGGGGCAGGGCTGGAACCAGGGTACCTGGGCTCTCTCTGGGCTGGGGGGAGGGGAGACGGGTTTAGTGGGGGCGGGGCTGGAACCAGGGTACCTGGGCTCTCTCTGGGCTGGGGGGGGGGGAGACGGGTTTAGTGGGGGCAGGGCTGGAACCAGGGTACCTGGGCTCTCTCTGGGCTCGGGGGAGGAGGAGACGGGTTTAGTGGGGGCAGGGCTGGAACCAGGGTACCTGGGCTCTCTCTGGGCTCGGGGGTAGGAGGAGACGGGTTTAGTGGGGGCGGGGCTGGAACCAGGGTACCTGGGCTCTCTCTGGGCTGGGGGGAGGAGGAGACGGGTTTAGTGGGGGCGGGGCTGGAACCAGGGTACCTGGGCTCTCTCTGGGCTGGGGGGGGGGGGAGAGACGGGTTTAGTGGGGGCGGGGCTGGAACCAGGGTACCTGGGCTCTCTCTGGGCTGGGGGGGGGGGGGGAGACGGGTTTAGTGGGGGCGGGGCTCGAACCAGGGTACCTGGGCTCTCTCTGGGCTGGGGGGGAGACGGGTTTAGTGGGGGCGGGGCTGGAACCAGGGTACCTGGGCTCTCTCTGGGCTGGGGGGGGGGGAGACGGGTTTAGTGGGGGCGGGGCTGGAACCAGGGTACCTGGGCTCTCTCTGGGCTGGGGGGAGGAGGAGACTGGTTTAGTGGGGGCGGGGCTGGAACCAGGGTAGCTGGGCGCTCTGCGGGGGCGGGGGAGGAGATGGGTTTAGTGGGGGCGGGGCTGGAACCAGGGTACCTGGGCTCTCTCTGGGCTGGGGGGGGAGACGGGTTTAGTGGGGGCGGGGCTGGAACCAGGGTACCTGGGCTCTCTCTGGGCTGGGGGGAGGAGGAGACTGGTTTAGTGGGGGCGGGGCTGGAACCAGGGTACCTGGGCTCTCTCTGGGCTGGGGGGGAAGAGGAGACGGGTTTAGTGGGGGCGGGGCTCGAACCAGGGTACCTGGGCTCTCTCTGGGCTGGGGGGGGAGACGGGTTTAGTGGGGGCGGGGCTGGAACCAGGGTACCTGGGCTCTCTCTGGGCTGGGGGGAGGAGGAGACGGGTTTAGTGGGGGCGGGGCTGGAACCAGGGTACCTGGGCTCTCTCTGGGCTGGGGGGGGAGGAGGAGACGGGTTTAGTGGGGGCGGGGCTGGAACCAGGGTACCTGGGCTCTCTCTGGGCTGGGGGGGAGGAGACGGGTTTAGTGGGGGCGGGGCTGGAACCAGGGTACCTGGGTGCTCTCTGGGCTGGGGGGGGAGGAGACGGGTTTAGTGGGGGCGGGGCTGGAACCAGGGTAGCTGGGCGCTCTCGGGGGGGGGGAGGGGACGGGTCTAGTGGGGGCGGGACTGGAACCAGGGTAGCTGGGCGCTCTCGGGGGGGGGGGGGGGGGAGACGGGTTTAGTGGGGGCGGGGCTGGAACCAGGGTACCTGGGCGCTCTCGGGGGGGGGGGGAGGGAGCCGGTCTAGTGGGGGCGGGGCTGGAACCAGGGTAGCTGGGCGCTCTCGGGGGCGGGGAGGAGACGGGTTTAGTGGGGGCGGGGCTGGAACCAGGGTACCTGGGCTCTCTCTGGGCTGGGGGGAGGAGGAGACTGGTTTAGTGGGGGCGGGGCTGGAACCAGGGTACCTGGGCTCTCTCTGGGCTGGGGAAGAGGAGACGGGTTTAGTGGGGGCGGGGCTCGAACCAGGGTACCTGGGCTCTCTCTGGGCTGGGGGGGGGGAGACGGGTTTAGTGGGGGCGGGGCTGGAACCAGGGTAGCTGGGCGCTCTCGGGGGCGGGGGAGGAGACGGGTTTAGTGGGGGCGGGGCTGGAACCAGGGTACCTGGGCTCTCTCTGGGCTGGGGGGAGGAGGAGACGGGTTTAGTGGGGGCGGGGCTGGAACCAGGGTACCTGGGCTCTCTCTGGGCTGGGGGGGGAGGAGACGGGTTTAGTGGGGGCGGGGCTGGAACCAGGGTACCTGGGCTCTCTCTGGGCTGGGGGGAGGAGGAGACGGGTTTAGTGGGGGCGGGGCTCGAACCAGGGTACCTGGGCTCTCTCTGGGCTGGGGGGAGGAGGAGACGGGTTTAGTGGGGGCGGGGCTGGAACCAGGGTACCTGGGTGCTCTCTGGGCTGGGGGGGAGGAGACGGGTTTAGTGGGGGCGGGGCTGGAACCAGGGTAGCTGGGCGCTCTCGGGGGGGAGGAGACGGGTCTAGTGGGGCGGGACTGGAACCAGGGTAGCTGGGCGCTCTCGGGGGGGGGGGAGACGGGTTTAGTGGGGGCGGGGCTGGAACCAGGGTAGCTGGGCGCTCTCGGGGGGGGGGAGGAGACCGGTCTAGTGGGGGCGGGGCTGGAACCAGGGTAGCTGGGCGCTCTCGGGGGGGGGGGGGGGGGGGGGGGGAAGGGACGGGTTTAGTGGGGCGGGGCTGGAACCAGGGTAGCTGGGCGCTCTCGGGGGGGGGGGGGGAGGAGACGGGTCTGGTGGGGGCGGGGCTGGAACCAGGGTAGCTGGGCGCTCTCGGGGGCGGGGGAGGGGAGACGGGTTTAGTGGGGGCGGGGCTGGAACCAGGGTACCTGGGCTCTCTCTGGGCTGGGGGGAGGAGGAGACTGGTTTAGTGGGGGCGGGGCTGGAACCAGGGTACCTGGGCTCTCTCTGGGCTGGGGGGAAGAGAGACGGGTTTAGTGGGGGCGGGGCTCGAACCAGGGTACCTGGGCTCTCTCTGGGCTGGGGGGGGGAGACGGGTTTAGTGGGGGCGGGGCTGGAACCAGGGTACCTGGGCTCTCTCTGGGCTGGGGGAGGGAGGAGACGGGTTTAGTGGGGGCGGGGCTCGAACCAGGGTACCTGGGCTCTCTCTGGGCTGGGGGAGGAGAGACGGGTTTAGTGGGGGCGGGGCTGGAACCAGGGTACCTGGGCTCTCTCTGGGCTGGGGGGAGGAGGAGACGGGTTTAGTGGGGGCGGGGCTCGAACCAGGGTACCTGGGCTCTCTCTGGGCTGGGGGGGGAGGAGACGGGTTTAGTGGGGGCGGGGCTGGAACCAGGGTACCTGGGCTCTCTCTGGGCTGGGGGGGAGGAGGGAGACGGGTTTAGTGGGGGCGGGGCTGGAACCAGGGTACCTGGGTGCTCTCTGGGCTGGGGGGGGGGAGGAGACGGGTTTAGTGGGGGCGGGGCTGGAACCAGGGTAGCTGGGCGCTCTCGGAGGGGGGGGGGGAAGGAGATGGGTTTAGTGGGGGCGGGGCTGGAACCAGGGTAGCTGGGCGCTCTTGGGGGGGGGGGAGACGGGTCTAGTGGGGGCGGTGCTGGAACCAGGGTAGCTGGGCGCTCTCGGGGGGGGGGGAGGAGACGGGTCTAGTGGGGGCGGGGCTGGAACCAGGGTAGCTGGGCGCTCTCGGGGGGGGAGGAGAGGGTCTAGTGGGGGCGGGGCTGGAACCAGGGTACCTGGGCGCTCTCGGGGGGGGGGGGAGGAGATGGGTCTAGTGGGGGCGGGGCTGGAACCAGGGTAGCTGGGCGCTCTCGGGGGGGGGGGAGGAGACCGGTCTAGTGGGGGCGGGGCTGGAACCAGGGTACCTGGGCGCTCTCGGGGGGGGGGGCAGGAGACGGGTCTAGTGGGGGCGGGGCTGGAACCAGGGTAGCTGGGCGCTCTCGGGGGGGGGGGGGAGACGGGTTTAGTGGGGGCGGGGCTGGAACCAGGGTAGCTGGGCGCTCTCGGGGGGGGGGGGGGGAGACGGGTCTAGTGGGGGCGGGGCTGGAACCAGGGTAGCTGGGCGCTCTCGGGGGGGGGGGGAGGAGACGGGTCTAGTGGGGGCGGGGCTGGAACCAGGGTAGCTGGGCGCTCTCGGGGGGGGGGAGGAGACGGGTTTAGTGGGGGCGGGGCTGGAACCAGGGTAGCTGGGCGCTCTCGGGGGGGGGGAGGAGACGGGTTTAGTGGGGGCGGGGCTGGAACCAGGGTAGCTGGGCGCTCTCGGGGGGGGGAGGAGACGGGTTTAGTGGGGGCGGGGCTGGAACCAGGGTAGCTGGGCGCTCTCGGGGGGGGGGAGGAGACGGGTTTAGTGGGGGCGGGGCTGGAACCAGGGTAGCTGGGCGCTCTCGGGGGGGGGGGGGAGATGTACCGGAGTCCCCAGGGGCTCTTGTGCATTTCAAAGTGGCCGCGCCCTCCTGGAGTCCGAGGTCGGGGGGGGGACCGTGGGCTCCATGTGGTTCTGCCACTTTGAAGTGCCCCCTGTTCCCCCCACCTCTGTCTGATAGAGGCAGCGGGGGGAGGGACACTAATCGACTCGGCTGTGGGATAAGCGTTTGCTGACCGGCTGTCGACTGGTCCTTCCCGGGTGGGTCCCTGCTGCCACCTCAGCCCTTCCCGGCCCCTGGCCCAGCCTGGGCCCCCAGTGGAGGGTCCTGCCAGCCGGACTCATGTGTCCCTGCCGGCCGCAGCGCCCAGACGCACAGAGGCCTCAGCTGGAGAGGGGGGAGCAAAGGGAACACTCACCCCGAGCGTCTCAGCCCTGCTCTGCTTGGCTGCCCTACGGGTCTGTGAGCACCACGAAAATCCCAGCCCAGCCCCTGTGCACTAGCACGGTGATCCCCCGACGCCACAGCCCAGCCCCTGTGCACTAGCACCGTGATCCCCCGACACCACAGCCCTGCCCCTGTGCACTAGCACGGTGATCCCCCGACGCCACAGCCCAGCCCCTGTGCACTAGCACGGTGATCCCCCGACGCCACAGCCCAGCCCCTGTGCACTAGCACGGTGATCCCCCGACGCCACAGCCCAGCCCCTGTGCACTAGCACGGTGATCCCCCGACGCCACAGCCCAGCCCCTGTGCACTAGCACGGTGATCCCCCGACGTCACAGCCCAGCCCCTGTGCACTAGCACGGTGATCCCCCGACGTCACAGCCCAGCCCCTGTGCACTAGCACGGTGATCCCCCTACACCACAGCCCTGCCCCTGTGCACTAGCACGGTGATCCCCGACGCCACAGCCCTGCCCCTGTGCACTAGCACGGTGATCCCCCGACGTCACAGCCCAGCCCCTGTGCACTAGCACGGTGATCCCCCGACGCCACAGCCCAGCCCCTGTGCACTAGCACGGTGATCCCCCGACGCCACAGCCCAGCCCCTGTGCACTAGCACGGTGATCCCCCGACGCCACAGCCCAGCCCCTGTGCACTAGCACGGTGATCCCCCGACGCCACAGCCCAGCCCCTGTGCACTAGCACGGTGATCCCCGACGCCACAGCCCTGCCCCTGTGCACTAGCACGGTGATCCCCCGACGCCACAGCCCAGCCCCTGTGCACTAGCACGGTGATCCCCCGACGCCACAGCCCAGCCCCTGTGCACTAGCACGGTGATCCCCCGACGCCACAGCCCAGCCCCTGTGCACTAGCACGGTGATCCCCCGACGCCACAGCCCAGCCCCTGTGCACTAGCACGGTGATCCCCCCGACGCCACAGCCCAGCCCCTGTGCACTAGCACTGTGATCCCCCGACGCCACAGCCCAGCCCCTGTGCACTAGCACGGTGATCCCCCGACGCCACAGCCCTGCCCCTGTGCACTAGCACGGTGATCCCCCGACGCCACAGCCCAGCCCCTGTGCACTAGCACGGTGATCCCCCGACGCCACAGCCCTGCCCCTGTGCACTAGCACGGTGATCCCCCGACGCCACAGCCCAGCCCCTGTGCACTAGCACGGTGATCCCCCGACGCCACAGCCCTGCCCCTGTGCACTAGCACGGTGATCCCCCGACGCCACAGCCCAGCCCCTGTGCACTAGCACGGTGATCCCCCGACGCCACAGCCCAGCCCCTGTGCACTAGCACGGTGATCCCCCGACGCCACAGCCCAGCCCCTGTGCACTAGCACGGTGATCCCCCGACGCCACAGCCCAGCCCCTGTGCACTAGCACTGTGATCCCCCGACGTCACAGCCCAGCCCCTGTGCACTAGCACGGTGATCCCCCGATGCCACACCCCAGCCCCTGTGCACTAGCACGGTGATCCCCCGACGCCACACCCCAGCCCCTGTGCACTAGCACTGTGATTCCTCTGATGAGTCACGCCCCAGTCCCGCTCCCTGGAGCACTGTGGGGTTCTTATCCCTCGGCGCCATTGCCAGGACTTATCTCCCTGTGCGAGTGCCGTGATGTCAGCGCCCCCTTCGTTCCCTGCCCTGGGATCTGTTCTGTCTGGGTGGTCTCTGGAAGCTGTGGCCAGTGCCAGGCGGGGGGGCGGGTCCTAGCAGGCCTGTCTCTACTGCAGGCCGGCGGGTGCAAAGCTCGGCTGGGGGAGCGTGCCGTGGCGGGGGCGTGTGTGTGTGTGAGGGGCCTGGCCCTTGGCCCAGCAACAGCGGGGTGGAATTGTGTGTGTGCAGGCCAGGGTGGGTAAAGCCAGCCTGCGAGTGTGTTAGTGCACCTTTGTGCTGCACACCCAGCCCTTGTGTGTCCCATGCCCAGCCAGGGCAAGCTCGTGTGTGTGGGTTACATGTCCTGCCAGGTGTGGGCGTTAGCGGGCCTGTGTCGCACACCCTGCCGTGCAAGCGTGTGTTACACGCCCAGTCCGTGCGAGGCCCTGCTGCCCATTCTCACCCCAGGCAAGCGTGTCAACACCCAGCTGCTGCCAGTCAGGAAAACAAGTCAAGTGCCCCCCCCACCATCCCATAATCTCCCTGCACCATGGCGATGCCCCTCCCCCGCACTTCCCTCAGTCCCCCGCCCCCAGGGCCTGTCTCTCCCAGGCTGCCCCCCCCCCCCCCCCCCCCGCTTTATCCTGGAACAAAAACCCAGCGAGGCCCGACCCGACCCCCGCCTGGAATCTCCAACAGCTGCTGGTGGCTGACGCTGCCCCCCCCCCCCCCCGTGTCCTTCCCCCTGCCTGCCCCCAGCCCCCTTCTCCCTGCTCTGCCTGCCCCCTGCCCCCCTTCCCCCCCAGCCCCCTTCTCCCTGCTCTGCCTGCCCCCAGCCCCCCTTCCCCCCAGCCCCCCTTCTCCCTGCTCTGCCTGCCCCCAGCCCCCCTTCCCCCCAGCCCCCCTTCTCCCTGCTCTGCCTGCCCCCAGCCCCCCTTCCCCCCAGCCCCCTTCTCCCTGCTCTGCCCGCCCCCAGCCCCCCTTCCCCCAGCCCCCCCTTCTCCCCTGCTCTGCCTTCCCCCAGCCCCCCTTCCCCCCAGCCCCCCTTCTCCCTGCTCTGCCTTCCCCCAGCCCCCTTCTCCCTGCTCTGCCTTCCCCAGCCCCCCTTCTGCCTGCCCCCCAGCCCCCCTTCCGCCTGCCCCCTTCTGCCTGCCCCCCAGCCCCCTTCTCCCTGCTCTGCCTTCCCCCAGCCCCCCTTCTGCCTGCCCCCAGCCCCCCTTCCCCCAGCCCCCTTCTGCCTGCCCCCAGCCCCCCTTCCCCCAGCCCCACTTCTGCCTGCCCCCAGCCCCCCTTCCCCCAGCCCCCCTTCTCCCTGCTCTGCCTGCCCCCAGCCCCCCTTCCCCAGCCCCCCTTCTCCCTGCTCTGCCTGCCCCCAGTGCCCCTTCCCAGCCCCCCTTCCCCCCAGCCCCCTTCTCCCTGCCCCCAGCCCCTTTTCCCCAGCCCCCCTTCTCCCTGCTCTGCCTGCCCCCAGCCCCCCCTTTCCCCAGCCCCCTTCTCCCTGCTCTGCCTGCCCCCAGCCCCCCTTCCCCCAGCCCCCTTCCCCCTGCTCTGCCTGCCCCCTCCCCCTCCCCCCTCCTCCCCCTTCTGCCTGCCCCCCAGCCCCCTTTTCCCCCAGCCCCCCTTCCCCCCAGCCCCCTTTCTCCCTGCTCTGCCTTCCCCCTTTGCCCCCAGCCCCCCACTTCTCCACTTTTTGCCTCCTTCATCCCCTTCCCCTCCTAGTTCTTCTCCACGTCCCTTCCTGCCCCTGCTCCCCCCATAGCCCCATTCCACATCCTGCTCCCTTCCCCTGCTCCCCCCATGGCCCCATTCCACATCCTGCTCCCAGCCCGTGCTCCCCCCATAGCCCCATTCCACATCCTGCTCCCTTCCCCTGCTCCCCCCATAGCCCCATTCCACATCCTGCTCCCTTCCCCTGCTCCCCCCATAGCCCCATTCCACATCCTGCTCCCAGCCCCTGCTCCCCCCATAGCCCCATTCCACATCCTGCTCCCTTCCCCTGCTCCCCCCATAGCCCCATTCCACATCCTGCTCCCTTCCCCTGCTCCCCCCATAGCCCCATTCCACATCCTGCTCCCTTCCCCTGCTCCCCCCATAGCCCCATTCCACATCCTGCTCCCTTCCCCTGCTCCCCCCATAGCCCCATTCCACATCCTGCTCCCAGCCCCTTCCCTCCTCCTTGTACTCCCCACTTCCTCTGCACCTGCCCCGCTCACCCCATCCCCCTGCCCCTCCCCCAGCTCCTAAGAGCTGCCCAGCCCTTGGCGAGGGCCCAGGGGCTTGTGGGGCCAGGCCGTGGGGGTCAGGAGGGGCTAAGCAGCCAGGCACGGTTGGCCTGGGGCCGAGAGGGGGCTGTGGGCCCTCGGCAGGATGCGGGCTGCTCTGGGTCATGTTGGCCCCTCCTGTGCCTAGGCTGCCTGGCCGCCGTGCACGTCTGGGTGCCCGCACAGGTCGAGGTGCTGCTGGGGGACTCGGGCATCATCCCCTGCACGCACAGTGTCACCGGGTCGCCTGACTTCCGCCGGGTGGAGTGGTTCATTGTGAGTACCTGGCCGGCGTGCGAGGGGGCGGGTGTGCCCTGGGGGGGGCGGGGGCTGGGTGTAACGTGAGTGCACAGACAAATGTGCACGTGTGATCACCACGGGGCTGTAAAAGGGAAGTCCTGCATGCGTGTGCAAGGACTTGGGGTGAAACCCACACAGGTGAGTGCGTGCAAGGTGTCCATGGGAACCCCCATTAGTGGGGCCAGTCTCCCTTGGGGGTCAGCCCCTCCGCCTCTTAGGCCCACACCTCTCTGGGCCCCTGGGGGTCCCCTCGCTCTTGCCCTGGGGCCCAGCCCCGGAGGGAACAGAACAGCCCTGGTCTCCCGCCTGGAGCGACTCCGCCAGCGGCACATGGGGGGGTTGATGGAGCTTTGAACCCGGCTCAGGAACCCTCAGGCTTGTGGGCCTGGCCCCCCCAGCCCAGCCCGTCTCAGAACCCCTGCGGCCGGGGGGCTCTTCCTGCCCCTCCTCCAGGCCCAGCCTCCGGACCCCACGCTGGGTGTGTGTGCGAGGGAGGGGGCCCTTGGGGCGGAGCGCACGCTGGGTGTGTGTGCGAGGGAGGGGGCCCTTGGGGCGGATCGCACGCTGGGTGTGCGTGCGAGGGAGGGGGTCCTTGGGGCAGATCGCACGCTGGGTGTGCGTGCGAGGGAGGGGGGGCCTTGGGGCGGATCGCACGCTGGGTGTGCGTGCGAGGGAGGGGGTCCTTGGGGCAGATCGCACGCTGGGCGTGCGTGCGAGGGAGGGGGCCCTTGGGGCGGATCGCACGCTGGGTGTGGGTGTGAGGGAGGGGGCCCTTGGGGCGGATCGCACGCTGGGTGTGCGTGCGAGGGAGGGGGCCCTTGGGGCGGATCGCACGCTGGGTGTGCGTGCGAGGGAGGGGGCCCTTGGGGCGGATCGCACGCTGGGTGTGCGTGCGAGGGAGGGGGCCCTTGGGGCGGATCGCACGCTGGGTGTGGGTGTGAGGGAGGGGGTCCTTGGGGCAGATCGCACGCTGGGTGTGCATGCCAGGGAGGGGGCCCTTGGGGCGGATCGCACGCTGGGTGTGCGTGCGAGGGAGGGGGCCCTTGGGGCGGATCGCATGCTGGGTGTGCGTGCAAGGGAGGGGGCCCTTGGGGCGGAGCGCACGCTGGGTGTGCGTGCGAGGGAGGGGGCCCTTGGGGCGGAGCGCACGCTGGGTGTGCGTGCGAGGGAGGGGGCCCTTGGGGCGGAGCGCACGCTGGGTGTGTGTGCGAGGGAGGGGGCCCTTGGGGCGGAGCGCATGCTGGGTGTGCGTGCGAGGGAGGGGGGCCTTGGGGCGGAGCGCACGCTGGGTGTGCGTGCGAGGGAGGGGGCCCTTGGGGCGGATCGCACGCTGGGTGTGCGTGCGAGGGAGGGGTCACTAGCTCTGTCCCCCCCAGACGGAGCGGGATGGTGAGAAGCGCCGTGTGGCGTACAGCGAGGGGGGCCGCGGGGAGGTGGACCAGGGCACGGAGTACTCCGGCCGCGTGTACATGGACCCCGAGCTCAGCCTGGTGCTGCTGAGGGCCGACGTGGCCGACGAACGAGCCTTCTCCTGCCAGGTGACGGCAGGCGCCGCCGGCAGCGCCGTGGGAGTAGCCCAGCTCCGCGTGTACGGTGAGACTCCCCCCCGCCCTCCCCCAGTGCTCCCCTCTGGCTGAGTCTGCTCCCCGCGTGTATGGTGAGACCCCCCCCCCCCCCCAGTGCTCCCCTCTGGCTGAGTCTGCTCCCCGCGTGTATGGTGAGACCCCCCCGCCCCCCCCCAGTGCTCCCCTCTGGCTGAGTCTGCTCCCCGCGTGTATGGTGAGACCCCCCCGCCCTCCCCCAGTGCTCCCCTCTGGCTGAGTCTGCTCCCCGCGTGTACGGTGAGACCCCCCCGCCCGTCCCCCAGTGCTCCCCTCTGGCTGAGTCTGCTCCCCGCGTGTATGGTGAGACCCTCCCCGCCCCCCCCAGTGCTCCCCTCTGGCTGAGTCTGCTCTCTCGGAGGGGCGCTGGTGCCGCCTGGGACTCCTCTCCGCGTACGCGACCCTTTGAGTCCTGCAGCCCCTCAGGGGCAGCAGTCAAGTGCCCCTCGCCCAGTAGCCCCGCCCCAGCGCGGCTCGGTGGCGCATCTGCCCCCGGACCCCTTCTCTCTGGCTGTCGCCGCCTTGCTGCTCCAGTTCGGCCTGGGCCTGGCATGGTGGTGCTCCATCTCACTCTCTCCTCTCCCCCCACAGGGCCCCCAGGGGCCCCGGAGCTCACGACCAACACCAGGGTCCTGTCGGTGACGGAGCTGACCGTGTCCGAGGTGAGGGGGGCAGGCGGGTGCGGGTCCCACAGGTCATTAGGCTCCCTTGGACTCAGCCCCCTGGAGTGGGGAGCCCGATACCTCCCTCTGACCGGGGGACCCTGCAAAGGGAGCGAGGCGGGGACCCACGTCGGGGGGGGGCTGTGTCAGCAGTGACGTCGTGTCTCTGCCCAGATTGCCACGTGCACCAGCCGGAACGCCAACCCCGCCCCCACCATCCGCTGGCTCAAGGACGGGGCCCGCCTGGAAGTGGCCACCGAACGGAATGACGGTAAGAGACTCGCCTGCTCCTGCGATGTCCGGCTGCTCCCTCCGCGTCCCCCAGACAGCTGCATCCCGACCTCTTTGCACTGCCTGGGACCTCGCTGCTCTGACGTGTTCTCCCCTCGCACGGAGCCCTGTGCCTCCGCACCGTGGTCCTCCCCTCGCACGGAGCCCTGTGCTCCCACACCGTAGTCCTCCCCTCGCACGGAGCCCTGTGCCCTCTGCACCGTGGTCCTCCCCTCGCACGGAGCCCTGTGCCCCTCCACGGAGCCCTGTGCCCCTCGCACTGAACCCTGTGCCCCCGCACCATGGTCCTCCCCTCGCACGGAGCCCTGTGCCCCTCGCACGGAGCCCTGTGCCTCCGCACCGTGGTCCTCCCCTCGCACGGAGCCCTGTGCCCCTCGCACTGAGCCCTGTGCCCCCGCACCGTGCTCCTCCCCTCGCACGGAGCCCTGTGCCCCCGCACCGTGCTCCTCCCCTCGCACGGAGCCCTGTGCCCCCGCACCGTGCTCCTCCCCTCGCACTGAGCCCTGTGCCCCCGCACCGTGCTCCTCCCCTCGCACTGAGCCCTGTGCCCTCTGCACCATGGTCCTCCCCTCGCACTGAGCCCTGTGCACCCCGCACCGTGCTCCTCCCCTCGCACGGAGCCCTGTGCCCCCGCACCGTGCTCCTCCCCTCGCACGGAGCCCTGTGCCCCCGCACCGTGCTCCTCCCCTCGCACTGAGCCCTGTGCCCTCTGCACCGTGCTCCTCCCCTCGCACTGAGCCCTGTGCCCTCTGCACCGTGGTCCTCCCCTCGCACTGAGCCCTGTGCCCCCCGCACCGTGGTCCTCCCCTCGCACTGAGCCCTGTGCTCTCTGCACCATGGTCCTCCCCTCGCACTGAGCCCTGTGCCCCTCCCACTGAGCCCTGTGCCCTCTGCACCGTGGTCCTCCCCTTGCACTGAGCCCTGTGCCCCCGCACCGTGGTCCTCCCCTCGCACTGAGCCCTGTGCTCCCGCACCGTGGTCCTCCCCTCGCACTGAGCCCTGTGCCCCCGCACCGTGGTCCTCCCCTCGCACTGAGTCTTGTGCCCCCGCACCGTGGTCCTCCCCTCGCACTGAGCCCTGTGCCCCCGCACCGTGGTCCTCCCCTCGCACTGAGCCCTGTGCCCCTCACACTGAGCCCTGTGCCCTTCGCACTGAGCCCTGTGCCCCCGCACCGTGGTCCTCCCCTTGCACTGAGCCTTGTGCCCCCGCACCGTGGTCCTTCCTTCGCACTGAGCCCTGTGCCCCCGCACCGTGGTCCTCCCCTCGCACTGAGCCCTGTGCCCCTCGCACTGAGCCTTGTGCCCCCACACCGTGGTCCTCCCCTCGCACTGAGCCCTGTGCTCCCGCACCGTGGTCCTTCCCTCGCACTGAGCCCTGTGCCCCCCGCACCGTGGTCCTCCCCTCGCACTGAGCCCTGTGCCCCTCGCACTGAGCCTTGTGCCCCCACACCGTGGTCCTCCCCTCGCACTGAGCCCTGTGCTCCCGCACCGTGGTCCTTCCCTCGCACTGAGCCTTGTGCCCCCACACCGTGGTCCTCCCCTCGCACTGAGCCCTGTGCCCCCGCACCGTGGTCCTCCCCTCGCACTGAGCCCTGTGCTCCCGCACCGTGGTCCTCCCCTCGCACTGAGCCCTGTGCCCCCGCACCGTGGTCCTTCCCTCGCACTGAGCCCTGTGCTCCCGCACCGTGGTCCTTCCCTCGCACTGAGCCTTGTGCCCCCGCACCGTGGTCCTCCCCTCGCACTGAGCCCTGTGCTCCCGCACCGTGGTCCTCCCCTCGCACTGAGCCCTGTGCTCCCGCACCGTGGTCCTCCCCTCGCACTGAGCCCTGTGCCCCCGCACCGTGGTCCTCCCCTCGCACTGAGCCCTGTGCTCCCGCACCGTGGTCCTCCCCTCGCACTGAGCCCTGTGCCCCCGCACCGTGGTCCTCCCCTCGCACTGAGCCCTGTGCCCCCGCACCGTGGTCCTCCCCTCGCACTGAGCCCTGTGCCCCCGCACCGTGGTCCTCCCCTCGCACTGAGCCCTGTGCCCCCGCACCGTGGTCCTCCCCTCGCACTGAGCCCTGTGCCCCCGCACCGTGGTCCTCCCCTCGCACTGAGCCCTGTGCCCCCGCACCGTGGTCCTCCCCTCGCACTGAGCCCTGTGCCCCCGCACCGTGGTCCTCCCCTCGCACTGAGCCCTGTGCCCCCGCACCGTGGTCCTCCCCTCGCACTGAGCCCTGTGCTCCCGCACCGTGGTCCTCCCCTCGCACTGAGCCTTGTGCCCCCGCACCGTGGTCCTCCCCTCGCACTGAGCCCTGTGCCCCCGCACCGTGGTCCTCCCCTCGCACTGAGCCCTGTGCCCCCGCACCGTGGTCCTCCCCTCGCACTGAGCCCTGTGCCCCCGCACCGTGGTCCTCCCCTCGCACTGAGCCCTGTGCCCCCGCACCGTGGTCCTCCCCTCGCACTGAGCCCTGTGCCCCCGCACCGTGGTCCTCCCCTCGCACTGAGCCCTGTGCTCCCGCACTGTGGTCCTCCCCTCGCACTGAGCCTTGTGCCCCCGCACCGTGGTCCTCCCCTCGCACTGAGCCCTGTGCCCCTCGCACTGAGCCCTGTGCTCCCGCACCGTGGTCCTTCCCTCGCACTGAGCCCTGTGCTCCCGCACCGTGGTCCTCCCCTCGCACTGAGCCCTGTGCCCCCGCACCGTGGTCCTCCCCTCGCACTGAGCCCTGTGCCCTCTGCACCGTGGTCCTCCCCTCGCACTGAGCCCTGTGCCCCCGCACCGTGGTCCTCCCCTCGCACTGAGCCTTGTGCCCCCGCACCGTGGTCCTCCCCTCGCACTGAGCCCTGTGCCCCCGCACCGTGGTCCTGCCGTCTCCATGGTGACGCCTTCACTCCCCAGACTTGTACATGGTGACCCGCACCGTGAAGGAGGCCTCCGGGCTGCAGTCGGTGTCCAGCTCACTCTACCTGCGCCCCAGCAAGGCTGAGAAGGACGCCCAGTTCCAGTGCCTGGTGCAGTACCCGTTGCCCCGGGGGCAGGTGGGCAATCACACCTCGGAGCTCTTCAGCCTGGTGCTGCACTGTGAGTATCCCCCCTTCTCCGGGGGCCTGACCCTGACTCCCGCCCCGGGACTGGGAACCACCCCTGTGGTGGGCAGCCACGCGCAGGGACAGAGACCTTGGTCAGCCAGTCCCGCCTGCGAGCCGCAGCCGCTAGGTCTCTGCACTCGCACGCACGTGCAAGGGCCTCCTCCTAGTGCACACGCCTGGCGGGGTTCACGTGCAAATGTAAGAGCACCTTCCGCCTTGCTCAAAGGCCGTCGCACCATCCGGGAAGCAAGCGACGCTGGTGAGGAGCGGCCGGGTCGGGGTCGGGGGAGGGACGGCAGCTGTTACCTACACAGCACTGGATTGGCCGGGGCCGGGGCTGGGGAGGAGGGTCCAGGCGCAGGCTGCCCTGTGGAGAGACATCCCCAGCCCTCTCTCCCCGCAGCCTCCCCATGGCTGCTGCAGTTCCTTGGGGGGGAGACGGAGAGACGCACAAACTCAGCAGTGTGTGGTGGAGAGCCGCCCTTTCTCCCCCCCTGCCGGCCTGTGGGGTTACAGACGTCCTGGCCCCGTCTCTGGCCCCTCGCTGCCCCCCTGCAGCCAGTCTACCAGCCCCGCCCTCTCCGGGTTAGGAGAAACAGTCGAGTTCCAGGCATGTCCCACTGACGCGGCACGAGCATCCCGGAGCTGGCTTGGGTGCCCTAGCCCTGACCGCTGAGGAGGGGTTCTTGAGCAAAGAGCCTCGCGGATGGCTGGACAGACGCACGTCTGAGACACGTGACGGGAACGTTGACGTCAGGATGTTAAAATTAGATGAATCAACTAAACGAATAGTCGGAATTTCCATCGACTGTTCAATCGGTCGATAAGGGCACTTCCGCCTGAAATGGAGCAAGAGCCGCATGGCGCTCCGCCTGCGAAATATTGAAACGCCACGTGGAGCCTGGGATCAACGGCCAGTAGGGGTCGCTCACAGCCCAAGTGTAGCGACCGACACCGGCCAGTAGGGGTCGCTCACAGCCCAAGTGTAGCGACCGACACCGGCCAGTAGGGGTCGCTCACAGCCCAAGCGTAGCGACCGACACCGGCCAGTAGGGGTCTCTCACAGCCCAAGTGTAGCGACCGACACCGGCCAGTAGGGGTCGCTCACAGCCCAAGCGTAGAGACCGACACCAGACAGTAGGGGTCGCTCACAGCCCAAGCGTAGCGACCGACACCGGCCAGTAGGGGTCGCTCACAGCCCAAGCGTAGCGACCGACACCGGCCAGTAGGGGTCGCTCACAGCCCAAGCGTAGGGACCGACACTGGCCAGTAGGGGTCGCTCACAGCCCAAGCGTAGCGACCGACACCGGCCAGTAGGGGTCGCTCACAGCCCAAGCGTAGGGACCGACACTGGCCAGTAGGGGTCGCTCACAGCCCAAGCGTAGGGACCGACACCGGCCAGTAGGGGTCGCTCACAGCCCAAGCGTAGCGACCGACACCGGCCAGTAGGGGTCGCTCACAGCCCAAGTGTAGCGACCGACACCGGCCAGTAGGGGTCGCTCACAGCCCAAGCGTAGGGACCGACATCGGCCAGTAGGGGTCGCTCACAGCCCAAGCGTAGCGACCGACACCGGCCAGTAGGGGTCGCTCACAGCCCAAGCGTAGCGACCGACACCGGCCAGTAGGGGTCGCTCACAGCCCAAGCGTAGCGACCGACACCGGCCAGTAGGGGTCGCTCACAGCCCAAGCGTAGCGACCGACACCGGCCAGTAGGGGTCGCTCACAGCCCAAGCGTAGCGACCGACACCGGCCAGTAGGGGTCGCTCACAGCCCAAGCGTAGCGACCGACACCGGCCAGTAGGGGTCGCTCACAGCCCAAGCGTAGGGACCGACACCGGCCAGTAGGGGTCGCTCACAGCCCAAGCGTAGCGACCGACACCGGCCAGTAGGGGTCGCTCACAGCCCAAGCGTAGGGACCCACACTGGCCAGTAGGGGTCGCTCACAGCCCAAGCGTAGGGACCGACTCCGGCCAGTAGGGGTCGCTCACAGCCCAAGCGTAGGGACCGGCAAGATACTGACCCTGCATCACAAGGGGGAAAGAAAAGACAATCGAGCGAGCCCGAGGGGAGATGGTTCAGCTAGCTGCAAGAGGCTGCTAAGAGCACTTGGCCCCGGTTAAGTCGTTCGGACGGGGCAGGTCGTGTGGGAGCCGGCCAATGTCCCCTTCATCCATTTGCATACGAATTCCACGTGTCCGTGAAGTTAAGCTCCAACCCTTCTCTGTGGATTTGGCTTGTGGAATTGGCCTGAAGCAGCCGGGTGGCTTGGAGAGCCATTGCTGAGAGCCCGGCAGGTAAAGTGTCTCCAGGTATCGGGTGGCCGGGTCAGTCTGAATCTGCAAACGCGGCGAGGACCCTGCGGCGCCTTAGAGATGCACCGACGTGCTGGAGCAGACGCTGTCGCGGCAGAGACCTGGCTCGTCACATGCATCTGCCGAAGTGGGTCTTCGCCTGCGAACGCGTCTGCTCCAACACGTCGGTTCGCCTACAAGGCGCCGCAGGGTCCTCGCCGCGTCTCCGTCAGGTTCCTGTGGGTTGCCCTTTCGGAGCTCTGATTCGTGTCCATCCATTCGTTCCCGCAGAGACTGTCCAGTTGGCCGGTGTACGTGGCAGAGGGGCGTGGCTGGCACAGGTCACGCCAGCGGACGTGCAGGTCAATGTGCCTCTGGTTGGCTGGCTGATGTGGCTGGGGCCAGTGATGAAGGCGCTGGTGTAGCTGTGTGGGCAGGTGGGGTCCTGGATGAGTGTGATGGAGGCGTGCTGTGTGGTTACTGGACAATGTGTTTGGGGTTAGGGGGTGGCCTCCCCCCAAGGCCTGTGAGAGTGAGGGGTCATGTCCCAGGTTAGGTTGTGGATCGCTGAGAATACCTTGCGGGGGGTAAGTTGGGGGCTGCAGGTGATGACAGTGGAATTCTGTTGTTTTCTCTTTTGGGCCTGTCTTGAAGTAGTTGGTGTCTGGGTGCTCTTGTGGCTCTGTGCTTTCACTTCTCCGGGTGGGTATTTCAGTGGTAAGAAAGCTCTGTATCGATCCTGGAGGTGTGTTTGTCTCTGGCCGTGGGGTCGAAGCAAATCCGGTTGTATCTCAGGGCTTGGCTGTGTACAATCGGCTGAGATGGCATGAGGGGAAGTGTAGTGGTCGGGAGGTTTCCGGTACAGTGTGGTGGAAACGTGTCCCTTATTTAACTACTGAAGTGGGTTTCCCTAGTGCACTGCTCCAGGGTGGAAGGTGTTGAAATCCCTGTGAAATTCTTCAAGGGTCTCTTTCCCGTGGGTCCATATGGTGAAGATGTCATGGACGTTAGGGGCAGGCGCTGAGGAACCATTGTTCAAGGTCAGCCCTAAAGACGTTGGCATATTGTAGGGCCGTGCGGGTGCCCAGGACCGTGCCGCTGACGTGAAGTTACAAGCGGTCTCAGAATCGAAGCAGTCGTGGGAGACGACAGTCGCGGCGCTCTGACCAGGTGTGCAGGGCTGTCCACGGGGACGGTGTTCCTGACGGCCTGTAATCCGTCTTCACGTGGAATGTTGGTGCAAAGGGCGTCTGGCCGGGGCGGTGTTTTCGGGTCATTACTGGTGTTTTGGAGTTTCCTCGGGAAGCCGGCAGTGCTGGCGGCAAATGGTCTGCGGAGGAGTCGATACAGCCAGAAAGTCGTGCGGTGAGTGTGCCAATGCTGGAGATGCTGGGCCGCCGGGATTTCCGGGTGTGTGTATCTTGGGTAGCAGACAGAAGACTCCTGGTTAGGGATTGGAGGGTGTTAGTGTAAATTTGGTGCTGAGCAGCCTCAGGGAGCCTCCTGAGCAGCTGTCGGGTTTTTTTGGTGTTCTTGGGGGGGGGGGTCACAGGGGAGAGGCCTGGAGAATCTGGTGTTGGTGATCTGTCTGCTGGCCTGTTCGTGACGCCGACAGCGCCCCTGTCAGCCCGTGAGGGTGACACTCGGGCTGGCTTGGGGGCTGTGGCCAGCGCTGCGCTCTGCAGGGCTGAGGTGGTACGTGCTGCTGGCTGGAGCGCGTTGGTGGGAGCAGGCGCTGAGAAGCCAGGACTCCAGGGGTGTGTCTAGACTACAGAGATTTGTCGACAAACTCTCCCTGCGTCCACACTGCCGCTGAGCTCTGTCGACAGGTGTTATTGCAGGTAACCTGTCCCTGCGTCCACACTGCCGATGAGCTCTGTCGACAGGTGTTATTGCCTGTAACCTGTCCCTGCGTCCACACTGCCGCTGAGTTCTGTCGACAGGTGTTATTGCCTGTAACCTGTCCTTGCGTCCACACTGCCGCTGAGTTCTGTCGACAGGTGTTATTGCCTGTAACCTGTCCCTGCGTCCACACTGCCGCTGAGTTCTGTCGACAGGTGTTATTGCCTGTAACCTGTCCTTGCGTCCACACTGCCGCTGAGTTCTATCGACAGGTGTTATTGCAGGTAACCTGTCCCTGCGTCCACACTGCCGCTGAGTTCTGTCGACAGGTGTTATTGCCTGTAACCTGTCCCTGCGTCCACACTGCCGCTGAGTTCTGTCGACAGGTGTTATTGCCTGTAACCTGTCCCTGCGTCCACACTGCCGCTGAGTTCTATCGACAGGTGTTATTGCCTGTAACCTGTCCCTGCGTCCACACTGCCGCTGAGTTCTATCGACAGGTGTTATTGCAGGTAACCTGTCCCTGCGTCCACACTGCCGCTGAGTTCTGTCGACAGGTGTTATTGCCTGTAACCTGTCCCTGCGTCCACACTGCCGCTGAGTTCTATCGACAGGTGTTATTGCAGGTAACCTGTCCCTGCGTCCACACTGCCGCTGAGTTCTGTCGACAGGTGTTATTGCAGGTAACCTGTCCCTGCGTCCACACTGCCGCTGAGTTCTGTCGACAGGTGTTATTGCCTGTAACCTGTCCCTGCGTCCACACTGCCGCTGAGTTCTATCGACAGGTGTTATTGCCTGTAACCTGTCCCTGCGTCCACACTGCCGCTGAGTTCTGTCGACAGGTGTTATTGCCTGTAACCTGTCCCTGCGTCCACACTGCCGCTGAGTTCTGTCGACAGGTGTTATTGCCTGTAACCTGTCCCTGCGTCCACACTGCCGCTGAGTTCTATCGACAGGTGTTATTGCAGGTAACCTGTCCCTGCGTCCACACTGCCGCTGAGTTCTGTCGACAGGTGTTATTGCCTGTAACCTGTCCTTGCGTCCACACTGCCGCTGAGTTCTGTTGACAGGTGTTATTGCCTGTAACCTGTCCTTGCGTCCACACTGCCGCTGAGTTCTGTCGACAGGTGTTATTGCCTGTAACCTGTCCTTGCGTCCACACTGCCGCTGAGTTCTGTCGACAGGTGTTATTGCCTGTAACCTGTCCCTGCGTCCACACTGCCGCTGAGTTCTGTTGACAGGTGTTATTGCAGGTAACCTGTCCCTGCGTCCACACTGCCGCTGAGTTCTGTCGACAGGTGTTATTGCCTGTAACCTGTCCCTGCGTCCACACTGCCATGTCGACAAAGCAGCTTCCTTTGTCGCCAGAACTCAATGTGTCTAGACGCTCTTTGTCGCCAGCAGCCTGTCGTCTAGACGTACCCAGGCGGCCCTGGTAGGCGCCCAGCGGCGGCATCGGCGGGGGAGCAGCAAGGGCCATGTTGGGATCAGGCTAGGTCCGTGGCCTGGGCGGGGTAGTGCCGGGGCCTTGCTGCACAAGGCGTTAAGGGAGGGCAGTGGGGTCTGCAGGCTCAGTTCGTGGCCCTGCGTTCAGTGGTACCAGTGGCCTAGGGAAAGCCGGCGTCCTGGTGGCCACGGTCTGCAGCTGCCCCCGGAGGGGTGGTAAATCGTGCCGAGCCGCTCCGGGAGTCTCCCTGCGTGGGGCGCGGTGCCACGCCCGCATCTAGGAAGCTCTGGGCAGCTGGAGAGTGCATGGGGGGCCATGGCCCCTGCCTGGCGCTGCTGGGGAGAGCTGGTGCCGGCCCTGTGCCCGCCCCACGGAGGAGGCTCCGGGTCCAGCGGTGGCCCGGGGGGCAGGGCTCAAGGCTGTTCAGTCCGGCAGATGGGCAGGTGGCGAGATCCCCGGAGCGGCTGAGGCTGCGGCTGGCCTGGCGGAGTCGCCCTCCCTGCGTGAGGCCCGGCGGGTCGCTGGAGGGGGCAGACAGCTGCTCACAAGGGGGCCTGTGAAACGGGCTTTGCGTGGGCGGAGACCCCTTGGGACCCTGGGTCACACGCCGGCCCCCCGGCACGCGGAGCTCACTCAGCCCGTCCCCCCAGATTTCACAGAGAACGTGGAGTTCGGCCTGGAGTCGCCCCAGGTGATCAAGGAGGGGGACAGCGTCAGACTGCGGTGCCAGGGGGACGGGCACCCCGAGCCGGAGTACGTCTTCTACCGGGTGCAGGTACTGGGGGCCTAGCCCAGGGATGGGGGGCGCCAGGCTGCATGGGCGAGTAGGGGCTGCCTGTGGCCCATGGGGCAGAACCAGGGGGGTTGCTGGAGGCATTGGGCTGCCCGGGCCCCAGGGGGCTGAGTCGGGGGGGCACTGGGCTGCCCGGGCCCCGGGGAGCTGAGTCGGGGGGGCACTGGGCTGCCCGAGCCCCGGGGAGCTGAGTCGGGGGGGACACTGGGCTGCCCGAGCCCCGGGGAGCTGAGTCGGGGGGGACACTGGGCTGCCCGAGCCCCGGGGAGCTGAGTCGGGGGGGCTCTGGGCTGCCCGGGCCCCGGGGGGCTGTGTTGGGGGGGCACTGGGCTGCCCGGGCCCTGGGGGGCTGTGTTGGGGGGGCACTGGGCTGCCCGGGCCCTGGGGGGCTGAGTCGGGGGGGCACTGGGCTGCCCGGGCCCCGTGGGGACTGAGTCGGGGGGGCACTGGGCTGCCCGGGCCCCGTGGGGACTGAGTCGGGGGGGCACTGGGCTGCCCGGGCCCCGGGGGGCTGAGTCGGGGGGGCACTGGGCTGCCCGGGCCCCGGGGGGCTGAGTCGGGGGGGCACTGGGCTGCCCGGGCCCCGGGGGGCTGAGTCGGGGGGGCACTGGGCTGCCCGGGCTCCGGGGGGCTGAGTTGGGGGGGCACTGGGCTGCCCGGGCCCCGGGGGGCTGAGTTGGGGGGGCACTGGGCTGCCCGGGCCCCGGGGGGCTGAGTTGGGGGGGCACTGGGCTGCCCAGGCCCCGGGGGGCTGAGTTGGGGGGGCTGAGCCCAGGAATGACACCCAGCTGCCCTGCCCCCATCCCCTCAGGACTCCCAGGCCGTGGAAGTGGCCACCAAGCAGGACGGGGTCCTGACCCTGCCCGGGGTCTCCAGGGCCGACGGCGGGACCTACCGGTGCCAGGTGCTGGACTTCGACAGCCCCCCAGAGGTGCAGCTGGAGAAGGAGGTGGCCATCGACGTGAACTGTGAGTGCCCCGGGGACCCCCCCATTTCATCCGTGAGAGCCCCAGGGAGAGACCCCCCCATTTCATCCGTGAGAGCCCTAGGGACCCCCCCATTTCATCTGTGCGAGCCCCAGGGACCCCCCCATTTCACCCCTGAGAGCCCCAGGGAGAGACCCCCCCATTTCATCCGTGAGAGCCCCAGGGAGGGACCCCCCCATTTCACCCCTGAGAGCCCCGGGGAGCCCCCCCCCCCATTTCACCCCTGAGAGCCCCGGGGAGCCCCCCCATTTCACCCCTGAGAGCCCCGGGGACCCCCCCATTTCACCCCTGAGAGCCCCAGGGCCTGCTGGGTGATCCACCCCCCCATTTCACCCTCCCCCCCACTTCACCGGTGAGAGCCCCGGGGCTGCTGGGAGACAGGAGCGGAAGAGGTGCAGTTTGGGGGGCCCGCTGCCTCTCTCTAACCCGACCCCACGCTCTGCCCCCCACAGACCTGGACCCCCTGACGGTGCAGCCAGGCAGCCGTGTGACCGTACCCCTGGGGGGAGAAGTCACACTCGGCTGCGCCACACGGGGCTCAAAGCCCCCCCGCCTGCTCTGGAGGAAGGTGAGATCCCGGGGGCGCGGGGAGGCCCCCACAGGCTGGTTCAACCGGACTCCGCTGGGGTGGGGCACAGGGGCTGTTTCTACAGGGCCCCGCACCTGGGCTCAGATGCAGCCACCTCTGGGGAGGACACGGCACAAGAGTCACACACGGATCTTTCTGAACCACTTGAATAACAGCAAATCCTGCTCCTGCCGGGCCCCCCAGTGCCGGGAGGGGGCCAGGGCAGCGCCCCCCAGTGCCAGGATGGGGTGTGGGGGCAGGGGCAGCGACCCCCAGTGCCGGGAGGGGGCCAGGGCAGCGCCCCCCAGTGCCGGGATGGGGTGTGGGGGCAGGGGCAGCACCCCCCCAGTGCCAGGATGGGGTATCGGGGCCCGGGGCAGCACCCCCCCCAGTGCCGGGATGGGGTGTAGGGGCAGCGCCCCCCAGTGCCAGGAGGGGGCCGGGGCAGTGTCCCCCCAGTGCCGGGATGGGATATCGGGGCCAGGGCAGCGCCCCCCAGTGCCAGGATGGGGTGTGGGGGCAGGGGCAGCACCCCCCCCAGTGCCAGGATGGGATATCGGGGGCCGGGGCAGCGCCCCCCAGTGCCGGGATGGGATATCGGGGCCAGGGGCAGCGCCCCCCAGTGCCGGGATGGGATATCGGGGGCCGGGGCAGCGCCCCCCAGTGCCGGGATGGGATATCGGGGGCCGGGGCAGCGCCCCCCAGTGCCGGGATGGGATATCGGGGCCAGGGGCAGCACCCCCCAGTGCCGGGATGGGATATCGGGGCCAGGGGCAGCGCCCCCCAGTGCCGGGATGGGATATCGGGGCCGGGGCAGCGCCCCCCAGTGCCGGGATGGGGTGTGGGGGCCGGGGCAGTGCCCCCCAGTGCCGGGTTGGGATATCGGGGCCGGGGCAGCGCCCCCCAGTGCCAGGATGGGATATCGGGGGCAGGGCAGCGCCCCCCAGTGCCGGGATGGGATATCGGGGGCCGGGGCAGCGCCCCCCAGTGCCAGGATGGGATATCGGGGCCAGGAGCAGTGCCCCCCAGTGCCAGGATGGGATATCGGGGGCCGGGGCAGTGCCCCCCAGTGCCGGGATGGGATATCGGGGCAGGGGCAGCACCCCCCAGTGCCGGGATGGGATATCGGGGCCAGGGGCAGCGTCCCCCAGTGCCGGGATGGGATATCGGGGGCAGGGCAGCGCCCCCCAGTGCCGGGATGGGATATCGGGGGCAGGGCAGCGCCCCCCAGTGCCAGGATGGGATATCGGGGCCAGGGGCAGCGCCCCCCAGTGCCGGGATGGGATATCGGGGGCAGGGCAGCGCCCCCCAGTGCCAGGATGGGATATCGGGGCCAGGGGCAGCGCCCCCCAGTGCCAGGATGGGATATCGGGGGCAGGGCCGCGCCCCCCAGTGCCAGGGTGGGGTGTGGGGGCAGGGGCAGCGCCCCCCAGTGCCGGGATGGGGTGTGGGGGCCAGGGGGAGTGCCCCCCAGTGCCGGGATGGGATGTCGGGGGCCGGGGCAGCGCCCCCCAGTGCCGGGATGGGGTGTGGGGGCCGGGGCAGCGCCCCCCAGTGCCGGGATGGGATATCGGGGGCCGGGGCAGCGCCCCCCAGTGCCGGGATGGGATATCGGGGGCCGGGGCAGCGCCCCCCAGTGCCAGGATGGGATATCGGGGGCCGGGGCAGCGCCCCCCAGTGCCAGGATGGGATATCGGGGGCAGGGCAGCGCCCCCCAGTGCCGGGATGGGATATCGGGGGCAGGGCCAGCGCCCCCCAGTGCCGGGATGGGATGTCGGGGGCCGGGGCAGTGCCCCCCAGTGCCGGGATGGGATATCGGGGGCAGGGCAGCGCCCCCCAGTGCCGGGATGGGATATCGGGGCCGGGGCAGCGCCCCCCAGTGCCGGGATGGGATATCGGGGCCAGGGCAGCGCCCCCCAGTGCCGGGATGGGATATCGGGGGCCGGGGCAGCGCCCCCCAGTGCCGGGATGGGATATCGGGGGCAGGGCCAGCGCCCCCCAGTGCCGGGATGGGATGTCGGGGGCCGGGGCAGTGCCCCCCAGTGCCGGGATGGGATATCGGGGGCGGGGCAGCGCCCCCCAGTGCCGGGATGGGATATCGGGGGCCGGGGCAGCGCCCCCCAGTGCCGGGATGGGATATCGGGGGCGGGGCAGCGCCCCCCAGTGCCGGGATGGGATGTCGGGGGCCGGGGCAGCGCCCCCCAGTGCCGGGATGGGATATCGGGGTCAGGGGCAGCGCCCCCCAGTGCCGGGATGGGATGTCGGGGCCCGGGGCAGTGCCCCCCAGTGCTGGGATGGGATGTCGGGGGCCGGGGCAGCGCCCCCCAGTGCCGGGATGGGGTGTGGGGGCCGGGGCAGCGCCCCCCAGTGCCGGGATGGGATATGGGGGCCGGGGCAGCGCCCCCCAGTGCCGGGATGGGATGTCGGGGGCCGGGGCAGTGCCCCCCAGTGCCGGGATGGGATGTCGGGGGCCGGGGCAGCGCCCCCAGTGCCGGGATGGGGTGTGGGGGCAGGGGCAGCGCCCCCCAGTGCCGGGATGGGATATCGGGGGCAGGGGCAGCGCCCCCCAGTGCCGGGATGGGATATCGGGGGCCGGGGCAGCGCCCCCCAGTGTCGGGATGGGATGTCGGGGGCCGGGGCAGCGCCCCCCAGTGCCGGGATGGGGTGTGGGGGCAGGGGCAGCGCCCCCCCAGTGCCGGGATGGGATATCGGGGGCAGGGCCAGCGCCCCCCAGTGCCGGGATGGGATATCGGGGGCAGGGCCAGCGCCCCCCAGTGCCGGGATGGGCCAGGGCAGCGCCCCCCACTGAGACTCTCAGCCCCCCAGCACAGACCCCTCTCTTTGCAGGGCAGGGAGCGAGTGGCCGATGCCGGCAGCCACACCCTGCGCTCGGTCTCCTACCTCATGGCCGGCACCTACACCTGTGAGGCCTCCGTGCCCAGCGTGCCCGGGCTGTGGGAGGAGCAGGCCGTCCAGGTTACTGTGGAAGGTATGGGCTGCCTGTGGGGCTGGGGGCACAGGGCATGGGGGGCAGCACAGGTGGGGGGTGTGCCCCCTAAGTGGTGCCTGGCATGGGGGGCAGCACAGGTGGGGGGTGTGCCCCCTAAGTGGTGCCTGGCATGGGGGGCAGCACAGGTGGGGGTGTGCCCCCTAAGTGGTGCCTGGCATGGGGGGCAGCACAGGTGGGGGTGTGCCCCCTAAGTGGTGCCTGGCATGGGGGGCAGCACAGGTGGGGGGTGTGCCCCCTAAGTGGTGCCTGGCATGGGGGGCAGCACAGGTGGGAGGGTGCCCCCTAAGTGGTGCCTGGCATGGGGGGCAGCACAGGTGGGGGGGTGCCCCCTAAGTGGTGCCTAGCATGGGGGGCAGCACAGGTGGGGGTGTGCCCCCTAAGTGGTGCCTGGCATGGGGGGCAGCACAGGGACTGGGCATGTCAGATCCTAGGATCCCAGGGCGGGCAGAGACCTCGGGGCATCGCATTCAGCCCCTGCCCAAGGCAGGGCCAGCCCCGAGGCAGCCAGCCCAGCCAGGGCTGTGACCAGCCGGGACGGAAACCGCTCCGGGGTGGAGATTCCCGAGATTCCCTCAAACCCCCCCCCCCCCCCCCCCGGGCCTCCCCGCCTGCCTCAGGAAATAGCTTGTCCTAATGTCCAGCCTGGAGCCCCCCCCCCCGGCAACTTGAGCCCATTGCTCCCCGTTCTGCATCTGCCCCTGCTGAGACCAGCCTCCCTGGCACCCTGGGGTACGTCTGGACTCCGCGACGGAGCGTCTAGACGACAGCCAGGTCTGTGGCCAAGCAAGCCGCGCTGTCGACAGGCGAGTGCAGAAGCACAGGACGGTGCAGGTGCAGTAACGCTGTCTGGCGCCAGGACTCTGTCCGCAACAGGCGCCGTTCCTCGCTGGATGAGGGTTACTCACACAGCCGAGCGCTGTCACCGCGCTGTCGACAGGCGAGTGCAGACGCACAGGACGGTGCAGGTGCAGTAACGCTGTCTGGCGCCAGGACTCTGTCCGCAACAGGCGCCGTTCCTCGCTGGATGAGGGTTACTCACACAGCCGAGCGCTGTCACCGCGCTGTCGACAGGCGAGTGCAGACGCACAGGACGGTGCAGGTGCAGTAACGCTGTCTGGCGCCAGGACTCTGTCCGCAACAGGCGCCGTTCCTCGCTGGATGAGGGTTACTCACACAGCCGAGCGCTGTCACCGCGCTGTCGACAGGCGAGTGCAGAAGCACAGGACGGTGCAGGTGCAGTAACGCTGTCTGGCGCCAGGACTGTGTCCGCAACAGGCGCCGTTCCTCACAGAATGGGAGTTACTCACACTGCTGAGTGCTGTCACCGCGCTGTCGACAGGCGAGTGCAGAAGCACAGGACGGTGCAGGTGCAGTAACGCTGTCTGGCGCCAGGACTCTGTCTGCATCAGGCGCCGTTCCTCGCTGAATGAGGGTTACTCACACAGCCGAGCGCTGTCACCGCGCTGTCGACAGGCGAGTGCAGAAGCACAGGACGGTGCAGGTGCAGTAACGCTGTCTGGCGCCAGGACTCTGTCCGCAACAGGCGCCGTTCCTCGCTGAATGAGGGTTACTCACACAGCCGAGCGCTGTCACCGCGCTGTCGACAGGCGAGTGCAGACGCACAGGACGGTGCAGGTGCAGTAACGCTGTCTGGCGCCAGGATTCTGTCCGCAACAGGCGCCGTTCCTCGCTGAATGAGGGTTACTCACACAGCCGAGCGCTGTCACCGCGCTGTCGACAGGCGAGTGCAGACGCACAGGACGGTGCAGGTGCAGTAACGCTGTCTGGCGCCAGGACTGTGTCCGCAACAGGCGCCGTTCCTCGCTGAATGAGGGTTACTCACACTGCCGAGCGCTGTCACCGCGCTGTCGACAGGCGAGTGCAGAAGCACAGGACGGTGCAGGTGCAGTAACGCTGTCTGGCGCCAGGACTCTGTCCGCAACAGGCGCCGTTCCTCGCTGAATGAGGGTTACTCACACAGCCGAGCGCTGTCACCGCGCTGTCGACAGGCGAGTGCAGACGCACAGGACGGTGCAGGTGCAGTAACGCTGTCTGGCGCCAGGACTCTGTCCGCAACAGGCGCCGTTCCTCGCTGAATGAGGGTTACTCACACAGCCGAGCGCTGTCACCGCGCTGTCGACAGGCGAGTGCAGACGCACAGGACGGTGCAGGTGCAGTAACGCTGTCTGGCGCCAGGACTGTGTCCGCAACAGGCGCCGTTCCTCGCTGAATGAGGGTTACTCACACAGCTGAGCGCTGTCACCGCGCTGTCGACAGGCGAGTGCAGACGCACAGGATGGTGCAGGTGCAGTAACGCTGTCTGGCGCCAGGACTCTGTCCGCAACAGGCGCCGTTCCTCGCTGAATGAGGGTTACTCACACAGCCGAGCGCTGTCACCGCGCTGTCGACAGGCGAGTGCAGAAGCACAGGACGGTGCAGGTGCAGTAACGCTGTCTGGCGCCAGGACTGTGTCCGCATCAGGCGCCGTTCCTCGCTGAATGAGGGTTACTCACACTGCCGAGCGCTGTCACCGCGCTGTCGACAGGCGAGTGCAGAAGCACAGGACGGTGCAGGTGCAGTAACGCTGTCTGGCGCCAGGACTCTGTCCGCAACAGGCGCCGTTCCTCGCTGAATGAGGGTTACTCACACAGCTGAGCGCTGTCACCGCGCTGTCGACAGGCGAGTGCAGACGCACAGGATGGTGCAGGTGCAGTAACGCTGTCTGGCGCCAGGACTCTGTCTGCAACAGGCGCCGTTCCTCGCTGAATGAGGGTTACTCACACAGCCGAGCGCTGTCACCGCGCTGTCGACAGGCGAGTGCAGAAGCACAGGACGGTGCAGGTGCAGTAACGCTGTCTGGCGCCAGGACTGTGTCCGCAACAGGCGCCGTTCCTCGCTGAATGAGGGTTACTCACACAGCCGAGCGCTGTCACCGCGCTGTCGACAGGCGAGTGCAGAAGCACAGGACGGTGCAGGTGCAGTAACGCTGTCTGGCGCCAGGACTCTGTCCGCAACAGGCGCCGTTCCTCGCTGAATGAGGGTTACTCACACAGCCGAGCGCTGTCACCGCGCTGTCGACAGGCGAGTGCAGAAGCACAGGACGGTGCAGGTGCAGTAACGCTGTCTGGCGCCAGGACTGTGTCCGCATCAGGCGCCGTTCCTCGCTGAATGAGGGTTACTCACACTGCCGAGCGCTGTCACCGCGCTGTCGACAGGCGAGTGCAGAAGCACAGGACGGTGCAGGTGCAGTAACGCTGTCTGGCGCCAGGACTCTGTCCGCAACAGGCGCCGTTCCTCGCTGAATGAGGGTTACTCACACAGCCGAGCGCTGTCACCGCGCTGTCGACAGGCGAGTGCAGAAGCACAGGACGGTGCAGGTGCAGTAACGCTGTCTGGCGCCAGGACTCTGTCCGCAACAGGCGCCGTTCCTCGCTGAATGAGGGTTACTCACACAGCCGAGCGCTGTCACCGCGCTGTCGACAGGCGAGTGCAGACGCACAGGACGGTGCAGGTGCAGTAACGCTGTCTGGCGCCAGGACTGTGTCCGCAACAGGCGCCGTTCCTCGCTGAATGAGGGTTACTCACACAGCCGAGCGCTGTCACCGCGCTGTCGACAGGCGAGTGCAGAAGCACAGGACGGTGCAGGTGCAGTAACGCTGTCTGGCGCCAGGACTGTGTCCGCAACAGGCGCCGTTCCTCGCTGAATGAGGGTTACTCACACAGCCGAGCGCTGTCACCGCGCTGTCGACAGGCGAGTGCAGAAGCACAGGACGGTGCAGGTGCAGTAACGCTGTCTGGCGCCAGGACTCTGTCTGCAACAGGCGCCGTTCCTCGCTGAATGAGGGTTACTCACACAGCCGAGCGCTGTCACCGCGCTGTCGACAGGCGAGTGCAGAAGCACAGGACGGTGCAGGTGCAGTAACGCTGTCTGGCGCCAGGACTGTGTCTGCAACAGGCGCCGTTCCTTGCTGAATGAGGGTTACTCACACAGCCGAGCGCTGTCACCGCGCTGTCGACAGGCGAGTGCAGAAGCACAGGACGGTGCAGGTGCAGTAACGCTGTCTGGCGCCAGGACTCTGTCCGCAACAGGCGCCGTTCCTCGCTGAATGAGGGTTACTCACACAGCCGAGCGCTGTCACCGCGCTGTCGACAGGCGAGTGCAGAAGCACAGGACGGTGCAGGTGCAGTAACGCTGTCTGGCGCCAGGACTCTGTCCGCAACAGGCGCCGTTCCTCGCTGAATGAGGGTTACTCACACAGCCGAGCGCTGTCACCGCGCTGTCGACAGGCGAGTGCAGACGCACAGGACGGTGCAGGTGCAGTAACGCTGTCTGGCGCCAGGACTGTGTCCGCAACAGGCGCCGTTCCTCGCTGAATGAGGGTTACTCACACAGCCGAGCGCTGTCACCGCGCTGTCGACAGGCGAGTGCAGAAGCACAGGACGGTGCAGGTGCAGTAACGCTGTCTGGCGCCAGGACTGTGTCCGCAACAGGCGCCGTTCCTCGCTGAATGAGGGTTACTCACACAGCCGAGCGCTGTCACCGCGCTGTCGACAGGCGAGTGCAGAAGCACAGGACGGTGCAGGTGCAGTAACGCTGTCTGGCGCCAGGACTGTGTCCGCATCAGGCGCCGTTCCTCGCTGAATGAGGGTTACTCACACAGCCGAGCGCTGTCACCGCGCTGTCGACAGGCGAGTGCAGACGCACAGGACGGTGCAGGTGCAGTAACGCTGTCTGGCGCCAGGACTGTGTCCGCAACAGGCGCCGTTCCTCGCTGAATGAGGGTTACTCACACAGCCGAGCGCTGTCACCGCGCTGTCGACAGGCGAGTGCAGAAGCACAGGACGGTGCAGGTGCAGTAACGCTGTCTGGCGCCAGGACTGTGTCCGCATCAGGCGCCGTTCCTCGCTGAATGAGGGTTACTCACACAGCCGAGCGCTGTCACCGCGCTGTCGACAGGCGAGTGCAGACGCACAGGACGGTGCAGGTGCAGTAACGCTGTCTGGCGCCAGGACTGTGTCCGCAACAGGCGCCGTTCCTCGCTGGATGAGGGTTACTCACACAGCCGAGCGCTGTCACCGCGCTGTCGACAGGCGAGTGCAGAAGCACAGGACGGTGCAGGTGCAGTAACGCTGTCTGGCGCCAGGACTGTGTCCGCAACAGGCGCCGTTCCTCGCTGGATGAGGGTTACTCACACAGCCGAGCGCTGTCACCGCGCTGTCGACAGAACTCGGCGGCAGTGTAGACTAGACACACCCCTAGAGTCCCAGGGTTGGAAGAGATCTCGGGAGCCATTGAGTCCAACCCCCCCAGGACGGTGCAGGCTGCTGCCAGAGCCCCCTCACTCTGCTCTTCTGCAGACGGAACAGACCCAAGTCCCTCGGCCGCTCCTCGCAGGCCATCGCTCCAGCCCCTAATCAGTTTGGTCGCCCTCTCCAGTGCGTCCACTTCCTTTCTGTAGGGGGTCCCCAGAAGTGGACACAACACTCCAGAGCTACATCTACGCTGTAGCCTTCATCCACAGAAGCCGATGCAAGTGAAGTTCGGAGTGGAATATGGCCGCACTTCATTTGCATAATTAATTAGCAGCCACTTTTGCACAAGAGACTTTTGCGCGAAAAGGAGCTGTGTAGATGGCTCCTTTTGGTGCAAAAACTCCTCTTGCTCAAGGGCCGTTCTGCCTCACGTCAGCAGGCACGGCTCTTGCACAAGAGGGGTTTTTGCACCAAAAGGGGCCGTGTACACAGCCTCTTGTGCAAAAGGGATCCGAAGAGGAAATGCAGATACAAGCGTGACATATGCAAACGAGTGCTCCATTTGCATTTCCTCTTGTGGCAAAGCCTTGCGGTTTAGACATAGCCTGACAGACAGAGGCCAGGGACACGAGCCCTTCCCACTCTGGCTAATAGCCATGGATGGACCGAACCTCCATGAATTCACCTAGTTCTTTCTTGAACCTGTTAAATTCCTGGTCTTCACAACATCCTCCGGCGAGGAGTTCCACAGGCTGACTGTGCGCTGTGTGAAGAAAAACTTCCTTTGGCTTGTTTTAAACCTGCTGCCCATTATTTTGATTTGGTGACCCCTAGTTCTTCTGTTATGTGTTAGCGTTCCTGGCTACAAGGGCACGCTGTTAGCTCTCGTCCACTGCAATCCCCAGCTGTTTTTCTGGCGCTGCTGCCTAGCCAGTCGGTCCCCAGCCTGTAACATTTCTTGGGATTCTTCCGTCCCACGGGCCGGACTCTGCACTTGTCCTTGTTGAACCTCATCAGATTTCTTGTGGCCCAATCCTCCAATCGGTCCAGGTCACTCTGGACCCTCCCTGCCCCCCAGCGTATCCACCTCTCCCCCCAGTTTAGTGTCATCGCAAACTGGCCGAGGGTGCAGCCCATCCCCCCAGCTGGGTTGAACAAAACCGGCCCTAGAACCGACCCGAACCCCCCCCCCCCCGCACACAAACTCTGTGGGGCACCCCAGGCAAAGTCCCTCTGTGGGCTGCTGCCCTGATGGCTGCTCCTCACCTCGACCACAGCCCCCCGTTCGCTGGCAGACGACAAGCACAGTCAAACAGAGCGACAGGCACTGGCTAGTCCCCCCGCTTACAGCACCCCCCAGCGCCACTCTCATCTTAGCGGCTGTCACGGCGCTTGAACATCTTCCAACACGAGCGAAGGCCCAGGCAGCCCCGTGTCACCGCGCTGGGGGGTGCAGAGAACGGAGTCGGAACCTCCGCGGGAGGAACGCAGATGTCCCAAGGCCTGGTCTCCACAGAGCACCACGCGTGGGTGTGAGGGGTGTATGTGGACGGGTGTGGTGTAGGTGTGTCTGTGTATTGTGGTATGTGGGGGGGTATGTGGATGAGTGGGGTGTAGGTGTGTCTGTGATGTGGGTGTGTGCGGTGTAAAAGGGGATGTGTGGATGTTTGTGGTGTAGGGGTGTGTGAAGGTGGGGGGTGTATGTGGATGGGTGTGGTGTAGGGGTGTATGTGGATGGGTGGGCTGTAGGGGGTGTATGTGGGGGGTATGTGAATGGGTGTGGTGTAGGGGTGTCTGTCATCTGTGGGGGGTGTACGTGGATGGGTGTGGTGGGGGGTGTATGTGGATGGGTGGGTATGTGAATGGGTGTATGCGGATGGATGGGGTGTGGGGGTGGGGGATGTACGCGGATGGGTGGGGGTGTACGGGGGGGTGTGGTGTGGGGGGATGTACGCGGATGGGTGGGGGTGTATGGGGGGGTGTGGTGTGGGGGGATGTACGCGGATGGGTGGGGGTGTATGGGGGGGTGTGGTGTGGGGGGATGTATGTGGATGGGTGTGGTGTAGGGGGTGTATGTAGGGTGGGGGGTGAGGGTGGGGGTGTATGCGGATGGGTGGGGGGGGTGAAGTTGGGCGTTTCCCAGAGGGTGGGCCGGGACCGTCTAGGGTTGGCAGGAGCATTGGCCTGAGAATCCACCTCTGGCACCATCCATGTCTGCCCCCCCCCCCCCCCCCGGGCTCTGCCTTGCAGGCAAAGCCTGTTCTCCCATAACGCGCCCCCCCCCCCCCGCAGGGCTGTGCCTGGGGAGCTCTGGTGTGGCCAGCTGCCCTGGGGCGGGGTGCCCCTCACAGCAGTGGTCCCCAACCTTTCAGGGCTCCGCGCTGGGGACCACTGCCTACAGGAACGGGGGCAGGGTGGGGGTCTCGCTTGGTGGCTGCTGAGCCAGGGGAGTGGGGGCTGGGTGTCCGGGGCCAGCTGGGGTTCTGGGGGACAGATGTAGGGTGGGGTCCTGGGCACCCCCATCAGTGACTTTGTTCCTTCCGACAGGGAAGCCGGAGCTGGACGAGCGCCCGAGCCGGCACCAGCTCCTGGCCGAAGGGCAGCACCTCCCGCTAAACTGCTCGGCTGTGGGGCACCCCGAACCCCAGCTCACCTGGAGCCTGCCGGGGGTAAAGGTGAGGGGGTATGTGGTGGGGCGGCAGAGGCAGGGGGCACGGGATGGGGAGCAGCCCTCTGCCTGCCGCTGTCCCCCCAGCGTGTTATGTCCATGCACAGAATGACCGTCGTTATGTGGACCAACTCTGCGCCCCCCCCCGGGCCGGGCACGCCCCCCTCTCTGCGCCCCCCCCGGCCGGGCACGCCCCCCTCTCTGCGCCTCACCCGGCCGGGCACGCCCCCCTCTCTGCGCCCCCCCGCCCCCCCCCAGTCGGGCACGCCCCCCTCTTTGCGCCCCCCCCCCCCCCCCGGCCGGGCACGCCCCCCTCTCTGCACCTCACCCGGCCGGGCACGCCCCCCTCTCTGCGCCCCCCCCGGCCGGGCACGCCCCCCTCTCTGCGCCCCCCCCGGGCCGGGCACGCCCCCCTCTCTGCACCTCACCCGGCCGGGCACGCCCCCCTCTCTGCGCCCCCCCCCCCAGTCGGGCACGCCCCCCTCTTGCGCCCCCCCCCCCCCCCCGAGCCGGACGCGCCCCTCTCTGCGCGCCCCCCCCCCCCCGGCCAGGCATGCCCCCCTCTCTGCGCCTCACCCGAGCCGGACGCGCCCCCTCTCTGCGCCCCCCCGAGCCGGACGCGCCCCCCCCTCTGCGCCCCCCGGCCACGCCTCCCTCTCTGCGCCTCCCCCAGCCAGAAGCTTCCTTCTCTCCACCCCCCTGAAGCAGGGAGCTCCTCTCTTTCCACCTCAGTCCAGCTGCTCTAGTGGCAGCTGCAGGTCGGCAGCTTCAGAGGCGTCCAGAATTGAAACTGAGCCTGGGAACGGGGAGGGGGTCAGCGCTGGGTGGCCAAGTGGGGGTCATGACCTTCCCGTGCTGCTGTGGGGCTCAGCCTGGATGGGACGGGGGGGGGGGATTGTAGAGTGAGTCCCGGTGCACTGGGTGCGAAGGGGGAGTAGCAGAGTGAGTCCTCGTGCACGGGGTGCGAGGGGGGGTTGCAGAGTGAGTCCCAGTGCACTGGGTGCCCGGGGGGGCTGCAGAGTGAGTCCCGGTGCACGAGGTGCAAAGGGGGAGTAACAGAGTGAGTCCTCGTGCACGGGGTGCGAGGGGGGGGTTGCAGAGTGAGTCCCAGTGCACTGGGTGCGAGGGGGGAGTAACAGAGTGAGTCCTCGTGCACGGGGTGCGAGGGGGGGTTGCAGAGTGAGTCCCGGTGCACGAGGGAGGAGTAGCAGAGTGAGTCCTCGTGCATGGGGTGCGAGGGGGGGTTGCAGGGTGAGTCCCGGTGCACGAGGGGGGAGTAGCAGAGTGAGTCCTCGTGCACGGGGGAGGAGTAGCAGAGTGAGTCCTCGTGCACAGGGGACACCCAGTGCCGGTGCAGAGCCCTACTGGAGAGCCCCGCGAGGCGTGCTCGGTGTGCGGCTCTGCGCAGACAGCCAGGGCGGCAGGGGGCCGTGGCCGGGTCCCTCACCCTCTGTCCCCCCAGCCGGTGGTGAGCCGCTCGGGGAGCCGGGTGACGAGCGCGGTGACGGTGGAGGTGACGGCGGCGCTGGCCAAGGCTGGAGTCTGGTGCCGGGCCAGCAATGGGCTGGGGGAGGCCGTGCAGCACTTCGCCCTGGTGATCGGTGAGTGGGGCGGGGCACGGGGCCGGCGGGGGGCACGGGGCCGGCGGGGGGCACGGGGCCGGGGGGGGCACGGGGTCGGGGGGGGGGGGGCATGGGGCCGGCGGGGGCACGGGGCCGGGGGAGGGGCACGGGGCCGGGGGGGGGGCACGGGGCTGGTGGGGGCACGGGGCCTGGGGGGGCACTGACCTGTCTCTCCCTCCCACGGCAGAACCGGCGGCAGCGACCCCTCCGGCAGGTGAGTGCCCCTCCCCCGTGGGGCTGTGCCAAAGGGGGTCCCCCAGGCTGTTTGGCACTGGGGGTGGGGTCCCTGTCGCTCGTGCTGGCCAGGGGACCCCGCGCTCTGGATGGGCGGGTGCTGGGGGGCAGGGGATTCATGCCAAGGGGCCAAGCGCAGACCCTTTGGTGTCCCTGCAGTGGGGGGCTCTGCAGGCGGGCGCAGAGGGGGGCTGTGCACATAGGAGGCGGCCAGGGGGTTCTGTATGTGGGGGACGGCAGGGGGCTCTGTGCACAGGGGTAGCGGGGGGGCTCTGTGTGCGGGGGTGGCCAGGGGGCTCTGTGCACAGGGGTAGCGGGGGGGCTCTGTGTGCGGGGGTGGCCAGGGGGCTTCTGCACACGGGCAGCAGAGGGCTCTGTGTGCAGGGGAGGGGAGCTCTGCAGGTGGGGGCGGGGCGGGTTCTGCACACAGGGGCAGCGGGGGAAAGTGGGGAGCTGTGTGTGCAGGGGGTGGCTGGGGGTTCTGCACACAGGGGCAGCGGGGGGCAGTGGGGGGCAGTGGGGGGCTGTGTGCAGGGGGTGGCTGGGGGGTTCTGCACACAGGGGCAGCGGGGGAAAGTGGGGGGCTGTGTGTGCAGGGGGTGGCTGGGGGGTTCTGCACACAGGGGCAGTGGGGGGCAGTGGGGGGCTGTGTGCAGGGGGTGGCTGGGGGGTTCTGCACACAGGGGCAGTGGGGGGCAGTGGGGGGCTGTGTGTGCAGGGCGTGGCTGGGGGGTTCTGCACACAGGGGCAGTGGGGGGCAGTGGGGGGCTGTGTGTGCAGGGGGTGGCTGGGGGGTTCTGCACACAGGGGCAGCGGGGGGCAGTGGGGGGCTGTGTGTGCAGGGGGTGGCTGGGGGGTTCTGCACACAGGGGCAGCGGGGACAGTGGGGGGCTGTGTGTGCAGGGGGTGGCTGGGGGGTTCTGCACACAGGGGCAGCGGGGGGCAGTGGGGGGCAGTGGGGGGCTGTGTGTGCAGGGGGTGGCTGGGGGGTTCTGCACACAGGGGCAGCGGGGGGCAGTGGGGGGCAGTGGGGGGCTGTGTGTGCAGGGGGTGGCTGGGGGTTCTGCACACAGGGGCAGCGGGGGAAAGTGGGGGGCTGTGTGTGCAGGGGGTGGCTGGGGGGTTCTGCACACAGGGGCAGTGGGGGGCAGTGGGGGGCTGTGTGTGCAGGGCGTGGCTGGGGGGTTCTGCACACAGGGGCAGTGGGGGGCAGTGGGGGGCTGTGTGTGCAGGGGGTGGCTGGGGGTTCTGCACACAGGGGCAGCGGGGGGCAGTGGGGGGCTGTGTGTGCAGGGGGTGGCTGGGGGGTTCTGCACACAGGGGCAGCGGGGGAAAGTGGGGGGCTGTGTGTGCAGGGGGTGGCTGGGGGGTTCTGCACACAGGGGCAGTGGGGGGCAGTGGGGGGCTGTGTGTGCAGGGCGTGGCTGGGGGGTTCTGCACACAGGGCAGTGGGGGGCAGTGGGGGGCTCTGTGTGCAGGGGGTGGCTGGGGGGTTCTGCACACAGGGGCAGTGGGGGGCAGTGGGGGGCTCTGTGTGCAGGGGGTGGCTGGGGGGTTCTGCACACAGGGGCAGCGGGGGAAAGTGGGGGGCTGTGTGTGCAGGGGGTGGCTGGGGGGTTCTGCACACAGGGGCAGTGGGGGGCTGTGTGTGCAGGGGGTGGCTGGGGGGTTCTGCACACAGGGGCAGTGGGGGGCAGTGGGGGGCTCTGTGTGCAGGGGGTGGCTGGGGGGTTCTGCACACAGGGGCAGTGGGGGGCAGTGGGGGGCTCTGTGTGCAGGGGGTGGCTGGGGGGTTCTGCACACAGGGGCAGCGGGGGGCAGTGGGGGGCTGTGTGTGCAGGGGGTGGCTGGGGGGTTCTGCACACAGGGGCAGCAGGGGGCAGTGGGGGGCTGTGTGTGCAGGAGGTGGCTGGGGGGTTCTGCACACAGAGGCAGTGGGGGGCAGTGGGGGGCTGTGTGTGCAGGGGGTGGCTGGGGGGTTCTGCACACAGGGGCAGCGGGGGTTGTGGGGGGCTGTGTGTGCAGGGGGTGGCTGGGGGGTTCTGCACACAGAGGCAGTGGGGGGCAGTGGGGGGCTGTGTGTGCAGGGGGTGGCTGGGGGGTTCTGCACACACGGGCAGTGGGGGGCAGTGGGGGGCTGTGTGTGCAGGGGGTGGCTGGGGGGTTCTGCACACAGGGCAGTGGGGGGCTGTGGGGGGCTCTGTGTGCAGGGGGTGGCTGGGGGTTCTGCACACAGGGGCAGCGGGGGGCAGTGGGGGGCTGTGTGTGCAGGGGGTGGCTGGGGGGTTCTGCACACAGGGGCAGTGGGGGGCAGTGGGGGGCTGTGTGTGCAGGGGGTGGCTGGGGGGTTCTGCACACAGGGGCAGTGGGGGGGCTCTGTGCGCGGGGGAGTGGGGGTTCTCTTCGGGGGCAGCGGGGGGCTCTGCAGGTGGGGGCAGCGGTGGGCTCTGAGCCCAGGGGGGCAGCAGCGCTGCACTGGGAGGGGGCCCAGGGGCCCGGCCTCAGCACCCTGCTCTCCCCACAGCGGGGGGCTCTGAGCCCCAGGGGGGCAGCAGCGCTGCACTGGGAGGGGGCCCAGGGGCCCGGCCTCAGCACCCTGCTCTCCCCACAGCGGGGGGCTCTGAGCCCCAGTGGGGCAGCAGCGCTGCACTGGGAGGGGGCCCAGGGGCCCGGCCTCAGCACCCTGCTCTCCCCACAGCGGGGGGGCTCTGAGCCCAGGGGGGCAGCAGCGCTGCACTGGGAGGGGGCCCAGGGGCCCGGCCTCAGCACCCTGCTCTCCCCACAGCGGGGGGCTCTGAGCCCCAGGGGGGCAGCAGCGCCGCGGTCGTGGCTGTCGTGGTCTGTGTCCTGCTGCTTCTGATCATCGTCGGCTTCCTCTACTGCCTGCAGCGCCGGGGGCAGCTGCCCTGCGGGGCGGGAGAGAAGAGATCGCTGTGAGTCGCCCCCGCCCAGCCCCCTGCCAGGGCACCCCCCCGTGGCAGCTGCCCAGGGCTCCGTCACAAGTTGGGGTGAGGTCCTGGGCCCTCCGGCCCCTTGTTCCCCAAACCCACCATTGCTCCACGCCCCTCCGGGCTCGGGGCTCCCCCCTCGGGCTCACCGGCTCGGGGCTCCCCCCTCGGGGCTCACCGGCTCGGAGCTCCCCCCTCGGGCTCACTGGCTCGGGGCTCCCCCCTCGGGCTTGGGGCTCCCCCCTCGGGCTCACCGGCTCGGAGCTCCCCCTCGGGCTCACCGGCTCGGGGCTCCCCCCTCGGGCTCACTGGCTCGGGGCTCCCCCCTCGGGCTTGGGGCTCCCCCTCGGGCTCACCGGCTCGGAGCTCCCCCCGCGGGCTCACTGGCTCGGGGCTCCCCCCTCGGGCTTGGGGCTCCCCCTCGGGCTCACTGGCTCGGGGCTCCCCCTCGGGCTCACTGGCTTGGGGCTCCCCCCTCGGGCTCACCGGCTCGGGGCTCCCCCCTCGGGCTCACTGGCTCAGGGCTCTGTCCCGCAGGGCGTCCAAGGAGGGCGGCGTGGAGGCCCCGGCTGTGGAGATGAAGACGGACGAGGGGCACGAGCAGACGGGGCTGCTGAGCCCCAGAGGTGGCAGTGGGGGGGCCGCTGGGGGTCATGAGGTGAGCCGTGGGGCTAAGTGGGGCAGCGACAGGGCCGGGGGGGGGCCGTGGCTTTGCAATGGGGGGAGCTGGGGGCCATGAGGTGAGCCGTGGGGCTAAGTGGGGCAGCGACAGGGCCGGGGGGGGGGCCGTGGCTTTGCAATGGGGGGAGCTGGGGGCCATGACGTGAGCCGTGGGGCTAAGTGGGGCAGCGACAGGGCCGGGGGGGGCCGTGGCTTTGCAATGGGGGGAGCTGGGGGCGCTGCCTTCAAGCCAAGCAGCGCCGGGGGAGGGGAGCTGCCTGGAGTCGGCGGGTGAGGGGTGGCTTCGGGACATGGGGTCACTGTGTGAGTCTCTCCTCCCCCCCCAGTGCTGAGCCCCACCCCCGCAGAGCAGCTGCACCAGGAGCCCCTCCCCGAGGAAGAGGAGGCCGGGGCTGGCCAGGAGAAGGCGGACGTGGCCCCCGTGGCCCCCCTGGAGAGGGAGGGGCATTTACTGCTTCTGGTGTCGACGTCTGCAGACACCTGGTGGCTCCCTGCCCCCCCGGGACCCAGGCACACGCTGCCCCCTATGGGCTCCACGGCCCCCCGGCACACGCTGCCCCCTATGGGCTCCAGGGCCCCCCGGCACACGCTGCCCCCTATGGGCTCCACGGCCCCCCCCGGCACACGCAGCCCCCTATGGGCTCCACGGCCCCCCCGGCACACGCTGCCCCCTATGGGCTCCACGGCCCCCCCCCCCGGCACACACAGCCCCCTATGGGCTCCACGGCCCCCCCGGCACACGCTGCCCCCTATGGGCTCCACGGCCCCCCCGGCACACGCTGCCCCCTATGGGCTCCACGGCCCCCCCCGGCACACGCAGCCCCCTATGGGCTCCACGGCCCCCCCGGCACACGCTGCCCCCTATGGGCTCCACGGCCCCCCCGGCACACGCTGCCCCCTATGGGCTCCACGGCCCCCCCGGCACACGCTGCCCCCTATGGGCTCCACGGCCCCCCCCCCAAGCACACGCAGCCCCCTATGGGCTCCACGGCCCCCCCGGCACACCCTGCCCCCTATGGGCTCCACATCCCCCCCCCCTCAGGACCCAGGCACAAGCTGCCCCTATGGGCTCCAGGCCCCCCTGGCACACGCTGCCCCCTATGGGCTCCACATCCCTCCCCCCCAGGACCCAGGCACACGCTGCATTGAGGCGAGTATTAAAGGTTGTAACACCTGCCCCCCCCAGCTCTCGGTCTGCCAGTGTCCCACGGGCGCCCTGCCCCCCCCCGGCTCTCGGTCTGCCAGTGTCCCATGGGCGCCCTGCCCCCCCCAGGCTCTCGGTCTGCCAGTGTCCCACGGGCGCCCTGCCCCCCCCCCGGGCTCTCGGTCTGCCAGTGTCCCATGGGCGCCCTGCCCCCCCCCCCCCGGGCTCTCGGTCTGCCAGTGTCCCACGGGCGCCCTGCCCCCCCCCCGGCTCTCGGTCTGCCAGTGTCCCACGGGCGCCCTGCCCCCCCTGGGCTCTCGGTCTGCCAGTGTCCCACGGGCGCCCTGCCCCCCCCGGCTCTCGGTCTGCCAGTGTCCCACGGGCGCCCTGCCCCCCCCGGGCTCTCGGTCTGCCAGTGTCCCACGGGCGCCCTGCCCCCCCCCGGCTCTCGGTCTGCCAGTGTCCCACGGGCGCCCTGCCCCCCCCCCCCCCCTCTCGGTCTGCCAGTGTCCCACGGGCGCCCTGCCCCCCCCCCGGCTCTCGGTCTGCCAGTGTCCCACGGGCGCCCTGCCCCCCCCCCGGGCTCTCGGTCTGCCAGTGTCCCACGGGCGCCCTGCCCCCCCCCCCCGGGCTCTCGGTCTGCCAGTGTCCCACGAGCGCCCTGCCCCCCCCCCCGGGCTCTCGGTCTGCCAGTGTCCCACGGCCGCCCTGCCCCCCCCCCGGGCTCTCGGTCTGCCAGTGTCCCACGGGCGCCCTGCCCCCCCCCCCCGGGCTCTCGGTCTGCCAGTGTCCCACGGGCGCCCTGCCCCCCCCCCCCCCCCGGGCTCTCGGTCTGCCAGTGTCCCACGGGCGCCCTGCCCCCCCCGGGCTCTCGGTCTGCCAGTGTCCCACGGGCGCCCTGCCCCCCCCCCCCCGGCTCTCGGTCTGCCAGTGTCCCACGGGCGCCCTGCCCCCCCCCCCCGGGCTCTCGGTCTGCCAGTGTCCCACGGGCGCCCTGCCCCCCCCCGGGCTCTCGGTCTGCCAGTGTCCCACGGGCGCCCTGCCCCCCCCCGGGCTCTCGGTCTGCCAGTGTCCCACGGGCGCCCTGCCCCCCCCCCGGCTCTCGGTCTGCCAGTGTCCCATGGGCGCCCTGCCCCCCCCAGCTCTCGGTCTGCACCCAGTACTGCTGGGCCACGCGCAGGGCAGAGGCACCGGGACAGGTGTCACAAGGGTGGGGGAGCCCCCCACCCACAGCCAGAGGGGACTCTCAGGCGGCAGGTAGAACACAAGATCTGTTGGGTCGCAGCTCAGACTCCTTGTTCCAGGCCTGCCAGGCCCCCTTCTTCCCCAGCCAAAACCGCCTCGCCCTCGGCCACTGGGCACCCGCCCCCAGCCGCTCACCCCCTGCCTGCTGCAGATTCCAGGCAAAACATCACCCAGCTGCACCCAGCTCCCGTGTTGGGCGGGCGGGGCCCCGTGGAGAGGGCTGGGGATGTAGCCCGTGTCCCTCTGGGGTTGGGTCCCATTCTAAGGTCTGCAGGGAGCTGGGGACCGACCAGCTCAGGCCTTGGGGGTCCCGCTGCTGTTCCAGTGATTTCCTGGACACCTCAGCGCTAGGCTCTGCAACGCCAAACCCAGGTGTTGAGCCTGGCGTGAGCCGGTCCCTAGCTCCCCACAAGGGGGGGCACCCCCAACCCGCCTCCTTGAGCGGCACCCCAGGGTTACACCGGCGACCCCTCTGCCTTCTGGGGACCACTTCCCACCGGCAGAGCGAGGCAGGTGACGGGTGCGAGGGGAGCGGGAGCAGAGCGAAGGGAGCGGGAGCAGAGCGAGGCGGGTGACGGGTGCGAGGGGAGCGGGAGCAGAGCGAGGCGAGCGGGAGCAGAGCGAGGCGGGTGACGGGTGCGAGGGGAGCGGGAGCAGCGCGAGGCGGGTGACGGGTGCGAGGGGAGCGGGAGCAGAGCGAGGCGGGTGACGGGCGCGAGGGGAGCGGGAGCAGAGCGAGGCGGGTGACGGGCGCGAGGGGAGCGGGAGCAAAGCGAGGCGGGTGACGGGTGCGAGGGGAGCGGGAGCAGAGCGAGGCGGGTGACGGGTGCGAGGGGAGCGGGAGCAGAGCGAGGCGGGTGACGGGTGCGAGGGGAGCGGGAGCAGAGCGAGGGGAGCGGGAGCAGAGCGAGGGGAGCGGGAGCAGAGCGAGGCGGGTGACGGGCGCGAGGGGAGCGGGAGCAGCGCGAGGCGGGTGACGGGCGCGAGGGGAGCGGGAGCAGCGCGAGGCGGGTGACGGGTGCGAGGGGAGCGGGAGCAGAGCGAGGGGAGCGGGAGCAGAGCGAGGCGGGTGACGGGCGCGAGGGGAGCGGGAGCAGCGCGAGGCGGGTGACGGGCGCGAGGGGAGCGGGAGCAGCGCGAGGCGGGTGACGGGTGCGAGGGGAGCGGGAGCAGAGCGAGGCGGGTGACAGGAGCAGAGCGAGGCGGGTGACAGGCGCGAGGGGAGCGGGAGCAGAGTGAGGCGGGTGACGGGTGCGAGGGGAGCGGGAGCAGAGCGAGGCGGGTGACAGGAGCAGAGTGAGGCGGGTGACGGGTGCGAGGGGAGCGGGAGCAGAGCGAGGCGGGTGACGGGTGCGAGGCGGGTGACGGGTGTGGGGAGCGGGAGCAGAGCGAGGGGAGCGGGAGCAGCGCGAGGCGGGTGATGGGCGCGAGGGGAGCGGGAGCAGCGCGAGGCGGGTGACGGGCGCGAGGGGAGCGGGAGCAGAGCGAGGCGGGTGACGGGAGCAACACGATGCGGGTGCAGGAGCAGCGCGAGACGGCCTCAGTACACACCAGAAACCCCCCCGCTCTCACCGCTCCCCCTCTGCAGAGGGGAAGGCACCTGTTGCCCTCGTGCACCCCAGCGTCAGGCGCCGCATGGGTGTCAATGGCTGTGGGCGTGGGGTGCGCAGCCCCCCAGGCAGGTACGCTCAGGCCCTGGAGGGCTGAAGAGCCTGGGGCCCAGACCCGAGGTTGCAGGCTGGGCTGTAGCTGACGGCCAGGAGAGCCCAGCTCAATTCAGGGGTCGCTGCGGCCCAGGTCACCAGGCACGCGAGGGATTCTGCTGCATCAGCGCGTTTTCCTGGCCGCCGGGCTGGAACAGGCGCGTCCCCCGCAGCCCCTGCGGCACGACCCTCTTCCGCTCGCTGCAGGCGGCCAGCCCCCCCCCCCCCCCCGCAGCAGGCCCGGCTCTGCTCCCGGGGAGAGAACCCAGCAGGCCTGGCTCCCAGCCCCCCACTCTGCCCCCTTTTCCCTGCACTCCTTGGCTACACCCTCTCTGGCTGCCCGGGCCCCGATACTGCTGGGGGGGGGGGGTCTGGCTACAGCAGCCAGGGGGCTCCTGAGCACAACACCGAGGGCCCCGTTCCCCTGGCCCCACAGCTCAGGGGCAGGCACCCGGGAGCCCAGCCCCCACCCTCAGAACGTGGCTCTCCGGGTCACGGGGGGGGGCAGAGAAGGCAGCTGCCCCCCCAGACCAGGCCACTCGCCCCCAGCACAGGTTCTAGCTGACCCTCCTGCCTTGTGCAGGGCGGGGCAGAGCCTGCTCAGGAACAGCCCCCCAGCCTGCAGCCCAGACCCGGGAGAACCACAGGCCGGGCGCTGCGCCCCAGCGCCACTGGCACCCCCCAGCCTGCAGCCCAGACCCGGGACAACCACAGGCCGGGCGCTGCGCCCCAGCGCCACTGGCACCCCCCAGCCTGCAGCCCAGACCCGGGACAACCACAGGCCGGGCGCTGCGCCCCAGCGCCACTGGCACCCCCCAGCCTGCAGCCCAGACCCGGGACAACCACAGGCCGGGCGCTGCGCCCCAGCGCCACTGGCACCCCCCAGCCCCCCAGCCTGCAGCCCAGACCCGGGACAACCACAGGCCGGGCGCTGCGCCCCAGCGCCACTGGCACCCCCCAGCCCCCCAGCCTGCAGCCCAGACCCGGGAGAACCACAGGCCGGGCGCTGCGCCCCAGCGCCACTGGCACCCCCCAGCCCCCCAGCCTGCAGCCCAGACCCGGGACAACCACAGGCCGGGCGCTGCGCCCCAGCGCCACTGGCACCCCGCAGCCCCCCAGCCTGCAGCCCAGACCCGGGACAACCACAGGCCGGGCGCTGCGCCCCAGCGCCACTGGCACCCCCCAGCCTCCCAGCCTGCAGCCCAGACCCGGGACAACCACAGGCCGGGCGCTGCGCCCCAGCGCCACTGGCACCCCCCAGCCCCCCAGCCTGCAGCCCAGACCCAGGACAACCACAGGGCGGGCGCTGCGCCCCAGCGCCACTGGCACCCCCCAGCCCCCCAGCCTGCAGCCCAGACCCGGGACAACCACAGGCCGGGCGCTGCGCCCCAGCGCCACTGGCAACCCGCAGCCCCCAGGCCCCGCTTACAAATCCATGCGCCCCCCCCAAGTGCCCCAGCTGGCATGCGCCCCCCCCCAGGGCAGCTGCACCCCCTTGGCCTGGAGCCAAAGCAACGGGGGCAGGGGACACAGGCTGTACCAAGCCAGGCCGACTGAACCGGCTGCCAGGGACCCGCCTTCAGCAGCACCGAGCTCAGCCCGGCCTCAGCCCCCCTGCAGGAGCCGGGATAGGAGGGGCTAGGGCGTGGGGGGGAGGGGAGGGGCCCAGCCAAGCCCTGGGGACTCCCTGGATACTCTCCCCTTCCCGCCCCGCCGAGGCACCGTCTCCTCAGAGCGGGGGAGGGGGACAGAGGGTCTTAGCTCCCCAACTCTGGCCCGGGGTCCCCCCCCCTCCCCAGGCGACCCCATGGGCTCCGCTGGGGGTGGGCGGGAGGATGGAGCACCCCTCTGTCTAGGAAGAGGCCAAGCCTCCCCACAGCCAAACGCTTCCCCCCACCCCTGCCCCAGCTCCCCCCCCCCCCCAGGGCCAGCCCCCAAGATGAACCTCCTGGGGGGGTTGAAAGGGCAGAGGTGCCCTGTGGGGTGCTGGTGACACCTAGTGGCCACCGCTGGCATCACAGCTTCCCCCCCCACAGCCAGAGCCCGGACACAGGTGGGGGTGTCTGGTCCCTGCATCTCTTTTATTGCGGGGAGCGGAGCCGAGGTGCTGCAGAGGCCCTAGGCGGGTCCGGCCGTCCGGGGCAGGATCAGCCCCCCCTCGCTGGTGGGTTCGGCAGGAGTCCGGCGGGGGATGCCTGGAATGAGACACACACGTCAGGGACAGGCAGGGAGGGGGTGGGGGCCCTGGGGCAGGAGCAAGTGGGAGGGGTCGGGCAGTAAGAGACTCACCCGGGTTGAGCCCCCCCGGACTCCTGGGGCGCAGGGAGAGCTGGGGGGGGAGGCAGAAGGGCGAGGCCCTGCTCTTTCCCGTCCGTTGGCCTCTCCATCACTCACGGTGCCCCCCCCCCCGCCTTGCCCCCCTCAGCTGGGTCCCTGGGGGAGGGGCAGGGCAGGCAGCCCCCGAGGCCTGGGAGGGGGGGGCAGAGGCCGATGCCACAGCCAGTCATCGCGGTTCTGGTTGGGCTGGCCCAAGGGGCGAACTGGGGGGGCCTGGAGAGAGAGGGGGATGGTTACACCAGAGGGGATGCACTTTGCACACTCACATTCCCTTGCACACTCACTGCAGTTCCCCCCCAGCCAGGGTTGCTCACCTGTGGTCCGGGGTCCAGGGTCCTGGGTTGCAGCAGGTCCAGCCGGGGGGGGACAGGGGGGCCAGGTAGCTTGGGGTCTGGGCAGGGGGGGAACCCAGGGTGCCCTGCCTGTGGTGAAAGTCAGGAGGCTGGCTTCAGCTCCTCCTGCACCCCATACGCCCCTTGTCTCCCTGCCCCCCCACCCCCTCCTGTCGCCTCCCCCACCCCAGCCCCCCACTGCCTATCCCCACCCCCACCCCCTCCTGTCGCCTCCCCCACCCCAGCCCCCCACTGCCTATCCCCAGCCCCACCCCCTCCTGTCGCCTCCCCCACCCCAGCCCCCCACTGCCTATCCCCAGCCCCCAGCCCCTCCTGTCGCCTTCCCCACCCCCAGCCCCCCCCACTGCCTATCCCCAGCCCCACCCCCTCCTGTCGCCTCCCCCACCCCAGCCCCCCCACTGCCTATCCCCAGCCCCCACCCCCTCCTGTCGCCTCCCCCACCCCAGCCCCCACTGCCTATCCCAAGCCCCCACCCCCTCCTGTCGCCTCCCCCACCCCAGCCCCCCACTGCCTATCCCAAGCCCCCACCCCCTCCTGTCGCCTCCCCCACCCCAGCCCCCCACTGCCTATCCCAAGCCCCCACCCCCTCCTGTCGCCTCCCCCACCCCAGCCCCCCACTGCCTATCCCAAGCCCCCAGCCCCTCCTGTCGCCTTCCCCACCCCAGCCCCCCCACTGCCTATCCCCAGCCCCACCCCCTCCTGTCGCCTCCCCCACCCCAGCCCCCCCACTGCCTATCCCCAGCCCCCACCCCCTCCTGTCGCCTCCCCCACCCCAGCCCCCCACTGCCTATCCCAAGCCCCCAGCCCCTCCTGTCGCCTCCCCCACCCCAGCCCCCCACTGCCTATCCCAAGCCCCCAGCCCCTCCTGTCGCCTTCCCCACCCCAGCCCCCCCACTGCCTATCCCCACCCCCACCCCCTCCTGTCGCCTCCCCCACCCCAGCCCCCCACTGCCTATCCCCACCCCCACCCCCTCCTGTCGCCTCCCCCACCCCAGCCCCCCACTGCCTATCCCAAGCCCCCAGCCCCCCCACTGCCTATCCCCACCCCCACCCCCTCCTGTCGCCTCCCCCACCCCAGCCCCCCCACTGCCTATCCCCAGCCCCACCCCCTCCTGTCGCCTCCCCCACCCCAGCCCCCCCACTGCCTATCCCCACCCCCACCCCCTCCTGTCGCCTCCCCCACCCCAGCCCCCCCACTGCCTATCCCCACCCCCACCCCCTCCTGTCGCCCCCCCCACTGCCTATCCCCAGCCCCACCCCCACCTCTCTCAGGGCGGCCAGCTCCCGCAGCACCAGCTCCACGTCCTCCAGGTCGTCGTCCTCCGGGGCCCCCCCCGCCTGCGGCTCGATGCGAATCTGCTCCTGCCCCTGGATCTGCCGGCGGCAGAAGGGGCAGGTCTGGGCCTGCGCTTGCTGAGAGGAGATGGAGGGTCAAGGCCACCCCGGGGGGGAGGGGCCGGACGGGGGGGGGCCCCGGGGGGGGGGCCGGCGGGGGCGCCCGGGGGGGAGGGGCCGGACGGGGGGGGCCGCCCCGGGGGGGGCCGCCCCCGGGGGGGAGGGGCCGGACGGGGGGGGCGCCCCGGGGGGGGGGGGCCGGACGGGGGGGGCGCCCCGGGGGGGAGGGGCCGGACCCACCTGCCAGGCGCTCAGGCAGCCCCCGCACAGCAGGTGCCCGCAGGGCTGGATGCGAACGTCCTTGTCGTTCTCGGCGCAGATTTTGCAGAGCTGGAAGGTGCAGCCCATCTGGGAATAGAGCTGGGCTTGGTCCTGGGGGACACGGAGGGTGAGGCTGGTCCTGCCCAGGCGGGGGGGGGGGGCGGTGGCGCGCGGGGGGGGGGGCAGCCCTGGTACCGACCGGTGAGACCTCGATCCGGTTCTCAGGCGTCGGTTCCATCAGCGCCGTCAGGTCCGGATTCACGTTCCTCCCGTCGGGATACAGGTAACTGGGAGGAAGGGGAAACTGAGGCCAGGCTGGTCTGACGCCACTCCCTGGATCCACACCCAGACCCAGGGCTGGTCCCACAGGGGGCCCCTCTCCCAATCCAGGGTACTGGGCCCTGGGCCCACTGAGCCCGGCCAGCCAGTTCCCTCCTGCGGCTGCCCCAAGGCAGAAACAACCCCCCGGCCCAAATCGCAGACTCCGGGCACCTTGTGGGGCTCTGCCCCCCGGCCCAGCAGAGCCCCCGCTCACAAGCCGCCCCCCGCCAGCCCCCCGCTCACAAGCCGCGCCCCGCCAGCCCCCCGCTCACAAGCCGCCCCCCGCCAGCCCCCCGCTCACAAGCCGCGCCCCGCCAGCCCCCCGCCAGCCCCCCGCTCACAAGCCGCCCCCCGCCAGCCCCCCGCTCACAAGCCGCGCCCCGCCAGCCCCCCGCTCACAAGCCGCCCCCCGCCAGCCCCCCGCTCACAAGCCGCGCCCCGCCAGCCCCCCGCCAGCCCCCCGCTCACAAGCCGCGCCCCGCCAGCCCCCCGCCAGCCGCCCGCTCACAAGCCGCGCCCCGCCAGCCGCCCGCTCACAAGCCGCCCCCCGCCCGCCCCCCGCTCACAAGCCGCGCCCCGCCAGCCCCCCGCTCACAAGCCGCCCCCCGCCAGCCCCCCGCTCACAAGCCCGCGCCCCGCCAGCCCCCCGCCAGCCGCCCGCTCACAAGCCGCCCCCCGCCAGCCCCCCGCTCACAAGCCGCGCCCCGCCAGCCCCCCGCTCACAAGCCTTCCTTGTAGCCCTCGATCAGTGCCTGGAAGAGGGGTCGCTCTTCGGGAATGGTCTGCAGGATGCGGCCGTCCCGGCTCACGTAGCCAATGGCCCACTGGCCCAGCTGTGTGCAGCTGAGACGGAACACGTAGCTGGGGGGACAAAGTCAGTGGGGAGAGACCTCAAAGCCTCAGGGGGTGCAAGGGGACATGGCAGAGAGTGGAGAGGGGGCGAGCAGGGGGCGCTGTCCCAAGGCAGGCAGGGCTGGCCCCAGAGCGGCACTAGGGGGCGCTGTGGGGCAGGAGCTGGGGCTCAGAAGGGGGCGCTGTCCCAAGGCAGGCAGGGCTGGCCCCAGAGTGGCACTAGGGGGCGCTGTGGGGCAGGAGCTGGGGCTCAGCAGGGGGCGCTGTCCCAAGGCAGGCAGGGCTGGCCCCAGAGCGGCACTAGGGGGCGCTGTGGGGCAGGAGCTGGGGCTCAGCAGGGGGTGCTGTCCCAAGGCAGGCAGGGCTGGCCCCAGAGAGGCACTAGGGGGCGCTGTGGGGCAGGAGCTGGGGCTCAGCAGGGGGCGCTGTCCGAGGCCGGCAGGGCTGGCCCCAGAGCGGCACTAGGGGGCGATGTGGGGCAGGAGCTGGGGCTCAGCAGGGGGCGCTGTCCGAGGCCCGCAGGGCTGGCCCCAGAGCGGCACTAGGGGGCGCTGTGGGGCAGGAGCTGGGGCTCAGCAGGGGGCGCTGTGGGGCAGGAGCTGGGGCTCAGCAGGGGGCGCTGTCCGAGGCCGGCAGGGCTGGCCCCAGAGCGGCACTAGGGGGCGCTGTGGGGCAGGAGCTGGGGCTCAGCAGGGGGCGCTGTCCGAGGCCCGCAGGGCTGGCCCCAGAGCGGCACTAGGGGGCGCTGTGGGGCAGGAGCTGGGGCTCAGCAGGGGGCGCTGTCCGAGGCCCGCAGGGCTGGCCCCAGAGCAGCACTAGGGGGCGCTGGGGTGGGGCAGGAGCTGGGGCTCAGCAGGGGGCGCTGTCCGAGGCCCGCAGGGCTGGCCCCAGAGCGGCACTAGGGGGCGCTGTGGGGCAGGAGCTGGGGCTCAGCAGGGGGCGCTGTCCGAGGCCCGCAGGGCTGGCCCCAGAGCGGCACTAGGGGGCGCTGTGGGGCAGGAGCTGGGGCTCAGCAGGGGGCGCTGTCCGAGGCCCGCAGGGCTGGCCCCAGAGCGGCACTAGGGGGCGCTGTGGGGCAGGAGCTGGGGCTCAGCGGGAGGGGGGATCTCTCCATCAGCCCTGCCCATGGGTGCCTACCTGCCTGGCTTGTTGGAATAGGGCTGCAGTCGGTCCCTCACTTCGTCGTAGGTCAGGAAGGCCACGTAGGCCGGGTGCGTCACCGCCAGGTGCGTCCAGTTCTTCAGCAGCGTGGGCCAGGGCTGCCGGGCCACGAGGGTCGTGCTGGGTGCCCATGTCTCCGAGCCCCTCCCCCACACAAACCCCATTTCCTTCGCACAGGCCCGGCTCCCCCGGCTGCTGCTTAGCCGGAAACCCTCACGGCTCCCGCCCACGGGTCAGCGCTGCATCCTGCTAGGGCTCAGGGCAGCACCTGGGCTCTGCTCGTGGGGGGAGGGGCGCGGACTGGGGCCTTGTGGGGGATGGGCCACAGGAGGAGCCCCTCACCCCGCAATGTGGCTGGGCCCATGGAGCGAACGTTGCCGGGGGGGGGGGCAGCCTGCAAGATGGGGGTGGTGCCTGGAGCAGGCGGTGGGAGGGAGAGGACAGAAGGGGCAGAGGTGGGGGGGATGGGCTGCCACCCCCAGCCTGGCCCCAGGACTGCCCCCCAGCCCGCATCTCCCCAGCCTGGCTCCCCCATTTCCCTGGCCTGGACCTGCTCCCCAGCCCTAATCTCCCCAGGACTGCCCCCCCCCCCGACCGGCCCCAGGACTGCCCCCCCCAGACCTAGTCTCCCCAGGACTGCCCCCCCCGACCGGCCCCAGGACTGCCCCCCCCAGACCTAGTCTCCCCAGGACTGGCCCTGTACCTGGAAGAGGCGGGTGAAGATGTGGAACTCGAAGATGGAGACGTGGTCGCTGCAGGTGAGGTCTATAGTGGCTCGCAGGGCTGCGGCCATGGGGCCAGGTGCCACGGGATGCACCTGCTGCAGCCCGGCCTGGAACTCACTCCAGGGCACCAGGCTCCTGCAGGGGCAGTGAGGAGGGGCAGGGGGGAAAAGAGAGGTTGGGAAACCTGGGGGGCAGGGGGGGAGGAGAGGGGTTGGGATACCGGGGGGCAGGGGGGGAAGGAGAGGGGCTGGGATACCTGGGGGGCAGGGGGAGAGGGGGAGAGGGAGAGGAGGGGGGGAGGAGAGGGGCTGGGATACGGGGGGGGGGCAGGGGGGGGGGGGGGAGGAGAGGGGCTGGGATAGCGGGGGGGGCAGGGGGGGGAGGAGAGGGGCTGGGATAGCGGGGGGCAGGGGGAAGGAGAGGGGCTGGGATACTGGGGGCAGGGGGGGAGGAGAGGGGCTGGGATACCGGAGGGGGCGGGGGGGAGGAGAGGGGCTGGGATGCGGGGGGGTATCGGGATCTCACCGTGGCCCCCAGGTTCCTCTCCAGAAGGCCTCGGCGGGTGGCTGGCTGGGCCGGAACTGGTGGCCCTGGTCCTGCCCCTCGGGGATCAGGGCCCGGAGCTCCGCCAGCATGTGGCTGAAGATCAGTGAGAGCTTGGTCAGCTTCCTCCTGGAGAGCCATGGGGGGGGGTGAGAACGGGGCCAAGTGCCCCTGCCCCACCACAGACAACACTTTGGGGGGCAAGTATCAGAGAGGATCCCTGGCCATGGGGAACAACGGACTCTGCCCACCCCAGAAACAGGCCCTGAGATGGGGGAGGTGAGGGGCACCGGCAGTGCCGGGGAGCGCAGGGCAGGAGCGAGGGGCACCAGGAGGCCCGTGCGGGGGGTGCGTGAGGGGCACCGACAGGGCTGGGGGGGGAGCGAGGGGCACCGGCAGGGCCGGGGGGGGTGCGTGAGGGGCACCGGCAGGGCCAGCAGGGCCGGGGGGTGCGTGAGGGGCACCGGCAGAGCCAGCAGGGCCGGGGGGGTGCGTGAGAGGCACCGGCAGGGGCGGGGGGGGGGAGCGAGGGGCACCGGCAGGGCTGGGGGGGGGGGAGCGAGGGGCACTGGCAGGGCTGGGGGGGGCAGGGGGGCAGGGGGGGGGGAGCGAGGGGCACCGGCAGGGCCGGGGGGGAGCGAGGGGGGCACCGGCAGGGCCGGGGGAGGAGCGAGGGGGGCACCGGCAGGGCCGGGGGGGGTGCGTGAGGGGCACCGGCAGGGCCAGCAGGGCCGGGGGGTGCGTGAGGGGCACCGGCAGGGCCAGCAGGGCTGGGGGGGGGGAGCGAGGGGCACCGGCAGGGCCAGCAGGGCCGGGGGGGGAGGGCGGGGGGGGAGCGAGGGGCACTGGCAGGGCCAGCAGGGCCGGGGGGGGGAGCGAGGGGCACCGGCAGGGCTGGGGGGGGGAGCGAGGGGCACCGGCAGGGCCAGCAGGGCTGGGGGGGAGCGAGGGGCACCGGCAGGGCTGGGGGGGGGGGGGAGCGAGGGGCACCGGCAGGGCTGGGGGGGGGGGGGAGCGAGGGGCACCGGCAGGGCCGGCAGGGCGGGGGGGGGAGCGAGGGGCACCGGCAGGGCCGGCAGGGCCGGGGGGGGGAGCGAGGGGCACCGGCAGGGCCGGGGGGGGAGCGAGGGGCACCGGCAGGGCCGGGGGGGAGCGAGGGGCACCGGCAGGGCCGGGGGGGGTGCGTGAGGGGCACCGGCAGGGCCAGCAGGGCCGGGGGGTGCGTGAGGGGCACCGGCAGGGCCAGCAGGGCTGGGGGGGGGGCAGGGCCGGCAGGGGCAGGGGGGGGGGGAGCGAGGGGCACCGGCAGGGTGGGGGGCAGGGCAGCAGGGGGGGGGGAGCGAGGGGCACCGGCAGGGCTGGGGGGGGAGCGAGGGGCACCGGCAGGGCCAGCAGGGCTGGGGGGGAGCGAGGGGCACCGGCAGGGCTGGGGGGGGAGCGAGGGGCACCGGCAGGGCCGGCAGGGCCGGGGGGGGAGCGAGGGGCACCGGCAGGGCCGGCAGGGCGGGGGGGGGAGCGAGGGGCACCGGCAGGGCCGGCAGGGCCGGGGGGGGGAGCGAGGGGCACCGGCAGGGCGGGGGGGGGAGCGAGGGGCACCGGCAGGGCCGGGGGCGGGGGGGGGGAGCGAGGGGCACCGGCAGGGCCAGCAGGGCTGGGGGGGGAGCGAAGGGCACCGGCAGGGCTGGGGGGGGGGCCAGCAGGGCCGGGGGGGAGCGAGGGGCACCGGCAGGGCTGGGCGTTTCCCATTTTTGGTTCATTAACCGTCCCAGACTCTCTGCTTGCGCTGCTGGGAGCTGGTTACTGAGTAACTTGGGCTGCGCCCTTTCACCAGGGCAGGACCGGAGCCTCCAGCCCCTCCCTATGGACAAGCACCCCTCACCGCCGACCCACAGCCCCCCAGGCCTACCCTGCCCCCCAGCTGCCGGTGCCCCTCACTCCGGACCCACAGCCCCCCCAGGCCTACCCTGCCCCCCAGCTGCCGGTGCCCCTCACTCCGGACCCACAGCCCCCCCAGGCCTACCCTGCCCCCCAGCTGCCGGTGCCCCTCACTCCCAACCCACAGCCCCCCCAGGCCTACCCTGCCCCCCAGCTGCCGGTGCCCCTCACTCCCAACCCACAGCCCCCCCAGGCCTACCCTGCCCCCCAGCTGCCGGTGCCCCTCACTCCCGACCCACAGCCCCCCCAGGCCTACCCTGCCCCCCAGCTGCCGGTGCCCCTCACTCCCGACCCACAGCCCCCCCAGGCCTACCCTGCCCCCCAGCTGCCGGTGCCCCTCACTCCCGACCCACAGCCCCCCCAGGCCTACCCTGCCCCCCAGCTGCCGGTGCCCCTCACTCCCAACCCACAGCCCCCCCAGGCCTACCCTACCCCCCAGCTGCCGGTGACCCTCACTCCCAACCCACAGCCCCCCCAGGCCTATCCTACCCCCCAGCTGCCGGTGACCCTCACTCCCAACCCACAGCCCCCCCAGGCCTACCCTACCCCCCCCCAGCTGCCGGTGCCCCTCACTCCGGACCCACAGCCCCCCCAGGCCTACCCTGCCCCCCAGCTGCCGGTGCCCCTCACTCCGGACCCACAGCCCCCCCCCAAGCCTACCCTGCCCCCCAGCTGCCGGTGCCCCTCACTCCCAACCCACAGCCCCCCAGGCCTACCCTGCCCCCCAGCTGCCGGTGCCCCTCACTCCCAACCCACAGCCCCCCCAGGCCTACCCTGCCCCCCAGCTGCCGGTGCCCCTCACTCCCAACCCACAGCCCCCCCAGGCCTACCCTACCCCCCCCAGCTGCCGGTGCCCCTCACTCCGGACCCACAGCCCCCCCAGGCCTACCCTGCCCCCCAGCTGCCGGTGCCCCTCACTCCTGACCCACAGCCCCCCCAAGCCTGGGCTCCCCCCCGCAGCTGCCGGTGCCCCTCACTCCGGACCCACAGCCCCCCCAGGCCTACCCTGCCCCCCCAGCTGCCGGTGCCCCTCACTCCGGACCCACAGCCCCCCCCCTCCGCCCACCCGGCCCCCCCAGCCCTGCCGGTGCCCCTCACTCCGGACCCACAGCCCCCCCCCCCGCTGCCGACCCACGGCCAGCCCAGCCCTACCGCTGCCCCTCACTCCCGACCCACAGCCCCCCAGGCCTACCCTGCCCCCCAGCTGCCGGTGCCCCTCACTCCCAACCCACAGCCCCCCCAGGCCTACCCTACCCCCCCCAGCCCTGCCGGTGCCCCTCACTCCGGACCCACAGCCCCCCCAGCTACCAGTGCCCCTCACTCCTGACCCACAGCCAGCCCAGCCCTGGGCTCCCCCCCGCAGCTGCCGGTGCCCCTCGATCTCAGCCTACAACCCCTCCCAGCCCTACCCTGCCAGTGCCCCTCGCTCCGACAAACGGCCGGCCCAGCCCTACCGCTGCCCCTCGCTCCGACCCACGGCCGGCCCAGCCCTACCGCTGCCCCTCGCTGCGACCCACGGCCGGCCCAGCCCAGCCCTACTGCTGCCCCTCGCTCCGACCCACGGCCGGCCCAGCCCTACCGCTGCCCCTCGCTGCCGACCCACGGCCAGCCCAGCCCTACCGCTGCCCCTCGCTGCCGACCCACGGCCGGCCCAGCCCAGCCCTACTGCTGCCCCTCGCTCCGACCCACGGCCGGCCCAGCCCTTCCGCTGCCCCTCGCTCCGACCCACGGCCGGCCCAGCCCTACCGCTGCCCCTCGCTCCGACCCACGGCCGGCCCAGCCCTACCGCTGCCCCTCGCTGCCGACCCACGGCCAGCCCAGCCCAGCCCTACTGCTGCCCCTCGCTCCGACCCACGGCCGGCCCAGCCCTACTGCTGCCCCTCGCTCCGACCCACGGCCAGCCCAGCCCTACTGCTGCCCCTCGCTCCGACCCACGGCCGGCCCAGCCCTACCGCTGCCCCTCGCTGCCGACCCACGGCCGGCCCAGCCCTACCGCTGCCCCTCGCTCCGACCCACGGCCGGCCCAGCCCTTCCGCTGCCCCTCGCTCCGACCCACGGCCCTGGGCATCCCCGCCTCGCGCCGCCCCGCTGCCGGGGGCCAGTACCTGGAGGCCGACCCCTCCTGACAGATCCCCTCGGGGTCCCCCTTGAAGAGCCGGGCTGCCTGCTTGGCCTTGCGCTGCAGGTTGCTGAGGAAGACGGGGAAGTAGCCGGCCCCCCAGAGGCGGCTCAGGCCGGGCCCGGGCTGGCCCCGGATCCGCAGCAGGTGCTGGCGCGTCTGGGGCAGGAGCTGGGGCAGGCAGGGGGGGCTGCTCCTCAGCCCCAGGCCCGGCTGCTCCACCAGCACCTGCAGCTTCTCCAGCGCCTGCAGCGCCTTGTCCAGCGCGCTCCGCGTGGCCGCGCCCGGGGCGCAGGGACCCCGACGGGCGCCCGGCCCCCCTGCAGCCGCCATGGCCCTGGCCGGAGGGGAGACCGCGCTTCCTGCGCCGGGCCGGGCCGGGGCGGGTCTGGCGGGGGAGGGGGCAGGAGCGAGCCACACAAAGAGGCCCTGGGCCCCCCCCCCCACATCCGGAGAGGTCACTCCCCCCGGACGGGAGGCGGCGCGGGGGCGTGAACACATCACCTGCCGCTCGCTCGGGCCTGTGTACCTCGGGGCGCTGAGGGCAGAGCAGGGCTGAGCTGGGGGGGGGGGGACGGGGACGGTGAACAGGGCCGGGCCGGCCGCAGGTTCGGAGTGAGGGGCACCGGCCGGGCTGGGGGGGGGCGGCTGCAGGTCGGGAGTGAGGGGCACCGGGGGGCGGGGTAGGGGCTGCAGGTCGGGAGTGAGGGGCACCAGCAGGCGGGGGGGCAGAGCAGGGCGGGGGGGCAGGAGTGAGGACCACCGGGCGCGCTGGGGGGGCTGCAGGTTCGGAGTGAGGACCACCGGCCGAGCTGGGGGGGGCATAGGGCTGGGCCGGGACGGCTGCCGGTCGGGAGTGAGGGGCACCAGCAGGCGGGGGGGCAGAGCAGGGCTGGGGGGGCAGGAGTGAGGGGCACCGGCCGCGCTGGGGGGGCTGCAGGTTCGGAGTGAGGACCACCGGCCGCGCTGGGGGGGCTGCAGGTTCGGAGTGAGGACCACCGGCCGAGCTGGGGGGGGCATAGGGCTGGGCCGGGAAGGCTGCAGGTCGGGAGTGAGGGGCACCGGGGGGCGGGGCAGGGGCTGCAGGTCGGGAGTGAGGGGCACCGGGGGGCGGGGCACCAGCAGGCGGGGGGGCAGGAGTGAGGGGCACCGGCCGCGCTGGGGGGGCTGCAGGTTCGGAGTGAGGACCACCGGCCGAGCTGGGGGGGGCATAGGGCTGGGCCGGGACGGCTGCCGGTCGGGAGTGAGGGGCCCCGCCCGCTGCGGTGTCTCCTCCCCTGTTACGCTCGCGGGGCGGGGCCTGAACCTACCTGTGACTCCAGGGGCCGCAACTCACCTGTCCCCGGGCGCGGCTGGAATCCGCCTGCAATGTCGCCCTCGGCCGCCAGAGGGCGCGGCAGCCCGGCCAATTCCCCCCAGCCCCTCCCACCCCTCCTCTCCCCCAGCCCCACAGCAGAGCAGTCTCAGTCCGGCACAAAACGTACAAAAATATTTTATTAGAGGCTTAGAAAAGATCCCCCATAAGTTACCCCCCAAGCCACAACTCCCTCCCCCAGGAGATTCAAGTATCTGACTGGCAGCAACTGACCTGGGGGCAGGCTGGGTGGCCCCCCCCACCTGCTTCTAGAGGAGCAGAGAGGGGGAGCCTGGGAGCCAAAGGGTTAATGCTCGTGAAGGGGGGGGCTTGGAGGTCCCCATAAATCCAGTCAATGCAGTAAGTTCTGTGGCACCACCCCAGGGTGCGGGGGGGGGGGTGACGTGGGCAGCCCACCGAGTGCTGGCTGCAGGTGGGAAGGCAGGACAGAGAGAGGATGCTCAAACCCCCTCGCACAGCACGGCAGGCTGGGAGTGGGGCACGGTGCTAGCCAGCCCCTCAGCCCCCCGGGAACATACGAGACTCCCTCCCTGGAGGCAGCCAGAAGCCGGGGCCCACAGGCAGGGGGCAGCTGGTCCTGGCAGTGGGGGGCCCGGGGCCCACCAAAAACATGGAGACACGCAGACTCCTTGGTCCCGCAGGCAGCTGCTGCTGCTCAGGAGGGTCCCTGGGTCTCTAGAGAACAGAGGGGGGCCTGGAGGGGCAGCTCTCCCCAGACCCAATCCTGTCGCCCCATGGGCAGCCCAGGGCCACATTTCCCCAGGGCCCGGGGTTGGGGGTCAGCAGCCCCCAGGGCTCCGTCTGTCAGCTGCCCCCACCGTCCTGGCTGCCAAGCAGCTGCCCCTCCACCACTCCAGGGGGCGGGCTCCCCGTCCCACGCCGAGTCCGTGGCTGGTCCAGTCCAGCGCCCCTCCCAGGAATCCGAGGGGGGGCCAGAGAGACAGTTGGTGGGGGACAGGCAACAGGCATCGAGAGGTGATTGGCTGAGGAGTTCTGGGCGGGAGATGCAATTGGATAGATGGCCCCATGGAGGGCAGGCTCCAGTAGGCTTCCGGCCAATGGTGGAAAAGCCTTGGGGGTAATCGCAGAGCCCATTGGCTGCCCCAGGGTGGGCAGGGCCACGTTTCCCTCCAGCTTCACCCCAGGGAAGGGGGCAGATGACGCCCCATTGGCTGGCTGAGCAGTTTCTGGCCTGTGATTGGCGGGGGCAGTTCTGCAGGGCCCGGGGGTCCGGGGAGGGCTCGGGACACAAAGGGGAGAACCTGGGGGGGAACAAAGGGGACATCAGGGAACAGCTCGACTCCGCCTCCACCCCCCAGGGAGCCTGGAAACACCCCACAGAAAATCTCGCCCCCCCCGGCACGGGTGAGGGGGCTCGCGTGTCTCCCGCCAGGCTGGCTCCAGGGCCGGTGGGCAGGACGACGGCGCAGGGCCCTCGGCGGGGGACAGTGCGATCCCCTGCACTGACCAGACAGTCGTGTGGAGACTCGCACCCCCCCGCCTCTATCAGCCAGAGGGGAGGGGAGGGGCAGGAGCCGGTGCTGGGGGGAGCTAGCTGGAAAGCCAGGCCCCCCCACGGGGCAATGGGGACGGGGCGCAGTGGGGGCAGCGAGACCCCCCTTCCTGACTCATGGATGGAGATTCCCGTTCATAGAAACGTAACGTCCCTCCCCTCAGGAGCCGTGGGGAGAGTGGGGCGCTGGCACTCACCAGTGGGGGTCGGGCAGGCGCCAGGGGAGCTGCCAGAGCTGGGTGCCGGGGAGGCACCTTCCCGGCTACTGGTGGAGGCCGGGTGGGGCCGGGAGGCCTTTCCCCTCAGGATATCAATTACCTAGAAAGGGAGGAGGGAGAGTGTTACCCTGCCCCACTGTGACCCCCTGCTCCCCACAACCACTCCAAGGCCCGTCGCTGCTCTACCCCACCTCGCAGGAATGGCTGCTCCCCGGCCCCTCCCTGCTTCCCCCCATGCCCGGGACCCCACTCTGCCCCATAGCTCAGCCCAAACTTCCCCCTTAAGCCCCAGCAGATCACAGACCCATAGAGCACTAGGCCTGGAAGGGACCTCGAGAGCCAGCGAGTCCAGTCCCCGGCCCCCATGGCAGGGCCCAGCACCGACTAGACCAGCCTGAGAGACATTTATCCAACCTGCTCCTGAACATCCCCAGAGACGGGGATTCCACAGCCTCCCTGGGCAACTTATCCCAGGGTTTGACCCCCCTGACAGGCAGGAACTTTTCCCTAATGTCCAACCTGAACCTCCCTGGCTGCAGTTTAAGCCCATTGCTGCTTGTCCTGTCCCCAGAGGCCAAGATGAACAAGTTTGCTCCCTTCTTCTTATGACCCCCTTTTAGATACCTGGAAACGGCTCATGTCCCCCTCAATCTTCTCTTTTCTAAACTAAACAAGCCCAATTCCTCCAGTCTTCCCTCACAGCTCATGTTCTCCAGACCTTTCATCACACTTGTGCATCCCCTGCTAACACCCTGCCAACCCTCCCCCACCCCTCCCGCCGACCCTCCCCGCCACCTACTAGCCCCCCATCCCCCGCCGCTGGCCCCCCCCACCGCCACCCCTCCCCAGCCCGCTGCTCGCCCCCCTATCCCCTGCCACCGCCCCTCCCTGCCCCTCCACCTACTCACCCCCATCTCCCGCCGCCACGGCCCCTCCCTGCCACCTACTCGCCCCCATCCCCTGCCACGGCCCCTCCCTGCCCCTCCACCTACTCACCCCCATCTCCCGCCGCCATGGCCCCTCCCTGCCACCTACTCGCCCCCATCCCCTGCCACGGCCCCTCCCTGCCCCTCCACCTACTCACCCCCATCTCCCGCCGCCACGGCCCCTCCCTGCCACCTACTCGCCCCCATCCCCCGCCACTGACCCTTCCCGCCCCTCCACCTACTCACCCCCATCTCCCACCGCCACCGTCCCTCCCTCCCTCCCTCCCCCGCCACCTACTCACCCCCATCCCCCGCCACGGCCCCTCCCTGCCGCTCCACCTACTCACCCCCATCTCCCACCGCCACCGCCCCTCCCTGCCACCTACTCACCCCCATCCCCTGCCACGGCCCCTCCCTGCCCCTCCACCTACTCACCCCCATCTCCCACCGCCACCGTCCCTCCCTGCCACCTACTCGCCCCCATCCCCTGCCACGGCCCCTCCCTGCCCCTCCACCTACTCACCCCCATCTCCCACCGCCACCGCCCCTCCCTGCCACCTACTCGCCCCCATCCCCCGCCACTGACCCTTCCCGCCCCTCCACCTACTCACCCCCATCTCCCGCCGCCACCGCCCCTCCACCTACTCACCCCCATCTCCCACCGCCACCGCCCCTCCCTGCCACCTACTCGCCCCCATCCCCCGCCACTGACCCTTCCCGCCCCTCCACCTACTCACCCCCATCCCCTGCCACGGCCCCTCCCTGCCCCTCCACCTACTCACCCCCATCTCCCGCCGCCACGGCCCCTCCCTGTCACCTACTCGCCCCCTTCCCGCCCCTCCCCACCCCCCATCTCCCACTGCTGCCCCTCCCCACCCTACTCGCCCCCATCGCCTGTTGCTCCCCGGCCCCTCTCACCCGCCGGTTCTTGGCCACCATGAGCGCCGTGTCGTTGTGATAGTTCTTGATGCCACAGTCGGCCCCGTTGCGCACCAGGAGCCGCAGGGCGTCCAGCAGCCCCCGCCCGCTGGCCACGTGCAGCGCCGTGCACCCCGCGTACGACTGCGCGTTCACACTCGCCCCGCTCTGCCGGGGAACAGGACTGGGTGAGACGGGGCAGGGCGCCCCTCCCCTCAGAGCACGGGGCCTGGCGGGGCAGGGGACATGCTGGGGAGGGACAAGGGGGTGACCCCACCTGTATGAGCAGCTCCACCATGTCCAGGCGGCTGTTCTCCACGGCGTGCAGCAGGGGGGAGCGGCCGCTCTTGATGTCCTGTGGGTGCACAGCAGGCTCAGCCCCCCGCTGCACCTAGCCCCCCATGGGAACTGGAGGGGTTGGGGCCCTTCACTGAACCCAGCCCCCATGCATGGGGGGGGCAGAGAGGCTGGCCTGCCACTGAACCCAGCACCCCTGTGTGGGGCAGGGTGGACCCAGCCCCCATGCATGGGGGGCAGAGAGGCTGGCCTGCCACTGAACCCAGCACCCCTGTGTGGGGCAGGGTGGACCCAGCCCCCATGCATGGGGGGGGCAGAGAGGCTGGCCTGCCACTGAACCCAGCACCCCTGTGTGGGGCAGGGTGGACCCAGCCCCCATGCATGGGGGGGGCAGAGAGGCTGGCCTGCCACTGAACCCAGCACCCCTGTGTGGGGCAGGGTGGACCCAGCCCCCATGCATGGGGGGCGGAGAGGCTGGCCTGCCACTGAACCCAGCACCCCTGTGTGGGGCAGGGTGGACCCAGCCCCCATGCACGGGGGGGCGGAGAGGCTGGCCTGCCACTGAACCCAGCACCCCTGTGTGGGGCAGGGTGGACCCAGCCCCCATGCATGGGGGGCAGAGAGGCTGGCCTGCCACTGAACCCAGCACCCCTGTGTGGGGCAGGGTGCACCCAGCCCCCATGCATGGGGGGGGCAGAGAGGCTGGCCTGCCACTGAACCCAGCACCCCTGTGTGGGGCAGGGTGGACCCAGCCCCCATGCATGGGGGGGGGAGAGGCTGGCCTGCCACTGAACCCAGCACCCCTGTGTGGGGCAGGGTGGACCCAGCCCCCATGCACGGGGGGGCGGAGAGGCTGGCCTGCCACTGAACCCAGCACCCCTGTGTGGGGCAGGGTGGACCCAGCCCCCATGCATGGGGGGGGCAGAGAGGCTGGCCTGCCACTGAACCCAGCACCCCTGTGTGGGGCAGGGTGGACCCAGCCCCCATGCATGGGGGGCAGAGAGGCTGGCCTGCCACTGAACCCAGCACCCCTGTGTGGGGCAGGGTGGACCCAGCCCCCATGCATGGGGGGCAGAGAGGCTGGCCTGCCACTGAACCCAGCACCCCTGTGTGGGGCAGGGTGGACCCAGCCCCCATGCATGGGGGGGGGCAGAGAGGCTGGCCTGCCACTGAACCCAGCACCCCTGTGTGGGGCAGGGTGGACCCAGCCCCCATGCATGGGGGGCGGAGAGGCTGGCCTGCCACTGAACCCAGCACCCCTGTGTGGGGCAGGGTGGACCCAGCCCCCATGCACGGGGGGGCGGAGAGGCTGGCCTGCCACTGAACCCAGCACCCCTGTGTGGGGCAGGGTGGACCCAGCCCCCATGCATGGGGGGCAGAGAGGCTGGCCTGCCACTGAACCCAGCACCCCTGTGTGGGGCAGGGTGGACCCAGCCCCCATGCATGGGGGGGGGCAGAGAGGCTGGCCTGCCACTGAACCCAGCACCCCTGTGTGGGGCAGGGTGGACCCAGCCCCCATGCATGGGGGGCGGAGAGGCTGGCCTGCCACTGAACCCAGCACCCCTGTGTGGGGCAGGGTGGACCCAGCCCCCATGCACGGGGGGGCGGAGAGGCTGGCCTGCCACTGAACCCAGCACCCCTGTGTGGGGCAGGGTGGACCCAGCCCCCATGCATGGGGGGCAGAGAGGCTGGCCTGCCACTGAACCCAGCACCCCTGTGTGGGGCAGGGTGCACCCAGCCCCCATGCATGGGGGGGGCAGAGAGGCTGGCCTGCCACTGAACCCAGCACCCCTGTGTGGGGCAGGGTGGACCCAGCCCCCATGCATGGGGGGCGGAGAGGCTGGCCTGCCACTGAACCCAGCACCCCTGTGTGGGGCAGGGTGGACCCAGCCCCCATGCACGGGGGGGCGGAGAGGCTGGCCTGCCACTGAACCCAGCACCCCTGTGTGGGGCAGGGTGGACCCAGCCCCCATGCATGGGGGGCGGAGAGGCTGGCCTGCCCACTGAACCCAGCACCCCTGTGTGGGGCAGGGTGGACCCAGCCCCCATGCAGTCCTTTGGGGGGCCCCCATACCCACCACAGCGTCGATGTCGGCGCCATGCTCCAGCAGTAGCAGCAGCGTGTCGGGGTTCGAGGTGGCCACCGCCACGTGCAGGGGGGTGAGACCTGGAGGCAGAAAGGGGGAGGGGTGAGCCAGGTGTGGGGAAGGGCCTGGGCTTCTCCAGGGTGTCCGTGTTCAAAATTCTTTGCAACCACCCTCCTCCTCCCTCACCCCCTCTGCCCCCCCCACCTGCCGCCCACCGCCACTCACCCTCGTAGTTCCGGGCCTCCAGATCGGGCCGGTCGCTGCCCCCCTCCAGCAGCTCACGCAAGCACCGGGGGCTGCCATGCTCGCAGGCCAGGTGCACCGAGGTCTGGCCGTGCCGGTCCAGCGCCATCGGGGAAGCCCCGTGCGAGAGCAGCAGCTTCACCAGGGCCGGTTGGGTGGTGATTACCGCCAGGTGCAAGGGCGTCTGAGGGCAAGAGAGCCATCAGCACAAGGCACTGCTGCAGGGAAGTGCGCAGCGCTGGCAGGGGTCCCAGCCACTGTCCAAGGGAAGCTGGTGGTGCCAGGGGCTTTCCAAGCAGGGAGCACAGGCAAGGCACCGCCATGGGGAAGCTCACAGCACTAAGACACGCAAGCTGCTTGGCTGGTGCACACCCTGTAACCAGAGGAAGCTGCCCCGTCCCGACAGCGCTAACCACAACCCCCAGCACCGGCCGCCTTGACGCAGGCGCTTCTCAGAAGGGGCTGGAGCTGCTTTACGGGAAATGGGGCACAGGGAGGCCACCCCTAGCAGAGAGACCCCCTGACACCCAAGCAGAGCTGGGGGGAAGGAGTGAGGGGCACCAGCAGAGCGGAGGGAGCAGGGGGAAGAAGGACTGTGTGTGTCCAATCAGCCAGTGTCTGTGAGAGCAGGTGTATGCACCTCAGCGAGTGAGAGAGACCAGGGAGTGTGGTATTGCAAGGGGCGTGTGCTGTACAGCGTGCCCTGGTACTCTGGAGCACACGCTGCAGGATGGGAGCGTGCCTGTGTGTGTCGCAGTGTCACAGCCGTGCACAGTAAGCGTGCAATGCAGCGTGCCCTGGAGCACACGCTGCAGGATGGGAGCGTGCCTGTGTGTGTCGCAGTGTCACAGCCGTGCACAGTAAGCGTGCAATGCAGCGTGCCCTGGACCACACGCTGCAGGATGGGAGCGTGCCTGTGTGTGTCGCAGTGTCACAGCCGTGCACAGTAAGCGTGCAATGCAGCGTGCCCTGGAGCACACGCTGCAGGATGGGAGCGTGCCTGTGTGTGTCGCAGTGTCACAGCCGTGCACAGTAAGCGTGCAATGGAGCATGCCCCGGTGCTCTGGAGCACACACTGCAGGATGGGAGCGTGTCTGGGTGCGTGTCGCAGTGTCACAGCCGTGCATGGTAAGCGTGCAATGGAGCATGCCCCGGTGCTCTGGAGCACACACTGCAGGATGGGAGCGTGTCTGGGTGCGTGTCGCAGTGTCACAGCCGTGCACGGTAAGCGTGCAATGGAGCACGCCCCGGTGCTCTGGAGCACACACTGCATAGTGGGAGCGTGTCTGGGTGCGTCGCAGTGTCACAGCCGTGCATGGTAAGCGTGCAATGGAGCATGTCCCAGTGCTCTGGAGCACACACTGCACGGTGGGAGCATGCCTGGGTGCGTCGCAGTGTCACAGCCGTGCACGGTAAGCGTGCAATGGAGCACGCCCCGGTGCTCTGGAGCACACATTGCAGGATGGGAGCGTGTCTGGGTGCGTGTCGCAGTGTCACAGCCGTGCACGGTAAGCGTGCAATGGAGCATGCCCCAGTGCTCTGGAGCACACACTGCATGGTGGGAGCGTGTCTGGGAGCGTGTCGCAGTGTCACAGCCGTGCACAGTAAGCGTGCAATGGAGCATGCCCCAGTGCTCTGGAGCACACACTGCACGGTGGGAGCGTGTCTGGGTGCGTGTCGCAGTGTCACAGCCGTACACGGTAAGCGTGCAATGGAGCATGCCCCAGTGCTCTGGAGCACACACTGCAGGATGGGAGCGTGTCTGGGTGCGTGTCGCAGTGTCACAGCCGTGCACGGTAAGCGTGCAATGGAGCACGCCCCGGTGCTCTGGAGCACACACTGCAGGATGGGAGCGTGTCTGGGTGCGTGTCGCAGTGTCACAGCCGTGCACAGTAAGCGTGCAATGGAGCACGCCCCGGTGCTCTGGAGCACACACTGCACGGTGGGAGCATGCCTGGGTGCGTGTCGCAGTGTCACAGCCGTGCACGGTAAGCGTGCAATGGAGCACGCCCCAGTGCTCTGGAGCACACACTGCACGGTGGGAGCGTGTCTGGGTGCGTGTCGCAGTGTCACAGCCGTGCACGGTAAGCATGCAATGGAGCATGCCCCAGTGCTCTGGAGCACACACTGCAGGATGGGAGCATGTCTGGGTGCGTGTCGCAGTGTCACAGCCGTGCACGGTAAGCGTGCAATGGAGCACGCCCCGGTGCTCTGGAGCACACACTGCACGGTGGGAGCATGCCTGGGTGCATGTCGCAGTGTCACAGCCGTGCATGGTAAGCGTGCAATGGAGCATGCCCCGGTGCTCTGGAGCACACACTGCAGGATGGGAGCGTGTCTGGGTGCGTGTCGCAGTGTCACAGCCGTGCACGGTAAGCGTGCAATGGAGCACGCCCCGGTGCTCTGGAGCACACACTGCACGGTGGGAGCGTGTCTGGGTGCGTGTCGCAGTGTCACAGCCGTGCACGGTAAGCGTGCAATGGAGCATGCCCCAGTGCTCTGGAGCACACACTGCAGGATGGGAGCGTGTCTGGGTGCGTGTCGCAGTGTCACAGCCGTGCACGGTAAGCGTGCAATGGAGCACGCCCCGGTGCTCTGGAGCACACACTGCAGGATGGGAGCGTGTCTGGGTGCGTGTCGCAGTGTCACAGCCGTGCACAGTAAGCGTGCAATGGAGCACGCCCCGGTGCTCTGGAGCACACACTGCACGGTGGGAGCATGCCTGGGTGCGTGTCGCAGTGTCACAGCCGTGCACGGTAAGCGTGCAATGGAGCACGCCCCAGTGCTCTGGAGCACACACTGCACGGTGGGAGCGTGTCTGGGTGCGTGTCGCAGTGTCACAGCCGTGCACGGTAAGCATGCAATGGAGCATGCCCCAGTGCTCTGGAGCACACACTGCAGGATGGGAGCATGTCTGGGTGCGTGTCGCAGTGTCACAGCCGTGCACGGTAAGCGTGCAATGGAGCACGCCCCGGTGCTCTGGAGCACACACTGCACGGTGGGAGCATGCCTGGGTGCATGTCGCAGTGTCACAGCCGTGCATGGTAAGCGTGCAATGGAGCATGCCCCGGTGCTCTGGAGCACACACTGCAGGATGGGAGCGTGTCTGGGTGCGTGTCGCAGTGTCACAGCCGTGCACGGTAAGCGTGCAATGGAGCACGCCCCGGTGCTCTGGAGCACACACTGCACGGTGGGAGCGTGTCTGGGTGCGTGTCGCAGTGTCACAGCCGTGCACGGTAAGCGTGCAATGGAGCACGCCCCGGTGCTCTGGAGCACACACTGCACGGTGGGAGTGTGTCTGGGTGCGTGTCGCAGTGTCACAGCCGTGCACGGTAAGCGTGCAATGGAGCATGCCCTGCAGGATGGGAGCGTGTCTGGGTGCGTGTCGCAGTGTCACAGCCGTGCACGGTAAGCGTGCAATGGAGCACGCCCCGGTGCTCTGGAGCACACACTGCACGGTGGGAGCGTGTCTGGGTGCGTGTCACAGTGTCACAGCCGTGCACGGTAAGCGTGCAATGGAGCACGCCCCGGTGCTCTGGAGCACACACTGCACGGTGGGAGCGTGTCTGGGTGCGTGTCGCAGTGTCACAGCCGTGCACGGTAAGCGTGCAATGGAGCACGCCCCGGTGCTCTGGAGCACACACTGCACGGTGGGAGCATGCCTGGGTGCATGTCGCAGTGTCACAGCCGTGCACGGTAAGCGTGCAATGGAGCACGCCCCGGTGCTCTGGAGCACACACTGCACAGTGGGAGCGTGTCTGGGTGCATGTCGCAGTGTCACAGCCGTGCACGGTAAGCGTGCAATGGAGCACGTCCCGGTGCTCTGGAGCACACACTGCACGGTGGGAGCGTGTCTGGGTGCGTGTCGCAGTGTCACAGCCGTGCACGGTAAGCGTGCAATGGAGCACGCCCCGGTGCTCTGGAGCACACACTGCACAGTGGGAGCGTGTCTGGGTGCATGTCGCAGTGTCACAGCCGTGCACGGTAAGCGTGCAATGCACCACGCTCAGGTGCCCCGGCAATCTCGGTGTGGCAGGGAGCTGGAGAGGAGGGTGCCGCAGGGTTTGGCCTGGTCACTGCAGCGTGACCTGCAAGCAGGTACCTCCCCGTGCTCCTTTGTCCTTGTCTCTATCCCAGCCTCCTCCCGCCCCGTGACTCAGACTCTGACCCTGGGGCATCTCCCAGGCAACGGGGGAGGAAGTTGTTGGGGAAAGTCCCGTCTGTGCTGGGGCTGGGCGGGGCTGGGCACGTGGGTTCTGGGAACCTCTGCCCGGGCTGCCCCTCCCATCAGCCTGGTGCCACATGACAGCCCCGCCCCCGCCCACCAGGCGCATCGCACCCCACCTGCCGCAGGTTGTTGTAGACATCCAGGTCCCGCTGGCCCTGGAGGAAGAGGCCGACCAAGCGCTGGGCGACTGGCAGGTTTCCCTGGGCCACAGCGATGTGCAGAGCCCTGCAGGCAGAGGGGAGGGAGAGACCGTCACTGAGACTGGGCCTGCCTTGGGCAGGGCCTGGACTTGACCTGCTGAGGTCTCTGCCAGCTCTAGCATCCTCAGGGCCCCCTGCTCCCCAGAAAGTTCCTCCCACCTCCTCCAGCCACAGTAATTCACCAGGCAGGTGCTGGCGAGAAGAGCAGGGGCAACAGTGTCACTGACCCCCCCCTCCCCACTGGGCCCTCGAGAGCAGCCGATGAAGCCCTGGGCAGGTGCCAGCTAGAACAGCAGGCGTGACAATGTCACTGAATCCCCAGCCTGCCCTGCTGGCGCTGCTTAGAATAAGCTCTGCAGTGTTAGCAAGGGGCCCTCCCCACCCCCAATGGCCCTGAGCCCCCACATCTTCCCCACCCCCAAGGCCCAGAAATTGGCCATCCAGCTCTCCCCTCCCTCTCATGCCCTGCTCCCCAGCAGCCTGTCACCCCAGCTCCCCACCTTCTTCCCTGGCTCTACTGCCCCTCAGCCCCAGCCCCTTTGCTGCCCCCCAGCGTGCAGGGCATTTCAGAGAATGGCTCCAGCAGCCAAGTTAAGCGAAAAGTCAATCTCTCATCAGCAAGGCGGGGGAGGGGCCGGTGCCCTCCATTTGGGGCTTCCAGTAAGAGCCCCTGGCCACCAGCTGACCCCCACTTCCTGCCTCCAATGGCTGCTCTCCATATCCACTGGCAGCTCCGGGCTGGGAGCTTCCCTGTGACAGTGCCCTCGCCAGCACCCCGCTGCTGCAAACCTCCCCCACAACAGCGCCCTGTCGCTGCCCAGCTGGGACCCCAGTGCTGCGAACTTCCCTCAGCAGTGCCCAGCCGGGCCGGAAATCCGCGTCCCTCCCCTTCCAGTAAGAAGTTTGAGCCTTGAGACGATGACGCAGGAAGAAAACGTCACCGAGGGGCGGGGTCAGGGGGCTCCACAGCTGGGTCGGGGCCGGGGATTCCCCCTGGCAGCCGGTTCGCGGTCGCTGTCGCCGGCGGGGTCCGCGCTGGGGCCCCGGGCGATTTAACCCCCCCCCCCCCACTTACGTGTCTCCATCCTCGTCCTGCTTGGTGGCCGTCGCGATGTCCGCCGCCAGCTGGGTCTGCAGGGGGCAGAGCAGGGGGTAGGGGGCGGCGGGGAGCCCCAGCAGGGGGGGCGGGGGCGCGGGGTGGAAGAAGGGGGCGCGCTCCGGGACCAGGAAGGGTCCGGCCAGACCTGCCGAAAGGGAAGTGGAGGGGTCAGTGAGGAGGGGCCCGCAGCTCCCGGGCTCCCCTCCCCCTCCGAGGCCCGTCGCGGGGGACCCAGGAGGCCGGGGGCGCCCCGGGTCCAGTCTTGGGGGGCGCGGGCTGGGCGCACCCACCTGGGTAGTAGGCAGCTGGCAGGCGGGGGTAGCCCACGGCCACGAAGGGGGGGCAGTAGCCGTTGCAAAAGGGGGGGCGCTGCCCCCCGTCGCTCTCCGTCTTGGGCACCTTGCCGGCTGGGGGCCCCTGTCGCTCCCCGCCCGGGCCCCGCACCGCGTAGCGGCGTTTGCGCAGGGGCAGCGAGGTCTCCGCTTTCCTGCCCCACTCGTCGGGGGGGCCCGGGCTCGGCGCCCCGGGGCGGGGAGGAGGCGTCCTTGTCGCAGGGGACGCGGGGCCTCCGAGACGGGGTACCCCGCTTCCCTGGCACCCGGGGGCGTCCCCCTTCCGCCACGTCCTCAGATCCACCGGCAGCTCCTCCGCCATGCCTCGGGCTCCTGGGTCCTCTGCCCCCCCCGCCGGGGGGTCACACGCTCGGGCTCCTGAGTCCTTTCCCGGGGGGGGGTCACACGCTCAGGGGCCTGGGTCCTTTGTCCCCCGGGGGGTCACACACTCCGGCTCCTGGGTCCTTTCCCCGGGGGGGGGGGGTCACACGCTCGGGCTCCTGGGTCTTTTGCCCCCCGGAGGGGGGGTGTCACACACTCCGGCTCCTGGGTCCTTTCCCCGGGGGGGGGGTCACACGCTCGGGGTCCTGGGTCCTTTCCCCGGGGGGGTCACAAGTTCGGGGCTCCTGGGTCCTTTCCCCGGAGGGGGTCACAAGTTCGGGGCTCCTGGGTCCTTTGCCCCCCAGGGGGGTCACACACTCCGGCTCCTGAGTCCTTTCCTCCGGGGGGGGGTCACACACTCCGGCTCCTGAGTCCTTTCCCCCGGGGGGTCACACGCTCGGGCTCCTGGGTCTTTTGCCCCCCGGAGGGGGGGTGTCACACACTCCGGCTCCTGGGTCCTTTCCCCGGGGGGGGGTCACACGCTCGGGGTCCTGGGTCCTTTCCCCGGGGGGGTCACAAGTTCGGGGCTCCTGGGTCCTTTGCCCCCCAGGGGGGTCACACACTCCGGCTCCTGAGTCCTTTCCTCCGGGGGGGGTCACACGCTCGGGCTCCTGAGTCCTTTCCCCCGGGGGGGGTCACACACTCCGGCTCCTGAGTCCTTTCCCCCGGGGGGGGTCACACGCTCGGGCTCCTCGGTCCTTTCCCCGGGGGGGGTCACACGCTCGGGCTCCTCGGTCCTTTCCCCGGGGGGGTCACACGCTCGGGCTCCTGGGTCCTTTCCCCGGGGGGGTCACACGCTCGGGCTCCTGGGTCCTTTCCTCCGGGGGGGTCACACGCTCGGGCTCCTGGGTCCTTTCCCCGGGGGGGTCACACGCTCGGGCTCCTGGGTCCTTTCCCCGGGGGGTCACACGCTCGGGCTCCTGGGTCCTTTCCCGGGGGGGGAGGGTCACCAAGCGAGCCCGGCTCCGTCCGTTTGCAGCCGCATCCTGAGCCGGAGAGGGGGCGGCCCGGCTGCCCGCAGCCCCCGTCTAAGGCCGGGGAGGCGGCGGCAGAGGACTGGCCGCCGGGACTTCCCCCGCCGCTCAGCTGAACTCAGGGACTTTCAGCCCCCTCCCCCCGGGCAGGGGCGGGGAGTTACGGCCCGGCCCCGCCCCGGCAGAGGGGAGCCCCGGCGCCCTGGCCCTGCTTTCCCGGACTCTCCCCCACCGGAAACGGCCCGCAGGGGGGGGGAGGGAACGCCCCGGGCTCGGCGGGGGGGTTAACTCCTCGCCCCCCCCGCACGGAGAGACTCCCTGGCTCCGCCGCCTGGCCCAGACCCAGGCCCGCGGTTGTTGCTTGGGGGGAGGGGCTGGGGGAGTCAGCAGTGCCGGGAGCCGGGGGGGGGGGGCAGAGCGGGCAGGTCTGAGTCCCCGAAGCCCCCCCGTGACCATCCCTCACCCGGTCTCCCCAGAGGGCCCAGCCAGGCCCAGGGGGGGCAGCGTTCAGTCTCTTCTCCGAGCCTGCCCCCTGGCCCCATAGCGCCGGGGACAGCGGGGGGGGACGGGACTCAGCGACCCTGCTCCCCATCTCCCCCGGCAGTGACCCCCCCTCCTGCTCCCCATCTCCCCCGGCAGTGACCCCCACCCCTCCTGCTCCCCATCTCCCCCGGCAGTGACCCCCCCTCCTGCTCCCCATCTCCCCCGGCAGTGACCCCCACCCCTCCTGCTCCCCATCTCCCCCGGCAGTGACCCCCCCCCCTCCTACTCCCCATCTCCCCCGGCAGTGACCCCCACCCCTCCTGCTCCCCATCTCCCCCGGTAGTGACCCCCACCCCTCCTGCTCCCCATCTCCCCCGGCAGTGACCCCCACCCCTCCTGCTCCCCATCTCCCCCGGCAGTGACCCCCCCTCCTGCTCCCCATCTCCCCCGGTAGTGACCCCCACCCCTCCTACTCCCCATCTCCCCCGGTAGTGACCCCCACCCCTCCTGCTCCCCATCTCCCCCGGTAGTGACCCCCACCCCTCCTACTCCCCATCTCCCCCGGTAGTGACCCCCACCCCTCCTGCTCCCCATCTCCCCCGACAGTGACCCCCACCCCTCCTGCTCCCCCGACAGTGACCCCCACCCCTCCTGCTCCCCATCTCCCCCGGCAGTGACCCCCACCCCTCCCTGCTCCCCATGTCCCCCGGCAGTGACCCCCCTCCTGCTCCCCATCTCCCCCGGCAGTGACCCCCACCTCCTGCAGTGACCCCCACCCTTCCTGCTTCCCTGGCAGTGACCCCCACCCTTCCTGCTCCTGCTCCCCCGGCAGTGACCCCCTTTCCCTGGCAGTGACCCCCACCCTTCCTGCTCCCCCGGCAGTGACCCCCTTCCCCTGGCAGTGACCCCCACCCCTCCTGCTCCCCCAGCAGTGACTCCTGCCCTGCATCCCCTCCCCCAGCCAGATCCCTGTTTCAGGTGCAGGTGAGTGGGGGGGGGGGAGGAAGGGGGCTGCCCGCATTTCCTGGGATGGGGCAGGAGCTGTGTGGCTGCCCGCAGCCTCCTGCCCAGAGGGACACAACCCAGGCACCAACCTTTCCACTGTCTGTGCCTCTGCCCTGCTTCCTTTGTCCACGCAGCCCCCAGCCCCCCTTCTCCGCCCTGGAAGCAGGCTCCGGTTTCCCAGAAGCTCTGGGGTTGGAAAGTCCCCGACTCTTCTCCTGCATTCCCCACTGGGCGGGGAAAGGGGGGACAGGTGAAGCCAGGAGTGACCCGGAGAGGATGGGAGCTTGCCACAGAGCCCAAGAGGGTGCAACTGCACGGTGGGGGCGTGTGCAAGGCCCAGGTAGTGGAAATGTCAGTCTCCTGCAAGCGTGCAAAGATCACTAGTGAGCAGACCAGTGTGCAGGTGACCAGGGCCCCAGGATGGAGAATACCCCTTGTGTAGAAGCGTGCTAGTCCCGCCCCCCCGAGCTGGGGGTGAACCCGGGAGCCCTGGCTCCCGACCGCTGCTCTAACCCGCCTACCCCACTGCCCTCCCGGAGCCAGGCCTGGACCGCAGGAGCCGGGTCGCACCAACCCCGCGCCAAAGGCGGGTTCTCCTGGAGCAGTGGGGACACCTGGTGGTGAACTGTGGAAACGCGCCTTTGTCCTGGGCAGGGCCGGGCTTCGGTGGCAGCCGGCAGGGGGCGATGGCGCGAGCCGCAGCCAGACACCCCGCCCCGGACAGAGGAGGGCTCCTGTGGGGAGGGAGGCAGGTTGCGGTGTCTGAGGGGCGGAGGGGCAGAAAGCATGGGGGCGGGGCGTGCCAGAGGGGCCTCTGCTCCCCTACAGTGACCCAAACCCCTCTCCACTGCTCCCCTGCAGTGACCCTGCTCCCCTCTCCACTGCTCCCCTGCAGTGACCCAAACCCCTCTCCACTGCTCCCCTGCAGTGACCCTGCTCCCCTCTCCACTGCTCCCCTGCAGTGACCCAAACCCCTCTCCACCGCTCCCCTGCAGTGACCCTGCTCCCCTTTCCAGTGACCCTGCTCCCCTTTCCAGTGCTGCGCTGCAAGGACCTTGAGCCTAACTACTTCCTAGAGTCGGCAGGGGGCGCTGCGGAGCGGCCGGGAGGGCGGGGGAAGAGGCTCTTCCCTTCAGCCACTCGCTCTGCGATTCCGCGCTGATGTGCGGCTCGAGCCCCCCCCCCCCATCGCCCCGCCCGCCCCCTGCTGTTCCCCAGCGAGCCCCCCCATCGCCCCGCCCGCCCCCTGCTGCCCCCCATCGCCCCCCCATCGCCCCGCCCGCCCCCTGCTGCTCCCCAGCGATTCCCCCATCGCCCCGCCCGTCCCCCCCAGCTCCTTCCAGCGAGCCCCCCATCGCTCCGCCCGCCCCCTGCTGCTCCCCAGCGAGCCCCCCATCGCCCCGCCCGTCCCCTGCTCCTTCCAGCGAGCCCCCCATCGCCCCGGCCGCCCCCTGCTGCCCCCCATCGCCCCCCCATCGCCCCGCCCGCCCCCTGCTGCTCCCCAGCGAGCCCCCCATCGCCCCGCCCGTCCCCTGCTGCTCCCCAGCGAGCCCCCCATCGCCCCGCCCGTTCCCCTGCTGCTCCCCAGCGAGCCCCCCATCGCCCCGGCCGCCCCCTGCTGCCCCCCATCGCCCCCCCATCGCCCCGCCCGCCCCCTGCTGCTCCCCAGCGAGCCCCCCATCGCCCCGCCCGTCCCCTGCTGCTCCCCAGCGAGCCCCCCATCGCCCCGCCCGTCCCCTGCTGCTCCCCAGCGAGCCCCCCATCGCCCCGCCCGCCCCCTGCTGCTCCCCAGCGAGCCCCCCCATCGCCCCGCCCCCCTGCCCCCTGCTGCTTCCCAGCGAGCCCCCCATCGCCCCGCCCGCCCCCTGCTGCTCCCCAGCGAGCCCCCCCATCGCCCCGCCCGCCCCCTGCTGCTCCCCAGCGAGCCCCCCCATCGCCCCGCCCGCCCCCTGCTGCTTCCCAGCGAGCCCCCCATCGCCCCGCCCGCCCCCCCCCCCCCCCGCCCGCCCCCTGCTGCTTCCCAGCGAGCCCCCCATCGCCCCGCCCGCCCCCTGCTGCTCCCCAGCGAGCCCCCCCCCCCATCGCCCCCCCCGCCCGCCCCCTGCTGCTTCCCAGCGAGCCCCCCATCGCCCCGCCCGCCCCCTGTGCTCCCCAGCGAGCCCCCCATCGCCCCGCCCGCCCCCTGCTGCTTCCCAGCGAGCCCCCCATCGCCCCGCCCGTCCCCTGCTCCTTCCAGCGAGCCCCCCATCGCCCCGCCCGCCCCCTGCTGCTTCCCAGCGAGCCCCCCATCACCCCGCCCGCCCCCTGCTGCTCCCCAGCGAGCCCCCCATCGCCCCGCCCGCCCCCTGCTGCTTCCCAGCGAGCCCCCCATCGCCCCGCCCGCCCCCTGCTGCTCCCCAGCGAGCCGCCTGTGACCGACGGGCACGGGGTTCGCGTCACCCCGAGAAGGGAGGCGCGTCCCGTCCGGCCCCGCCCCGCGGGGGAGGGAGCCGGGTAGGAGACTGGCGGACCGAGGCACCGACCGCCCGCCGCAGCCAGAGGAGCCTCATCTCCCCCCTGGCCTCGGTGAGACGCCGCCGCCTCCCGGGTTCGCTCCCCTGCTCTCGGGGGCCGAAAGGGGCCCAGTGGTTAGAGCAGGGTGGGGGCGGGAGGAGCCAGGACTCCTGGGTTCTGTGCTTGTTCTGGGAGGGGAGCCGTGCCTAGTGGTTAGAACAGGGCGGCATTGAGAGACAGGATTGCTGGGTTCTCTTCCCAGCTCTGGAAGGGGAGTGGGGCCTAGTGGTTAGAACAGGGCGGCATTGAGAGACAGGATTCCTGGGTTCTCTTCCCAGCTCTGGAAGGAGAGTGGGGCCTAGTGGTTAGAACAGGGAGGCATTGGGAGCCAGGATTGCTGGGTTCTCTTCCCAGCTCTGGAAGGGGAGTGGGGCCTAGTGGTTAGAACAGGGCGGCATTGGGAGCCAGGATTGCTGGGTTCTCTTCCCAGTTCTGGAAGGGGAGTGGGGCCTAGTGGTTAGAACAGGGTGGCATTGGGAGCCAGGATTGCTGGGTTCTCTTCCCAGCTCTGGAAGGGGAGTGGGGCCTAGTGGTTAGAACAGGGCGGCATTGGGAGCCAGGATTGCTGGGTTCTCTTCCTGGTGGGGCGGAGGAGCAGTGCTTAGAGCAGGATGAGTGTAGGTGGGTTGGGAGCCAGGACTCCTGAGTTCACTCCCTGGCTCTGGGAGGGGAGCAGTGCCTAGTGGTTAGAGTAGGACCGGGGGCAGAGGGAGCCAGGACTCCTGGCTCTGGAAGGGGTGTGGGGCCTAATGGTTAGGACAGGAGCAGGGCTGGGAGGCAGGACTCCTGCGGTTTGGCCCCTTCATGCCCAGGGGGCTCCCCTGAGGTGTTTCCCGGGAAACCTGCTGGGCTGGGCACCGGGCACCTGCCTCTCCAGCCACATTCCAGCATCTGGTGAGTCAGGGCCAGACGGGTTCCACCGCTGCCGCCCCCACAGCCTGCGCTGGTCCCGCCCCGGGCAGCCAGAGGAGCTGGGCCAGGCCCCAGCGAGGGACTCACAAGAGTCTTCTCTCTCCACAGCCTGTGACCCTCCCGGAGGATGGGGGGGCCTCGTTTCTGGGACACCCCATTTACGGGGCTTCTGTTTGCAGGTGAACCACAGAACAGTGTGTAGGAGGAGCCGGGGGTTGAGGGGCACCGGCAGGGCTGGGGAGCGGGAGCGAGGGGCACCGGCAGGGTCGGGGGGTGCAAGTCAGGAGTGAGGGGCACCAGCAGGGCTGGGAGGTGCAGGGTGGGGATGAGGGGCACCGGCAGGGCCGGGGGGTACGGGGCAGGAGTGAGGGGCACCGGCAGGCCTGGGGGGTGCGGGGAGGAGTGAGGGGCACCGGCAGGGTCGGGGGGTACGGGGCAGGAGTGAGGGGCACCGGCAGGGTCGGGGGTGCGGGGAGGAGTGAGGGGCACCGGCAGGGTCGGGGGGTGCAGGACGGGAGGGAGGGGCGCCGGCAGGGCTGGGAGGTGCAGGGTGGGGGGCACCGGCAGGGCTGGGAGGTGCAGGGTGGGGGGCACCGGCAGGGTCGGGGGGTGGGGGTGGGGGGCGCTGGGAGGTGCAGGGTGGGGGTGGGGGTGGGGGGCACCGTCAGGGCTGGGGGGTGCAGGGTGGGGGTGGGGGTGAGGGGCACCGGCAGGGCTGGGAGGTGCAGGGTGGGGGTGGGGGGCACCGGCAGGGTCGGGGGGTGCAGGGTGGGGGTGGGGGTGAGGGGCACCGGCAGGGCCGGGGGATGCGGGGCAGGAGTGAGGGGCGCCGGGGGGGCTGGGGGCAGGAGCGAGGGCATTTTGACCACCCCTCTGTCTCTCCGGGCCCACGCCGCAGGCTGTCTCCTGTTGTGCCGGGGCCCCTGCTCCGTGGTTTGCCCCTTGGTGGTGCGTGTGGCCCCGGAGGCGCCCGTGGCGGGGCAGAATGTCACTCTCTCCGTGGAGGTCGGCCAGGAGCCGCTGCGGCACTTCGACTGGTACCGCGGGCGGCTGAGCGAAGGCAGCACCCGCATCTTCAGCTACTTCCCAGGGCAGGAGCGACCCCAGCGCAATGGGGTGCAGTTCACAGGCCGCGAGGTCGGCTTCCCCAACGGGTCCTTGCTCCTGCGGAACGCCCAGGCCAACGACAGCGGCACCTACCGGGTTGCCCTGCAGCTGGTGCCGCAGGGCAGCGAGAGGGGCATCGTGGAGCTGCGGGTGAGCGGTGAGTGGCCCTTGGCGGGACGGGCTGAGGAGCAGGGAGGGCAAAGGAGGCAGGATGGGAAGGGAAATGCGGGGGAGGGGGCCTGCGGCCGGGCGGGCTCCTGGGGTGAGGCGACCCCGGGCGCGGCCTGGCAGGACGCTGGGCCCTCTTGCAGCCAGGCAGGAAGCAGGTTGCGTCCTCTGGCATCTTGCAAGAGCGGGAAACACCCGCGATCCTGCGCCAAGCTCCCAGTCGGGGGTTGGCCTCAGTGCGTGGGCAGGGGTAGCCCGAGGCACCCGGCACCCTGGGTCCCCAGCGCTCATGGGCAGGGCCTTGCCATGGCGCCCGGCCGGCCACGTTCATGAGCCAAGCGCTGGCAGCTGCCCCTGTGCGCCGGGTCTGGGCGTGGCGGCCAGAGCCTGGAACCCGCAGCCTGGTGAGGCTCGTGGCCACTGCTTCCATGGGCTGCAGGGCGCGGGGGGCTGGCCAGGCACTTCCATGCGTGAGGCCCAGCAGGCTCTGGGGCTGAGCCGGTGTTCCCTCTAAGACGCGCGCTTGCACGGGCAGCGCCAGGAACACGAGGCGAGCCCCCCTCCTCGGCCGAGTGCCACCTGCCAGCAGAGAGACCCGGAACGGGCCTAGGGCAGGCAGCCGCCGCAGGAGCGCGCCCCACGGGTCCCAGTGCACTGGGGCAGCGGTCTCCAGCGGCGGGAACCTCTCCGAGAACACCCCCGGATCAGCGGCTGAGACCCTCTCATCTCTGGCCGCCTCGCGTGCCTGGAAAACTCCTCCGCCCTCCCCTGTTCTCTGCCCTCCGCCCTCCCCTCTGCACCTCCCCCCGTCCTCCCCTCCGCTCCCCCCCGTCCTCCCCTCCGCTCTCTGCTCCCCCCTGTCCTCCCCTCTGCTCCCCCCCGTCCTCCCCTCCACTCTCTGCTCCCCCCTCTGTCCTCCCCTCTGCTCTCCATCCTTCCCTCTGCTCCCCCCTCCGCCCTCCCCTCTGCACCTCCCCCCGTCCTCCCCTCCGCTCTCTGCTCCCCCCTGTCCTCCCCTCTGCTCCCCCCTCCCCTCTGCACCTCCCCCCGTCCTCCCCTCCGCTCTCTGCTCCCCCCTGTCCTCCCCTCTGCTTCCCCCTCCGCCCTCTGGTCCCGCCCTCTGGCTCTGAGCCCCCTGCCGGCTCCCCCCGTGGCGGGAGCCCCCGACCCGCCAGAGGCGAGCCCCCTGCCGGCTCCCCCCCCCCCCCCGCCCTCTGGTTCTGAGCCCCCTGCCGGCTCCCCCCCCCCCGCCCTCTGGCTCTGAGCCCCCTGCCGGCTCCCCCCGTGGCGGGAGCCCCCGACCCGCCAGAGGCGACCCCCCCCCCCGCCCTCTGGCTCTGAGCCCCCTGCCGGCTCCCCCCGTGGCGGGAGCCCCCGACCCGCCAGAGGCGACCCCCCCCGCCCTCTGGCTCTGAGCCCCCTGCTGGCTCCCCCCGTGGCGGGAGCCCCCCACCCGCCCTCTGGCTCTAAGCCCCCTGCTGGCTCCCCCCGCCCTCTGGCTCTGAGCCCCCTGCTGGCTCCCCCCGTGGCGGGAGCCCCCGACCCGCCAGAGGCGCCCCCGCCGGCCGCTGGAGAGGAAGGTTTCTTGGTTCGTGGAGACGCGGCGCAGGCTCGGTGCTGACGCAGGAGCCGGGGCGGAGCCTCGTCCTCGTGCGGGGGAGGGGCCTGCCCTGGCGGGGCGGGGCGCGGCTGCCCGGCACCCTGGTTCGGACGCGGGACGCCAGCGGAGGCGGTCGATGAAGCGGGATGGAAACCCCCCCGCGCGCCGGTTCGAATCCCCGCTGGTCCGCGCCGGGACGCGGGAGTTCGGACTAAACCCTCGGTCCGAACTAACGTTACCCCAGAGCAGACACCCCCCACGCCACACCCAGCGCCCGCAGCAGCTTCCCTCTGCCCGGGCAGGGACGCCCCCAGCCCCATGGGAGCAGGCGCGGGCGGGTCTCGGGGGCAGTGCCGCTGCTGGGTGCACGGTGGCCCCGTCCGAACAGGCGGCCAAGCTGCACGAGACAAACCCCTCTGCTCAAGGATGGAAGGGAGGCCCGTCCCCTGATCCTCGGCCCCCAGCCCCCGGCCCCTGATCCCCGTCCCCCAGCCCCCGACCCCCGGCTCCTGATCCTCGGCCCCCACCCCCAGCCCCCGACCCCCGGCTCCTGATCCTCGGCCCCCAGCCCCCGGCCCCTGATCCCCGTCCCCCAGCCCCCGACCCCCGGCTCCTGATCCTCGGCCCCCACCCCCAGCCCCCGACCCCCGGCTCCTGATCCTCGGCCCCCAGCCCCCGGCCCCTGATCCCCGTCCCCCAGCTCCTGATCCTCGGCCCCCAGCCCCCGACCCCCGGCCCCTGATCCCCGGCCCCCAGCCCCCGACCCCCGGCTCCTGATCCTCGGCCCCCCGGCCCCTGATCCCCGGCCCCCAGCCCCCGACCCCCGGCTCCTGATCCTCGGCCCCCAGCCCCCGGCCCCTGATCCCCGGCCCCTGATCCCCGTCCCCCAGCCCCCGACCCCCGGCTCCTGATCCCCGTCCCCCAGCCTCCGGCCCCTGATCCCCGGCCCCCGACTCCCGGCTCCTGATCCCCGTCCCCCAGCCTCCGGCCCCTGATCCCCGGCCCCCGGCTCCTGATCCCCAGCCCCCGACCCCCGGCTCCTGATCCCCGGCCCCCAGCCCCTGGCCGGCCCTGTGCCGCTCGCACTCGGAGCCCCTTGCAGAGCCTCAGCTCCAGGGGCGGCTCGGTTGCAGACCAGCAGCCCCAGCCTGGGGCATCGGGCGCCTTTCCCTGGAGCAGGGCTGTGGCCCAGGCAGCGGTAGCGGGTCCGCTCTGCACCCAGGCCCAGTGCTCAGCCGCCAGAGACGAATGGGGGCCGGGCCCAGCCACTCCCCTGCTGCGAGCCACGGGGGCCAGCGAGCTGCCTGGCTCTCCTGGGGTAGACCCATAGAGCACTAGGCCTGGCAGGGACCTCGAGAGCCAGCGAGTCCAGGCCCCGGCCCCCATGGCAGGACCCAGCACCGACTAGACCAGCCCTGAGAGACATTTATCCAACCTGCTCCTGAACATCCCCAGAGACGGGGATTCCACAGCCTCCCTGGGCAACTTATCCCAGGGTTTGACCCCCCTGACAGGCAGGAACTTTTCCCTAATGTCCAACCTAAACCTCCCTGGCTGCAGTTTAAGCCCATTGCTGCCCCATTCCTGCCAGGGACTGCCTCAGAGCCCCCCAGCCCCACTGGTACCCTATGGCCCCCCATTCCTGCCAGGGACTGCCTCAGAGCCCCCCAAGCCCCACTGGTACCTTATGCCCCCCCCCATTCCTGCCAGGGACTGCCTCAGAGCCCCTCAGCCCCACTGGTACCTTATGGCCCCTCCATTCCTGCCAGGGACTGCCTCAGAGCCCCCCAAGCCCCACTGGTACCTTATGCCCCCCCATTCCTGCCAGGGACTGCCTCAGAGCCCCCCAGCACCACTGGTACCCTATGCCCCCCCATTCCTGCCAGGGACTGCCTCAGAGCCCCCCAGCACCACTGGTACCCTATGACCCCCATTCCTGCCAGGGACTGCCTCAGAGCCCCCCAAGCCCCACTGGTACCTTATGCCCCCCCATTCCTGCCAGGGACTGCCTCAGAGCCCCCCAGCACCACTGGTACCCTATGCCCCCCCATTCCTGCCAGGGACTGCCTCAGAGCCCCCCAGCACCACTGGTACCCTATGCCCCCCCATTCCTGCCAGGGACTGCCTCAGAGCCCCCCAGCACCACTGGTACCCTATGCCCCCCCATTCCTGCCAGGGACTGCCTCAGAGCCCCCCAGCCCCACTGGTACCTTATGCCCCCCCCATTCCTGCCAGGGACTGCCTCAGAGCCCCCCAAGCCCCACTGGTACCTTATGCCCCCCCCCATTCCTGCCAGGGACTGCCTCAGAGCCCCCCAGCACCACTGGTACCCTATGCCCCCCCATTCCTGCCAGGGACTGCCTCAGAGCCCCCTCAATGCCACAGGTACCATATGGCCCCCCCATTCCTGCCAGGGACTGCCTCAGAGTCCTCCCCCCCCCCCCAAGGTACCCATCCCGCTCTCCATCCCCTCATGGCTCTCTCGAGACTCCCAATATCTCCATAGACTGCCCCAGGGACCCCAACCTTTCAACCTCCAGGGGATCCAGCGTGTGACCCTCCCCCAACCACACTAGCCCCCCACAGCTCCTAGCCCAGGACTCAGAGGCCCTCCATCACCCCCCACATCTGACCCAAGACCCAGCGTCCCGCTAACCACTCCCAATGTCTCTTCCTTGCAGCCCCGGCGAGCACCCTGGGCCCGCAGACACCGCCGGGCCCAGGCACGCCGCCCCCCCCAGCGTCGGCAGCTCCCAGCACCCCACAGATCCTGGGCTGGGTCGTGGCAGGGGTTGTGGTCGGCGTTTTGCTGACGGTCGCTCTTGGGGCTGCGCTCATTTACCACCTTGTCCTGCGGCGCTCAGACCTGGCCCTGGGGTGAGCAGGGCACAGCACGCCGGGGGGCAGTAAGGACCGGGGGGCAGTGGGGCTGGCTGGTCAGAACAGTAAGGGCCGGGGGGGAGTGGGGCTGGCTGGTCAGAGCAGTAAGGGCCGGGGGGGAGTGGGGCTGGCTGGTCAGAGCAGTAAGGGCCGGGGGGGAGTGGGGCTGGCTGGTCAGAGCAGTAAGGGCCGGGGGGGCAGTGGGGCTGGCTGGTCAGAGCAGTAAGGGCCGGGGGGGCAGTGGGGCTGGCTGGTCAGAGCAGTATGGGCCGGGGGGCAGTGGGGCTGGCTGGTCAGAGCAGTAAGGGCCAGAGGGGCAGTGGGGCTGGCTGGTCAGAGCAGTAAGGGCCGGAGGGGCAGTGGGGCTGGCTGGTCAGAGCAGTAAGGGCCGGGGGGGCAGTGGGGCTGGCTGGTCAGAGCAGTAAGGGCCGGGGGGCAGTGGGGCTGGCTGGTCAGAGCAGTAAGGGCCGGAGGGGCAGTGGGGCTGGCTGGTCAGAGCAGTAAGGGCCGGGGGGGCAGTGGGGCTGGCTGGTCAGAGCAGTAAGGGCCGGGGGGGCAGTGGGGCTGGCTGGTCAGAGCAGTAAGGGCCGGGGGGGCAGTGGGGCTGGCTGGTCAGAGCAGTAAGGGCCGGGGGGGCAGTGGGGCTGGCTGGTCAGAGCAGTAAGGGCTGGGGGGGCAGTGGGGCTGGCTGGTCGGAGCAGTAAGGGCCGGGGGGGCAGTGGGGCTGGCGGGTTGGAGCAGTAAGGGCCGGAGGGGCAGTGGGGCTGGCGGGTTGGAGCAGTAAGGGCCGGGGGGGCAGTGGGGCTGGCTGGTTGGAGCAGTAAGGGCCGGAGGGGCAGTGGGGCTGGCGGGTTGGAGCAGTAAGGGCTGGGGGGGCAGTGGGGCTGGCTGGTCAGAGCAGTAAGGGCCGGGGGGGCAGTGGGGCTGGCTGGTCAGAGCAGTAAGGGCCGGGGGGGCAGTGGGGCTGGCTGGTTGGAGCAGTAAGGGCCGGGGGGGCAGTGGGGCTGGCGGGTTGGAGCAGTAAGGGCCGGAGGGGCAGTGGGGCTGGCTGGTTGGAGCAGTAAGGGCCGGGGGGGCAGTGGGGCTGGCTGGTCGGAGCAGTAAGGGCTGGGGGGGCAGTGGGGCTGGCTGGTCAGAGCAGTAAGGGCCGGGGGGGCAGTGGGGCTGGCTGGTCAGAGCAGTAAGGGCCGGGGGGGCAGTGGGGCTGGCTGGTTGGAGCAGTAAGGGCCGGGGGGGCAGTGGGGCTGGTGGGTTGGAGCAGTAAGGGCCGGAGGGGCAGTGGGGCTGGCTGGTTGGAGCAGTAAGGGCCGGGGGGGCAGTGGGGCTGGCTGGTTGGAGCAGTAAGGGCCGGGGGGGCAGTGGGGCTGGCGGGTTGGAGCAGTAAGGGCTGGGGGGGCAGTGGGGCTGGCTGGTCAGAGCAGTAAGGGCCGGGGGGGCAGTGGGGCTGGCGGGTTGGAGCAGTAAGGGCCGGAGGGGCAGTGGGGCTGGTGGGTTGGAGCAGTAAGGGCCGGAGGGGCAGTGGGGCTGGCTGGTTGGAGCAGTAAGGGCCGGGGGGGCAGTGGGGCTGGCTGGTTGGAGCAGTAAGGGCCGGGGGGGCAGTGGGGCTGGCGGGTTGGAGCAGTAAGGGCTGGGGGGGCAGTGGGGCTGGCTGGTCAGAGCAGTAAGGGCCGGGGGGGCAGTGGGGCTGGCGGGTTGGAGCAGTAAGGGCCGGAGGGGCAGTGGGGCTGGCGGGTTGGAGCAGTAAGGGCTGGGGGGGCAGTGGGGCTGGCTGGTTGGAGCAGTAAGGGCCGGGGGGGCAGTGGGGCTGGCTGGTTGGAGCAGTAAGGGCTGGGGGGGCAGTGGGGCTGGCTGGTCAGAGCAGTAAGGGCCGGGGGGGCAGTGGGGCTAGTGGGTCGGAGCAGTAAGGGCCGGGGGGCAGTGGGGCTGGCTGGTCAGAGCTGTAAGGGCCGGGGGGGAGTGGGGCTGGCTGGTCAGAGCAGTAAGGGCCGGGGGGGCAGTGGGGCTGGCTGGTCAGAGCAGTAAGGGCCGGGGTCCAGACCCCTGGGTTCTCAGCTGTGTGTGGGGCAGGCTGGTGTGGGGTAGAAGTGGGGCTGGGCCCGGACTCCTGGGTTCTGTCAGCTGTGTGTGGGGCAGGCTGGTGTGGGGTAGAAGTGGGGCTGGGCCCGGACTCCTGGGTTCTCTCAGCTGTGTGTGGGGCAGGCTGGTGTGGGGTAGAAGTGGGGCTGGGCCCGGACTCCTGGGTTCTCTCAGCTGTGTGTGGGGCAGGCTGGTGTGGGGTAGAAGTGGGGCTGGGCCCGGACTCCTGGGTTCTCTCAGCTGTGTGTGGGGCTGGCTGGTGTGGGGTAGAAGTGGGGCTGGGCCCGGACTCCTGGGTTCTCTCAGCTGTGTGTGGGGCTGGCTGGTGTGGGTAGAAGTGGGGCTGGGCCCAGACCCCTGGGTTCTCTCAGCTGTGTGTGGGGCAGGCTGGTGTGGGTAGAAGTGGGGCTGGGCCCGGACTCCTGGGTTCTCTCAGCTGTGTGTGGGGCAGGCTGGTGTGGGGTAGAAGTGGGGCTGGGCCCGGACTCCTGGGTTCTCTCAGCTGTGTGTGGGGCAGGCTGGTGTGGGGTAGAAGTGGGGCTGGGCCCGGACTCCTGGGTTCTCTCAGCTGTGTGTGGGGCAGGCTGGTGTGGGTAGAAGTGGGGCTGGGCCCGGACCCCTGGGTTCTCTCAGCTGTGTGTGGGGCAGGCTGGTGTGGGTAGAAGTGGGGCTGGGCCCGGACCCCTGGGTTCTCTCAGCTGTGTGTGGGGCAGGCTGGTGTGGGTAGAAGTGGGGCTGGGCCCGGACCCCTGGGTTCTCTCAGCTGTGTGTGGGGCTGGCTGGTGTGGGTAGAAGTGGGGCTGGGCCCGGACCCCTGGGTTCTCTCAGCTGTGTGTGGGGCAGGCTGGTGTGGGTAGAAGTGGGGCTGGGCCCGGACTCCTGGGTTCTCTCAGCTGTGTGTGGGGCAGGCTGGTGTGGGTAGAAGTGGGGCTGGGCCCGGACTCCTGGGTTCTCTCAGCTGTGTGTGGGGCTGGCTGGTGTGGGGTAGAAGTGGGGCTGGGCCCGGACCCCTGGGTTCTCTCAGCTGTGTGTGGGGCTGGCTGGTGTGGGGTAGAAGTGGGGCTGGGCCCGGACTCCTGGGTTCTCTCAGCTGTGTGTGGGGCTGGCTGGTGTGGGGTAGAAGTGGGGCTGGGCCCGGACCCCTGGGTTCTCTCAGCTGTGTGTGGGGCTGGCTGGTGTGGGTAGAAGTGGGGCTGGGCCCGGACTCCTGGGTTCTCTCAGCTGTGTGTGGGGCTGGCTGGTGTGGGGTAGAAGTGGGGCTGGGCCCGGACCCCTGGGTTCTCTCAGCTGTGTGTGGGGCAGGCTGGTGTGGGTAGAAGTGGGGCTGGGCCCGGACCCCTGGGTTCTCAGCTGTGTGTGGGGCAGGCTGGTGTGGGGTAGAAGTGGGGCTGGGCCCGGACTCCTGGGTTCTCTCAGCTGTGTGTGGGGCAGGCTGGTGTCGGGTAGAAGTGGGGCTGGGCCCGGACTCCTGGGTTCTCTCAGCTGTGTGTGGGGCAGGCTGGTGTGGGGTAGAAGTGGGGCTGGGCCCGGACCCCTGGGTTCTCAGCTGTGTGTGGGGCAGGCTGGTGTGGGTAGAAGTGGGGCTGGGCCCGGACTCCTGGGTTCTCTCAGCTGTGTGTGGGGCAGGCTGGTGTGGGTAGAAGTGGGGCTGGGCCCGGACCCCTGGGTTCTCAGCTGTGTGTGGGGCAGGCTGGTGTGGGTAGAAGTGGGGCTGGGCCCGGACTCCTGGGTTCTCTCAGCTGTGTGTGGGGCTGGCTGGTGTGGGTAGAAGTGGGGCTGGGCCCGGACCCCTGGGTTCTCAGCTGTGTGTGGGGCAGGCTGGTGTGGGTAGAAGTGGGGCTGGGCCCGGACTCCTGGGTTCTCTCAGCTGTGTGTGGGGCAGGCTGGTGTGGGGTAGAAGTGGGGCTGGGCCCGGACTCCTGGGTTCTCTCAGCTGTGTGTGGGGCAGGCTGGTATGGGGTAGAAGTGGGGCTGGGCCCGGACTCCTGGGTTCTCTCAGCTGTGTGTGGGGCAGGCTGGTGTGGGTAGAAGTGGGGCTGGGCCCGGACTCCTGGGTTCTCTCAGCTGTGTGTGGGGCTGGCTGGTGTGGGGTAGAAGTGGGGCTGGGCCCGGACTCCAGGGTTCTCTCAGCTGTGTGTGGGGCTGGCTGGTGTGGGGTAGGAGTGGGGCTGGGCCCGGACTCCTGGGTTCTTTTCTCCTGGTGATGGGGCCCGTGTCGTGTTTAGCTCCGCAGGGAAGCCGGATCCCAGAGGGAAGAAACCCCCCAGGTCAGCCAGGGGTGAGTCTCAGCCCCCCTGGGGGGTGGGGGCCGGGCCGAGTGCCCAGACTCCTGGCTTCCATCTCCCCTTCTCTCCCCAGATGACACGGAGCCGATTTACGAGGTGATGGAGTCGCCGCTGGAGCTGCCCCAGCCTGAGGGGAGAAGGGGCAGCTCCGAGCCCCAAGTGCCCCCGGTGAGTAAGGCAGGGCCAGCCCCTGCCCCAGCCCCGATGGGCACCAGGTACCCCTCTCCCCAGCCCCCACAGAGCCTGTGGGTCGGAGCCTCTCCCCGGGGCTTGTCCCCTTGCCAGAGGGAGGGTCCCCTGCAGGTTATAACGATCTCTCCCGTCTGTCTGTCTGTCTTGCAGTCCATCCCTGCGCCCCCCCGGCCAGACCCCAACTACACGGTAAGCGCCTCCAGCCGAGCCTGGGGGGCAGGCCCGTGTGTCTGGGACCCTCTCGCGCCGGCCTGCCCCTAACGGCCCCTCTCCCGGCAGGAGCTGCTGCAGCGAGCCGAGTCTGTCTACACACAGATGCAGAGGTGACGTCTGGCGCCCCGTTGTGACGTGCCTGGAGCGCAGACCCCCCCACGGAGAAGTGCCTGGGGGCGCCCAGGCTGCGGGGAACCCCCCACGGAGAATTGCCTGGGGGTGCCCAGGCTGCAGGGAACCCCCCACAGAGAATTGCCTGGGGGTGCCCAGGCTGCGGGGAACCCCCCACGGAGAATTGCCTGGGGGCGCCCAGGCTGCGGGGAACCCCCCACGGAGAATTGCCTGGGGGTGCCCAGCCTGCGGGGAACCCCCCATAGAGAATTGCCTGGGGGCGCCCAGGCTGCGGGGAACCCCCCATAGAGAATTGTCTGGGGGTGCCCAGGCTGCAGGGAACCCCCCACGGAGAATTGCCTGGGGGCGCCCAGGCTGCGGGGAACCCCCCACGGAGAATTGCCTGGGAGTGCCCAGGCTGCGGGGAACCCCCCACGGAGAATTGCCTGGGGGCGCCCAGGCTGCGGGGAACCCCCCATGGAGAATTGCCTGGGGGCGCCCAGGCTGCGGGGAACCCCCCATAGAGAATTACCTGGGGGTGCCCAGGCTGCAGGGAACCCCCCATAGAGAATTGTCTGGGGGTGCCCGGGCTGCGGGGAACCCCCATAGAGAATTGTCTGGGGGCGCTCAGGCTGCGGGGAACCCCCCATAGAGAATTGCCTGGGGGTGCCCAGGCTGTGGGGAACCCCCCATGGAGAATTGCCTGGGGGTGCCCAGGCTGCGGGGAACCCCCCATGGAGAATTACCTGGGGGTGCCCAGGCTGCGGGGAACCCCCCGTAGAGAATTGTCTGGGGGTGCCCAGGCTGCGGGGAACCCCCACGGAGAATTGCCGGGGGGCGCCCAGGCTGCGGGGAACCCCCCGTAGAGAATTGCCTGGGGGTGCCCAGGCTGCGGGGAACCCCCCACGGAGAAGTGCCTGGGGGCGCCCAGGCTGCGGGGAACCCCCCACGGAGAATTGCCTGGGGGCGCCCAGGCTGCGGGGAACCCCCCACGGAGAATTGCCTGGGGGTGCCCAGGCTGCGGGGAACCCCCCATAGAGAATTGCCTGGGGGTGCCCAGGCTGCGGGGAACCCCCCACGGAGAATTGCCTGGGGGTGCCCAGGCTGCGGGGAACCCCCCACGGAGAATTGCCTGGGGGCGCCCAGGCTGCGGGGAACCCCCCATAGAGAATTGCCTGGGGGTGCCCAGCCTGCGGGGAACCCCCCACGGAGAATTGCCTGGGGGCGCCCAGGCTGCGGGGAACCCCCCACGGAGAATTGCCTGGGAGCTTTGGGGACCCTCCTTATGGGGAATGGCCTGGAGGGTGTTTCCTCCACCAAGGGAATCCCCCCTCCCCCCACTGAGCTCGCAAGCTGGATCCTCATTCCGGGGATTAAAATACCGCGGGCTTCATTTGCATGTTCCCGGGCGCCGCCATTTTTAAATGCCCGTAGTTCGAACTCCCTGCCCGCGGCTCCACGCGGCACGGACTGGGTACGACGTTACTCCTCCTGGCTGCTCCCCCCCAGGCCAGGATCCAGGCCCCGGGACTGGTCCTTCTGCAGCTGGGCCTCCGTTGCTTTCCCCTCTCTCTGCACAGCCCCACAAGGCTGCCTTCAGGAGTCGGGCGCAGGCCATCGCCCCGCCGATCCCTGGGGCGCAGACTCACCGGCCGATGCTGCAGCGCCCCACGACTCCCAGGAACCGCTTCGCTCTGCCTCCCGCACGTCTGGCTCTTTCTAGCCCCTTCCTTCTTCTGCGCCCTGTCACTCGCCGCTGGGAGCTCCATCCACGGGCTGCAGCGCATCCCACCGCTGACACCAGTGTGATGGCGCGTCGGGGTCCCCCAAACCCTGCGCCCCGTCACTCACTGCTGGAAGCTCCATCCACGGGCTGCAGCGCATCCCACCGCTGACACCAGTGTGACGGCGCGTCGGGGTCCCCCAAACCCTGCACCCCGTCACTCACTGCTGGAAGCTCCATCCACGGGGTGCAGCGCATCCCACCGCTGACACCAGTGTGACGGCGCGTCGGGGTCCCCCAAACCCTGCGCCCCGTCACTCACTGCTGGAAGCTCCATCCACGGGCTGCAGCGCATCCCACCGCTGACACCAGTGTGATGGCGCGTCGGGGTCCCCCAAACCCTGCGCCCCGTCACTCACTGCTGGAAGCTCCATCCACGGGCTGCAGCGCATCCCACCGCTGACACCAGTGTGACGGCGCGTCGGGGTCCCCCCAAACCCTGCACCCCGTCACTCACTGCTGGAAGCGCCATCCACGGGGTGCAGCGCATCCCACCGCTGACACCAGTGTGATGGCGCTTCGGGGTCCCCCCAAACCCTGCACCCCGTCTGCAGCAAGAACAGGCTCCGCCAGCCATTAGAACGGGGGGGAGGGGGACTATTGCTGCTCCAGGATGCAGCGCAGCACAGGAGTGGGGGGCTGGCAGCCTCAGCCCCCTTGGGCCAGGGGGACACAGGACCCGGAACCCCCAGCACTCAGCTCAGTCTCTTCTCTCCATGTTTGCCCAGCCAGCCTGCCCCTTCTCCAAACCACAGAGCACCCCTCCCCCAGGCAGCCCCCCTCCCTTGTTCACACCCCTCCCCCGGCCAGCTGAGAAACGTTGGCTGGTCTTTGGCTAAGTGCTGGTGGTCAGGGCGCCCGGCTGGGCCGTGCTACAGGCACCGGCCAGTAGGGGGACCCCCAGCCCGCACAGCGACCAGTGACTGCCCGGCAGGGGCCCAGGGCCACAGGACTGCAGAACCCCCCTCCCGTCCCCCCTTGTTACCTGCCCAGGCTGGGCCGGGTGTCTGGGCCGGTGCACGCGTGTGAGTCAGTGGGCGTCACGCAGCACGGCGCAGCCAGGCGGGAACGCCGGGGCACAGGGCAGACGCCCCCCACGTCACAGCTCCCCCCGGACAGCGCACTGAGGGGATGGGGGCAGCGTCGGGGGGCACAGGGCAGACGCCCCCCACCTCACAGCTCCCCCCCGGACAGCGCACTGAGGGGATGGGGGGCAGCGTCGGGGGGCACAGGGCAGACGCCCCCCACCTCACAGCTCCCCCCCGGACAGCGCACTGAGGGGATGGGGGGCAGCGTCGGGGGGCACAGGGCAGACGCCCCCCACGTCACAGCTCCTCCCCGGACAGCGCACTGAGGGGATGGGGGGCAGCGTCGGGGGGCACAGGGCAGACGCCCCCCACGTCACAGCTCCCCCCCGGACAGCGCACTGAGGGGATGGGGGGCAGCGTCGGGGGGCACAGGGCAGACGCCCCCCACGTCACAGCTCCCCCCCGGACAGCACACTGAGGGGATGGGGGGCAGCGTCGGGGGGCACAGGGCAGACGCCCCCCACGTCACAGCTCCCCCCCGGACAGCGCACTGAGGGGATGGGGGGCAGCGTCGGGGGGCACAGGGGAGACGCCCCCCACCTCACAGCTCCCCCCCAGACAGCGCACTGAGGGGATGGGGGGCAGCGTCGGGGGGCACAGGGGAGACGCCCCCCACGTCACAGCTCCCCCCCGGACAGCGCACTGAGGGGATGGGGGCAGCGTCGGGGGGCACAGGGCAGACGCTCCCCACGTCACAGCTCCGCCCCGGACAGCGCACTGAGGGGATGGGGGCAGCGTCGGGGGGCACAGGGCAGACGCTCCCCACGTCACAGCTCCGCCCCGGACAGCGCACTGAGGGGATGGGGGGCAGCGTCGGGGGGCACAGGGCAGACGCTCCCCACGTCACAGCTCCGCCCCGGACAGCACACTGAGGGGATGGGGGCAGCGTCGGGGACCCCGTGTGCAGGCGGGAACGCCGGGGCACAGGGCAGACGCCCCCCCCCACCTCACAGCTCCCCCCCCGGACAGCGCACTGAGGGGATGGGGGGCAGCGTCGGGGGGCACAGGGCAGACGCCCCCCCCCCCACCTCACAGCTCCCCCCCGGACAGCGCACTGAGGGGATGGGGGCAGCGTCGGGGGGCACAGGGCAGACGCCCCCCACCTCACAGCTCCCCCCCGGACAGCGCACTGAGGGGATGGGGGCAGCGTCGGGGGGCACAGGGCAGACGCCCCCCACGTCACAGCTCCCCCCCGGACAGCGCACTGAGGGGATGGGGGCAGCGTCGGGGGGCACAGGGCAGACGCCCCCCACGTCACAGCTCCCCCCCGGACAGCGCACTGAGGGGATGGGGGGCAGCGTCGGGGACCCCGTGTGCAGGCGGGAACGCCGGGGCACAGGGCAGACGCCCCCCCCCCACCTCACAGCTCCCCCCCCGGACAGCGCACTGAGGGGATGGGGGGCAGCGTCGGGGACCCCGTGTGCAGGCGGGAACGCCGGGGCACAGGGCAGACGCCCCCCACCTCACAGCTCCCCCCCCGGACAGCGCACTGAGGGGATGGGGGCAGCGTCGGGGGGCACAGGGCAGACGCCCCCCACCTCACAGCTCCCCCCCCCGGACAGCGCACTGAGGGGATGGGGGGCAGCGTCGGGGACCTCGTGTGCAGGCGGGACTCTCCGCCGGCCAGTAGAAGCACAGATTCAGCATTGCCAGAGGAGCCAGGGCAGAGCCTTAGACCTCGTGGGGGGAGGGGTTCACCTGCCCCTGCCCCCCCCCCCGTACTGGACTTAGTCTGCTCCCTTCATGCGTCCCCCCAGCCAAGACTGCCCAGCCCCCAGGCCCTGCCCCCAGCCAGGTGCCGTCTCCCCCCTGGGAAGAGCCTTGTTACCAGCTCAGGCTGGGCCTGGGGGTCTGGGCCGGTGCACACGTGGAGTCAGTGGGGATCCCAGCCCAGCGCAGCCAGGTGGGGACACCAGGTCACAGAGCAGACAGCCTCCCACTACGTCACAGGGTCAATGCAGGGAGCCCCCAGAACCCATACACAGCCCCCTCCCCCGGTGTGCCCCCCCACTCCAGGATCTCAGACTCCCTGGCCCCCTGCTGGTGAGGGGCTGGATTTCACTCAGGGCTGAGCTGAGACCCAGCAAATTCATGTCACCCAGGGCCCTTGCAGGGGCAGTGGTGGGCAGGGCAGGTTCTGGTGGGTGCTGGGGAGCCCAGGGATCCCCCCGCACCTGGTACAGCTCAACCCCAACCCCCTGTCACAGCTGGCGCCCCCAGGGAGAGCCGGAGCCGGGAGGGGCAGGTTGGGGGGTGGGGTGCAGAACCCCCATCTCAGGAGAGGGCACCGGGCACCGTCTGCCAGGGGAAGGGGGAGGCCAGGGAGTCACAGGGCACCTCAGGGTGTCTGTGTTGGGGCCAGTTCCCCGTGACCCGGCCGGGCTCAGCCGGTGTCAAATGGAAGCGTCTAAGCCAGCAGGCAGTGGCAGCCAGAGAAATAGTGCCCGGGTGTAACGAGGTCGTACGGAGTCTAAACAATGAGCTGAGTGAACTTAGAGCAGAGCTTCTCAACCAGCAGTTCGAGTACCTTTGGGGGGGGTGTCTGCTCTGTGCCCCGGGGCCCTGCGCTGGGAGGGGAGATTCCCACGGACTCCCCCAAATGTGGATTCACCAGACACCCTGGCGCAGCCTCCCCGGGGGAGACAAAGGGGGGGGAGACCAGCACCGGGCTGGGAGAGAGTTTGAGTTTCTGGCTGGGATCATGGGGGAGGCAGCCTAGGCAAGGGGCTGGGGTTTAGGGGCCCAGGCTCCCCCATCTCCAGGGGGCTGAGGCGTCCTAGGCCCTGGAACCAGATTCCATCTGTGCAGTGTCCGGGAGAAGCAGTAAACTCCCTCTGCTCTACTGGCTGGGGGGGTCTGTTCGTGCCATGACGGGGGTGCAGGAGGCGGGGGACCCCGACGCGCCGTCACCGTATTCCAGAGACGTCTGGGGCCACCAAACCACAACTGAAATTTGAAGAAAACTGAATTTTTGTTTTAATTTTACGGAGTTTTGTTATTTTTGTGCTTCTTACACCCAGGAGTGTCATCGCCCGCCCCGTTGCCATTAAGTTGTTTAAACAAATGTCTTGCAATTGTAGAAAAAATGTCTTGGTCTGAAAACTGGAGGTCCTGGGGAAGACATAATTTTTGTGAAAAGGGGAACTTTATAAAAACAAGGTTGAGCGACACTGGCCTAGAGGGGCGTGTGTGCAAGGAGGGTTTGATAGAACAGGCCTCAGAAACTGGGTGGAAAAGGACGATCGAGACACCGTGATCCCAGGGTTCGCCATAGAGCGGGCGGGGGAGGGGCGCCGTACGTGACAGAAAACGTGGAACCAAATGAAGTGAAAATCTGCAATGAGCCAAACTGTCCCCTCGGCCCAGTGGGCAGGAGTTCCACAGGCCCTGCTAGCGCCCCGAGCCACTGTGCAATGCTGAGGAGCTGAGAGAGGCACCACGCGCCCACGCTCAGTCCTAGTGGGGATTTGAGCTCTCCCCTCGCTGCTGGGACACGGCCCTCAGGGCGGGAGGCAGACACACCATTTCGTGACACGTTAACTGAGGGCGTCTTGGCGCGGCTGCTTGTGGAGCCCAGCAGGGGAGAGGCAATTCCTGATTTAGTCCCAAGTTCACGAGGAGTAACGGTAATTCAGAATAGGCACCCTAGTCCGAACTACCTAGTTCGAGTCCCGTGTAGCCGCGCTACACGGGGTTCGAACCAGCGGGGTTTTAAAAATGGCGGCTCCCCACTTATGCAAATGAAGCCCGGGAAATTCAAATCCCGGGCTTCATTTGCAAGCGCGGTATGCATACATTACCCCGCTAGTTCGAACTAGAAGGGTAGTGTAGACAGACCCTGACTTCGGTTCGTCTCTAAGGTGCCCCAGGACTCGTCGCCGCTTTTACAGAATCAGACTCACACGGCTCCCCTCTGATCCTGTCGGTTTTGATAGCACCAGGGATGTGGCCGTGTTAGTCTGGTCTAGCTGAAACAAAAGCCAGGACTAGGCAGCGGTTTCTTGCCATTTCAACCAGCCTGGGCATTGTCCCAGCGCCCTCACTGCCTGCATCCTGCTTCAAAGAGGCTTCAACACGAGACTTCAAAGAGAAGCCTCTGAACTGTCATTCACACGTTACAAATGGGGCTTAACAAAGATGCTAACTATCTCCCCATTACAAAGACAGCTCCCCCATTGTCTCCTCTACTGCCATTACCGCAGACACTAAGGGTATGTCTACGCTGCAAAGGTAATGTGGAATAACAGCCCTTTTTCGAATTAACGGTAATAGCATCTACACGGCAAACTGCTATTTTGAATTCAGTTCGAAATAGTGGAGCCCTGATTTCGAATTTGGGAAACCTCATTCTACAAGGAGTAACGCCAAACTGGAAAGAGCTATTTGGAATTAAGTGCTGTGCAGAAATAGGGGGCCTCCAGCCCTTCCCAGGGAGCCCTGGTGGCCACTCTGGGCACAACCAGGAAACCTTCCTCTCCTCTCCCCCAACCCCGGAGCCATTAAAGGGGTAGACCCTGGCCACAGTGCCTGTGCCAGCTCCAAGCCTGCCAGCCCAGAGCCAGCAGTGGCCACCACGGCCCCTGACCCAGAGGCCCCAAAGCATGAGCCAGCAAGTCACTGGCAGCCAGCCCTCCACCGCTCCCCAGGAGCAGTCTGCCAGCTCCCAGGAGCCTGACGGGCTGGAGAAGGCGGGCGCCTTCCTGGTCCAGGGTGGAGATCATGAACCTTCTTCAGGTTTGGGGGGATGCCCCCAACATCCATGATCTCCGCACTAGATAGAGGAATGCAGCCGTCTGTGGCAGGAGAGCTGCCAGCCTGGCCACCAAAGGCCACATGCGAACCCAGGAGCAGGTTAGCATGAAAGTCAGGTTCGTCCAGCGCGACCCCCAACCCTGAGCCCTGAGCTTCCCCTCCCCCTTCTTCCCCTTGCTTCCCCTTCCAGCTCCCTCCTCCCTTCTCCCACCCTCTCTCTTCCCCTCCCCCACCTCCTTTTCCCAGTCTCCCCAGAGGTTCATCCCCCCCCCCCTCAGTTTAGTTCAATAAACCTAGTTTCTATTTTTGAATATACCTGTCTTTTACTTGACATCAGGAAGGGGGCTAGCGAGGGGTAAGTGGAAGGACGTGAGGGAGGAATGGGGCACGCGCCCCCGGTGGGGAGGACCAGGGTGGCTCCGAGGGTTCCTTGGGGTGGACGCTCTCCCGCAGGGCCTCCTGGATCCTGACAGCCCCCCGATGGATCCCTGGATGGCAGCCTGCAGCAAGTGCAGCCGGGCTGATGACAACGACCCCACGAGATGCACTGGCGTGTCCAGGGGCAGCTCTGGCTCCATGTGGCCGAGTGCTGTGGTGTCCCGAGTGCGGGCACTCAGGGCACTCCAAGACAGGACTGCTTTGCTGTCCCTCATCGAGGTAGACAAGCAAGCGGGGAACCCTGAGGACTGTCTGTCCGGGGTGGGGGTAGGGCCCCTTTAAGCACAGAGCTCAGTTAGCCTCAGGCAGCAGCCCCACACACTAAGTCCCAACCTGATGCCCTGCCGGCACTGGTTCTGGCAGCCTTAACCTCGGTTCAGGGTCCACTCAGTGTGGACGCGCTATTTCGAAATAGTTTTGGTGTATAGATGCGTTATTTGGAATTAGCTTAATTCGAATTAACTATTTTGTTAAGTTAATTGGAAACAGCGCTGTAGTGTAGACATTCCCTAACCGCCCCCCTCTGTTGTAAAATCCGATTTTTCTACTTTATACGTGTTCACTTATCTTTGTTTGTACCCTTTGGTATATATGGTCAGGCCAATTTTCTTCCACTATTTGCTCTGAGGAAGTGGGCCTGGCCCACGAAAGCTCATCACCTAATAAACCATCTTGTGAGTCTCTGACGTGCTGCATGGTCCTGTCTCTTGTTTTATCATTTTTGAATCTCCTTTGGCACCTAAATGGTCCAAGGGCCCCACTGGCTGTTTAGCGGCTTCCTGCTGCTGATGGGCTGTTCCTCGTCAGGCCTTTGGCTGCATGTTCTTCACACGCCTGTTTGGCAATTTGACAGAGTTCATGCTCCTTTTTGTTTTCCTCACTAACATTTGACTTCTGCTTTTTGAGAGTTGTCTTTCTATGTGTCTCACGGCTTCTTTTACCGGCTGCTAAGCCACGGTGGCACGTTTTTGCTTCTCTTCTCTGTGTTTCTAAGTTGCGGGATACATTTAACTTGGGCCTCTATGACGGTGCCTTTGAAGAGTGTCCGTGCAGCTTGCAGGGAGTCTCCTTTTCTCACTGTGCCTTTTAATGTCTGTTCAACGCCCTCCTCACCTGTGTCGTTCCCCTTTCTGGAATCCAGAGCCACCGCGCTGGGCTGCTGAGGTGTTTTTCCCACGCCAGGGATGTTCACTTGTATCCCAAGAGACGGTGTGTCTGCCTCCCGCCCTGAGGGCCGTGTCCCGGCAGCGAGGGGAGAGCTCAAATCCCCACTAGGACTGAGCGTGGGCGCGTGGTGCCTCTCTCAGCTCCTCAGCATTGCACAGTGGCTCGGGCTGCTAGCAGGGCCTGTGGAACTCCTGCCCACTGGCCCGAGGGGACAGTTTGGCTCATTGCAGATTTTCACTTCATTTGGTTCCATGTTTTCTGTCACGTACGGCGCCCCTCCCCCGCCAGCCGGGCCTGTTCCGCTCTATGGCGAACCCTGGGATCACGGGGCCCCCGGAGCCGGCTCTAGGTCCCCCAGATCCTTGTTTCCATGGGTGGGAGCGCATTACACTTGGGCACTTTTTCCCCCTCAGCCACTTCCCGATGGGTTAGACTGGGGGGGGCACACACTGGGGAGGGGGCTGTGTACCGGTTGTGGGGGGCTCCCTGCCCCCCCGTGTTCTTGTGTCTTCAGCATCCCCCTGCCTGCCCAGCCTTGACAGCCCCCTCTTCCCCAGTGTCCCTGGCACCCCCCCATGCTAGTATCTCATCCCCCCCACCTCCTGCCCCCCAGCCCTGCCAGCCCCCTTCTGTGTCCCCCCCTTCATCTCTGCCCGGGGTCCCGGCTGCCAGCCCGAGGGCGCGCTGAGCTACCTGGGGGGGTGTCCGTGCAGAGCTGGGTGGTGCTGTCCCGGGGGGGGGCACTGAGGGCTCTGCCCGGGCACTGAGGGGCACCGGCCTGGCTGGGGAGTGGGGCCAGGCAGCCGCCTCACAACTGCCTGGTCAGCGAGCTCTGGGGCACGGCCCGGTGCTGGGGGAGGGGTCTGTGCTGGGGGGCCGGGGTGTTATGGATGCCCAGGTGGTGCCCACGCTTGGCCCCTATGGTCCTGGGGAAACCCCCCAGAGCCACGGCCCCTTCTCGGGGGGGCCCCCCAGAGCATTCTTTGCGTGCGACCTGCCCAGGGCTTTTACTACAAATGTCTCTGGAGCAGTGTTTCCCAATTTTATTTGGCCAAGGAACCCTTTTCCGCTTTTCAGAATTTCAAGGAACCCCTAGGTTTGTCAAAAAAACAAACCAGGTATGACAGGCTCAGATTTGGGGGCTGGTGGTGCAGGAGTGTTATGATGCTGCAGTGAGATGGGAGTTTGAACCCAATTGGGGGCTTGTTGGCCAGACTTCATTTTTAAATAAAATATTCTGTCAAACTCAAAAGGTTTAGCATTGTCTTTGTGAGGAACCTGTTTTGAGTCAAGGGTCACTGACCCACAGAAAAGTCAGTTGGGGCCACACAAGTGAGATGCAAAAAACCCAACAATCCTCCAGAAATCCCCAAGCCTCACTGATGTGGTCCCAAATGTGCTGGTGGGGGCAGGGGACAGAGTGCTAGTGGGTGCTGGGGCTGGGGCGAGGGTGCTGCTGGGTGGAAGGATGCTGGCTCAGGTGGCAGGGTGCTGGCGCAAGGTGCTGGGACAGGCAGGTAGCAGGGTGCTGGGGTCAGGGACATGGTTCTGCTGGGCACTAGGGTGACTGGCAGGGTCCTGGGGCCAGGGACAGGAAGGGGACTTGGGTAGGGGTTGGACCTCCCTGATCTGGCACCCTCTGGACCTGCCCTGGTTCCAGATGAGGGATTTTTGGACCAGGGGAGGTCATGTCAGGGCTCTTGGTCCCCCCCCTTCCCCACTAGGCTTCTTTGCACCTCTATCCCCTGCAACCCAACTGATCTGCCCACCCCTGCTGGTTCCCTGCACCTCCCCCAAAACCATCCCCCACAACCCAAGGGAGTGCAGCACCAGTTCCGTGCAGCCCCTCCCAGCCCAGCTGAGCTGCCCGTCTGTTCTGTATGCCCTCCCCCATCCACCTCAGCCCAGCTGAGCCCTGCACTGGTTCCCTGCATGCCTCCCCCACAGCACGGCTGAGCCCCGTTTCCCTGCACCTCCCCCAAGCCCCACAAAACTGCTGAGCCAAGCGCCGATTCCCTGCCCCTCCCTCCCCTTGAGTCTAGCCCCGGTTCCCAGCACCTCCTTCCTCCTGCAGCCAAACTGAACTCTGAGCTCCACCCCCCCCCCCATAGCCCAGCCCAGCTCCCCAGACCTCCCCACTCTGCAACCCAGCTGAGCCCCGTTTCCCTGCACCTCCCCCAAGCCCCACAAAACTGCTGAGCCAAGAGCCGATTCCCTGTCTCTCCCTCCCCTTGAGTCTAGCCCCCGTTCCCAGCACCTCCCTCCTCCTGCAGTCAAACTGAACTCTGAGCTCCACCCCCCCCACCCCATAGCCCAGCCCCCCAGACCTCCCCACTCTGCAACCCAGCTGAGCTCAATTTCCCTGCACCTTCCCCTAAACCATGCAGACATGCTGAGCCAGTGCTGATTCCCTGCCCTCCTCCCTCCCCTTGGCTGTGTCTACACTGGCACGAGATTGCGTCAAAGGGGCCGCTCTTGCACCAAAACCTGCTGCCTGTCTACACTGATCGCGTGTTCTCGCACAAGTGCACTGACGTTCTCCTGTGTGAAATCAGGGCTTCTTGCACCAGAACTCTGACGCTCCCGCTCAGGAATGAGCCCTTTGCACAACTGTTCTTGCGCAAGACGCCAGTGTGGCCAGGCAACAGGAATTTCTTGCCCGTGAAAGCCCGATGGTTAAAATGGCCATCGGCACGTTCTTGGGCAAGAGAGCGTCCACACGGCCATAGATGCTCTTGTGCAAAGCACAGCTCGCACGTTCTGAGTTCATGGGGCTTGTCTGGACGTGCCACTGTGACACCCAAGTTATTAATAAATATTTGTAAAACTTTACCTTTTCCCTCTGCTGCCAGGTCTCCTCCCCTTGTTCCATCAGCTCCCCTGGTGCCTGCTGCCCCCCCGACTCCTCACCCTCCTCTGCTGTCCTGACTCCTGCCCTTCTCACTGCCCTCAGCCCTCCTGTGACCTGCCCCCCCAGCCCTTCTCTCCTCCTGTGCCCACTCCTCCAGTAGCCCCACTCTGATCATGTGAGCGACCCCTCCTCATCCCCTCTCCTAACACCTCCCTCTACACACCTGCCCTGCCTCTCTCCTCTGGTGCTGGTCCCTCCCCTGCAGGTGTCTGCCCTTCTGCTTCTCCCCAGAATCCCCTGGCACCTGCACCTTCCCTTAGCCCTGCACCCTCCTGGTGCCTCCCCCTTCCCTCACTGCCCCTGCCCCCTTTGCCCTCTTTTTCCCTGATGTCCACCCTCTGCCCCCATTCACCTCATACCCCTGTGCCCTCACATGACTTGCTCCATCCCGGCCTTCCTCATGCCCACCCCTTCTTTCAAGCCTTCGCCCAGCACCATCCCCCCTCTCGCCCCCAATGTCCTTACCCTCTCCTCTCCCAGCATCACCCTGTCCCCCCTCCCACTGACACCTCCCCTCCTGCCTTTTTCCTCATTGTCTGCACTTGACCCCTGGTAGAGTCTCTCCTCCACCCTGTCCCTTTGGTGCCTTCCCCTCTCTTCCCCCTCTCCCTCCGCACAAGCCCCTTCCTCTCCCAGCCCTTCCCCTTCCCTCTGCCTCCGCACAAGCTCCTTCCCCTCCCAGCCCTTCCCCTTCCCTCTGCCTCCACACAAGCCCCTTCCCCTCCCAGCCCTTCCCCTTCCCTCTGCCTCCGCACAAGCCCCTTCCCCTCCCAGCCCTTCCCCTTCCCTCTGCCTCCGCACAAGCCCCTTCCCCTCCCAGCCCTTCCCCTTCCCTCTGCCTCCGCACAAGCCCCTTCCCCTCCCAGCCCTTCCCCCTCCCTCTGCCTCCGCACAAGCCCCTTCCCCTCCCAGCCCTTCCCCCTCCCTCTGCCTCCGCACAAGCCCCTTCCCCTCCCAGCCCTTCCCCCTCCCTCTGCCTCTGCCTCCGCACAAGCCCCTTCCCCTCCCAGCCCTTCCCCCTCCCTCTGCCTCCGCACAAGCCCCTTCCCCTCCCAGCCCTTCCCCCTCCCTCTGCCTCCGCACAAGCCCCTTCCCCTCCCAGCCCTTCCCCTTCCCTCTGCCTCCGCACAAGCCCCTTCCCCTCCCAGCCCTTCCCCTTCCCTCTGCCTCCGCACAAGCCCCTTCCCCTCCCAGCCCTTCCCCTTCCCTTCCCCTCCCAGCCCCTCCCCCCCCCACAAGCCCCTTCCCCTCCCAGCCCTTCCCCTTCCCTCTGCCTCCGCACAAGCCCCTTCCCCTCCCAGCCCTTCCCCTTCCCTCTGCCTCCGCACAAGCCCCTTCCCCTCCCAGCCCTTCCCCTTCCCTCTGCCTCCGCACAAGCCCCTTCCCCTCCCAGCCCTTCCCCTTCCCTCTGCCTCCGCACAAGCCCCTTCCCCTCCCAGCCCTTCCCCTCCCCTCTGCCTCCGCACAAGCCCCTTCCCCTCCCAGCCCTTCCCCCCTCCCCTCTGCCTCCGCACAAGCCCCTTCCCCTCCCAGCCCTTCCCCTTCCCTCTGCCTCCGCACAAGCCCCTTCCCCTCCCAGCCCTCCCCCCCTCCCCCTTCCCCCCAGCCCTTCCCCTCCCCTCCCTGCCCTGCCTCCCTCCCCCTCCCCACAAGCCCCTTCCCCTCCCAGCCCTTCCCCTCCCCTCTGCCTCCGCACAAGCCCCTTCCCCTCCCAGCCCTTCCCCTCCCCTCTGCCTCCGCACAAGCCCCTTCCCCTCCCAGCCCTTCCCCTCCCCTCTGCCTCCGCACAAGCCCCTTCCCCTCCCAGCCCTTCCCCTTCCCCTTCCCCTTCCCCTTCCCTCCACGTTGTGGGGCTGAATTCTGCGCTCTGTCCCCAGACTCCAAACCCACAACTCAGCGCCCAGCACTTTTAAAGTCCCGGGCCGTGATGTTACGTCACACCCAGGCGCCTCCCGCCCACCGGTTTGAGCACGCCGCGCAGGCAGCAGCAGCTGGCGAGGGGTAGCTCAGTGAAGGTTGCGCACGGCAGGGACGGGCCGGGGCCGGGGCCGGGGCCGGGGGAGAGACGCTCTGGGGCCGGGGTGGGAAGACGCGCGGGGGGCCGGGTCCCACTCCAGCTCCAAATATCGCTGGAGCGTGGGCACCACGAGCCCCTACAACTCGCCGCCCACGCCTCTGGCCAGCCGGCTCTCTCTTTCAGAGGGGCGGGGCAGCGCCGGCTCCTCGCGGAACCCCTCGTTTGCTTTGCGGGACCCCAGGGCTCCCCGGAGCACCAATCGGGAAACGCTGCTCTGGAGTCATCTGAGCCTGTCCCGTGGTCCCAGCGGCGCGAGAGCTCAGACCCCCTGTGGCAGCACGTGGGGGCCCCCATCCTGCACCCCGGAGCAGCGAGAACAGACTCCCCAGCCGGTGGAACGGGGGGGGGGTTATTGTGTCTCCGGGACAGCCCAGCCCAGACGTGAGGTGGCTACAGGAGGCAGGGCGCCCCAGGCCCCTTGGGGCAGGGTCCATCGCCCCCCAACCCTCCGCACCCACTTAGTCTGTTTCCCAATCAGAAACTGCCTCGCTCCCCAGCCGGGTGTTCGTCTCCGCCCCCCCCTTTGTCTCCCCCCCCCCCCAAAGAGCCTTGTTACCTGCTCGGGCTGGGCCGGGGTGTCTGGCCATCCCCACGTGGGGGAGTCAGTGGGATCCCAGCCCAGCGCAGGGGGCCCGGCTCACAGAGCAGACAGCCCCCCCCGGCACGCAGGGTCCTTCCACGTCTCTGCCCCCCCAAATCCCACCCCTGACACCTCCTGGAAACAGTGTCAGGCCCACGGGAGCGGTCCCTGCCCGGCGGTGCACAGCCCCGGCTCTTGTTTCAGCTGCACCAGACGGACAGGCTGCGTCTCTCCTGCTATCGCCCAAGCTACCGGGAGAGGGACACAGGCCTGGGGGCGGGGGAAGGGCAGTGGCTGTCGGGGAAGCAGGGGAGAAGAGACTAAGCGGGGGGGGGGGGGGGGGCTAACCCTCGGGCTGAGGCGCCCTGGCCCCGGCCCCTGTAGCCACCTCACGTCTGTGCTGGGCTGTGTCCCGAGGGACAATGAACCCCCCTCGATCCTACCGCTGGCCGAGTCTGTTCTTGCAGCTGCGGGATCGGGACCGACTCGCCCCCACAAGGAGCAGGTGGATGGTGGGTGCGGGGCGGGTGGGTAAGTGGGGGGGGAGGAGGGGGCAGGCGCTTACGACAGCCTGAGGGGGCGGGGACCAGGACCAGTTGCCATGCAGCAGGTGGGGGGGGGAGCCTGGCCCCTTGGGGGCTGGGCTGGAGGGGGCGAGCTGCGGCCCGTGGGAGCCGGGCGAGGCGCCCCATAGAGCGGCCGGGTTCAAGAACCCGCCTGGGGAGGAAGCCCTGGCCAGGGGCCCGCGGCGGTGAGTCCCGCAGATCCTGCGGCTCGGGACACGCGCTACGAGCAGAACACCCCCGCCTCTGGTCCGGGTCCGGGTCGCTGCCCCGGGGACACGTCTCGCTCGGCAGCCTCCGAGTTTCCACGAGGGGGCGGTCGCGGGCAGGGCGGGTGCGAGAAAGGGGCCGGACCAGGTGCCTGCGCTGAGCAGGGCGGGGGCGGAGCTTCCTCTCCCCCGCCCCGCCCCCCCTCCCCCCCCCGCTCTGCCCTTCGCCCCGCTGGGACCCGGCGTCTGACACCCGGCGCGTCCCGCAGCAGCGACGGGCGATGGAGCGAGGCCCCCCCCGGCCGGGCGGCCCTTGGGCCCGGGTTCTCCTGGCAGGTCAGAGCGGGGGGACCCAGGTGTCCGGGGCACGAGCCGGTGTCCGGGGAAGCAGCGGGGCTGAGCTGCGGGGACCCCAGGGACCGGGGGGGTCCGAGGCTTCCCCCCTAGGCCGGTTCTGTCCCCGCCCAGCCCCCCGCGGCAGCGTCCCCAGCCCGGGGGGGCCCCGCACCAGCCCCTGGGCCCCGCAGACCCTGCCTCGCAGGGGAAGGTTCGCAGGGAGCAGCTGTTTGTGTCTCGCTCCTCCCCAGCCCCAGCCTGTGCGGTGACCCAGGGACCGGGCCCCCCACGGGGGAACCCCCCCCCCCCCCCGCACCTGGTTCCTGCTCCAAGCCGCGGGGGAGCGGGCGGGTCGAGGTGGGAGGGGAAGTCGGGGCTGCCCTGCCAGAGCCCCCTGCCCCCGCCCGCTGCAGCAAAGGCTCCTGGCGAGGGGCCCTGGCAGCTGAGACGGGGCGGGGCAGGGGACACGAAGGGCTGCCCGAGGGGGGGCAGAGGAAAGCGGGGGGGCAGGTCGGGAGTGAGGGGCACCGTTAGTATCTGGGCTCCCCCCGCAGCCTCCGTCCTGGGCTCCTGCCTCCAGCCGGCGCCGGTCCAGAGCACCCGGCCCCCAGGGACCATCGTCCTCAGCCCGCCGAGCCCCGCGGTGGGAGGGGGCGTCAGCCTGGCCCCGCGGGATCCTCCGCAGAACGTGCTGAGCTGTAGCTGGTTCCGATCAGCGACCACTGATGAGACCAGACGGATCCTCACTTACTACCCGTCGGAACCGTCTGCTCCGAGCATCGGCCCGGCGCACACGGGGCGGGAGACAGGGGGGCCGGGCTGCGCCCTGCACATCGCGGGGGTGACGCTCAGTGACACCGGGACCTACTCGCTGCTGATGGAGGCTCCAGGGAACAGAGTCCTCGCCGCGGTGCTTCTGCGCGTCTGGGGTAAGTGACACCCCGGGGACACCCCCCCCCCTCGGGCTCCGGGCCTCTCCCCGGGCTTGTGAAGTGACCAGACGGCCGCTCAGCCCAGGCGAACGGAAGGTTTATTGGTTCGTAGCCGGGAGCCGGGCGCGGTCCGCGCTATTGGTCTGGGGGAGCAGCGCCTGGGGCCTGGCCCCCTCCTGCGCCGCCCCCTCCTCCCTGGTCCTCAGACCAGCCCAGACTCACCCGCCCCCAGGCCTAGTCCCCAGCCCGGAGTCACCCGCCTCCCCTTTGTGCCCCGCCCGGCGGATCCTGGGGCTGAGAGGCTGCACCCAGGGAACCATGCCCCGCAGCCCCCTTCTCGTCCAGCCAGTGCCCCGTGCCGGGGAAACTGAGGCACACACACACCGAGTCTTAGTGGGGATTGTGTTCTGTCTGGTTGCGTTGTTGTGCTGCCTGTGATTCCCACTATCCTGTGCTGCCCTGCAGGAACTGTGCATGGGTGTGCCTCAGTTTCCCTGGGGAGGGGAGTAACCTGGTGACACCATTCCGGGGCACAGGACAGAAGAGGGGTGGGGCTGCTGGCAGACTGGGATTGGTTGCTGAGGATGGGAGAGGGTCTCGGTTAGCAGAGGACACGGGGGGGTTCAGGGTGCTGTCGAAACGAGCCTCACACTCAGTAAAAGGGCCGGAGAATAGTTTATTTAGAAATGCTGCAGCACAGCGAGAACCCACCAAAGTGTGTTCTCCCTTCCAATACAGCTACAATTCCTCTTCTAGTAGGAGCTATGTAACAGACTGTCGCTAGCGCATGCTTGGGGCTGGGCAAACTCTCAGCATGATTCCGTTTTCTTTTACCATAAAGTGTTTCACTTTCCCACACTTTCAAACTACGTGACCTTCTTCCCTACCTACAATGGCAGCGATCTTCCAAGATGGATTCCACAATTCCCCCCTTTTGTCCTTTAAGGACAACATTACTTTCCATTTCATGGCTCCATTTCAATTGCCGTCATACCATTTACAACATCCTGCATTCCGTCTGTTTCTCTTCATACTTCAGCAGCACTTGGTACACTTGTTTTCCCGTTACAAACGGTTCAGTTTTTCTCATACAGCAGCTAATATAGCATTCAGCTAACATAAACAATGCATAATACATTAGTAAAATTACAGCAATAGACAATTCTAAAATAAGCAAAAGCAATAAACTCATTAATGTCCCTACTATAATTCTATGATGGGGCTGTTTTATAACGTTAGTAACATAACACAATAAATCATAATGAATACACAAGAGAGATGCTCTATAGACTGTATGGAAGCCTGTTCCTCAATTCGGTAAATACTTTGGAGTATATGAATTTGATCTTGTAATTCAGAGATTTTCTAAACCTCTGGTAGGAGTGAAAGCAGGTTTTGGAAGCAGTCAGGCACTAAGATAATCCACTGAAAGATTATTTGGAATCTAAGGATTAATTGCATCTAAAAACCAATGAGGGAGGGCAGTACATGCTGATGGTATCTGTCCATAAGCACAGAGTCCAGATCCTGAAAGAAACCCAAACCACACCCACACGTTTCTCCTTGCCAATATACAATACTGCACTTTCACCAAGGTCAGTTCTTAATGTCCTTTTGAAGTCAGAAATCTCTGGGCTTCTGCGCAGACACGCCTCCTCCTTTCCCGACAGTCGTGGTTCAGTATCGTGCAGGGGTGAGGTTCCCAGCACATCGCCTGTAATACTTTGCTCTTCCGGCGGATATGGAAGGCCTGGCAATGCTGTTAGTGTACAGGGGAGAGGTTCCCAGCACATCGCCTGTAATACTTTGCTCTTCCGGCGGATATGGAAGGCCTGGCAATGCTGCTAGTGTACAGGGGTGAGGTTCCCAGCACATCGCCTGTAATACTTTGCTCTTCCGGCGGATATGGAAGGCCTGGCAATGCTGTTAGTGTACAGGGGAGAGGTTCCCAGCACATCGCCTGTAATACTTTGCTCTTCCGGCGGATATGGAAGGCCTGGCAATGCTGTTAGTGAACAGGGGTGAGGTTCCCAGCACATCGCCTGTAATACTTTGCTCTTCCGGCGGATATGGAAGGCCTGGCAATGCTGTTAGTGTACAGGGGTGAGGTTCCCAGCACATCGCCTGTAATACTTTGCTCTTCCGGCGGATATGGAAGGCCTGGCAATGCTGTTAGTGTACAGGGGAGAGGTTCCCAGCACATCGCCTGTAATACTTTGCTCTTCCGGCGGATATGGAAGGCCTGGCAATGCTGTTAGTGTACAGGGGTGAGGTTCCCAGCACATCGCCTGTAATACTTTGCTCTTCCGGCGGATATGGAAGGCCTGGCAATGCTGTTAGTGTGCAGGGGTGAGGTTCCCAGCACATCGCCTGTAATACTTTGCTCTTCCGGCGGATATGGAAGGCCTGGCAATGCTGCTAGTGTACAGGGGAGAGGTTCCCAGCACATGGCCTGTAATACTTTGCTCTTCCGGCGGATATGGAAGGCCTGGCAATGCTGTTAGTGAACAGGGGTGAGGTTCCCAGCACATCGCCTGTAATACTTTGCTCTTCCGGCGGATATGGAAGGCCTGGCAATGCTGTTAGTGAACAGGGGAGAGGTTCCCAGCACATCGCCTGTAATACTTTGCTCTTCCGGCGGATATGGAAGGCCTGGCAATGCTGTTAGTGTACAGGGGAGAGGTTCCCAGCACATCGCCTGTAATACTTTGCTCTTCCGGCGGATATGGAAGGCCTGGCAATGCTGCTAGTGAACAGGGGTGAGGTTCCCAGCACATCGCCTGTAATACTTTGCTCTTCCGGCGGATATGGAAGGCCTGGCAATGCTGCTAGTGAACAGGGGAGAGGTTCCCAGCACATCGCCTGTAATACTTTGCTCTTCCGGCGGATATGGAAGGCCTGGCAATGCTGTTAGTGTGCAGGGGAGAGGTTCCCAGCACATCGCCTGTAATACTTTGCTCTTCCGGCGGATATGGAAGGCCTGGCAATGCTGTTAGTGTACAGGGGTGAGGTTCCCAGCACATCGCCTGTAATACTTTGCTCTTCCGGCGGATATGGAAGGCCTGGCAATGCTGCTAGTGAACAGGGGAGAGGTTCCCAGCACATCGCCTGTAATACTTTGCTCTTCCGGCGGATATGGAAGGCCTGGCAATGCTGCTAGTGAACAGGGGAGAGGTTCCCAGCACATCGCCTGTAATACTTTGCTCTTCCGGCGGATATGGAAGGCCTGGCAATGCTGTTAGTGAACAGGGGTGAGGTTCCCAGCACATCGCCTGTAATACTTTGCTCTTCCGGCGGATATGGAAGGCCTGGCAATGCTGTTAGTGAACAGGGGAGAGGTTCCCAGCACATCGCCTGTAATACTTTGCTCTTCCGGCGGATATGGAAGGCCTGGCAATGCTGTTAGTGAACAGGGGAGAGGTTCCCAGCACATCGCCTGTAATACTTTGCTCTTCCGGCGGATATGGAAGGCCTGGCAATGCTGTTAGTGTACAGGGGAGAGGTTCCCAGCACATCGCCTGTAATACTTTGCTCTTCCGGCGGATATGGAAGGCCTGGCAATGCTGTTAGTGAACAGGGGAGAGGTTCCCAGCACATCGCCTGTAATACTTTGCTCTTCCGGCGGATATGGAAGGCCTGGCAATGCTGCTAGTGTACAGGGGAGAGGTTCCCAGCACATCGCCTGTAATACTTTGCTCTTCCGGCGGATATGGAAGGCCTGGCAATGCTGTTAGTGAACAGGGGAGAGGTTCCCAGCACATCGCCTGTAATACTTTGCTCTTCCGGCGGATATGGAAGGCCTGGCAATGCTGTTAGTGTACAGGGGAGAGGTTCCCAGCACATCGCCTGTAATACTTTGCTCTTCCGGCGGATATGGAAGGCCTGGCAATGCTGTTAGTGTACAGGGGAGAGGTTCCCAGCACATCGCCTGTAATACTTTGCTCTTCCGGCGGATATGGAAGGCCTGGCAATGCTGTTAGTGAACAGGGGTGAGGTTCCCAGCACATCGCCTGTAATACTTTGCTCTTCCGGCGGATATGGAAGGCCTGGCAATGCTGTTAGTGTACAGGGGAGAGGTTCCCAGCACATCGCCTGTAATACTTTGCTCTTCCGGCGGATATGGAAGGCCTGGCAATGCTGTTAGTGTACAGGGGTGAGGTTCCCAGCACATCGCCTGTAATACTTTGCTCTTCCGGCGGATATGGAAGGCCTGGCAATGCTGTTAGTGTACAGGGAGAGGTTCCCAGCACATCGCCTGTAATACTTTGCTCTTCCGGCGGATATGGAAGGCCTGGCAATGCTGTTAGTGTACAGGGGTGAGGTTCCCAGCACATCGCCTGTAATACTTTGCTCTTCCGGCGGATATGGAAGGCCTGGCAATGCTGTTAGTGTACAGGGGTGAGGTTCCCAGCACATCGCCTGTAATACTTTGCTCTTCCGGCGGATATGGAAGGCCTGGCAATGCTGTTAGTGTGCAGGGGAGAGGTTCCCAGCACATCGCCTGTAATACTTTGCTCTTCTGGCGGATATGGAAGGCCTGGCAATGCTGTTAGTGTACAGGGGTGAGGTTCCCAGCACATCGCCTGTAATACTTTGCTCTTCCGGCGGATATGGAAGGCCTGGCAATGCTGCTAGTGTGCAGGGGAGAGGTTCCCAGCACATCGCCTGTAATACTTTGCTCTTCCGGCGGATATGGAAGGCCTGGCAATGCTGTTAGTGAACAGGGGTGAGGTTCCCAGCACATCGCCTGTAATACTTTGCTCTTCCGGCGGATATGGAAGGCCTGGCAATGCTGTTAGTGTACAGGGGTGAGGTTCCCAGCACATCGCCTGTAATACTTTGCTCTTCCGGCGGATATGGAAGGCCTGGCAATGCTGTTAGTGAACAGGGGTGAGGTTCCCAGCACATCGCCTGTAATACTTTGCTCTTCCGGCGGATATGGAAGGCCTGGCAATGCTGTTAGTGTACAGGGAGAGGTTCCCAGCACATCGCCTGTAATACTTTGCTCTTCCGGCGGATATGGAAGGCCTGGCAATGCTGTTAGTGTACAGGGAGAGGTTCCCAGCACATCGCCTGTAATACTTTGCTCTTCCGGCGGATATGGAAGGCCTGGCAATGCTGCTAGTGTACAGGGGTGAGGTTCCCAGCACATCGCCTGTAATACTTTGCTCTTCCGGCGGATATGGAAGGCCTGGCAATGCTGTTAGTGTGCAGGGGAGAGGTTCCCAGCACATCGCCTGTAATACTTTGCTCTTCCGGCGGATATGGAAGGCCTGGCAATGCTGTTAGTGAACAGGGGTGAGGTTCCCAGCACATCGCCTGTAATACTTTGCTCTTCCGGCGGATATGGAAGGCCTGGCAATGCTGTTAGTGTGCAGGGGAGAGGTTCCCAGCACATCGCCTGTAATACTTTGCTCTTCCGGCGGATATGGAAGGCCTGGCAATGCTGCTAGTGTACAGGGGTGAGGTTCCCAGCACATCGCCTGTAATACTTTGCTCTTCCGGCGGATATGGAAGGCCTGGCAATGCTGTTAGTGTACAGGGGTGAGGTTCCCAGCACATCGCCTGTAATACTTTGCTCTTCCGGCGGATATGGAAGGCCTGGCAATGCTGTTAGTGAACAGGGGTGAGGTTCCCAGCACATCGCCTGTAATACTTTGCTCTTCCGGCGGATATGGAAGGCCTGGCAATGCTGTTAGTGTGCAGGGGTGAGGTTCCCAGCACATCGCCTGTAATACTTTGCTCTTCCGGCGGATATGGAAGGCCTGGCAATGCTGTTAGTGTGCAGGGGTGAGGTTCCCAGCACATCGCCTGTAATACTTTGCTCTTCCGGCGGATATGGAAGGCCTGGCAATGCTGTTAGTGTGCAGGGGTGAGGTTCCCAGCACATCGCCTGTAATACTTTGCTCTTCCGGCGGATATGGAAGGCCTGGCAATGCTGTTAGTGAACAGGGATGAGGTTCCCAGCACATCGCCTGTAATACTTTGCTCTTCCGGCGGATATGGAAGGCCTGGCAATGCTGTTAGTGAACAGGGGAGAGGTTCCCAGCACATCGCCTGTAATACTTTGCTCTTCCGGCGGATATGGAAGGCCTGGCAATGCTGCTCGTGTACAGGGGTGAGGTTCCCAGCACATCGCCTGTAATACTTTGCTCTTCCGGCGGATATGGAAGGCCTGGCAATGCTGTTAGTGTACAGGGGTGAGGTTCCCAGCACATCGCCTGTAATACTTTGCTCTTCCGGCGGATATGGAAGGCCTGGCAATGCTGTTAGTGTACAGGGGTGAGGTTCCCAGCACATCGCCTGTAATACTTTGCTCTTCCGGCGGATATGGAAGGCCTGGCAATGCTGCTCGTGTACAGGGGAGAGGTGGCCAGACCTTCCTCTCGTACTTAACTCTTGCTGTGCAGCGGAGGGAAAGCAGGACCGGAAGGAGGGAGACTTCTCAGTAGTCAGGTGGACTCCTCTCGAGGCGGAGGGGTCTCTCTGCAGTGGGAGCCACGGGTCCAGACGGGCACTGCAGCAGTGGTGGTGGCTAGCAAAACCTGGTCAGGGCCTTCCCAACGTGGGGGTAGAGCGTCTTTCACTGCTGGACCTTTAGAACCAGGCTCCTGGTTCTAACGGGTGCGAAGGTTGCTCGGGGTCCTTGGGAAACGCTTCCTTTACCGGGAGTAAAGAGCCCGAACACGTTTCATTAACACCTGACAGTAACGAAGAGCGTGTGAAAGCTTCAGCCCGTCACTTCGATAAAGCCCCGTTGGACTGTGGTTGGCAGGGAAGGCAGGGTCCAGTTAACTGCCCGTGCTGTGTTCCCAAGCCTTCAATTTAGGATTTGAGTTGTCAGTTCTCAGCAAGATACCATGGACTGCCTCAGTTTACCCCCCCAGTTCCTCCCTCTTGCCGTTGGGGTTCTCTAACTCAGCAGGTTACATTCAATAGTTTCAGGGTTTTAATTGACTTTGGAAGCCCCAGTACAGCACCAGCACTATTAGAAATGTTCTAATCGAAACTCCCCGCGTAGCTCTGACAAACCACCACCCAATTCCTTCCCCAGGGGATTTCGTCGCTGTGAGGAGGGGGGAGTTTGGGGGTTCAAAGGGGGGTGTTACAGGGGGGCTCAGTGCCCAGCAGTTACTGGTTTCATGTGACAAAGGGGGGCACTTGGTTGTTCCAGACAGCAGCCCAGAGGTGGAGGCGTATGTGGGACCCTGATGACCCCGACCCTGCTCAGAGGACACGGCTAGTTCAGACCAGACACAGACAAGGGGCTGCAGAGGGGACCTGGAACCGGCCCAGCTGACCCCAGCGAGGGGGGAACATTGGGGGGGGAGGGGAGGGAGCCGGAGAAGAGGGCCCCGGGCGACCATCTTACCTGGGAGTAGCCAATGGGCGGGGGAGGGGCTACTGGGGGCGCTGCTCGAGGACCTGGGGTGGTTGTTTTGGGGACTGAGGGCAGGACTCACCTGGCTGCAGGGAGGTTGACGGGGGGCTGAGGCCCAGGAGACTGGCCTGGAGACCTGTTGCTGTTCAAAGCCCAATAAACCCGCCTGTTCGGTGCTGGCTGCGAGTCGCTCTGCTCTAGAGAACGGGGGGCCCTGCTCCCTCTGGGAGGGGGACCCCAGGGGAACAGAGGGACGGGACCCCCGAGGGGCTCATGGTGGAGGAGGCGGCTGGAGGCCCTGAGAGGCGCCATCCCAGAGGCGGAGGGGTGGCCCCCAGGTGAGAGGGGCCCCCAGGAGAGGGTCACCACACTGGAGGGGCCCTGGGAAAGGGCTGTCTCTGCCGCCGGAGGGGGGGGCTCCCCGAGAAGGGGCTGCCGCACTGGGGGGGGGGCTCTGCCCAGGAGCCGAGGGGCCAAGCGTGGGCGGGCCCTGGGAGCCGGGACAGGCCCAGTCACGGTGCTGCTGCTTGCGAGTTACGTCTCACTGGGGGGGGGATTTTTGCTTTTCTGAGCTTCACTCACCCCTCAGGGCTTTGATTTTCGCTCTGTTGATGCGGGGGGGGGGGGGGAATGTTATTTCTACTTCCTTGGTGCTGGCACTTTCCTTTCCCAGCGCCCTCTGATTAAATCCTTCTCTGCCAAAAGCGGACAGGTCCCTGGTCCATGATGCCCGCACCTGTGGTACGCAGGACGCCTTCCGGCGGCGCGGGGTGTGCTTAGACCGGCCCCACCTATGTTAGTCACCGGGCGTACCCTGTCCACTGCCTGTCCGCTCAGCGGCTCATCGGAAACCAGCTCCGCGCACTCCAGAGAAGGGGCTGCTGGGTCTGGAGCGTCAGGCCGTAGCAGCAGCTCATGAAATAAGGGGAGTCGTCACTTCCACACGTGTTCCGAGTTCGCCGACCCCCCTGCTTTCAGAACCCCCTCGTGGGAGAGCCCTGGAATCCGTAACCCTCAGACCCGGGCAGCGGCATCACACGCCACTCAGCACATCCGTACTCCTCATTCTCCACACACAGGGTATGTCTACACTACCCTCCTAGTTCGAACTAGCGGGGTAACGTAGGCATACCCACATTGCTTTTCTTTTCTCCTTTTCACATTGCCCCTAGTTTCCACCTGTAGATGCGTCTCTCTCGCCCAGTTCCCGTGGGTCTCTGTGACGTGGCGCTGCCCTAAGGACCCGGCACTTCCCACCAGACTTCAGCTGAAGTTATTCTTTGCTTCGTTAGGATCCCACACCAGGGAAAACCAGGAAGGCACTTGCCATAAAGGGAGCCCAGCGTCCTTAGAAACAATTCACAGACAATGGAAGACGCCCGGCCTCTTCCTTCCAGAGACAGACAGACCATGCAGGACGGCTGCCGTAAAGGCCGGCTGGCTTCTTTTCAGAGACAATTTAACAGACACACTCAGACGACTGTCTGCCAGGCCCTCGCCTTCAGACACTGCCGGTCACTGGATTGCTCCTAGAGGGCAGGCTGGGGTGGCGACTTGGCGTTCAGAACAGACACATCTAACCCGGGCCCGACTGCAATGTACTGACTTGCCCATGACGAGTAGATTACACCCCAGAAGAGCCGGCGCAGAGCGATCTGCGCATGCACAGACCCACGTGGCTGAGCCCTGCATATAACACACAACAATAAACTACTCCCCATAAGATAATAAACGTAGGAGAAATCCCGTAGTCGGAACTCACCCGCCAGGCGGCGAAGACCGACCCTCAGGCCCTACACTATGAAACTAGCAAAGCTGGTGTCCTCCCCGCAGCCGTGCGCTCTGAGCGGGTTGCAGGGCGCCAGTCCGTCACCGGGGCAGGGAGCTGACGTTTGGGATCTCGGTGGAACCTCCAAATGGTCGAAGGGATCCTCCCACTCAGTAAAAGGTCGGGAGGATAGTTTATTCCGACATGCTGCAGCACAGCGAGAGCCCAGCGAAGTGTGTTCTCCCTTCGAACGCAGCTCCAGCTCCTCCTCTGGCAGGGGCCCAGAACAGACTGTCACTAGCACATGCTTGGCCCTCGGCACGCTCAGCACCGTGACGTTCTCTTTGGGGATCAAATGTTTCACTTCCTCCCCTTTCACACTACGCGGCCCTCTCGCCTACACGAAACGGCAGCTCTTTTGTGAGGTGGATTCCACTGCGCTGGCTCCGGGCCCCCCCCACCCCCCGGCCGGGCCGGGCTGGCTGGGCCTGGCTCCTGTAACAAGTGCTGGGACCCGACAGACCTTCTCTTCTACCTGCCGCCTGAGAGTCCCCTCTGGCTGCGGGTGGGGGCAACGCCCGGGGGCCCCCCTGCACTCTGTGACACCCTCCCCCGCGCTGCTGTGGCGGGTGGTGTTACCTGCGATGCCCCTGCCCCCCTCGCGTGGGGAATAGAGCCCGGGGGGGCAGGCTGCCAGCCCCCCGCTGCCAGCCCCCCACTGCCCCCAAGCCCTGCCAGAGGGTTTGGCTGGATACAGCTCCCTAGTGTGGGCGGGGCGCTGGGTCTGAGTCCCCCACGGGGCCGTGGGGCAGAGCCGGGGCCGAGGGTTCCCCTGGGGGTGGGGCCGGGTCCATCTGCTCCCCCCACTGACGCTCTCTCTGCTCCTCGCACAGAAATGCTGCCCAGGCCCATGGTGACGCCCAACCAGACCCTGGTGCCTGAGAACGGGACCTTCTCCCTCACGTGTAACAGCTCCCCCAGCACCGACACCCGGCTCTGGCTCCGGGACGGGGAGCCCCTTGGGCCCAGCCGGCGGCTGGTGCTGGCCCCCGACAACCGCACCCTGACGGTGCTGAACGTCACCCGGGGCGACGCCGGCGCCTACCAGTGTGAGGTCGGGAACGCCGTCTGCTCCAACCGCAGCGAGCCCAGCCCCGTGACAGTGACCTGTGAGTAGCCACAGCCCTGGCCCTGCCCGGCCACCGAGATGCAGCTGCTTCTGGGGTGGGGCGTGTGGCTTTGGTAACCAGAGACCCCTCTCTGGTGCCACCGTCTCCTGCCCCGTCTCTCTCTGTCTAGATGGGCCAGACTCCGCCAGGATAGATCCACCAGGCCCCATCCTCCTGCCCCTGGGGTCCCCTCTGACCCTCACGTGTGTCGCCGACTCCGTCCCAGCCCCGAGCTATCGCTGGGCTCTCAACGGCACCGACACTGGCCAGACCGGCAGCAGCTTCACCTTGACCCTCACGACCAGCGCTCAGCAGGGCACGTACGAGTGCCAGGCTCACAACTCGGGCACCAACCTCACTGCCTGGGCGTCGGTCGCCGTGCGGGTGCTGGGGCCGGGTGAGTCCCTGGGAGGGAGCTGGGCTCTGCAGTCCCAACGGGGCAGTGCAGCTCTAGGGGGCCCTGAGCTGCAGGTATCTGGGGCTCAGCAGGGGGCGCTCTTCTCTGGCAGGCAGGGCTGCCCCAATGGGCGCTAGGGGGTGCTGTGGGGCAGAGGGTGGGGGGGACGGTGGCTGTAACACCCCTCCCCATCTCTCCCCCAAATTCCCCTCCCCCGGGTGCCGATTCGGGTCTCTCTGCCGGGGCCCTCGCTGGGATCGTCATCGGGTCCCTGGCGGGGGTGGCGCTGGCCGGAGAGCTGGGGGGACAACCCAGGAATCCTGGCTCCCAGCCCTGCCCACGCTGGGCCCGTCTGTCCCCCCCTCCAGTGCTGCAGCCCCCTCCAGGGGGCCCCTCCAGCCCGGTGGCAGTGAGACGGCCCTTTCCCAGGGGCCACTCTAGTGCGGCGACCCTCTCTTGGGGGGCCCCTCTCACCTGGGGGGGTCCCCCTCCGCCTGCGGGACAGCGCCTCTCAGGGCCTCCTGATGCCTCACTCCACTGTGAGCCCTTGGGGGTCCCCTCCCAAGGGCCTAGCCCAGCCTGCTCCCCAGCCCAGAGCGACCCCCGGCCAGCCCCACAGGAGGGCTATGGGGCTGCGACCAGCAACGGCCCCTCCGGGAGTGTCTGTACCAGCCCCCCAGTTCCAATCTCCTTAAACCTCCTTGCAGGAGCAATACCGGGTAGCTGGATTTAGGGGCGTTAATCGCACTAGCGGGTCCCTGGCGCGTGCAGCCGCGGGCCGTTAGTCCGGACTAGTGACATTTCAAAATGGCGACCGGCCGGCAAGATGCAAGTCAAGCGCGGGATGTTTAAATCCTGGGCTTCATTTGCAACTTCGAATGCCGACACGAGCCTCCCTAGTTCGAACTAGGGGGCTAGTGTAGACAAACCCTCAGGCCTGTCGGCCTGGGCCCCCCCCAGCCCAGCATGGCTGAGCCCCCCTGCTGCCCGGGGGCTCTGCCTGCTCTGCCCCCCATCCCAATCTGAGCCCCCAATACCTCCAGCAACAGCCACCCCCCAGCCAGTGTCTCTGCAGGTAACAGGGTCGCCTGGGCCCCTCTTCTCCCCTCCCCCCAATGTTCCCCCCTCGCTGGGACCAGCTGGGCAGGGTGCTGGGGTCTCCTCTCTGCACCCCCTTGTCTGGCGTCTGGTGGGAACCGGCCGGGGGCTCTGAGCAGGGCCGGGGGCACCAGGGCACCAGACACCGACTCCAGATCTGGGCTGGTCTCTGCCAGGACAATCTCCTCCCCCGCCCCATCACATCCCAGCACTGAGCCCTCCCCTTGACCCCCCCAAAACTCCCCCTTGCTCACCCCCCTCCCCCTCCAGACCAGACTGAGGGGGTCGCTCCGCCAGGGGCCTGGGGCAGCTCAGCCCCCCGGGATCAGGCGCCGGCTGGGACACTGGCGCCCCCTTGGCACGGACCCTCCCAGGCTCCATCTCAGCCGCTCGGCCTCGGCCCCTGGGCCCGGTGCAGCCAGGTCTGGGGAGGGGTCGGCCGCCCTGGGAGAGGCCCCCCCACGGGCAGGGCTGCAGCTTTCCAAGGGCCCCGGGCCGGTGCCTGCTCTCTGGCCGCGCCGTGCTGCTCCCGGGCAGAGCTCCCTGCTCAGGTAGCGCTGGGGCGTCGCGCCCCTTGGGGTCAGTTTGCACCCGGCCGTGCGGGAGGCTCCGTGAGCCCAGGGTGGGTTTGCTCCAGTCCGGGCTGACGGCACCGGGCCCTGGCTGAGGCCTCGCTCAGGCCCCGAGAGCCCCCGGCCCCGCTGGGTCCAGACCCGCCCCGGCCCGGCCCGTCCTGCACAGCCCCGGCAGGGGAGCGGCCAGGCGCTACAATGGGGCGCAAACCTCCGGTAGCAGCCGGCCCTCCCAGGAGAGCCTGGGCCTGCCTCTTGGGCTGGGGGGGGGCAGTCCCGGGTGGCTCCCACCTTGGCCGGCTCCGGCTTCGGCCGACCGCTCCCCCCCTTGTGGCCCAGACACCTCCCCTCGGCCAGCCCCCCCCCTGCACTTCCCGGCTCCTCCGGTCAGCCCGGCCCCCGGGAGACGGCCCAGCCCCTCTGCACCCGGCCACGTGGTCCTCCCAGGCCTGGCCACAGACACGGGATCGTGGAGAGAAGCCAAAGCCCAGTCCCCCCCCCAATAACTGGCCCCCCAGGCGCTGGGAGGGGCCGGGCCCCTGAGGCCAAAGGGCAGGACCAGGAACTCAAAGAGCCCCAGTGGGGTGATGGAGCCGACTTCCCCCGGGCCTCCGGGTCCCAGCAACTGCCAGTCCCCTTTGGGCAGGTCCATGGCAGTGAGGAACCGGCCCCCCCTTGTCTGGGGTCCGTCAGCCCTGGCCATGGGTCGGCATCGGGCGCGGGGAGGGCGCCGAGTTCCCGACAGTCCACGCAGACCCGGACTGTTCCGTCCTTGGGGACCAGCACCACGCGGGGGGGGGCCCAGGGGCTGGAGGGGGCTGGGTCACCCCAAGAGCCAGTGTGTCCCCAGCCTCCCTCTCCAGGGCCCGGGCTGCTCTCCCAGGGTGTCTCATTCCACGAGGAGTAACAGTTAATTCCAACTAAGGAGTTAGTTTGAATTAACGTTTAACTGCCGCGTGGAGCCGCGTGGAGCCGCGTGGAGCCGCGGGCAGTTAGTTCGGACTAAGGGGGATTTAAAAATGGCGGCACCCGGGAAGATGCAAATACACCAGAGATACTTAAATCCGGGGCTTCATTTGCAACTCCGGTTGCCCTCGTTTGCCTACCTAGCTCCAACTACCGACCTAGTGCAGACGTCCCCCAGTGGCCCGGAATGGGGTACGCCGGATGGGGGATGGACCCCGCACGTCTCCCACAGGCACCGGAGCGGGGCCCACGTGAAGTGGGGTCCCTGGTCCATGAGGACTCCTGGGGGAACCCCCCTGCTGAAAAGGGCCAGCGGCGCGTCTGCCACCGTGAGGGCAGAGCCAGTGAGGGCAGAGCCCCGGCCTGGGCTGGCAAGTAGCCAAATCCACCCCCCAGGGCGTATTTCTTCCCCGGCCGGGTCGCCCTGCCCAGGGGCCCCCTAGATCCAGCGCCCCCTTCTGGCAGGCTCCTCTGTGATGGGCAGGGCCTCAGACCCACTTTGCAATTGTCCTGGGCTCCCCCCCAGCAGGAGTCACGGGCCCGGCAATCCCGTGAACAGCGTCAAAGACCCCGGCCAGTAAAAGTTCTGCAGCAGCTTCTGCCTGGGGGCCGGATTCCTCGGTGCCCCACAAGGGGGATCTCGCGGGCCAGGAACAGCAGCCGGCGGCGGGACCCCTGGAGCACCCCCAGCTGCCTCCTCCCCTCCCAGGATTCGGTTTGTCCCTGCCGGTCTGTTCCCAGTCCAGGAATCCCTCCCTGCGGTCCTCCCACAGGGACCAGGACCCGGCACTGCCCTGGGCAGCAAGGTGTGTGACTAAATCTCTGTAGCATTCCCACAGAACTTTGTATTAAGAGAAAGTGTGTAAAGATCTCAGTCCCAAGAGAGATCGTGTGTGTTTAGATGGATCTTTGTGTCCAGCCGTCTCATCAAGTCCCTTGTGTTCAGAGACCCCTTCTGTCGTCTTCTCCATAGAAACTTCGTATCAGACACGTTTCATTAACACCTGACAGTAACGAAGAGCGTGTGAAAGCTTCAGCCCGTCACTTTGATAAAGCCCCGTTGGACTGTGGTTGGCAGGGAAGGCAGGGTCCAGTTAACTGCCCGTGCTGTGTTCCCAAGCCTTCAATTTAGGATTTGAGTTGTCAGTTCTCAGCAAGATACCATGGACTGCCTCAGTTTACCCCCCCAGTTCCTCCCTCTTGCCATTGGGGTTCTCTAACCCAGCAGGTTACATTCAATAGTTTCAGGGTTTTAATTGACTTTGGAAGCCCCAGTACAGCACCAGCACTATTAGAAATGTTCTAATCGAAACTCCCCGCGTAGCTCTGACAAACCACCACCCAATTCCTTCCCCAGGGCATTTCGTCGCTGTGAGGAGGGGGGAGTTTGGGGGCTCAAAGGGGGTGTTACAGGGGGGCTCAGTGCCCAGCAGTTACTGGTTTCATGTGACAAAGGGGGGCACTTGGTTGTTCCAGCAGCAGCCCAGAGGTGGAGGCGTATGTGGGACCCTGATGACCCCGACCCTGCTCAGAGGACACGGCTAGTTCAGACCAGACACAGACAAGGGGCTGCAGAGGGGACCCGGAACCGGCCCAGCTGACCCCAGCGAGGGGGGAACATTGGGGGGGGAGGGGAGGGCGCCGGAGAAGAGGGCCCCGGGCGACCATCTTACCTGGGAGTAGCCAATGGGCGGGGGAGGGGCTACTGGGGGCGCTGCTCGAGGACCTGGGGTGGTTGTTTTGGGGACTGAGGGCAGGACTCACCTGGCTGCAGGGAGGTTGACGGGGGGCTGAGGCCCAGGAGACTGGCCTGGAGACCTGTTGCTGTTCAAAGCCCAATAAACCCGCCTGTTCGGTGCTGGCTGCGAGTCGCTCTGCTCTAGAGAACGGGGGGCCCTGCTCCCTCTGGGAGGGGGACCCCAGGGGAACAGAGGGACGGGACCCCCGAGGGGCTCATGGTGGAGGAGGCGGCTGGAGGCTCTGAGAGGCGCCATCCCAGAGGTGGAGGGGCGGCCCCCAGGTGAGAGGGGCCCCCAGGAGAGGGTCGCCACACTGGAGTGGCCCCGGGAAAGGGCTGTCTCTGCCGCCGGAGGGGGGGGGGTCCCCGAGAAGGGGCTGCCGCACTGGGGGGGGCTCTGCCCAGGAGCCGAGGGGCCAAGCGTGGGCGGGCCCTGGGAGCCGGGACAGGCCCAGTCACGGTGCTGCTGCTTGCGAGTTACGTCTCACTGGGGGGGGGGATTTTTGCTTTTCTGAGCTTCGCTCACCCCTCAGGGCTTTGATTTTTGCTCTGTTGATGCCGGGGGGGGGGGGGGGGGGGCAATGTTATTTCTACTTCCTTGGTGCTGGCACTTTCCTTTCCCAGCGCCCCCTGATTAAATCCTTCTCTGCCAAAAGCGGACAGGTCCCTGGTCCATGATGCCCGCACCTGTGGTACGCAGGGCGCCTTCCGGCGGCGCGGGGTGTGCTTAGACCGGCCCACCTATGTTAGTCACCGGGCGTACCCTGTCCACTGCCTGTCCGCTCAGCGGCTCATAGGAAACCAGAGAAGGGGCTGCTGGGTCTGGAGCGTCAGGCCGTAGCAGCAGCTCATGAAATAAGGGGAGTCGTCACTTCCACACGTGTTCCGAGTTCGCCGACCCCCCTGCTTTCAGAACCCCCTCGTGGGAGAGCCCTGGAATCCGTAACCCTCAGACCCGGGCAGCGGCATCACAGGCCCCTCAGCACATCCGTACTCCTCATTCTCCACACACAGCCTGTGTCTAGACTGGCAAGTTTTCCACAAAATCATCTGCTTTTGCGGAAAAACGTGCCAGCTGTCTACACTGGCCGCTTGAATTTCCGCAAGAGCACTGACGATCTCATGGAAGATTGTCAATGTTCTTGCGGAAATACTGTGCTGCTCCCGTTCGGGCAAAAGCGAGAGGGCCAGTGTAAACAGCACAGTACTGTTTCTGCAAACAGCAGGCCTAGGATGCCTCAGCCCCACTTAATATGGGGGGGGGGGTCTCGGCTTCTAAACCCCCAGCCTGTTGCTGAGGCTGCTTCCTCCATGCTCCCAGCCAGAAAACAACTGCCTCTCCTCCAGCCCCGCCCCCCAGCCAGGGCAGCATCCACCTTCCTTTGTTTCTCCCCAGGGGGGGGGGGGTAGCTGGTCAGACAGGTTTGGAGCCCCCTTTGCATAGTGACTCGTGTTACAGACAGCAGGGGTCGCCGCAGCCCTAGCAAGTTACCCCCACTGCGTCACACCCCGAGCGCGAAAATGGCCATGGGGCTTTTTTGCGGAAAATCGCATCTAGATTGGCCACGGATACTTTTCCGCAAAAAGTGCTTTTCCAAAAATGCTTTTAACGGAAAACTTTTCCATTAAAGGCGTTTCCGGAAAATCCTGCCAGTGTCGACGCAGCGACATTGCTTTTCTCTTTTCTCCTTTGCACATTGCCCCTGGTTTCCACCTGTAGATGCGTCTCTCTCGCCCAGTTCCCGTGGGTCTCTGTGACGCGGCGCTGCCCTAAGGACCCGGCGCTTCCCACCAGACTTCAGCTGAAGTTATTCTTTGCTTCGTTAGGGTCCCACACCAGGGAAAACCAGGAAGGCACTTGCCATAAAGGGAGCCCAGCGTCCTTAGAAACAATTCACAGACAATGGAAGACGCCCGGCCTCTTCCTTCCAGAGACAGACAGACCATGCAGGACGGCTGCCGTAAAGGCCGGCTGGCTTCTTTTCAGAGACAATTTAACAGACACACTCAGACGACTGTCTGCCAGGCCCTCGCCTTCAGACACTGCCGGTCACTGGATTCAGCGCTGGACTAAGGGGGGGAGCTGGGCTGCTGCCCCGGACGCCAACTGATGGAGGGCGCCTGATGGCAGCTGTAAGAGACGCAGAACGGGACTAGCCCAGCCTGCTCCCCAGCCCAGAGCGACTCCCAGCCAGCCCCCAGCAGGGGGGTTACGGAGCTTTGAACCCAGCAACGGATCCCTCAGGGTGTGTCTGCACCAGCCCCCGTGTAGTGTGGCTACCAGGGCACCCTAGTGACTCGTATCCAGCTTCTCACCCACTGGCACCCCCAGGTCCTTTTCTGCAGAACTGCTGCCTAGCCAGTCGGCCCCCAGCCTGTAACAAGGCCTGGGATTCCTCCGCCCCACGGGCCGGACTAGGGAACCAGCTGATCGCCCGTCCTCTCCAGCCCAATGGGGGGGCTAGAGAACCAGCTGATCGCCCCACCCTCTCCAGCCCAATGGGGGGGGCTAGAGAACCAGCTGATCGCCCCGCCCTCTCCATCCCAATCAGGGGGGCAGGGTTAGAGAACCAGCTGATCACCCGTCCTCTCCAGCCCAATGGGGGGGCAGGGCTAGGAACCAGCTGATCGCCCCACCCTCTCCATCCCAATCAGGGGGGCAGGGTTAGAATCATAGAATCATAGAATCATAGGACTGGAAGGGACCTCGAGAGGTCATCGAGTCCAGCCCCCCGCCCTCAAGGCAGGATCAAGCTCCGTCTACACCATCCCTGACAGATGTCTATCTAACCTGTTCTTAAATATCTCCAGAGAGGGAGATTCTACCACCTCCCTTGGCAATTTATTCCAATATTTGACCACCCTGACAGTTAGGAATTTTTTCCTAATGTCCAATCTAAACCTCCCCTGCTGCACTTTAAGCCCATTACTCCTTGTCCTGTCCTCAGAAACCAAGAGGAACAAATTTTCTTCTTCCTCCTTGTGACACCCTTTTAGATATTTGAAAGCCGCTATCATGTCCCCCCTTAATCTTCTTTTTTCCAAACTAAACAAGCCCAGTTCATGAAGTCTGGCTTCATAGGTCATGTTCTCTAAACCTTTAATCATTCTTGTCGCTCTTCTCTGTACCCTTTCCAATTTCTCCACATCTTTCTTGAAATGTGGCGCCCAGAACTGGACACAGTACTCCAGCTGAGGCCTAACTAGTGCAGAGTAGAGCGGCAGAATGACGCTAGGAGAACCAGCTGATCGCCCCGCCCTCTCCATCCCAATCAGGGGGGCGGGGCTAGGAACCAGCTGATCGCCCCGCCCTCTCCATCCCAATCAGGGGGGCGGGGCTAGGAACCAGCTGATCGCCCCACCCTCTCCATCCCACTCAGGGGGGCGGGGCTAGAGAACCAGCTGATCGCCCCACCCTCTCCATCCCACTCAGGGGGGCGGGGCTAGAGAACCAGCTGATCGCCCCACCCTCTCCATCCCAATCAGGGGGGCAGGGTTAGAGAACCAGCTGATCGCCCCGCCCTCTCCATCCCAATCAGGGGGGCGGGGTTAGAGAACCAGCTGATCGCCCCGCCCTCTCCAGCCCAATCGGGGGCAGGGCTAGGAACCAGCTGATCGCCCCCCCTCTCCATCCCACTCAGGGGAGCGGGGCTAGAGAACCACCCTCTCCAGCCCAATGGGGGGGAGAGATTAGAGAACCAGCTGATCGCCCCGCCCTCTCCAGCCCAATCGGGTCCTTCTTCCTTGCTCGTTCCTCGGAGATGCTCCTTCCTCGCTTGGCTAGGTGGGTCCCGTCTCTTCCTAGCAATCCCTGTGCCCGGAACGGAGTCCCGGGTCGAAGAAACGGAAGCCCCTTCTGCGACTCCCCTGCGCAACCTCGCACTTACTGCCTCAGTCGACCACCCCTGCCCGGCCCTTCCCCTCAGCCGGGAGGGGGGACGAGAACCCCAGGCGCTCGGAACTCCTTGACCCTTCTCCCCAGCGCTACATGACCTGGTGGGACCCGCTCAGCATCACTGGTCCCTCCAGATCGGTTCCCACTAGCACCTCCGTGGGCAGCTGATCCTGCACCCCACCTCCTTGGGCCCATTTCAGGGGGATCCTCGCGACACCCCGGTGTGGGTCTGTCGCCTGTCCCTGACCTGCTGGCCTCACACGCATCCACCCGCATCCCACCCTGCGCAGCCTTGGGGCTGCGGGTCGGCCAGCTGCCCCTTGAGGTCTGGGGGGGCAAATGTCCCACGGCTGCTCCAGCCCCACTGGGTTGTACCCGTCCCCGGAAGTGCTGGCCCTGGTCCCCTCCCCCAGCACGCTGGCCCCCTCCGGGTAGGCGGAGCCCTTCCCCACTGACCTGGACAGGCCCCCTTGGCCCGTCTATCCTCCAGCTCCCACTCCGGTCCTCTCGCTCCCTGCCTGTCCAGCAGCCTCCGCTCCTCCCGCTCCCGCTCCCGCTCCAGCCTCCGCAGCTCCCCGGGAGATCCCGGATCGGGGCTCCCCTGCGCTGGCTGGGGGTCGGCTCTGAGTGGGGCAGGGGCCTGTCACCCCTGGGGTGGCGCTGGCAGGACCGGGCTGGCGGGTGGGGCACAAGCGAGACGTGGGGCCGTCTGGCCTGGGACGGCCCAGCCCTCCTGGCTCAGACCAAGGGCCCATCTACCCGGCCTCCCGTCAGCGCCCTGAGGACGTGGCAGGAAAAGCCGCAGTCGCTGGTGTGGCAAGAACTGGCCTGCGGTTCTACCCTGTGGGGGGGGAGGGGTGTGGAGGGAGGGGCGCGTGCACCCAAAGTCTGGGGGTGTGAGACTTACCACACAGTCAGAACCCTTCCCCATGGACCCACTCCTCCCTACCCAGCCCCCACTTCCCCTTCCCCTCCCTTAGCCCATAGGCCGGCCCCTCCCCTCCCACATCCACCCTCCCCCACCCAGCCCCCCACTTCTGCTTCCCCTCCCTTATCACACAGGCAGCCTCCTTCCCCATTCACCCTCCCCTCCCCATCCAGCCCCCCACTTCCCCTTCCCCTCCCCCCATAAATCTCCCTGCGTCTCCCCCCCCCCCCACGCAGGCCTGTGGGCACCAGCTCATGCCTGGGGCTGGGGGAGGGGAGGGGCCCACGCGGCAGCATGGAGGAGCCAAACTTGCCCCCCCCCTCCGGGTTCGTGGCTCCCCTGGCGCCGCCTGCCCCTCCCCCTCACAGCCGGGCGGGGCAGGTCCCCGCGATGAGGAAGCCGCCCAAGGCCGTTCGCGGGGCAGAGTCCCCCGGTGACGCCTGTTCCACGCTGGCCCTGCCGGGGACCCAGGGGACCGGGCGCTGGGCAGCCCCCCCCAGCCGCGTCCGTCCCCGGCCTGCTCCCGCACTGGGGGGGCCCAGGGGTCCGGGCGCTGGGCAGCCCCCCCCAGCCGCGTCCGTCCCCGGCCTGCTCCCGCACTGGGGGGGCCCAGGGGTCCAGGCGCTGGGCAGCCCCCCCCAGCCGCGTCCGTCCCCGGCCTGCTCCCGCACTGGGGGGGCCCAGGGGTCCGGGCGCTGGGCAGCCCCCCCCAGCCGCGTCCGTCCCCGGCCTGCTCCCGCACTGGGGGGGCCCAGGGGTCCGGGCGCTGCACCCACCCAGACACGCTCCCCAGCAGCCTGCGCCCCGGGGGTGGGCAGGGGTCCCCGGGGGTCGTGGGGGACCCAGGCGTCCGGGCCCCTGCAAGAGCCGGGGGGGGTCAGCCCCTCCCTGTGGGATTCACACCGGGAAGCCCCCCCCCTACCCCCCCGCAGTGGCCAGGCCTGTCTGTCGGGGTCCGTCTGTCCGGCCCCTCAGGGCGAGGTGTGTGAGCCCCCCGCCCCGTGCCGGGAGGGGAGTGTTTGGGGGGCAGGAAGGGGGATTCCTGCCCTGCCTGACTGAGGCCACTTCCCCGGGCCTGGCCCCCTGGTCCCCCCCCCCCCCCAGCCAGCCTGGCCAGGGACTCAGCCCTCACCGGCGGGGGGGGGGGGGGGGGCGAGGCTGCACCCTGGGGCAGCTGTGAGCGTTAGGGGGGGAGGGGGGAGGTTTCTCTCCGTTTCCTTTGTCACTTTCCTGCATCGGCGCTAAACATTCCTGCGGCACAAACGGGTTTTTCTTCCTGTCCGGACGCCGGGGGGAACCAGGCCGGGGGGGGGCGGATTCGGGGGGGGGAGCCAGGGCTCCATGTAGCGGGGCTGGGGGGGGAACCAGGCTGAATGGGGCGGGGAGCCAGGGCTCCGGGTGGGGGGACCAGGCCTGGGGGGGGGGGGGGCGATTCGGGGGGGGGGAGCCAGGGCTCCATGTAGCGGGGCTGGGGGGGGGGGAACCAGGCTGAATGGGGCGGGGAGCCAGGGCTCCGGGTGGGGGGACCAGGCCTGGGGGGGGGGGCGGATTCGGGGGGGGGAGCCAGGGCTCCATGTAGCGGGGCTGGGGGGGGGGGGAACCAGGCTGAATGGGGCGGGGAGCCAGGGCTCCGGGCGGGGGGACCAGGCCTGGGGGGGGGGAGTTTCTAGTGAATCTGAGTTTCTAGTGAAGCTCCTTGAGGGACCCAGAGAAGGACTCGTCCGTGTTCCCACCGGCTCCGCCCCCAGCTCTAACCACCAGCCCCCACTGCCCCCTCTCCCCGCGCTGGGGGAGGACCCACGAGTCCCGGCCCTGCCCCTGGCCCCAGCCCAGGACGGGTCTGTGCGGCTGCTCCCCCGGCCCCCGCGCTCTTGGCAGGGGAAATGTGGCGGCACCTCGGGGAGGCGGCGCCCCCAGGCCTGCCAGGCAGCTGCCCTCGCGGGGGGGCCGGGGCAGTGAGCGGGTCTGGCTGGGCTTCTCAGGGGCTTTCCCAGGCTGTCACCAGGCCCTCGGGCAGGGCCCCTGCTGGGCCAGGCCCTGGGGTCCGTTCCCCCCCCCCCCCAGAGCTCCCCAGCCGGCCCGGCTGAGCCCAGGCCCTGGCACAGATGCCCCCAGGCAGCCTCTGCCAACCAGCCGGCGCCTCCAAGGGGCCGGGGAGCTGGGCCAGGCCAGCCTGGCGCCCCCAGCACATGCCCTGTGAGCCGGGCACTCGTGCAACACGCAGGGAAGACTCAGGAGCCACCCACCGATGCGCAGGGCCCACAGCAGGGTTTGTGTTTCCCCGGGTGGTGCACGTTCCCACGGGCCTCGGTGCACGTTACAATTATTCCTCACGTGGGTGGGAAAAATCTGCTCGGGGCAGAGACAATCAGAGAGCTCGTTGCCCCCCAGCGCCCTGGCTGGGCCGATGAACCTCCACTGCAGCAGGGCCCAGGCTCAGCAAGAGGGGAAACTGAGTCGCAGCCAGTGGGCAGGAAAATATGGCAAGTGTCAGATTCTTTGTGTCCCGCCCGGCCGGAGGTCGAGGCCCCACCTAGCCTGGGTCACCCCCCCCTCCCGGGCCTGCCGACCCCTCCTGGTGGGCGTGTTTCCGCCTAGCCCCTCGCCCGCCCTGACTGGGCCCCGCTGTGCAGGGCTGTTATCCAGCCGTTCCCCTTCTCTGGGCACCCGCCTGCCCAGCCCATGGCCCCTGGCCCAGTGGGGCCCAGCCGCCCCAGCCCAGCCAGCGACGAACTGCAGAGTGTGGGACTTTATTCCCCTTGTCCTCCAGTCACCCCGCCCGTGCCTCAGTTTCCCTGGGCGCTGCCCCAACAGCCAGGTGATGCTGAGAGTTGCTGACACTTCCGTAACCTGAGCGGGGGAGGGGGGTGAACAGGCCACACCTGTTCCCAGCACCCAGGGCACAGGGCGCCGGCTGCAGGGCTGGGAGGGGTAGCTGAGTGTGAGTCTGGCTGCCCTGGGGTAGGCGTGTGAGCGGCTCCGCCTGGCAGCCCAGGCCCCTGGGCGCGGTGGTGACTCACTCTCAGGGCGGGGCTCCCCCTGCCCTGCCCCTCGGCATCACTACAGGGAACGTGTCTCCAGCTGAGCAGCCCTTCCCCCGCCCCATGTGCACCTGCAGTGCCGGTGTGACGTGCACCAGCACCAGGGCAATCACACCCCTCGGTCTCTGCTCTCGGCCAGTGGGGCTGAGCTGGCTGGAGGCTGCAGGCCACACGTGGCCGGGTGCCAGGGAGGCTCCGACAGGCTTCCCCAGCGCCTGTCTCGGGGGAGGAGCCGCCTGCTGGGCCCGGGGACCGGACGACGCTTCCCGGCTCGTTGGGGCCGAGAGGAGGCAGAGAACGGCGGGGGGGGGGGGAACGCCTTGGAGGGAGCCACCGGCAGCTCCCAGCACGCTGCGCCCAGAGCCCGGGGGTGCGGCTGCCTCTCGGGAGCGTTTCCGTGGGAGCACAGAGCACCCCCTGGGAATCTGTATTGAGGGAAACTCGTCACTGGTGCCAGGCGCCCTCGGCCGCAGGGGCCTGGAATTCGGGGCGGGTTCGGATCCCTGCCCCCGCCCACGAAGGGGTGTAGGAATCGGTGTCACATACCCCCTGGTGCCAGCTTTGCCCATTACCCTGGTGTGTGCTCATTTACTGGGGTCACTCTGACGGGGCTGGGGGAGGTGACCAATTCTGTCCGGGTGCTGCTTGTGCTCTTGGATGCAGCTGAATCCTTCCTGCTGCCAATTTCCCCCCCCCCCCCCCCACCTCCCTGCCCCACTGGAACTCTCCTGCATAGAACCACAGGGCTGGCAGAGACCTCAGGAGGCATCAAGTCCAGCCCCCTGCCCAAGGCAGGACCAATCCCAACTAAATCAACCCGGCCAGGGCTTTGTCCAGCAGAGACTTAAACACCTCTAGGGATGGAGATTCCACCCCCTCCCTAGGGAACCCAGCCCAGTGCTTCACCGCCCGCTTAGGGAAATTGTTTTTCCTAATATCCAGGTGTGACGCCACGTTGGGGTTTCCCCTTATCCGTAATGGCACTGACAGACTCCCCCAGCCAGTAGAACAGGGGAGTTTATCGCTTCTCCCGGACACAGCACAGCACAGATGTCATCTGGTTCCAGGGCAGGCCTAGGATGCCTCAGCCCCCTTGAGATGGGGGAGCCTGGGCCCCTAAATCCCAGCCCATTGCTTAGGCTGCTTCCTCCATGATACCAGCCAGAAACTAAAACTCTCCTCCAGCCCTGCCCCCAGCCAGGTGCTGGTCTCGCCCCCCTCCCTTTGTCTCTCCCTGGGAGGCTGAGCCTGGGGATACGTCTACACTGGCAGGGTTTTTCCGGAAATGCTTTCTGGTTGAAATGGCAAGAAACTGTTTTTTCTTTGTGATCCTGTCTAATATCTGTTTTGTGGGCATTGATCCTTTGGCGAAGTGCCTGAGACGTTTGTCCAATGTACATAGCAGACGGACACTTTCGGCACATGATAGCATAGATTATATTTCTGGATGCGCAGGAATATGTGTTCTGGATCTTATAATTCATATAATTCATTCCTTTTTTTTAATTGTATCCTTTGGTATATATGGTTGTGATACTTTTCTTCCACTATTTGATCTGAGGAAGTGGGTCTGGCCCACGAAAGCTCATCACCTAATAAACCATCTTGTGAGTCTTTAAAGCCCTACATAGTCCTGTGTTGTGTTTCAGCTGCACCAGACTAACACGGCTGCATTTCTATCACTATACCCTTCCATAACAGCGCTCCAGTCATGCGAGTCATCCCACCAGGTCTCCGTTATCCCAATTAAATCATATTTCTTGGTCTGGGCCAGGGCCTCCAGTTCTTCCTGTTTGTTGCCCAGGCTTCTCGCATTAGTGTACAAACACCTCAGATAACCAGTTGATCGCCCTATCTTCTCCATCCCAATCAGGGGGTCCTCCTTTGTTGCTCGTTCCTCTCTGCATTTCTTCCCGGTATCCGACTTTCCTTCTCCCCTCAGGGTTTTGGTCACCGTCCCCCAACGAACCTAGTTTAAAGCCTCCTCACTAGGTTTGCAAGCCTGCCCGCGAAGATGCTCCTTCCTCTCTTGGCTAGGTGATCACTGTGACGTAGTGGGGGGGAACTTGCTGGTTTCTATGGGTCTGTGGTAACCCCCACTGGCTGCCGTCAGTACCGGGCCCAGAAGGACAGGGGTTGAGTCACTATGCAAAGAGGGTCTCTCAACCTGTCTGACCAGCTACCCCCCAGGGAGAGAAACAAAGGAAGGGGGATGCCGCCCCTGGCTGGGGGGCAGGGCTGGAAGAGAGTTGGTTAGTTTCTGTCTGGGAGCATGGAGGAAGCAGCCTCAGCAACAGACTGGGGGGTTTAGAAGCCGAGACCCCCCCCAGATCAAGGGGGGGCTGAGGCATCCTAGGCCTGCCCTGTAACCTGATGACATCTGTGCTGTGCTGTATCCTGGAGAAGCAATAAACTCCCTCTATTCTACTGGCTGGTGGAGTCTGTTCATGCCTTTTGGGGGCGCAGGAGGCGGGGGAACCCCAACGCGCCGTCACACTGGTGTCAGAAGTGGGATGCACTGCACCCCGTGGATGGAGCTCCCAGCGGCGAGCGACAAGGCGCCGTAGAAGCAAGAGCCCTGGAGCCAGGCGTGCTGGAGACAGAGCGAAGCGGTTCCTGGGAATCGTGGGGCGCTGCAGCACTAGACTGGTGAGTCTGCACCGAGGGGCCCAGCGGACAGATGGCCTACGCCCGACTCTTGAAGGCAGAGCTGGTGGAGCTGTGCAGAGAGAGGGGCTTGCCTGTGGGGAAAGCAACCAAGGCCCAGCTGATTACCCAGCTGGAAGATAATGACCAGCCACAGGGCCAGGATCTTGTCCCCAGGGGAAGCAGCCAGACCCCCCCTGAGAGTGTGTCAGGCTCAGAGAGGGGGAGGAGCCCTGGAACCCACCGGAGAGATGAGACAGCATCTCCCGGGAGGCTTGCAAGTAATAGCTCATCTAGGGCAGGGGCCAGCCCAGCGGAGCTGTGGCAGCTGGAGATCCAGGTGCGGATGAAGGAATTGGAAGTAGAGGACCGAGAGAAGCAGCGACAGCATGAGCTGGCCATGGCAGAGCGGAGAACCGGCGGGGCACCGGCTGCACCAAGTGTGGATGGGCCCCAGGGTCCCAGGACTGCCAGACGCTTGGAGAGGCTCGTGGTGGCCCAATTGAAGGACATGAGCGACATAGACGGGTTCCTCAGCTCCTTTGAGAGGGCCTGTGGACTGCAACGGGTCCCCCCAGCTGACTGGCTGCAGGAGCTCATCCCTGCACTGAACCAGGAGGCGGCCGGAGTGCTCAGTCAGCTGGAGGACCTACAGCCAGGGGATTACAACCGAGTCAAGGAGGCCCTGCTGCACAAGTTCGGGCTGACCCCCGAGATGTACAGGAAGAAGTTCCGGGGGGTACAGAAAGGGCCACGGGAGACCTATGTGGATCTGGCCTCCCGCCTGGCGCAATACTGCCGCAAGTGGGTGTCTGGAGTCGGAGCCCAGACTGCAGAGGAGCTGCTCAAGCTGGTCATGATGGAGCAGCTCTATGAAGCGTGCCCACCCAGCCTGAGGCTGTGGCTCAAGGACCGGAGACCAGAGAACCCCCAGGAGGCCGGGAGGCTGGCGGATGAGTTCACGGAGAGCCGGTCCGGGGGTGAACGGGAGTCCCGGAGAGAAAGGGAACCACGCAGAGACCGGTTCTCGGCGGAGCAACGGAGAGAGACACCTCCGAGGCGAGCCCCAGGGACCAGGACCAGTCATCGATACCCCAGAAAACCAGCCAGGGCCCGGGCAGAGCCAACCCGAATGGGCCCACAGAACCTAACTTGCCATCGCTGTGGGCAACGAGGCCACAAGAGGGCTCAATGCACCAGGCACAAGAACAGGCCCCATGACCTGGGACTTTCCAGGGTTAACTGGCTGGGGCGGGAGGAAGGGCAGGCTGCCCCAGAGGCAGGGGCTGGCCGGCAAACCTCCGCTCAGAGTGGGGGGAAGGATGCTCAGTGCACCTCCCCTGGGAGGTCTGACCCTCGGGAGGCGGATTTCTCCGTGCACCGGGTGGGGGCAGGGAGGCCCTTGTGGACTGACTGCCTCATACCCCTGGAGGTGGATGGTAGGAAGGTGACGGGTTTCTGGGACATGGGGGCAGAGGTGACACTGGCCCAACCTGACATAGTGGCCCCAGACCAGGTAGTACCCCCCACACAGCTGACACTGAGGGGCATAGACGGCACCCCATTTAAGGTACCCATAGCCAGGGTGCATCTGAAATGGGAGGCCAAGGAGGGCCCCAAGGAAGTGGGGGTGCACCCGCACTTGCCCACCGACGTGCTAATGGGGAGTGACCTAGAGGAGTGGCCAGACGGACCCCACAGGACGCTGGTCACCACCCGTAGCCAGAGCAAGCGAGGGGCTTGCGGCCCGGAACTCGAGGAGGTTCCCCAACAGGGGGACCAGGGCCCCGTCCCAGCAGACCTAGAGTTGGACCTAGGCAGTGGGGGGAACCACGGCCCTGTCCCAGCCCCAGCCGCTGAATTCCAGGCGGAGGTGCGAGCAGATCCCTCCTTGCAGGCCCTGAGGGACCGGGCTGACCTGGGCGCCGCTCAACCCCTAGGAGGAGATTGCCAGGAGAAGTTCCGGTGGGAGAGGGGATTTCTGTACCGGGAATGGCTTTCCCCCGGGACGGTAGGCAAGTGGGGGCTCCAGCGGCAGCTGGTGGTTCCCCAAAGGTATCGCCACAAGCTGCTACACCTGGCCCATGACATCCCGTTCTCGGGACACCAGGGGATCCGGCGCACGCGGCTGAGGCTGCTCCAAAACTTCTACTGGCCGGGGATGTTTGCAGCTGTCCAGCGGTACTGCCGGTCCTGAGACTCCTGCCAACGGGTGGGGAAGGCCCAAGACAGGAGGAAAGCTGCATTGAGACCCCTGCCCATCATAGAGGAGCCTTTCCAGAAGGTGGCGATGGATATTGTGGGGCCCTTCAACAGAGCGACCCGGACAGGGAAGAAATACATCCTGGTGGTGGTGGACTTCGCCACCCGCTACCCCGAGGCCGTGGCCCTGCCCTCCATCGAGGCAGACACGGTGGCAGACGCACTGCTGACCATTTTCAGCAGGGTGGGGTTTCCCCAGGAGGTTCTCACGGACCAGGGATCCAACTTCATGTCGGCCCTGCTCCGGTGCTTGTGGGAGAAGAGTGGGGTGCAGCACCCCTGGGCCTCGGCGTATCACCCCCAGACCAACGGGTTGGTGGAGAGGTTCAATGGGACTCTGAAGCAGATGCTACGGACCTTTATGCACAAACACCCGCAGGACTGGGACAAGTACCTACCCCACGTGCTGTTTGTGTACAGGGAAGTGCCCCAGGAGTCCACGGGGTTCTCGCCGTTCGAGCTGTTATATGGGAGGCGAGTGAGGGGCCCCCTGGACTTATTGAAAGACGAGTGGGAGGGGAAGGTCTCCCCGGAGGGTGAGCCGGTCGTGGAATACGTCCTGACATTCCGGGAAAGACTTGCCGAGCTCATGGGCCTGGCCAGAGAGAACCTGAGCAGGGCCCAGAGGAAGCAGAAGGTCTGGTACGACCGCAATGCACGGGCCCGCGCCTACGCTACCGGGGACCAGGTGATGGTCCTGATCCCCGTGCGGAAGAACAAGCTGCAAGCCGCCTGGGACGGCCCCTTCAAGGTGGTTCAGCAGCTGAACGAGGTGACTACGTGGTGGAGCTGACGGGCCGGACGCGCGGCCAGCGGGTATATCATGTTAACATGATGAAGCCGTACTGGGACAGGGAGAACTTGGTGCTGGCCGTGTGTAAGCCCTGGGAGGAGCAGGGGGAGGATCCCCTGGTGGGCCTGTTCCCTGGGACCGGAAAGGACTCTTCGCTGGAGTCAATTCCCCTCTCGGACCAGCTCACCCTGTAGATAAATCTATGTATTATATATTGCTGCATTGTGCCTCTCCATAGAACCTTGTCACTTTGTATTAGAACCCTAGATAGAAAACTTGTAGCAGAATAAGATTTCCCCCCCACTCTCTCCCCCCACTCTGTAATCAATTGCCCAGTTGAATGAACGAGGTGTGAATGAGTAACACTTGGGAGCCAAGCACCTCCAGAGAGCTACACCAGTTGAAAAGGGGGTGGAAGCCAGACCCAAGGTGTCAAGAGGGCTCAAGAAAGAAGAGCAGACATATTGAAGGCCTTGGGGATTAGAAGCAAGCACCTTCTTTGGAAAACACCCTCTCTTAACAGACAGCACCCACAAAGGGACCAAAGGACACAGACCCAGATTTTGAATCTGGGATATATTTGCATAAGAGGGAAGCTGCTATAAAAGTGAGTTGTCTTGCAGAGGACTCTGGGTCTCATCTTGTCACCATCGGAGCATCGATCCGGATCAGCAGAAGCCCGGCTCCACCCCTCCCCCATCTAACTCACCTGGCCAGTGAAGTTAAGGGGAGCAACTCGTTGGTAACAACAGCAAGACGGAGAGTGTGTGTGTGTGTGTGTGTGTGTGTGTGTGTGTGAGTGCATGAGTGACTTATATATATATCAGATGCATTTGATAACTGTTAATTATTCTATGTGTGATCAATAAATGTGGCGTGTTGCCTTATCCCCTGAAAACGATCCCGAGTACTTCTTTTAAGTACAACAACCCCGGCCCAGCAGGCCGAGATCCGAGAGGTGCTGCGCTCCCGCCAGCAGCTGTTCAGTAAACGCGCCTGTTGCCTTTCCCCCTGAGGAAGATCCGGGGTTTTGTTCAGCGCATCAGGGTGTCAGGCGCCAGGGTGCCCCAGGCAGACAGAGCCCAGGACCCAGGAGCGGGCCGAGCCGCGGGCTGGGCACAGGGTGACAGGAGGGGAGGAGGCGGGGACCAGGAGCAGGCTCAGTCACAGGGGCCGGGCGAGGCGCCCCACAGAGCGGCCGGGGCGTCAGGACCCGCACGGCCAATGCCGGGGATGAACCCCTGGCAGGGCCCCGCGGCGGTGAGTCCCGCAGATCCTGCGGCCCGGGCTACTCCGCTGAGCAGAACACCCCCTCCCTCCCCGCCAGGGGGGCTGAGCCGCGGCCGGAGCCGCCCCTGGTCCGGGTCCGGGTCGCTGCCCGGCCAGGGCGGGGGCGGGAAAGGGGCCGGACCCGGTGCCTGCGCTGAGCTGGGCGGGGGCGGGGCTTCCTCCCCCCCCCCTCCGCCCCGCTCTGCCCTTCGCCCCGCTGGGACCAGGCGTCTGACACCGGGCGCGTCCCGCGGCAGCGACGGGCGATGGAGCGAGGCCCCCCCCGGCCGGGCGGCCCTTGGGCCCGGGTTCTCCTGGCAGGTCAGAGCGGGGGGGACCCAGGTGTCCGGTGAAGCAGCGGGGCTGAGCTGCGGGGACCCCAGGGACCGGGGGGGGGGAGGTCCGAGGCTTCCCCACCCCCCAAGCCGGTCCTGTCCCCCCCCCCACTGGTTCCTGCTCCAAGCCGCGGGGGAGCGGGCGGGTCGAGGTGGGAGGGGAAGTCGGGGCTGCCCTGCCAGAGCCCCCTGCCCCCGCCCGCTGCAGCAAAGGCTCCTGGCGAGGGGCCCTGGCAGCTGAGACGGGGCGGTCGGGGGAGGGGCGGGGCGGGACAGGGGACACGAAGGGCTGCCCGAGGGGGGCAGAGGAAAGCGGGGGGGGGGCAGGTCGGGGGTGAGGGGCACCGTTAGTATCTGGGCTCCCCCCGCAGCCTCCGTCCTGGGCTCCTGCCTCCAGCCGGCGCCGGCCCAGAGCACCCGGCCCCCAGGGACCATCGTCCTCAGCCCGCCGAGCCCCGCGGTGGGAGGGGGCGTCAGCCTGGCCCCGCGGGATCCTCCGCAGAACGTGCTGAGCTGCGCCTGGTTCCGATCAGCGACCACTGATGAGACCAGACGGATCCTCACTTACTACCCGCCGGCACCGTCTGCTCCGATCACCGGCCCGGCGCACACGGGGCGGGAGACAGGGGGGCCGGGCTGCGCCCTGCACATCGCGGGGGTGACGCTCAGTGACACCGGGACCTACTCGCTGCTGATGGACGCTCCGCCCAACAGAGTCCTCGCCGCGGTGCTTCTGCGCGTCTGGGGTAAGTGACACCCCGGGGACCCCCCCCCCCCCCCCTCATGGGCTGCTACCTTTGAGATTGTTACTTGAGAAGACTTATGGGGCAATGCGCATGCGCGGAAGCACTGAGCATGCCCAGGGTCTCTGTTGAAGCCACTGCCCTTGGTTCTGCCCACTCTATAACTTTTTTGCTTCCTTATTTTTCCAAGGGGTTAAAAACGGAGAAAAGGGGCTAAACCGAGGAGGGGGGTGAAACCTGACTGGGGGGGCGGGGAAGCGGCTTCGATTCGGGGCCGGGGTAAACTCAGGGCTGGGGGTGAGGGGAGGTCCATCCCCGGTACAGGCAGGGCAGAGGGGTACGGACAGTCACCCCCTGGGAGCGAGGCACCATCGCAGAGTGTCCCGGCCAGGGGGGCTTCTTCATTTGCTTAAACCTGCTCTTTTATCCTTTACTCGGGGGGAGGCACTGAGCATGCTCAGTAGGGCCGCAGAGCCTCTGCCCTTCTCCCTTCCCTTACTAAAGTGCTCCCCAACCTTTTGGGGCTGCCAGGCACCCAGGAGCAGAGCCGCTCACACACTGCGTGCCCAGGAGCAGAGCCACACATGCTCCGCACGCCTGGGCAGGGCCGCTCACACACTGCGCGCCCAGGAGCAGAGCCACACATGCTCCGCACGCCTGGGCAGGGCCGCTCACACACTGCGTGCCCAGGAGTAGAGCCACACATGCTCCGCACGCCTGGGCAGGGCCGCTCACACACTGCGTGCCCAGGAGCAGAGCCACACATGCACCGCACGCCTAGGGCAGGGCCGCTCACACACTGTGCGCCCAGGAGTAGAGCCACACATGCACCGCACGCCTAGGGCAGGGCCGCTCACACACTGTGCGCCCAGGAGTAGAGCCACACATGCTCCGCACGCCTGGGGCAGGGCCGCTCACACACTGCGCGCCCAGGAGCAGAGCCACACATGCTCCGCACGCCTGGGGCAGGGCCGCTCACACACTGCGCGCCCAGGAGTAGAGCCACACATGCACCGCACGCCTAGGGCAGGGCCGCTCACACACTGTGCGCCCAGGAGTAGAGCCACACATGCACCGCACGCCTGGGCAGGGCCGCTCACACACTGCGCGCCCAGGAGCAGAGCCACACATGCTCCGCACGCCTGGGCAGGGCCGCTCACACACTGCGCGCCCAGGAGCAGAGCCACACATGCACCGCACGCCTGGGGCAGGGCCGCTCACACACTGCGCGCCCAGGAGTAGAGCCACACATGCACCGCACGCCTGGGCAGGGCCGCTCACGCACTGCGTGCCCAGGAGTAGAGCCACACATGCTCCGCACGCCTGGGCAGGGCCGCTCACACACTGTGCGCCCAGGAGCAGAGCCACACATGCTCCGCACGCCTGGGCAGGGCCGCTCACACACTGTGCGCCCAGGAGTAGAGCCACACATGCTCCGCACGCCTGGGGCAGGGCCGCTCACACACTGCGCGCCCAGGAGTAGAGCCACACATGCTCCGCACGCCTGGGGCAGGGCCGCTCACACACTGCGTGCCCAGGAGCAGAGCCACACATGCTCCGCACGCCTGGGCAGGGCCGCTCACACACTGTGCGCCCAGGAGCAGAGCCACACATGCTCCGCACGCCTGGGCAGGGCCGCTCACACACTGTGCGCCCAGGAGTAGAGCCACACATGCTCCGCACGCCTGGGGCAGGGCCGCTCACACACTGCGCGCCCAGGAGTAGAGCCACACATGCTCCGCACGCCTGGGTCAGGGCCCCTCACACACTGCGCGCCCAGGAGCAGAGCCACACATGCTCTGCACGCCGGGGTCAGGGCCGCTCACACACTGCACGCCCAGGAGTAGAGCCACACATGCTCCGCACGCCTGGGCAGGGCCGCTCACACACTGTGCGCCCAGGAGTAGAGCCACACATGCTCCGCACGCCTGGGGCAGGGCCGCTCACACACTGCGCGCCCAGGAGTAGAGCCACACATGCTCCGCACGCCTGGGGCAGGGCCGCTCACACACTGCGTGCCCAGGAGCAGAGCCACACATGCACCGCACGCCTGGGGCAGGGCCGCTCACACACTGCGCGCCCAGGAGTAGAGCCACACATGCTCCGCACGCCTGGGTCAGGGCCCCTCACACACTGTGCGCCCAGGAGCAGAGCCACACATGCTCTGCACGCCGGGGTCAGGGCCGCTCACACACTGCGCGCCCAGGAGCAGAGCCACACATGCTCCGCACGCCTGGGGCAGGGCCGCTCACACACTGCGCGCCCAGGAGTAGAGCCACACATGCTCCGCACGCCTGGGGCAGGGCCGCTCACACACTGCGCGCCCAGGAGCAGAGCCACACATGCTCCGCACGCCTGGGGCAGGGCCGCTCACACACTGCGCGCCCAGGAGCAGAGCCACACATGCTCCGCACGCCTGGGGCAGGGCCGCTCACACACTGCGCGCCCAGGAGTAGAGCCACACATGCTCCGCACGCCTGGGCAGGGCCGCTCACACACTGCGTGCCCAGGAGTAGAGCCACACATGCTCCGCACGCCTGGGGCAGGGCCGCTCACACACTGCGCGCCCAGGAGCAGAGCCACACATGCTCCGCACGCCTGGGGCAGGGCCGCTCACACACTGCGCGCCCAGGAGTAGAGCCACACATGCTCCGCACGCCTGGGCAGGGCCGCTCACACACTGCGCGCCCAGGAGCAGAGCCACACATGCTCCGCACGCCTGGGGCAGGGCCGCTCACACACTGCGCGCCCAGGAGTAGAGCCACACATGCTCCGCACGCCTGGGCAGGGCCGCTCACACACTGCGCGCCCAGGAGTAGAGCCACACATGCTCCGCACGCCTGGGCAGGGCCGCTCACACACTGCGTGCCCAGGAGCAGAGCCACACATGCACCGCACGCCTGGGCAGGGCCACTCACACACTGCGCACCCAGGAGTAGAGCCACACATGCACCGCACGCCTGGGCAGGGCCGCTCACACACTGCGCGCCCAGGAGTAGAGCCACACATGCTCTGCACGCCTGGGGCAGGGCCGCTCACACACTGCGCGCCCAGGAGTAGAGCCACACATGCTCCGCACGCCTGGGGCAGGGCCGCTCACACACTGCGCGCCCAGGAGTAGAGCCACACATGCTCCGCACGCCTGGGGCAGGGCCGCTCACACACTGCGTGCCCAGGAGTAGAGCCACACATGCTCCGCACGCCTGGGGCAGGGCCGCTCACACACTGCGTGCCCAGGAGTAGAGCCACACATGCTCCGCACGCCTGGGGCAGGGCCGCTCACACACTGCGTGCCCAGGAGTAGAGCCACACATGCTCCGCACGCCTGGGTCAGGGCCGCTCACACACTGCGCGCCCAGGAGCAGAGCCACACATGCTCCGCACGCCGGGGGCAGGGCCGCTCACACACTGCGTGCCCAGGAGTAGAGCCACACATGCTCCGCACGCCTGGGGCAGGGCCGCTCACACACTGCGCACCCAGGAGTAGAGCCACACATGCTCCGCACGCCTGGGGCAGGGCCGCTCACACACTGTGCGCCCAGGAGCAGAGCCACACATGCTCCGCACGCCTGGGCAGGGCCGCCCCAATCACTCTGGGGGTGCACATAAATGCCCCGGCGGGCGCCATGGCACCCACGGGCACTACGCTGGAGACACTGCCTTGCTAGGGAGAAGTCTTGCTTAGTACATTTTAAAAGGGGCTAAGGCAGGACAGGAATCTCCTCACAGTTCACACATTTGTGTTGTCTGCTGCCTGCGAATCACTGAGTTGCCCTCCCGTCCCTCTATCCCACTCTCATTGTAGTTTTGCTCCTTGCAAATGCTATTGCTGTGACTCGTAATTATTCTGCGCAGCGCCTGGCACTGTCCCCTTTGGTTTTGTTTCACCCGTTACTGCTCAGAAACACTTATGGCCTACGAGAGAGACGCAGGGATTTCGGTCTGTTCAGTCTGCAGAAGAGCAGAGTGAGGGGGGAGTTGAGAGCAGCCTGCAGCTCCCTGCAGGGGGTTCCAGAGAGGCTGGCGAGAGGCTGTTCTCAGTAGTGACAGGTGGCAGAACAAGGAGCAATGGGCTCAAGTTGCAGAGGGGGAGGTCTAGGTTGGATATTAGGAAAAACGATTTCCCTAGGAGGGTGGGGAAGCGCTGGGCTGGGTTCCCTAGGGAGGGGGTGGAATCTCCATCCCTAGAGGTGTTTCAGTCCCGGCTTGACACAGCCCTGGCCGGGTTGATTTAGTTGTGATTGGTCCTGCCTAGAGCAGGGGGCTGGACTTGATGCCTCCTGAGGTCTCTTCCAGCTCTATGGCTCTGTGGTTCTACCATAGCAATTCCTTTCTGTGACTCTGACAGGGGTGGATATAGGGCAGGGCGAGCGGGGAGCCGCCCCGGGCCCTGCGCTTCAAAAAGCCCCGCGCATGCGCCGTGGCAAAGGGGCCCCACGGAATTATGCTGCCCGGGGCCCCGCAAAACGGTCACCTGCCCCTGCTCTCTGAGAGCACTTGCTACCTTGTGTGTGTCGTTCCAGCCCTGCCTTCCTGAGGGCGTAATATCCAGCCCTGCAGACTCAGGAAAACCTCCCCCCGCCCCTCTCCAACTGTCTCTGCTTCAACCAAAGCGACCAGCAGAGAAGGGGAACGACGCCCCCAGGAGCCCCCCCCGCACTCCCCTCCCCGCGTGCGCATCCCTCCATCCATGTGCAGGGCAAGTCCGACCCCAGAACCGCACTGAACTCTGGGACACAGAATCCCGGGTCGCACGGCCTGCTGGGAAATCCCTGCTCCCGATGCCAGTGACCCCTCGCCGGCCCACACCCAGGCCGATTCCGGGGAGCGTCCCCACTGGGAGCCAGGCGCTGGGGCTGCCCAGTTGAATGCTGAGGTCCCTGTAAGGCGGGGATGGGGCCCCCCGGCCCTCAGGCTGGGATGCTCCGGGCTCCCTCCTCCCTCCTGCCCCTGCTTGTCCTGCTGCGGCCGGGGGACCCCGAGCTCCGGGCGCTGGACCCTGCGCTGCGTGCTCTGCGGTGTAGGGCTGGTACTGCAGCGCCCGCAGCGCACCCAGCGTCGGGGGGGCCGCGGTCAGGAGCTCCCAGCGTGCACCGGCTTCCCGCCCCCGCCCCTGCTGCAGGGCAGCCAGGCGCGCTCCTGCTGGGTCCTGCCGCGGGGCCGGGGACTGGACTCGGTGCCTGGCCAGGTCCCTGCCAGCTCTGGTGTCTGATTCTGTGACATCTGGGGAGCTGCAGTCCCCCGTCAGCACCCAATCCTGCACGCTGGGTGTTTTTGGGGGTTGTTTGGAACCAGCCCCGTCCCCCTCTTCTGCCGGGGGCGGTGGGCTGGAGTGGGCCCCTCGCGTGACAGCGCCACCCTGGTTCTCAGCCCTTAGCCCAACCCAGGGACTCTCAACACGCCCGTCTCCTACGTCCACTCCGCCTCCGCCCCAGTGCGCACCTTCATCTAGAGGGCAACACCTCCAGCCTGTTTCCCTGCCTGTCCCTCCTGAGCAAGCTGCGGGGCTTCCTGACCATCGTAGGCCTCCCCCGTCCAACTGCCTCTTGAACTCCCCTGTCTGCAGCCCCCGTCCCCCTCGCTCCCCTGGTCGCTCTGCCTCTGGCTTCTCAAGGCTGCTCCCTCGGTCAGGCCTCCCCTCGCTAGCCACGTGTGGGTAGAGCACAGCCTGGGTGTTGCATGGAAAAGGGGTCTGAGGATGTCAAGGACCAGTCGACTATTGGATCCCCTCCCCGCTGCCTCCATCAGACAGAGGCTGCAAAGGGGGGAGAAGGGGTACCTCTGGGGGCAGCCACCACACAGCGGAGCCGGGGATCGGGTACTTCCAGGGGCAGCCACCACACAGCGGAGCCAGGGATCAGCTGTGCGGCTGCCCCTTTGAAACGCCGCCTCTGAGTTTCAAAGGGGCAGCAGCTGATGCCGGCTCTCCGCAGAGAGAGGCGGGTACGTCACACGGCCGTGTACAACTCACCAGCACAAGTCAGCAAATCACAACAACCTTCTGTTGCCTTGGTAACGGGAGGGGTTCAACTCCCAGACACCTGGTGGGGGGGTTTCTAGCCCAGAGAGGAGGGGCCGGGTGTGCCGGGGCCTTGGGGGAAGTGCCGGCTGCTTAGGCTCGTGGGCAGAGCCGGGGAGGTGCTGACTGGCTCATGCTGGCCACAGGCTTAATCTTTGTATTCATGCCTGTCGGTGTGACAGAAGCTATTTGCATATATTTGCATGGATATTTGCATGTACACGCAACCACACTTAAGCTGCAGCCCTCGGCATGAGCTGTGAGTAGCCCCGGCCCCCGGGTCCCACGCGGAGCAGCCCTGCTATAGAACAGACCGAAGTGCAGGGGCCCGTTCAGGGAGGGTGGAACAACGGAAAACGTGGAAGTGGCTGAAATGCTCAATGAAATCTTGGGTTTGGTTTCAACAGCCCGCTCGTGCGACTGGACAGTTACACTAGTGAGTGGGCGTGAAAATGCGGGGGGGGGGCTAAGGGCAGAACTAGGCAAAGCACACGAGTTGCGGGGGTGAATGAGACGCCCCCCAGCGACCGTGGGCTGGCGAGATGCGCCCGGACGGCGCGGGGAGATGGCCCAGGTCTCTGAGCCGGCAGCCGTTCTCGTTGGGAAGCCTCGGGGGGGGCGGAGGTTCCCGGGCACTGGAAACGGGCCATTGCCCGGCCGGGCTAGACAACGGGAGATCAGGCCGTTCCTTTGGGTCCCCGGAGAGCCCACAGACACAGAAATGAGCCGTCGCGAGCACCCCCGGAGAGCTGCCACGATTCATGCCTTGTGCGCGGGGAGGGCCTGGCAGGGGCTGTCTTGGCTCAGTGAAGCTCGTGACACTAACGTAACCCAGTGAGGTGGTGCCGAGCTGCCGGGCCGTAGTGCCCAGGGTCGGGGGTCAGGGCATGTTAAACAGGCTCCCCGACATGGTCAATGGAGCGGGGATTTCACCATCCCCGGCTTCATTCCAATAGAAATGGGCGCCGGGCTGTGCCGCAGGCCAGGACGAGGGTCATGAGGCGTAAGGGAGCAGTCAAAAGGCTTCCCCTTGGACCGATCCGCGTCGTCACTCGCGCGCTGGCGTCTAGACACAGCCCCGGCGCTGGGCGTGGGGCGGGAAGGGCGCAGCGCGTGTGTCCCACAGGGCTCAGCTCTGGGGACATTTTCATCAATAGCTTCATCGCTGCTTCAGCCATTGGCTTTGAGACCGGGGGGGGGGGCGCATGCGGTAACACCCCCAATGTGTGGGCACAAGCAGAGTGACACAGCCAGGGGACCAATGAGAGCGGGGGCGCTTCGCTGCGCTTCCCCCCAGCCTGCCAGTGGGGGGGACGAGGCAGGGCAGGGCAGCAGAGGGGTGGAACAGGAGTGGGGGTGACCCCAGCCTGCCAGTGGGGGGGACAAGGCAGGGCAGGGCAGCAGAGGGGTGGCACAGGAGTGGGGGTGACCCCAGCCTGCCAGTGGGGGGGACGAGGCAGGGCAGGGCAGCAGAGGGGTGGCACAGGAGTGGGGGTGACCCCAGCCTGCCAGTGGGGGGGACGAGGCAGGGCAGCAGAGGGGTGGAACAGGAGTGGGGGTGACCCCAGCCTGCCAGTGGGGCGGACGAGGCAGGGCAGGGCAGCAGAGGGGTGGCACAGGAGTGGGGGTGACCCCAGCCCTTGCCCGGCTCGCCAGGCCCCCTTACCCCTCCCCTCTGCGTGGAGAGTGCACGTGGAGCGCCAGGGCGTGAGAACACACGGGGGGGGGGGGTGCAAGTGTAAAAAGGAGGCAACGGTGCGAACGGCAACGCTCAGTGTGGCAGGCAGGACGCAGGACGTGACTGGGCTGCCCCCGGGCTGAGCCCCCTCGGCGGGACCCTGGGGGGAGGCCCGACCCCGACCCGACCCCTGGGCCGAGGGGAGGCTGCTGGCTCTGAGCTCAGTGTTTCCAGTGGCCGTTCCGTCCCCTGCCGCATGATGCCCCCGCTAGGACCGTGCCAGGGCCAGCAGCGCGTCTGAGGGTATGTCTTGTGACGGCGCGTTGGGGGTCCCCCGTCTCCCGCACCCCGAAATGGCACAACCAGACTGCACCAGCCAGTGGAATTGAGGGTGGTTTATTGCTCCTCCAGCACAGCGCAGCACAGATGTAATCTGGTTACAGGAACTGGGGCTAGGACGCCTCAGTGCCCCCCCTTGAGATAGGGGGGTCCCAGCCCCCTCCCCAGCTCCTTATTCCCTGCCTTCCAGCCAGGAACAACTAACCCTCTTCCAGCCCTGCCCCCCAGCCAGGGCAGCATCCACCTTCCTTTGTTTCTCCCCATGGGGGGTGGCTGGTTCAACAGGTTTGGCGTCACCTTTGCATAGTGAGGTTTTCCCTGCTGGGTCTTGCTCCAGACAGCAGGGGTCACCACAGCCCAGCAAGTACCCCCACTACGTCACAGTCTACACTACAAAGTTAGTTCGAACTAAGGGAGCGCTTAGTTCAAACTAGGTAAACCTCATTCCACGAGGATTAAGCCTAGTTCGAACTTACTAGTTCGAATTAAGGGGTGTGTAGCCCCTTAATTCGAACTAGTGGGAGGCTAGCCCTCCCCAGGTTTCCCTGGTGGCCACTCTGGCCAACACCAGGGAAACTCGTCTGCCCCCCTCCCGGCCCCGGACCCCTTAAAGGGGCAGGGGCTGGCTACGGTGTCCGTGCCAGGTGCAAGCCTGCCAGCACCCAGCCAGCAGACCCTGCACCTGGCACGGCACAGAGCCACCCACCCGATGTCCTCCAGCTCACCCCCTCTTCCCGGGACCAGGCTGGCGGCTCCCGGGAGCTTGCCCGGGACCGCAAGAGGCGGGCGCCCACCTGGGCTAGTGCGGACATCGTGGACCTTGTCCACGACCTCCGCACTAGGCACAGGAAAGTGGCCAGCTAGGGCAGGAGAGCTGCCAGCCTGGCAACCCAGGAGCAGGTGTGCATGAAAATCAAGGGGGTCCACTGAGACCCCCGACCCTGAGCCCTGAGCTTACAATGGCCATCCTGGGTCAGACCAAAGGTCCATTTAGCCCAGTAGCCTGTCTGCCGACAGCGGCCAACCCTAGGGACCCTGGAGGGGATGGACCGAAGACAGTGACCAAGCCATTTGTCTCATGCCATCCCTCTCCAGCCTTCCACTAACCTTGGGCAGGGACACCACTCCTACCCCCTGGCTAATACCACTCCATGGACCCAACCTCCATCACTTTATCTCACTTCTCTTTAAACTCTGTTCTAGTTCTAGCCTTCACGGCCTCCTGCAGCAAGGAGTTCCACAGGTTGACTCTTTGCTTTGTGAAGAACAACTTTCTGTTACTAGTTTGAAGCCTGCTACCCATTCCTTTCCTTTGGTGTCCTCTAGTCCTTCTTTATGGGAACTAATGAAGAACTTTTCTGTATGCACCCTCTCCACCCAACTCCTGCTTTTAGAGACCTCTATCCTGTCCCCGCTCCATCTCCTCTTTTCTAAGCTGAAAAGTCCCAGTCTCTTTAGCCTCTCTTCATATGGGACCTGTTCCAAACCCCTGATCATTTTAGTTGCCCTCCCCTCTCCCAGCCTCTCTCTTCCCCTCTCCCACCTCCTTTTCCCAGTCTCCCCCAGTTTTGTTCAATAAAGACAGAGTCAATGTTGGAAGAAACGTTATCTTTATTTTGTACATCAAGAAGAGGGGCTAGGGAAGGGTAAGTGGAAGGAGGTGAGGGAGGAATGGGGTACGAGCCCCCGATGGGGAGGACTGGGCTGGCTCTGCAGGCTTCTGGGGGTGGAAGCTCTCCTGCAGCCCCCCAATTGCCCCGTCTCCCCAGATGGCAGCCTGTGGCAAGTGCAGCCGGGCTGATGGCCGAGTGGTGTGATGTGCCCAGTGTGGGTACTCCAGGCAATCCAAGCCAGGATTGCTTTGCAAGCGGGGCACCCCTGAGAACTGTCTGTCCGGGGTGGGGGTCGGGACCCTTTAAGCGCAGCCCTCGGCTAGCCTGAGACAGCAGCTCCACGCTCTAAGTCCTCCTCTGATGCCCTGCCGGCACTGCTTCCGGCCAGCCTTTAGCCCTGTTCAGGGTCCACTCTGTGTGGACATGCTAGTTGGAATTAGCAAAACGCTAATTCAAACTAGTTTTTTAGTCTGGATCCGTTAGTTCGAATTAGCGCTGTAGTGTAGACGTACCCTGAGAGGGGCAGTTCCCCTCCCGCCCCCCAGAAACTGCCGCCCGTCGCACATCGCCGCAGAGCCGTTCTGTGCGCAGCGCTGCCGGGAGCGGCTCCCGTAGGACTGGGCGCTGCCGGGAGCCGTGTCCTCTGGGGCGTTTCCTCGCCCTCCGACCCGAGGGAAAACGCGACAGGCAGCACGTTGCTATAAGGCAGCGGCTTCTACATTGAACCTGCCCCCAGCACAGAGCCGGCCCGGTGTGTGGCCTCTGTCCCAGGCCTGGGGAGTCACCGCCCCCCCCAGACGGTCGCTCAGCCCAGGCGAACAGAAGGTTTATTGGTTCGTAGCCGGGAGCCGGCCGCGGTCCGCGCTATTGCTCTGGGGGAGCAGGGCCTGGGGCCTGGCCCCCTCCTGCGCCACCCCCTCCCTGGTCCTCAGACCAGCCCAGACTCACCCGCCCCCAGGCCCTGGTCCCCAGTCTGGAGTCACCCGCCTCCCCTTTGTGCCCCACCCGGCCCAGGGTGTCACCTGCTGTCCCCTGGCCTCAGGCTGAGAGGCTGCACCCAGGGAGCCAGGCTCAGCTGCCCCCTCCTTGTCCGGACAGTGCGCCGTGCCTGGGGAAACTGAGGCACACATCCACAGAGTCACTACAGAGCAGCACTGGCGGGATCCATCTGCTCCCCCCACTGACGCTCTCTCTGCTCCTCGCACAGAAATGCTGCCCAGGCCCATGGTGACGCCCAACCAGACCCTGGTGCCTGAGAACAGGACCTTCTCCCTCACGTGTAACAGCTCCCCCAGCGCCGACACCCGGCTCTGGCTCCGGGACGGGGAGCCCCTTGGGCCCAGCCGGCGGCTGGTGCTGTCCCCCGACAACCGCACCCTGACGGTGCTGAACGTCACCCGGGGCGACGCCGGCGCCTACCAGTGCGAGGTCGGGAACGCCGTCAGCTCCAAGCGCAGCGAGCCCAGCCCCGTGACAGTGACCTGTGAGTAGCCTCAGCCCCGGCCCTGCCCGGCCACCAAGATGCAGCTGCTTCTGGGGTGGGGCGTGTGGCTTTGGTAACCAGAGACCCCTCTCTGGTGCCACCGTCTCCTGCCCCGTCTCTCTCTGTGTAGACGGGCCAGACTCCGCCAGGATAGACCCACCAGGCCCCATCCTCCTGTCCCTGGGGTCCCCTCTGACCCTCACGTGTGTCGCCGACTCCGTCCCAGCCCCGAGCTATCGCTGGGCTCTCAACGGCACCGACACTGGCCAGACCGGCAGCAGCTTCACCTTGACCCTCACGACCAGCGCTCAGCAGGGCACGTACGAGTGCCAGGCTCACAACTCGGGCACCAACCTCACTGCCTGGGCGTCTGTCGCCGTGCGGGTGCCAGGGCCGGGTGAGTCCCCAGGAGGGAGCTGGGCTCTGCAGATGCTATGGGGCAGCGCAGCGCTAGGGGGCCCTGGGCTGCAGGTACCTGGGGCTCAGCAGGGGGCGCTCTTCTCTGGCAGGCAGGGCTGCCCCAATGGGCACTAGGGGGCGCTGTGGGGCGGAGGGTGGGGGGGACGGTGGCTGTAACACCCCTCCCCCGTCTCTCCCCAGATTCCCCTCCCCCGGATGCCGATTCGGGTCTCTCTGCCGGGGCCATCGCTGGGATCGTCATCGGGTCCCTGGCGGGGGTGGCACTGGCCGGAGTCGCAGCCTCTTTCCTCTGTGAGTTACAGCCCCCACCCCCGGAGAGCCGGGACGCCTGGTTCTCTCCCCAGCTCTGGGAGGGGAGTGAGGGCTAGTGGTTAGAGCTGGGCGGGGCTGGGAGCCAGGATTCCTGGCTATCAGAGGGGGAGCAAAAGCAGCGAGGAGTTCTGTGCTTTCGTGGGTCTTCTGCTCCAACACTTCGGTTCGTCTATAAGGTGCCACAGGATCCTCACCGCTTTTGCAGGATTCCTGGGTTCTCTCCCCAGCTCTGGGAGGGGGGTGGGGGCTAGTGGTTAGAGCTGAGCGGGGCTGGGAGCCAGGATCCTGGTCCCAGCATCTCTGATGCTCCTCCCAGACTCTCGCTGCCGGAACGAGCCCCCCCAGGTGAAAGCGGCGCCCGTCCTGGTGTACGAGAACCTGCCCCCGACAGCCTGTGCCGGGGGGGCGGTGAGTGACAAGGGCTCAGCCCCGCCCCCTCCTCTGCGGCCCCTGCCTGGGGGTCTCACAAACCCAGGGTCCCTCTGAGTCGGCCGAGATCCCCTTGGGGCCGGGGGGGGACATTTCTGGAGTCTGGTTTTAACACCCCTCTTCCCTCCCTCCGCTCTAGGCCCCACCCAGGAGCCCCCCTGATCCTGGCCCCACGTACGAGGTGAGCCCTTGCCCCGGCCCAGCATCCTCGCCCCAGGGGTTCGGGCCCAGTGGGGGGAGGGGGAGGGGGAGCTGTCCCCCAAACCCGCTGGCTGAGGAGGGGGCTGGTTATCTCACCCCAGAGCTGGGGGGGCAGCGGAAGCCTGAGGGACCAGCCGGGATGGGCTGGGGGCCAGCACTGAGTGGGGGGGGCTGCAGAGCCCCCGTGGGGAGAGGTGGGGGGCTGGGCCGTGCAGGGGGGTCCCCGGTTCTCTGCGGGGGCATCTCTGGCTGACCCGTCCCTGTCGCCCCCAGACGCTGCAGCCGCGACAGCCGGACGTGTACGAGGAGCTGAAGTGACCCCCCCAACCCTCTTCCCCGGCCCCCCAGTGCATGCTGGGAAAGGCGTCTCCGGGGCCTAGTCCCCAGGCCAGGCGGGGGGGGGGGGGAGCTGCGCTAATCCCCCCTCCTCTGGGGGGAGGGTTCCAGGTGTCCGGGATTCAACCCGACAGTCCGGTTTGGGGGCCTCTGTCCAGTGAAACATCCAGAAAATCCCAGAGATGCTCAGTGGCCGGGATTTCCTGGGTTTCCGGCGGGCGCCGAGGGAAGCCGGGCGGGGGCTGGGCACCGAGGGGCTCACGGGCCCCTGGCTCTGCCGCTCACAGACCCTGCCCCAAGGGGAGCCACTGCAGGGGCCATTGGGGGGGACGGGGACCGAGGCTGGGAGCTGAACTCACAGCTTGGGGGTGGAGGCGAGCCAGAAGAGGGGGAGGGGGTGACAGGCGGGGGCTGGACCCACGGGGGCGGCCGGGGCGGGTTCAGGAGTCGGGCTCCGGGCAGCGTCTCCCCAGTTTAGTTTCCAGGTTCCCCATCGCCCTGTTCACTCCAGCGCCTCCTGCTCCGGCGCCGGGCAATAAACAGCCGGCTGTCTCGTCACGCCCGGGCGTGCTGGGGCTGGGTGGAGGGGTCGAGACTGAGTCTTAGCCCTGCATCCCCCTGCACCCAGACCCCCCAGAGCCTGCCCCCTGCACCCCAAACTCCTGCCCCAGGCTCAGCCCAGAGCCCCTTCCACACTGGAAATCTCTGAGCCCAGGGGTTCTCAAACCTTGTGATACCGCAACCCCCTGAAATGCTAAACAAATTTGTGGGACCCCCCCCCACCAGTGTTGTTAAACAAAATAAAAGGGGGGGTGGAGCTAAAGTTGTTAAGCAAAAGTTGCACCAATTTGTCCAGTTTGGACTCCACCCAGCCCTCCCCCTGAGCCAGGCCCCCCAGCACCCCCATCCCAGTGCACCCCCCCTTCCCCTGAGCCAGGCCCCTCAGCACCCCCATCCCACTGCACCCCCTCCCCCGGAGCCAGGCCCCCCAGCACCCCCATCCCAGTGCACCCCCCTTCCCCTGAGCCAGGCCCCCCAGTACCCCCCATCCCAGTGCGCCCCCTCCCCCTGAGCCAGGCCCCCCAGCACCCCCATCCCAGTGCACCCCCCCTTCCCCTGAGCCAGGCCCCCCAGCACCCCCATCCCAGTGCGCCCCCTCCCCCTGAGCCAGGCCCCCAGCACTCCCATCCCAGTGCACCCCCCTCCCCCTGAGCCAGGTCCCCCTAGCGCCCCCCCCATCCCAGTGCACCCCCCACCCCGAGGCAGACATCCTCAGCGTCCAAGAGCCTGCTCCAATCTAACCCCCCCCCCCCCCCTCCCGCTATTTCAGGGTTTGACCGGACGGAGCCGGCGGGAGACACAAACCGGATCCAGCTGCGCCCCCTGCCTGAGCCCCTCCCCCGCCCTCATAGAAGCGAGTGGGGGGGGGCCTCGGGGAAGGGGGCGGGGCCAGGGTGTTTGGGTTTGAGGTGGATCCTGGATTGCACTTAAAGACGTGACCTGGGGCTGCAGGAGGCTGGGGACCCTCCCTCCCTCCCCACGGCAGCTACTTCCCCTTTGCGGGGAGACTCCACGAGTTCTCACGCTCCTTCACAGCCCCCCCCCCCCCCCCCCCCATTGCTGGCCCAGCCCAGTGAAGTTTCCTGCCTGGTCTCCACTTGCTGGAACCAGCCCTGGCTTGGGGTGGGCCCAGGGCGGGTGGCAGAGGCAGGAGGGGCTGGCAGGGAGGGGAGGGGCCTGCCCCCAAGGCTACTGTCTCGGAGTGGGGGGAGTCCCCGGACCTGCCCCCCCAGCCTCTCGGGGGGGGGGAGACCCTGGGGGGACCCTGCCCCTTTCCCCCTCCCCCCCCTCCCCACTCCTCCTAGCCCCTCCCAGACTGACCCTTCCCCCTCCCCACTCCTCCTAGCCCCTCCCAGACTGATCCTTCCCCCGCCCCAGGCCCTCTCTGCTGTCAGCTGGGCCTCCGGACCTGGGAGCCCAAACCTCCCTCCCCAGTGAGTCACACCCAGCCTCCCCCCCGCCCATTGCAGGTAGTGCTGCAGTGCCCGGGGAAACTGAGGCACACACCCACAATGCAGCAAGCAGAGTGAAGACAGGGCTACAGCAGAGCACAACACCCCACTGCGTCACCCCCACAAGCGCCGAGAGCCCCCGCGCTCCCTGGGGCCAGGACCCCCAGGCCGGGAAGGGATCGGGGGCTGAACGTGGCTGGGCAGCCACCAGGGGGAGCCACAGCCCCAGGAGGGACGGTTTTGCTCAGGACTGAGCCCCATGGGGGAGTCCTCCCCCCCCCCGCTCCCCACCCCACCTCCTCTGGCCCCACCCCTGCCGGTGGCCCCCCCCTGCTCCCCACCCCACAGCCCCTAGCCTCACCCCTGCCGGTGCCCCCCCCGCTCCCCACCCCACAGCCCCTAGCCTCACCCCTGCCGGTGCCCCCTCCCCACACCTCACCCCATAGCCCCTAGCCCCACCCCTGCCAGTGCCCCCTCCCCACACCTCACCCCATAGCCCCTAGCCCCACCCCTGCCGGTGCCCCCTCCCCACACCTCACCCCACAGCCCCTAGCCCCACCCCTGCCAGTGCCCCCTCCCCACACCTCACCCCATAGCCCCTAGCCCCACCCCTGCTGGTGCGCCCCCCCGCTCCTCACCCCACAGCCCCTAGCCCCACCCCTGCCGGTGCCCCCTCCCCACACCTCACCCCACAGCCCCTAGCCCCACCCCTGCCGGTGCCCCTCACTCCCAGCCTGACTGAGGAAGAGGGGAGTTTTGGGGGTTTGGGGGCTCCATGCAGAGGGGTTCTCAGTGCCGGATGTTACTGGGGTGACCCCCCCTTTCCTCCCCGGTTCTCGGGAGCAGGTCCCACTCACGGGGGCCTGGGCGCCTGCTGGTTTTCACGTGGAAGGAGATCCTGGTCCCCAGCGGGGATGTTCTGTAGTCGGGATCCCCACCCCCCGGCTGCAGTCCCTGGCTCCTAACCCATATACACGGGCGGCGCCTCCGCCTGGCCGGCCCTGGACACAGGCACGGAGCCTCGGGAGACGCCAGGAATAAAATCGGCCCAGCAGTGACCCGGCTCTCGCCCCAGGGCAGCGACTCCGCACGATACACCCTGCACGGCTCGCTGGTTGCACGCGAGGGACACGCCTGTACTCAGCGCCGTGCACACACAGGGCGGAACCACCCACAGGGACTAGCAGCCACGCAGAGTACACAGAGCTCACGGGAACCCGTCTAGCCGCATTGCACCACGTGTCCCCCCACAGGGGCCCTGCTCCGTACCCACAGGCCAGGACACTGGCAGGGCCAGGCGGAGAGGAGGGTCTCTGCAGGGGGTGTTAGTGCAAGCTGAGCAGCTGTGACATAGTGGGGGGGGGGCTGGACACTCGGGGGGGGGCTGTACAGTCGATGGGGGGGCTGGACACTCGGGGGGGCTGGATACTTGGGGGGGCTGTACAGTCGATGGGGCTGGATACTCAGGGAGGGGCTGGACAGTCGGAGGGGCTGGACACTCGGGGGGGGGCTGTCTACTTTTGTGGACCTGGGCCCTGTCTGTTGGGCCTTCCCTGGTCGCTGTGGGGCTGTGGGTGACCCCTGCTGGCCCGTGTCTAAGCACTGCCCGGCGGGGGGGGGGGGGGGGGGGCTTACAGGCGCGGTCGGCAAAGGCTTCCCTTATCACCGTGCTGCGTCTAGACTGCCCAGTGGGCCGGATCAGCTCATTGTCGGCGCAGCGCGGAGCCATGTTTATTTGAATGCAGGGGGGATTATTTAAATCCCCGCTTCATTGACTGTGCAGTAAACTACTGACCGTGGCTCCGTCGATGGAGCCGTGGGGTCCAGACACACCCCTGAGAAGGGGTCCAGACACAGGCCATGGGGTCCAGACACACCCCTGAGAAGGGGTTCAGACACAGGCCGTGGGGTCCAGACACACCCCTGAGAAGGGGTTCAGACACAGGCCGTGGGGTCCAGACACACCCCTGAGAAGGGGTCCAGACTCACCCCTGAGAAGGGGTTCAGACACAGGCCGTGGGTCCAGACACACCCCTGAGAAGGGGTCCAGACACACCCCTGAGAAGGGGTTCAGACACAGGCCGCAGGGTCCAGACACACCCCTGAGAAGGGGTTCAGACCCAGGCCGTGGGGTCCAGACACACCCCTGAGAAGGGGTTCAGACACAGGCCGCGGGGTCCAGACACACCCCTGAGAAGGGGTCCAGACACAGGCCGTGGGGTCCAGACACACCCCTGAGAAGGGGTCCAGACACAGGCCGTGGGGTCCAGACACACCCCTGAGAAGGGGTTCAGACACAGGCCGCGGGGTCCAGACTCACCCCTGAGAAGGGGTTCAGACCCAGGCCGTGGGGTCCAGACTCACCCCTGAGAAGGGGTCCAGACCCAGGCCGCGGGGTCCAGACACACCCCTGAGAAGGGGTTCAGACACAGGCCGTGGGGTCCAGACACACCCCTGAGAAGGGGTTCAGACCCAGGCCGCGGGGTCCAGACACACCCCTGAGAAGGGGTCCAGACCCAGGCCGTGGGGTCCAGACACACCCCTGAGAACGGGTTCAGACACAGGCCGTGGGGTCCAGACACACCCCTGAGAAGGGGTTCAGACCCAGGCCGCGGGGTCCAGACACACCCCTGAGAAGGGGTTCAGACACAGGCCGCGGGGTCCAGACACACCCCTGAGAAGGGGTCCAGACACAGGCCGTGGGGTCCAGACACACCCCTGAGAAGGGGTTCAGACACAGGCCGTGGGGTCCAGACACACCCCTGAGAAGGGGTCCAGACACAGGCCGCGGGGTCCAGACACACCCCTGAGAAGGGGTCCAGACACAGGCCGCGGGGTCCAGACACACCCCTGAGAAGGGGTCCAGACCCAGGCCGTGGGGTCCAGACACACCCCTGAGAAGGGGTCCAGACACAGGCCGTGGGGTCCAGACACACCCCTGAGAAGGGGTTCAGACCCAGGCCGTGGGGTCCAGACACACCCCTGAGAAGGGGTTCAGACCCAGGCCGCGGGGTCCAGACACACCCCTGAGAAGGGGTTCAGACCCAGGCCGTGGGGTCCAGACTCACCCCTGAGAAGGGGTCCAGACACAGGCCGCGGGGTCCAGACACACCCCTGAGAAGGGGTTCAGACCCAGGCCGTGGGGTCCAGACACACCCCTGAGAAGGGGTTCAGACCCAGGCCGTGGGGTCCAGACTCACCCCTGAGAAGGGGTCCAGACACAGGCCGCGGGGTCCAGACACACCCCTGAGAAGGGATTCAGACCCAGGCCGCGGGGTCCAGACACACCCCTGAGAAGGGGTTCAGACACAGGCCGCGGGGTCCAGACACACCCCTGAGAAGGGGTCCAGACACAGGCCGTGGGGTCCAGACACACCCCTGAGAAGGGGTTCAGACACAGGCCGCGGGGTCCAGACACACCCCTGAGAAGGGGTTCAGACACAGGCCGCGGGGTCCAGACACACCCCTGAGAAGGGGTCCAGACACAGGCCGCGGGGTCCAGACACACCCCTGAGAAGGGGTTCAGACCCAGGCCGTGGGGTCCAGACACACCCCTGAGAAGGGGTTCAGACCCAGGCCGTGGGGTCCAGACACACCCCTGAGAAGGGGTCCAGACTCACCCCTGAGAAGGGGTCCAGACACACCCCTGAGAAGGGGTTCAGACCCAGGCCGTGGGGTCCAGACTCACCCCTGAGAAGGGGTCCAGACACAGGCCGCGGGGTCCAGACACACCCCTGAGAAGGGGTTCAGACACAGGCCGCAGGGTCCAGACACACCCCTGAGAAGGGGTTCAGACACAGGCCGCGGGGTCCAGACACACCCCTGAGAAGGGGTTCAGACCCAGGCTGTGGGGTCCAGACACACCCCTGAGAAGGGGTCCAGACACAGGCCGCGGGGTCCAGACACACCCCTGAGAAGGGGTCCAGACACAGGCCGCGGGGTCCAGACACACCCCTGAGAAGGGGTTCAGACACAGGCCGCAGGGTCCAGACACACCCCTGAGAAGGGGTTCAGACACAGGCCGTGGGGTCCAGACACACCCCTGAGAAGGGGTCCAGACACAGGCCGCGGGGTCCAGACACACCCCTGAGAAGGGGTCCAGACACAGGCCGTGGGGTCCAGACTCACCCCTGAGAAGGGGTTCAGACCCAGGCCGTGGGGTCCAGACACACCCCTGAGAAGGGGTTCAGACCCAGGCCGTGGGGTCCAGACACACCCCTGAGAAGGGGTCCAGACACAGGCCGCAGGGTCCAGACACACCCCTGAGAAGGGGTCCAGACACAGGCCGTGGGGTCCAGACACACCCCTGAGAAGGGGTCCAGACACAGGCCGCGGGGTCCAGACACACCCCTGAGAAGGGGTCCAGACACAGGCCGCAGGGTCCAGACACACCCCTGAGAAGGGGTTCAGACCCAGGCCGTGGGGTCCAGACACACCCCTGAGAAGGGGTCCAGACACAGGCCGTGGGGTCCAGACACACCCCTGAGAAGGGGTTCAGACCCAGGCCGCAGGGTCCAGACACACCCCTGAGAAGGGGTCCAGACACAGGCCGTGGGGTCCAGACACACCCCTGAGAAGGGGTTCAGACCCAGGCCGCGGGGTCCAGACACACCCCTGAGAAGGGGTCCAGACACAGGCCGCAGGGTCCAGACACACCCCTGAGAAGGGGTCCAGACACAGGCCGTGGGGTCCAGACACACCCCTGAGAAGGGGTTCAGACCCAGGCCGTGGGGTCCAGACACACCCCTGAGAAGGGGTTCAGACCCAGGCCGTGGGGTCCAGACACACCCCTGAGAAGGGGTTCAGACACAGGCCGTGGGGTCCAGACACACCCCTGAGAAGGGGTTCAGACACAGGCCGTGGGGTCCAGACTCACCCCTGAGAAGGGGTCCAGACCCAGGCCGTGGGGTCCAGACACACCCCTGAGAAGGGGTTCAGACCCAGGCCGCGGGGTCCAGACACACCCCTGAGAAGGGGTTCAGACACAGGCCGCGGGGTCCAGACACACCCCTGAGAAGGGGTTCAGACCCAGGCCGTGGGGTCCAGACACACCCCTGAGAAGGGGTTCAGACCCAGGCCGTGGGGTCCAGACACACCCCTGAGAAGGGGTCCAGACACAGGCCGTGGGGTCCAGACACACCCCTGAGAAGGGGTCCAGACACAGGCCGTGGGGTTCAGACACACTCCTGAGAAGGGGTCCAGACACAGGCCGTGGGGTCCAGACACACCCCTGAGAAGGGGTCCAGACCCAGGCTGCGGGGTCCAGACACACCCCTGAGAAGGGGTCCAGACACAGGCCGCAGGGTCCAGACACACCCCTGAGAAGGGGTCCAGACACAGGCCGCGGGGTCCAGACACACCCCTGAGAAGGGGTTCAGACCCAGGCCGCGGGGTCCAGACACACCCCTGAGAAGGGGTCCAGACACAGGCCGCGGGGTCCAGACACACCCCTGAGAAGGGGTCCAGACACAGGCCGCGGGGTCCAGACACACCCCTGAGAAGGGGTTCAGACCCAGGCCGCGGGGTCCAGACACACCCCTGAGAAGGGGTTCAGACCCAGGCCGCGGGGTCCAGACACACCCCTGAGAAGGGGTTCAGACACAGGCCGCGGGGTCCAGACACACCCCTGAGAAGGGGTTCAGACCCAGGCCGTGGGGTCCAGACACACCCCTGAGAAGGGGTTCAGACCCAGGCCGTGGGGTCCAGACACACCCCTGAGAAGGGGTTCAGACCCAGGCCGCGGGGTCCAGACACACCCCTGAGAAGGGGTTCAGACCCAGGCCGCGGGGTCCAGACACACCCCTGAGAAGGGGTCCAGACACAGGCCGCGGGGTCCAGACACACCCCTGAGAAGGGGTCCAGACACAGGCCGCGGGGTCCAGACACACCCCTGAGAAGGGGTTCAGACCCAGGCCGCGGGGTCCAGACACACCCCTGAGAAGGGGTTCAGACACAGGCCGCGGGGTCCAGACACACCCCTGAGAAGGGGTTCAGACCCAGGCCGTGGGGTCCAGACACACCCCTGAGAAGGGGTCCAGACCCAGGCCGTGGGGTCCAGACACACCCCTGAGAAGGGGTTCAGACCCAGGCCGTGGGGTCCAGACACACCCCTGAGAAGGGGTCCAGACACAGGCCGCGGGGTCCAGACACACCCCTGAGAAGGGGTTCAGACCCAGGCCGTGGGGTCCAGACACACCCCTGAGAAGGGGTTCAGACCCAGGCCGTGGGGTCCAGACACACCCCTGAGAAGGGGTTCAGACCCAGGCCGCGGGGTCCAGACACACCCCTGAGAAGGGGTTCAGACCCAGGCCGTGGGGTCCAGACACACCCCTGAGAAGGGGTTCAGACCCAGGCCGCGGGGTCCAGACTCACCCCTGAGAAGGGGTTCAGACCCAGGCCGTGGGGTCCAGACACACCCCTGAGGAGGGGTCCAGACCCAGGCCGTGGGGTCCAGACACACCCCTGAGAAGGGGTTCAGACCCAGGCCGCGGGGTCCAGACACACCCCTGAGAAGGGGTTCAGACCCAGGCCGTGGGGTCCAGACACACCCCTGAGAAGGGGTTCAGACACAGGCCGCGGGGTCCAGACACACCCCTGAGAAGGGGTTCAGACCCAGGCCGTGGGGTCTAGACACACCCCTGAGAAGGGGTTCAGACACAGGCCGCGGGGTCCAGACACACCCCTGAGAAGGGGTTCAGACACAGGCCGCGGGGTCCAGACACACCCCTGAGAAGGGGTTCAGACACAGGCCGTGGGGTCCAGACACACCCCTGAGAAGGGGTCCAGACACAGGCCGCGGGGTCCAGACACACCCCTGAGAAGGGGTTCAGACCCAGGCCGTGGGGTCCAGACACACCCCTGAGAAGGGGTCCAGACACAGGCCGCGGGGTCCAGACACACCCCTGAGAAGGGGTTCAGACACAGGCCGCGGGGTCCAGACACACCCCTGAGAAGGGGTCCAGACACAGGCCGTGGGGTCCAGACACACCCCTGAGAAGGGGTTCAGACCCAGGCCGTGGGGTCCAGACACACCCCTGAGAAGGGGTTCAGACACAGGCCGCGGGGTCCAGACACACCCCTGAGAAGGGGTTCAGACCCAGGCCGCGGGGTCCAGACACACCCCTGAGAAGGGGTCCAGACACAGGCCGTGGGGTCCAGACACACCCCTGAGAAGGGGTTCAGACCCAGGCCGTGGGGTCCAGACACACCCCTGAGAAGGGGTTCAGACACAGGCCGCGGGGTCCAGACACACCCCTGAGAAGGGGTTCAGACCCAGGCCGCGGGGTCCAGACACACCCCTGAGAAGGGGTTCAGACACAGGCCGCGGGGTCCAGACACACCCCTGAGAAGGGGTTCAGACCCAGGCCGCGGGGGTCCAGACACACCCCTGAGAAGGGGTTCAGACACAGGCCGTGGGGTCCAGACACACCCCTGAGAAGGGGATCAGACCCAGGCCGTGGGGTCCAGACACACTCCTGAGAAGGGGTTCAGACCCAGGCCGTGGGGTCCAGACACACCCCTGAGAAGGGGTTCAGACACAGGCCGCGGGGTCCAGACACACCCCTGAGAAGGGGTTCAGACCCAGGCCGTGGGGTCCAGACACACCCCTGAGAAGGGGTCCAGACCCAGGCCGCGGGGTCCAGACACACCCCTGAGAAGGGGTTCAGACACAGGCCGTGGGGTCCAGACACACCCCTGAGAAGGGGTTCAGACCCAGGCCGCGGGGTCCAGACACACCCCTGAGAAGGGGTCCAGACCCAGGCCGCGGGGTCCAGACACACCCCTGAGAAGGGGTTCAGACACAGGCCGCGGGGTCCAGACACACCCCTGAGAAGGGGTCCAGACACAGGCCGCGGGGTCCAGACACACCCCTGAGAAGGGGTTCAGACCCTGGCCGCGGGGTCCAGACACACCCCTGAGAAGGGGTTCAGACACAGGCCGCGGGGTCCAGACACACCCCTGAGAAGGGGTTCAGACACAGGCCGTGGGGTCCAGACACACCCCTGAGAAGGGGTTCAGACACAGGCCGCGGGGTCCAGACACACCCCTGAGAAGGGGTTCAGACCCAGGCCGTGGGGTCCAGACACACCCCTGAGAAGGGGTCCAGACACAGGCCGTGGGGTCCAGACACACCCCTGAGAAGGGGTCCAGACACAGGCCGTGGGGTCCAGACACACCCCTGAGAAGGGGTTCAGACACAGGCCGCGGGGTCCAGACACACCCCTGAGAAGGGGTTCAGACCCAGGCCGCGGGGTCCAGACACACCCCTGAGAAGGGGTTCAGACCCAGGCCGCGGGGTCCAGACTCACCCCTGAGAAGGGGTTCAGACCCAGGCCGTGGGGTCCAGACACACCCCTGAGAAGGGGTTCAGACCCAGGCCGTGGGGTCCAGACACACCCCTGAGAAGGGGTTCAGACCCAGGCCGCGGGGTCCAGACACACCCCTGAGAAGGGGTTCAGACCCAGGCCGCGGGGTCCAGACACACCCCTGAGAAGGGGTCCAGACACAGGCCGTGGGGTCCAGACACACCCCTGAGAAGGGGTTCAGACCCAGGCCGCGGGGTCCAGACACACCCCTGAGAAGGGGTTCAGACCCAGGCCGCGGGGTCCAGACACACCCCTGAGAAGGGGTCCAGACCCAGGCCGTGGGGTCCAGACACACCCCTGAGAAGGGGTTCAGACACAGGCCGCGGGGTCCAGACTCACCCCTGAGAAGGGGTCCAGACACAGGCCGTGGGGTCCAGACACACCCCTGAGAAGGGGTCCAGACCCAGGCCGCGGGGTCCAGACTCACCCCTGAGAAGGGGTTCAGACCCAGGCCGTGGGGTCCAGACTCACCCCTGAGAAGGGGTTCAGACACAGGCCGCGGGGTCCAGACACACCCCTGAGAAGGGGTCCAGACACAGGCCGTGGGGTCCAGACACACCCCTGAGAAGGGGTTCAGACCCAGGCCGCGGGGTCCAGACACACCCCTGAGAAGGGGTTCAGACCCAGGCCGCGGGGTCCAGACACACCCCTGAGAAGGGGTCCAGACCCAGGCCGCGGGGTCCAGACACACCCCTGAGAAGGGGTTCAGACACACCCCTGAGAAGGGGTTCAGACACAGGCCGTGGGGTCCAGACACACCCCTGAGAAGGGGTCCAGACACAGGCCGTGGGGTCCAGACACACCCCTGAGAAGGGGTCCAGACACAGGCCGTGGGGTCCAGCCTCACCCCTGAGAAGGGGTCCAGACCCAGGCCGTGGGGTCCAGACACACCCCTGAGAAGGGGTTCAGACCCAGGCCGCGGGGTCCAGACACACCCCTGAGAAGGGGTTCAGACACAGGCCGCGGGGGGCTGCCTGGGGGGAGGGGTGTCGGGGGTTGGAGAAGGGCCAGTCTTGGCTGGGCAAACGTGCAGAGAAGGGATTAATCGGGCACTGGGGGATCGGGGCCTGTGTCCCCTGCCCCAGGGGTCTGAGGCTGCCGGCCCCTCACTCCGGTGGCCAATGGAACCCGGGCCGGGCTGTCATGAGCAGCAATAACCCCCCGTTCTACTGGCTGGCGCAGTCACATCTTGCTGCTGTTACCTGCAGAGACACTGGCGGGGGGGGGGGGGCTGTTGCTGGGGGCACTGGGGGCTGGGCTGGCAGACGTGGGTCAGATGGGATGGGGGGGCAGAGCCTGAGATGCTGGGCTGGGGGGGGGCCAGGCCGACAGACCTGAGGGATCCGTTGCTGGGTTCAAAGCCCCATAACCCTCCTGTGGGGCTGGCCAGGGGTCGCTCTGGGCTGGGGAACAGGCTGGGCTAGGCCCTTGGGAGTGGGGACCCGGGGTCCAGAGGGAGGGGCCCCCCCGAGGGGCTCACAGCAGAAGCAGGCGGCTGGAGGCCCTGAGAGGCGCCGTGTCGGAGGCAGAGGGGCAGCCCCCCCAGGTGGGAATGGGCCCCCCAAGAGGGTCGCTGCACTGGAGGGGGATCCCCGAGAATGGGTTGCCCCACGGGATGGCGTGGTTCTCCCTGGGGATGCACATGACACCTGCCCCCAGCCCCCAGCCCTGGGCTCCCTCACTGCCCTGGCCGGCTTCCAAGGCAGTGTGGCTGAGTGGGGGGGGCCTGTCACCCCTGGGGTGGCGCTGGCCGGGCCGGGCTGGCGGGTGGGGACCAAGGGCCCATCTACCCGGCCTCCCGTCAGCGCCCTGAGGACGTTACAGGAAAAGCTGCAGTTGCTGGTGTGGCAAGAACTGGCCTGCGGGGGGGGGGGGGGGGGGGTGTGTGCGTGCGTGTGTGCGTGTACCCAAAGCCTGGAGCTGTGAGCTTCCCCCAGCAGTGTCATGTCAGTGCTGGGGCACCCCATGCATGTTAAAGAGGCCATGATGTGCATGGTGGCGGGGGGGGGGGGGGGTGGTGGTTCAGGGGACATCGTCCCAGCCAGGACGGGCCCGGGGGGGTTGGGTGGATGTGCCATGAATTGGGATGATTTTCGGGAACCTGCCTTCCTGGCCTCCAGCTGTGGCTGCCCTGGCACCTCCAGGAAAGGGGGAAGGGAGGGGGAATCTGCTGGGGGCACCGGGGGGGGGGGGCAGGAGCTGGATTATACCCTCCCTGCCTGCCCCCCCATACCCTGCAGGCCCCACAGAACCTCCCAGCCTCATGCAGCCCCCTTTCCCGTCAGCCCCCCCAGCCTGAGACACACCCCCATTCCCCCTCCCCCGCTGTTATCACACAGCCCCCCCCTTTCCCTCCCCCATCCAGCCCCCCGCATCCAGTACCCCACTTCTGCTTCCCCTCCCTTATCACATAGGCCGGCCCTTCCCCCATCCACCCCTCTCCTCCCCCATCCAGCCTCCACTTCCCCTTCCCCTCCCCTTACCACATAGGTTGGCCCTTCCCCTCCCCCATCCACCCTCCCCCATCCAGCCCCCCACTTCCCCTTCCCCTCCCCCCATAAATCTCCCTGCGTCTCCCCCCCACGCTGGCCTGTGGGCACCAGCTCATGCCTGGGGCTGGGGGAGGGGGAGGGGCCCCCGTGGCAGCATGGAGGAGCCAAACCTGCCCCCCCCAATCTCCGGGTTCGTGGCTCCCCTGGCGCCGCCTGCCCCTCCCCCTCACAGCCGGGCGGGGCAGGTCCCCGCGATGAGGAAGCCGCCCAAGGCCGTTCGCGGGGCAGAGTCCCCCGGTGACGCCTGTTCCACGCTGGCCCTGCCGGGGACCCAGGGGACCGGGCGCTGGGCAGCCCCCCCCCAGCCACGTCCGTCCCCGGCCTGCTCCCGCACTGGGGGGGCCCAGGGGTCCGGGCGCTGGGCAGCCCCCCCCAGCCGCGTCCGTCCCCGGCCTGCTCCCGCACTGGGGGGGCCCAGGGGTCCGGGCGCTGGGCAGCCCCCCCCAGCCGCGTCCGTCCCCGGCCTGCTCCCGCACTGGGGGGGCCCAGGGGTCCAGGCGCTGCACCCACCCAGACACGCTCCCCAGCAGCCTGCGCCCCAGGGGTGGGCAGGAGTCCCCGGGGGTCGTGGGGGACCCAGGCGTCCGGGCCCCTGCAAGAGCTGGGGGGGGTCAGCCCCTCCCTGTGGGATTCACACCGGGAAGGCCCCCCCCCCCCCTGCAGCGGCCAGGCCTGCCTGTCTGGGTCCGTCTGTCCGGCCCCTCAGGGCGAGGTGTGTGAACCCCCCGCCCCGTGCCGGGAGGGGAGTGTTTGGGGGGCAAGAAGGGGGATTCCTGCCCTGCCTGACTGAGGCCACTTCCCCGGGCCTGGGCCCCTGGTGCCCCCCCTGGTGAGGGGACAGGGCCTGGCCAGTGACTCGGACCTCACAGGGAATGGGGGGGGGCTGCACCCTGGGGCGGTTGGGGGGGAGGGGGGAGGTTTCTCTCCGTTTCCTTTGTCACTTTCCTGCATCGGCGCTAAACAAACCTGCGGCACAAACGGGTTTTTCTTCCTGTCTGGATGGTTGGGCGGGGGGGGGGGGGGGGGAGGAGCTGGATTTCCAGGGATCTGGTTCATTTGGAGAGTCCCTAGTGAAGCTCCATGAGGAGGATCCCCCCCCCTCTAACCACCAGGCCCTCCGCCCCCCCCCCCCAGCCCCGGGGCTGGGGGAGGACCCAGGAGTCCCGGCTCCTTCCTCACCCCCATCCCCAGCACAGGACGGGTCTGTGCGGCTGCTCCCCCAGCCCCTGGCTCTTACACCCATAGAGCACTAGGCCTGGCAGGGACCTCGAGAGCCAGCGAGTCCAGCGTGTGTGCGTGCCGGGGACGGATGTGGCTGGGGGGGGCTGCCCAGCGCCCGATCCCCTGGGTCCCCGGCAGGGCCAGCGTGGGACAGGCCCCCATGGCAGGACCCAGCACCGACTAGACCAGCCCTGAGAGACATTTATCCAACCTGCTCCTGAACATCCCCAGAGACGGGGATTCCACAGCCTCCCTGGGCAACTTATCCCAGGGTTTGACCCCCCTGACAGGCAGGAACTTTTCCCTAATGTCCAACCTAAACCTCCCTGGCTGCAGTTTAAGCCCATTGCTGCTTGTCCTGTCCCCAGAGGCCAGGAAGGACAAGTTTGCTCCCTTCTTCTTATGACACCCTTTCAGATACCTGGAAACCGCTCTCATGTCCCCCCTCAAGCCTTGGCAGGGGAAATGTGGCGGCACCTCGGGGAGGCGGCGCCCCCAGGCCTGCCAGGCAGCTGCCCTCGCGGGGGGGCCGGGGCAGTGAGCGGGTCTGGCTGGGCTTCCCAGGGGCTTTCCTGGGCTGTCACCAGGCCCTCGGGCAGGGCCCCTGCTGGGCCAGGCCCTGGGGTCCCCCCACCCCACCCCCCAGAGCTCCCCAGCTGGACCAGCTGAGCTTAGGCCCCGACACAGACAGCAGCTCCAGGCAGCCTCTGCCAACCAGCCGGTGCCTCCGAGGGGCCGGGGAGCTGGGCCAGGCCAGCCTGGCGCCCCCAGCATGTGCCTTGTCAGCCAGGCACTCGGGCAATGCCCAGGGAGACTCAGGTGCCACCTACCAGTGAGCAGGGCCCACAGCAGGGTGTGTGTTTCCCCGGGTGGTGCACGTCCCCATGGGACTCGGTGCACCTGACAATTATTCCTCACATGGGTGGGAAAAATCTGATCCGGGCAGAGACGATCAGAGAGCTCGTTGCCCCCCAGCACCCTGGCTGGGCCGATGAACCTGCACTGCAGCAGGGCTCAGGCTCAGCAAGAGGGGAAACTGAGTCATGGCCAGGGGGCGACGAAGTGCAGAGTGAGGGACTTTATTCTCCTTGCCCTCCAGTCACCCTGCCCGTGCCTCGGTTTCCCTGGGCGCTGCCCCAACATGCTGAGAGTTGCTGACACTTCCGTAACCTGAGCGGGGGAGGGGGGTGAGCAGGCCACACCTGTTCCCAGCAGAGAGGACAAAGGGCACCGGCTGCATGGAGTGCGTGTGTGCGTGTCGGGGGGGGGGGGGCAGGCCCTGGCTCCGGGCCTCTCTCCCCAGGCTGGGCTGCTCCTGCCCCTGTGCTGCCCAGTCTGTGCCGCGCTGGGAGCCCCCTGGCTGGGGGGGGCAGACCCGGGACTCCCCCCCTGGTGACAGGGGTGAGGGTTAGCCCCAGCCTGCCCCAGTGAGGACGGGGCTGAGCGGCTCCCCCTGGCAGCCCAGGCCCCTGGGCGCGGTGGTGACTCACTCTCGGGGGGGGGGGGGGGTTCCCCCTGCCCTGCCCCTCGGCATCACTACAGGGAACATGTCTCCAGCTGAGCAGCCCTTCCCCCGCCCCATGTGACACTTGGCTGCACCCTGGAGTATCGGTGTCGGCGCTGGCCTGTCCCGGTGTCCCCCCCCCCGGTATCGGTGTGTCCCGGCGCTGGCCCGTCCCGGTGTCCCCCACCCAGTATTGGTGCGTCCCGGCGCTGGCCCATCCCGGTGTCCCCCCCCGGTATCGGTGTGTCCCGGCGCTGGCCCATCCCGGTGTCCCCCCCCGGTATCGGTGTGTCCCAGCGCTGACCCGTCCCGGTGTTCCCCCCCTGGTATCGGTGTATCCCGGCGCTGGCCCGTCCCGGTGTCCCCCCCCCCCCAGTATCGGTGTGTCCCGGCTCTGGCCCGTCCCGGTGTCCCCCCCCCCCGGTATAGGTGTGTCCCAGCACTGACCTCTCCCGGTGTCCCCCCCCGGTATCGGTGTGTCCCGGCTCTGGCCCGTCCCAGTGTCCCCCCTCCGGTATCGGTGTGTCCCGGTGCTGGCCCGTCCCGGTGTCCCACCCCTGGTATCGGTGTGTCCCGGTGCTGGCCCGTACCGGTGTCCCCCCCCCCGGTATCGGTGTGTCCCGGCGCTGGCCCGTCCCTGTGTCCCCCACCGGTATCGGTGTGTCCCGGCACTGGCCCGTCCCGGTGTCCCCCCCAGATATTGGTGTGTCCCGGCGCTGGCCCGTCCTGGTGTCCCCCCCCGGTATCGGTGTGTCCCGGCGCTGGCCCGTCCCGGTGTCCCCCCCCCGGTATCGGTGTGTCCTGGCGCTGACCTGTCCCGGTGTCCCCCCCCGGTATCGCTGTGTCCCAGTGCTGGCCCGTCCCGGTGTCCCCCCCCGGTATCGGTGTGTCCCGGCGCTGGCCCGTCCCGGTGTCCCCCCCCGGTATCGGTGTGTCCCGGCGATGGCCCGTCCCGGTGTCCCCCCCCGGTATCGGTGTGTCCCGGCGCTGGCCCGTCCCGGTGTCCCCCCCCGGTATCGGTGTGTCCCGGCGCTGGCCCGTCCCGGTGTCCCCCCCCGGTATCGGTGTGTCCCGGCGCTGGCCCGTCCCGGTGTCCCCCCCCCCCGGTATCGGTGTGTCCCGGCGCTGACCCGTCCCGGTGTCGTCGTCCCCGGTATCAGTGTGTCCCGGCGCTGGCCCGTCCCGGTGTCCCCCCTCCCGGTATCGGTGTGTCCCGGCGCTGGCCCGTCCCGGTGTCCCCCCCGCCGGTATCGGTGTGTCCTGGCGCTGACCCGTCCTGGTGTCCCACCCCCCGTATCAGTGTGTCCCGGCGCTGGCCTGTCCCAGTGTCCCCCCCGCCAGTATCGGTGTGTCCTGGCGCTGACCCATCCCGGTGTGTCTCCCCTGGTATCGGTGTGTCCTGGCGCTGGCCCGTCCCGGTGTCCCATGCCCCGTATCAGTGTGTCCTGGCGCTGACCCGTCCCGGTGTCCCCCCCCGGTATCGGTGTGTCCCGGCGCTGGCCCGTCCCGGTGTCCCCCCCTGGTATCGGTGTGTCCCGGCGCTGACCCGTCCCGGTGTCCCCCCCCGGTATCGGTGCGTCCTGGCACTGACCCATCCCGGTGTCCCCCCCCGGTATCGGTGTGTCCTGGCGCTGGCCTGTCCCGGTGTCCCCCCCCCCCCGCGGCTCCACCTGGGCTCAGTTGTGAGGCACTTGTGAGAGGGGACAGCGAGCAGGAGAGTGAACGTGGATTCACCAAGGGCGAGTCCTGCCTGGCCAACCCGCCCGGCGTCTCTGCCGAGGTTCCTGGCTCTGGGGGGGGGTCGGGCGGGGGGCTAGCCTGGACTTCAGCAAAGCTTTGACCCGTCTCCCCCGGTGTTCGTGCCGGCGGGTGAGGGCGTCGCATTGGGAACCGGCACTGGGCCGTGGGTACGGAGCCGGCTGGACTGCCGGGCCCCGCGGGCCGTGGTCGAGGGCTGGTGGCAGGCTGGCCGCCGGGTTCTAGCGAGGGCCCCAAGGGTCGGTTCTAGGGCCGGTTTTGTTCAACGTCTTTGTGAATGGATTGCGGCTGACACTGAGCTGGGGGGAGGGGGATACGCTGGGGGGCAGGGAGGGCCCAGAGTGACCTGCACAGACGGGAGGGTTGGGCCACAAGGAAGCTGAGGAGGTTCAACAAGGACAGAGCAGAGTCCGGCCCGTGGGGCGGAGGAATCCCAAGGGTTGGTGCAGGCTGGGGGCTGGCTGGCTAGGCAGCAGTTCTGCAGAAGAGGCCCTGGGGGTGACAGTGGCTGAGAAGCTGGATACGAGTCACCAGGGCGCCCTTGTAGCCAAGAAGGCTAATGGCATATTAGGTTGCATTAGGAGGAGCATTGCCAGCAGATCCAGAGATGTCATTATTCCCCTTTATTCGGCTCTGGTGAGGCCACATCTGGAGTGTTGTGTCCAGTTCTGGGCCCCCACTACACAAAGGATGTGGACGCATTGGAGAGGGTCCAGCAGAGGCAACTAAAATGATTAGGGGGCTGGAGCACATGACCTATGAGGAGAGGCTGAGGAACTTGGGTCTGTTCAGTCTGCAGCAGAGCAGAGTGAGGGGGGATTTGAGAGCAGCCTGTGACTCCCTGCAGGGGGTTCCAGAGAGGCTGGCAAGAGGCTGTTCTCGGGGGGGCAAATGCAGGGGGGTCAGTGGTCTCACGTAGCGGTGGGGGAAGTCTAGGTTGGACATTAGGACAAAGGTTTTCTCTAGGCGGGTGGGGAAGCCCCGGGCTGGGTTCCCTGGAAGGGGGGGATCTCCTTGCCTTGGGGTGTTTCAGTCCCAGCTGGTCCCAGCCCTGGCCGGGATGGCTGAGTTGGGCGGATCCTACGCTGGGCGGGGGGCTGGACTCAGTGGCTGCTGAGGTCCCAGCCAGCCCTGGGATTCTGAGTCCTGACGGCCCTCGCCCCAGAAGGGTGTGAGACCCTCCCCAGGTGAGGCTGGGGGCAGGTCTGAGCAGCGGGAGGGGGCAGGTGGGACGGCAGCTTCCCCCCAGCAAATGATGCGGGGGGGGCTAGCTGGGGGGGCAATTCCCCATCGGGGGGAGGGGAATGGGCCAGATTCCCAAGCCAATCGCTGTCATTTCTTTTTGATTTCCGAGTAGACAGTGCCGTTCTCCCGCTGGGGCTGGGGCCCGGGCGCCGGCTTCTGGGCTCCCGAGCCGAAGGCGAGTGTGGAATAGTGAACATCTGGGTCAGCCTGCAAGCCAGGAAAGCCAGGTCAGCGCCGCCCCGGGGGGCCCAGGAGTCCTGCCTCCAGCCCCGACCCCCTGCTGGAACCCCCCACCCCACTGCCCTCCCAGAGCCAGGAGGGACCCAGGAGTCCTGCCTCCAGCCCCGACCCCCCGCTGGAACCCCCACCCCACTGCCCTCCCAGAGCCAGGGGGGCCCAGGAGTCCTGCCTCCAGCCCCAACCCCCCACCCCACTGCCCTCCCGGAGCCAGGGGGACCCAGGAGTCCTGCCTCCAGCCCCGACCTCCCCCGGAATCCCCCACCCCACTGCCCTCCCGGAGCCAGGAGAGACCCAGGAGTCCTGCCTCCAGCCCCGACCCCCCCGCTGGAACCCCCCACCCCACTGCCCTCCCAGAGCCAGGAGGGACCCAGGAGTCCTGCCTCCAGCCCCGACCCCCCGCTGGAACCCCCCACCCCACTGCCCTCCCGGAGCCAGGGGGACCCAGGAGTCCTGCCTCCAGCCCCAACCCCCCACCCCACTGCCCTCCCGGAGCCAGGAGGGACCCAGGAGTCCTGCCTCCAGCCCCGACCCCCCGCTGGAACCCCCCACCCCACTGCCCTCCCGGAGCCAGGGGGACCCAGGAGTCCTGCCTCCAGCCCCAACCCCCCACCCCACTGCCCTCCCGGAGCCAGGAGGACCCAGGAGTCCTGCCTCCAGCCCCGACCCCCCGCTGGAACCCACCACCCCACTGCCCTCCCGGAATCAGGAGGGACCCAGGAGTCCTGCCTCCAGCCCCGACCCCCCCGCTGGAACCCCCCACCCCACTGCCCTCCCGGAGCCAGGAGGACCCAGGAGTCCTGCCTCCAGCCCCGACCCCCCGCTGGAACCCACCACCCCACTGCCCTCCCGGAATCAGGAGGGACCCAGGAGTCCTGCCTCCAGCCCTGACCCCCCGCTGGAACCCACCACCCCACTGCCCTCCCGGAATCAGGAGGGACCCAGGAGTCCTGCCTCCAGCCCCGACCCCCCGCTGGAACTCCCCACCCCACTGCCCTCCCGGAGCCAGGGGGACCCAGGAGTCCTGTGGCTGCACATGAAGGCTCCTTACCATTGTGGGTTTCTTGTCCCCGACACCCTGGCCTGCAGGGCAGAGACAGGAGACAGACGGGTCAGACACACGACAGTCCCGGGATACGCCCCCCAAGCAGTGACCCCCCCCAAGTGCAGCGGGCCAGGTGGCACCAGCTGGGTCAGTGGCCACAGCGGCCGGGCACTGGAGGTTCCTGGTGGTGGGGTGGTGTCCCCAAAGGGGGAGGGGAGAGCAGGCAAGAGGGGAGCAGGCAATGGGGCGCAGGGGGGGGGAGGGGAAGGGCACCCCAGGCTCACAGGACCCCAGCCTGCGTCTCCACAGTGTGGCCCCAGGTTCCCAGCACCAGCCACGTGGCTTGGCACTAGGGGCCAAGAGGAGCAGGGTTGGGGGATGGGCTGAGCAGGGGACCCCCGGCCCACGTCGCCCCTCGCCCCTCCCTGCCCCCTGAGCCCCCCGCACCAGGGGACACCCGCAGCCCAGAGCAGCCACGGGGGGAGGGAATCCCAGACGGACTCTTGCACAGTGGGGGCTGGTGCAGCTGTGATGTCACTTCCTGTCTGACTCAGGAGTTTCCCATCATGCCCTGTGCTAGGCCCTCCATCATAGTCTGGTGCAGGGGAGCAGCAATTCAGGCATGTGGCTGGCAGGCCCCGCCCACAGTGGTCACAGGCCCCGCCCACAGTGGTCACAGGCCCTGTCCATGCCCATGCAGCAGCAAGCGGTGGGGCTGCTACTTACTGGGGGGGGGCGCGGCCTGGCCTCCGACAGGAACGTGCTGCTCAGGCCCCCTGGGGGAACAGCAGATTCTGTGTCAGGCCAGTGGGGCAGAGTGGGGTGGGGGGGCATCCCCCATCTCAGGGGGCAGCAACCAGCCGGCTTCCCCAGCACTGCCAACTGGTGCCCCACACCCTTCTCTCCCCATGGACCATCAGGCCCCCCCTCCATCTCCCCAGCCCTCTATCTGACACCCCTGCCCTCCTACACCCACCCGTCTACCCATCCACGACCTCAGCCCCCCGCCACCTCACTCCACCCCACCTATCCATCTCCCACCCAGCCCAGCCCCGATTCCACCTCCACCCCTGCACTCACCCGCCTGCCCAGCCCTCCCCGCAGAGTAGTTGTAGCCCAGTTAGTCCCCATGGCTATGTCTGCACTAGCCCGCTAGTTCGAACTAGGGATGCCCCATGATGCTGTACGTCTAGTGGGGATTCATTTCTCCGAAGTGCCTGACTTTGGACCAACCCGCCGTTCCCTTTGCCAGCCTGTTGCCCAGTCGCCGAGCTCGGCGGGGGCTTCGGGAGGCTCGTCCCAGTCTGCTTTGGTGAACTCTCCCGAGGAGTCTGGTGTCTGGCGCGGTGTGTGGGGGAGTCCCCGACCCTGCCCCCCACCGCGGCCAGAGGGGACTCTCAGGCGGCAGGTAGAGAGAAGGTTCATTGGGTCCCAGGGGCACAGCGCAGGGCGGGAGCAACGTTAGGACAGGCCCCGAGGGCCAGCGGCCTCCTTCCTCCTGGGGGAGGGGCTCACGGGTCCCTCCCCCCTTCCCTGCTCCCAGCCCCCTCTCTCCTCCCAGCCCCGCCGAGACCGACCCTTCCCCCAGGCCCTGCCCCCAGCCCGGTGCAGCCCCGCCAGCCTGTCACCCTCCCGGGCAGGAGTTCTCTCCTGTGCCTGCCCTCAGGTGTCGGCCCCACACACTCTGGGGTAAGTCCTCCCCCTCCCCCTCCCCCAGCCAGTGCTGCAGGGCCCAGAGAAGCCACGCACACGCACACGCACACGCACACGCACACGCACACGCAGCTCAATACAGCAACGACTGACTGTAACACCCCCCACTACGGCCCCACCTCCCACTTTCCCCTTTCTCCAGATCCTATGAATAGGTTGAATAGGATGGTCCCAGGACAGAGCTGGTGCGGTCCCAGGACTCCTACCCCCCCCCCCCCCGCCCCCCAAGCAGGAAGGCAGCAGGGGGAAGGAAGTCGCCGGCGCGTCAGAGCCCCAGCTGTTCAGGCAGCGCGCCGGCTGTTTGGGGAGGGGAAGTCCAGCCTGGGACCCTGGATGTGGGGTGCAGCTGTGGGGCTGCGCCCCTCCGCTGTGTGTCCGAGGGAAGAGCCTCCCTCGCCCCGCCCTTGTTACGGCCCCGGGGTGGGACGATGTTTCCAGCGCGCATTGCTTTCCGTTGGCCGACAGGACATCTCATGGGCCATGCTGGCGCCCCGTCGCTGAGTTCGGGGAGATCTTTGGGGAGCTCTTCAGTCTGCTTTGGGCTTAACCATCCTGACCAGTTTGGGATCATCGGCACATTTTGCCACCTCCCTGTTTCCCCCTTTTCCGGGTCATTTATAAATAGGTTGAATAGGACGGGCCCAGGACAGACCCTCAGGGGACCCCACCGGTTACCTCTCTCCACTCGGAAAACTGACCATTGATTCCTGCCCTTTGTTCACTGTCTTTTAACCAGTTCTCAGTCCACAAGAGGCCTTCCCTCATAGACCATGACAGGATACTTAAGAGCCTTTGGTGAGGGACCTTGTCAAAGCATTGCTGGGAATCTGAGTCCTCTGGATCTGCTGGGTCCCCCTTGCCCACATGTGTGTTCACCCCTTCAAAGGACTCTAGCAATTAGTAAGGCAGGATTTCCCCTTCCAGAGACACTTTACACCTAAGCTTAAACAAAGACATCAATTATCTTACCCCTTACAAAGATAGCTTCCCCAATTGTCACCTTTAATATCATTAGCTCACAGACATTTACCCCCCCATCCCCCCTCTGTTCTGAAATGTGATTTGTCTTTTCATATTTGTTCATTTATTTAATTGTATCCTTTGGTATATATGGTTGTGACTACTTTCTTCCACTATTTGATCTGAGGAAGTGGGTCTGGCCCACGAAAGCTCATCATCTAATAAACCATCTTGTTAGTCTTTAAAGTGCTACATTGTCCTGCATTTTGTTTCAGCTACCCCAGACTAACACGGCTACATTTCTATCACTCCTCTAAAGATGTTTTTTTATCTCTCACGGTTTCTTTTACTGGCTGTTAAACCACGGTGGCACTTTTTAGGTTCTCTGTCTCTGGTTTCTAAGTTGCGGGATACATTTAACTTGGGCCTCTGTGATGGTGCCTTTGAAGAGTGTCCGTGCAGCTTGCAGGGAGTCTCCTTTTCTCACTGTGCCTTTTAATGTCTGTTCAACGCCCTCCTCACCTGTGTCGTTCCCCTTTCTGGAATCCAGAGCCACCGCGCTGGGCTGCTGAGGTGTTTTTCCCACGCCAGGGATGTTCACTTGTATCCCGCTGGTCAGTAGTTCCAAGCGGCCCAGTTACCTTGACCTCTTGGGGCAGATCCTGCTCCACTTGGGACTATGTATTGATCCATCCTCCCACCCACCCACAGACATGTCCACATCAGTCATCTGTCCATCCATCCGTCCGTCCATTGACAGCTGTCTGCCCAGCCCACCCCTCCCTTTCTTCCTCTTGCCTCGTCCACCCTGGCCTCCCCAGCAGGGCAGCCCCCAGCCCCAGGCACCCCGGCCCCTGCGCCGTTACCTTCCATTTCTGCAGAGCAGCAAGTAGAGCAGGCCCCCGACCAGCGCCGCCCCCGCCAGGGACCCGATGACAATCCCAGCGATGGCTCCGGGTGACAGGCCCGAGGGTGATTGTGGAGAAGAGTCTGGAGGAGGAAAGGGAGAAGGGGGGCGTCAGGGAGCCCAGCCACGGCCCCCCAGCCCTGCGCTTGCCAGCGCTGCTCCTATTGGTGCCCCTCCTGTTGGGGGCTCTGGAACCCCCATCTACTCCAGCCCCCTCCCCCGGAGACACCAGGGCAGCTGAGCCAGGGCCCCCCAAGCCTGACAGGGCTGGCCCCAGAAAGGCCCCGGGATGTGGGGTGCCCAAAGGGCAGGAACGGGGAGGTGTCCTGGTGCTGCCCAGCCCCCTTGGGCGCAGGGAGGTTTGGGGGTGCCAGCCCCCCTGTGTGCCTAGCGCTGGCCGAGGGGTCTGAGCTCTCGCGCTGCTGGGAGCCACGGGAAAGGCTAAGATGTCGCCAGGGACAATTGCAGGAAAAGCCCTGGGCAGGTCGCAGGCAAAGAAACAACTTCTCAGGGCCTGGGACTTGTTCCCTGCCCTGGAGCCGGGCTGCCGAGGGGGTGACAGGTGGGTCCCATGGGGGGGACTGACAGGCCCAGACCCGCTGCCTGGTGGGGGGTTGGGGCTGCCCAGTCCTGGCTCTACCTCCGAGTCCCTGCTGCCTGGCCCAAGGTTAGGTTCTAGCAGCCTCTGAGCGTACACACGGGGGGGGGGTGGGGGGGGGGCACAGCCCTGGGAGGCCACGGGGGGGGCAGAAAGTGGGGGGGGGGCCAGGCTCTAGCCCAGCTGCAGCAGCTGACAGTCCCGGGGTGGGTGACCAGATCGCGCCTTCGCGATGGGGCTGGGAAAGGCCTTGGCGGATCCCCTGCCCCCAAGCACAGCGGAGCCCCCTCCAGCCATGGGGATACAAACCCCCAGGCCAGCCGCAGTCCAGGCCCCCCAGCACCGGTCCCTACACGGCGGGGGTGGGGGTGGCGCACTGAGTCCCAGCTGCCCCAGGCCCCGGGTGCTGCGAACACCCTCGCCCCGGACCCTGCCTGCGGGAAGTCCCAGAGCTCAGTGGAGGCACCGAAAGCCAAAGCCCGTCAGTCCGTGCCAGCGGCTGCCCATGTGTCCGCGCAGAGCCGCAGTGGGGCAGCCAGACGCGGCGCGAGCCAGGACCCAGCGTCTCCCCCTCCCTCCGCCGCTCATCGGGGAGGCGAGACAAATCCCATCAACCAGACACTGGGCGAACTCCCCGCCTCTTCACATCCCCGACCTGGCTCCATCCAGTGGGCCGCGCCCCTGCCCTGACCCCACACCTGGCCCCACAGAGCCCCACAGCAAAGCAACGCCCAGCTCCCTCCCGGGGACTCACCCGGGCCTGGCACCCGCACAGCGACCGACGCCCAGGCAGTGAGGTTGGTGCCCGAGTTGTGAGCCTGGCACTCGTACGTGCCCTGCTGAGCGCTGGTCGTGAGGGTCAAGGTGAAGCTGCTGCCGGTCTGGCCAGTGTCGGTGCCGTTGAGAGCCCAGCGATAGCTCGGGGCTGGGACGGAGTCGGCGACACACGTGAGGGTCAGAGGGGACCCCAGGGGCAGGAGGATGGGGCCTGGTGGGTCTATCCTGGCGGAGTCTGGCCCATCTACACAGAGAGAGACGGGGCAGGAGACGGTGGCACCAGAGAGGGGTCTCTGGTGACCAAAGCCACACACCCCACCCCAGAAGCAGCTGCATCTTGCTGGCCGGGCAGGGCGGGCAGGGCCGGGGCTGCGGCTACTCACAGGTCACTGTCACGGGGCTGGGCTCGCTGCGGTTGGAGCTGACGGCGTTCCCGACCTCGCACTGGTAGGCGCCGGCGCCGCCCCGGGTGACGTTCAGCACCGTCAGGGTGCGGTTGTCAGGGGACAACACCAGCCGCCCGCTGGGCCCAAGGGGCTCCCCGTCCCGGAGCCAGAGCCAGGTGTCGGTGCTGGGGGAACTGTTACACGTGAGGGAGAAGGTCCCGTTCTCAGGCACCAGGGTCTGGTTGGGCGTCACCGTGGGCCTGGGCAGCATTTCTGTGCGAGGAGCAGAGAGAGCGTCACCGCGGGCCCTGTGCCCCCATGCAGCGTGGGGGCTGCTGCCCCACAGACGGGGACAAGTCCTGGGCTCGCTGCCATGGCGCGTGTGGGAGGGGTCCCGATGTAGCTGCCCCGCCGCTGCCCTCTGGGGTCACAGAGCCGGCTCTTTGCTATGGCGCAGAGATGAGCGGCCACCATCTGGGCCCCGGCCCCTCCCACAGTACCGGCCCCTCCCGGAGCCTAGGGGGGTTCAGGGGCTCTCGGCGCTGGGCAGAGGGGACCGAGAGGCTCCGGCGCCCAGGGGGTTCAGGTGCTCTCGGCGCTGGGCAGAGGGGACCGAGAGACTCCGGCACCCAGGGGGCTCAGGCGCTCTCGGCGCTGGGCAGAGGGGACCGAGAGACTCCGGTGCCCAGGGGGTTCAGGCGCTCTCGGCGCTGGGCAGAGGGGACCGAGAGGCTCCGGCGCCCAGGGGGTTCAGGCACTCTCGGCGCTGGGCAGAGGGGACCGAGAGGCTCCGGTGTCCAGGGGGTTCAGGTGCTCTCGGCGCTGAGCGGAGGGGACCAAGAGGCTCTGGCGCCCAGGCTCCAGTCCAATGGCCAGGTCTCGAGCCGATCCCATGAGGTGGTCGTCCCGCAGGGCGCTTGGTGCCGCCAGACCCTGCACTGGGTCCCCGCTGCCCGGCCCAGGCCCAGGCTGGGGGTGGCGTCGCTGACGCGTCCTGGGCTCTCTACCAGAGCCTCTCTCTCACTCCATGGAAGTCGGGGGGACCAGTGGGGTGGGGGGCAGCCCCCAGCGTGACCCCCGTTCCTGCTCAGCCCTATAGCTCTGCAGGGGCCTCACTGCGCCAGGCACTGGGCTTCTCCCCGTGTCCCCTCAGTGTCTGAGCGGGGAGGGGTGCCCAGAGCCCGCCACAGAGCCAAGGACACGCTGGTCTGTGCTAGTGGGGGGGGGTTGGGTTTGGGGGGGCTGCATGTGGGGGGGTGCTCAGGCCCCGGGATGTGGCTGGGTAAATGTGACAACGGGGGCTGTTTGTCATTGCAGGGACCAGCCCAGAACTGCCAGGGGGTGCAGAGGGGAGACCCCAGCACCCGGCCCAGCTGGTCCCAGCGAGGGGGGAACATTGGGGGCAAGGGGGGCCCAGGCGACCCTGTTACCTGCAGAGACACTGGCGGGGGGGCTGTTGCTGGCGGCAATGGGGGCTCGGCTGGGAGATGGGGGCTCGGATCGGGGGTGGCCGGAAGAGACAGAGCCCCGGGCTGAGGGGAGACTCAGACGTGGGGGACCGGGGGGACCAGGCCGACTGGCCTGAGGGACCCGTTGCTGTTCACAGCCCCATACCCCTCCTGTGGGGCTGGCCGGGGGTCGCCCTGGGCTGGGAACAGGCTGGGCTAGTCCCTTGGGAGGGGAGGCCCCGGGGTCCAGAGGGAGGGGCCCCCCCGAGGGGCTCACAATGGCAGGCAGCTGGAGGCCCTGAGAGGCACCGTCCCGGAGGTGGGGGGCGGCCCCCAGGTGAGAGGGGCCCCTGGGAAAGGGCTGTGTCACTGCCGCCGGGCTGGGGGGCTGGGGGGCTCCCCTCCCACTCCCTGCAGGGCCCAGGGAGGCTGGAGCGAGGCTGGTCTCAGGGGTGGCAGATGCTCAGGCTGCCGGGGGGGATCTAGGCGGGATGTCAGGAGACCGATTTTCCGGGGGGGGGGGAAGCGCTGGGACGGGTTCCTGGGGGGCGGGGGGGGGGGGGGTTGATTTCATTCCCCTGGGGCCTGGCCAGGACGACTCCGCTCGCAGGCCAGGCCTGCCTGGGGCCTCGCTGAGCAATCGCCTGCCCCTGGCCCCCTGGCCTGGGAGCCCTGGCTGGGCCCTGCTCCCGCCTGCTCCTCCCGCCGGCTCCCCAGCCCCAGCGCGTCTCCCCGACACCCAGACCACACCGGGGGGGTCTCCGTCCATAGGGCTGTCTTGGTCCCAGCCCTGGCTGGTCGATTGAGAGGGGCTGGTCCTGCGCTGGGCAGGGGGCTGGCGCGATGCCCCCTGAGGTCCCCGCCCGCCCTGGCCGGCCTGGACTCTGACAGTGGACGATGAGGGGTCCTGTTGTCAGGGCGACGGTGGACGATGAGGGGTCCCGCTGTCGGGGGAACGGTGGACGATGAGGGGTCCCGTTGTCGGGGCGACGGTGGACGATGAGGGGTCCCGCTGTCGGGGGAACGGTGGACGATGAGGGGTCCCGTTGTCAGGGCGACGGTGGACAATGAGGGGTCCCGCTGTCGGGGGAACGGTGGACGATGAGGGGTCCCGTTGTCGGGGCGACGGTGGACGATGAGGGGTCCCGTTGTCAGGGCGACGGTGGACGATGAGGGGTCCCGTTGTCGGGGCGACGGTGGACGATGAGGGGTCCCGTCCCAGCGCCGGGGGAGCTGCTGCACGTGAGGGGAAGGGCCCGTTCTCAGGCCCCAGGGTCTGGCTGGGCGTTGCTACAGGGCTGGGCAGCATTTCTGTGCCGGGAACGGGGGGGGGGGGGTCACTGTGGGCCCTGCCCCTGCCCCTGCCCCCACCAGGGGCCGCGCTGTGGGTGTGGGGGGGGACAGTTCGTGGGGCTGCCTCCCCGTGGGCCACCTTGGACATTTCCTTTGGCCATTTCCATGCCAGGCCGTGGGAGACAGAAATCGGGGCCGGGGGGGGGGTCAGTTAACCCCTCGGCTGCCGGAGTCCTGTCACAGCCGGGGGCGCCCCAGACACGGAGCAAACGGCGGCCGGGGGGGGGGTGTGGGCATCAAACCCGGCAAGACCTGGGCCCACGGCCAAGGGGCGCCCGGCAGAGCCTGGACTCAGGCAGGAGGCCCCGGAGCTGCTGCCTGGACGGGGGTCGCTGGCGCTGTCTGAGCCCAGGACGCTGGCACGGGCCGACCCGGGGGCTGGGCGCAGGGTGATGTCGTGGGGGACGGTCCGTTCGCTGGTCGCTACGATTGGGCTGTGGATGAGCCCTACTGGCCTCCGGTCCTGGAGCCAGGCCTCAGGCTGGGCGGGCAGGCTCCATGAACTGCTCCGGCATCATCAGCTTGCGCAGCTCCTCTGCGGTCTGGGCCCCGCCCCGCACACCCACTTGCAGCAGGATTGCGCAGGCGGGAGGCCAGATCCACATGGGTCTCCCGTGGCCCCTTCTGCACCCCCCGGAACTTCCTCCTGTACGTCTCAGGGGTCAGCCCGGACTGTGCCGCAGGGCCTCCTTGGCCCGGTCGTAGTCACCCAGCTGCAGATCCTCCAGCTGGCTGAGCACCCGAGCGGCCTCCTGATCCAGCAAGGGGGGATCTGGTGCAGCTCACAGGCTCACTCAGAGGAGCTGAGGAACTGTCCATGTCCCCCACGTCCTTACACTGAGACAACGAGCTTCTCCAAGTGCCTGGCCGCCCCGGCCCCCTGGGGTCCTCCCCACTCAGCGCAGCCGGGCCCCTCGGCTCCTCCGCCCCGCCACGGCCCGCTCATGCTGCTGCTGCCTCTCCTGTTCCTGCCGCTGCCTCTCCCGGTCCTGGGGCTCCATCTCCCGTTCCCGGCGCTCCTCCCTGCGGTCCTGCTGCTCTTTCTCTTGTGACTCCAATTCCTTTGGCCTCAGCTCCATCTCCAGCCGTCGCAGCTCTGCCGTGCCGGATTCCGGCCTGGATGAACCGCTGCTGGAGGAGTGTGGCCTGGTGGGTGCCGTGTCTGTCTGGCAGGCTCCAGCCCCCCCTCCGGTCTGAGAGCCTGACACGCTCCCTGGGGGGGTCTGGCTGCTCCCCGCTGGGACAGGATCCCAGCCCTGTGGCTGGTCATTCTCTTCCAGCTGGGCAATCAGCTGGGGCTTGGTTGCTTTCCGCACAGGCAAGCCCCTCTCTCTGCACAGCCCCACCAGCTCTGCCTTCAAGAGTCGGGCGTAGGCCATCTGCCCGCTGGGCCCCTCGGTGCAGACTCACCAGTCTAGTGCTGCAGCGCCCCACGATTCCCAGGAACCGCTTCGCTCTGTCTCCAGCACGCCTGGCTCTTACAAGCCTCCAGCTTCTCTTGCGCCCGCCACTCACTGCTGGAAACTCCCTCCACAGGGTGCAGCGCATCCTGCTCCTGACACCCCTGGGACGGCGCGTCAGGTCCCCCGACCCTGCACCCCCGCAGCAGCCAGAACAGGCTCCGCCAGCCGGTAGAACAGGGGGGTTGTTGCTGCTCCAGGATACAGCCCAGCACAGACGGGATGTGGCTACAGGAGTCAGGGCCAGGCAGCTCTAGCCCCTTGGGGTGGGGTGCCCAGGCCCCTCAACTCCCAGCGCTCGGCTTAGTCCCCTCTCTCCACGTTTCTTTAGCCAAGACTGACTCTTCCCGAAAGCACCCCCTGCCTTTGTCCCAGCCCCTCCCCCCTCCCGTGAGAACCGTTGGGTCACTGTCATGACATGAGGGTCCTCAGGGTGACCCCCCCCCCGCTGGGCTGTGCGCACAGAGGCCAGCAGGGGCCACCCACAGCCCAAGCACAGCGCCCAGCGAGTGGACTGTCCCCCCACTACATCACACAGGCGGAGCTCAGGACACAGGCACGGGGCCGATCCATGGGCTGGGAGCAGGGTGACAGGCAACAGGGTGTCCCAGGCAGACAGGCAGAGCCCAGGACACAGGCGCGAGGCCGACCCCCGGGCTGGGCACAGGGTGACAGGCGACAGGGTGTCCCAGGCAGACAGGCGGAGCTCAGGACACAGGCGCGGTGGTTTCCAGAGACGCTGCGCCTGGATCCCAACTGCCCCAGGACTGGTGATGCCCCCTCTGGGGGCTGCTCCCTGCAGGGAAGTGGCCCCACGGCACCGGGCTGACTGTGTCTCCCTGCAGGGAAGCGGCCCCCACAGCGCCGGGCTGGCTCTGTCTCCCTGCAGGGAAGCGGCCCCACGGCGCGGGGCTGGCTCTGTCTCCCTGCAGCTCCAGCGTCTGGCTCCCCGGTGCCTGCAGCTCAGAGCCCGGGTCTGTCTGCCTTCCTGTGTCACGGACGCCCCATCTCCTGCCCCGGGAGCCCTGCTCCCTGACCCCCGGCTGGAGCTCCCCCTGGAGCACGGCAGGTGACGGAGCCACATTGAGCCTGGTCGGACGAGAATCCCTGGAGAACTCAGCCGGAGAGTCCTGAGCACCCCGGACAGCATCAGCCCTCGTGCACCCGGAAATTGCCCTCCCCATCCAGGGACTGGTGAAGCACCCAGAGAAACTGAGGCACGCACGCAGGGTCACTGCTGCATGGTGGAACTGACGTGCACTGGCACCAGGGCAATCGCACCCCTCGGTCTCTGCTCTCGGCCAGTGGGGCTGAGCTGGCTGGAGGCTGCAGGCGTGCGAGGGAGGCTCCGACAGGCTTCCCCAGCGCTTGTCCCGGGGGAGGAGCCGCCTGCTGGGCCCGGGGACCGGACGACGCTTCCCCGGCTCATTGGGGCAGAGAGGAGGCAGAGAACGGCGGGGGGCGGGGGGCGAACGCCTCGGAGGGAGCCACCGGCAGCTCCCAGCGCGCTGCGCCCAGAGCCCGGGGGACGGAGAACAGCCGCCCCTGGGGGAGAGCAGACCTGGGGGCGCCCAGACGCGGAGCCGGGCCCAACGAGGGGGTGGCTGGAGGCTGAAGGTGGATGCGGACGCGGCCCACTTGACCCAGGCCCAGGTTGGGAGCAGCTGGTGGACGAGCGCCCGCGGGCAGGGTGGGTCCCCGTCTGGGCTCCGGGCTGGGGCAGCCAGGGCGAGGGCGACTCCAGGCAGGGCCAGGGGGTTTCTGGGGCGGCTCCAGGCAGGGCCAGGAGGATTCTGGGGCGGCTCCAGGCAGGGCCAGGGGGTTCTGGGGCGGCTCCAGGCAGGGCCAGGGGGTTTCTGGGGCGGCTCCAGGCAGGGTCAGGGGGTTTCTGGGGCGGCTCCAGGCAGGGCCAGGGGGTTCTGGGGCGGCTCCAGACAGGGCCAGGGGGTTTCTGGGGCCGGGCGCTGCAGGAAGCCAGAACAGATGGTTGAACCCGCCCTGCTGGGTGCAAACTCCAGGAGCCAGTTAATTATTGACGAGCCATTTCCAGCAACTTCCCACTTCTGACACGGCTGGGCTGGCACTGGCAGAAGATTACAGCCACGCTCACAGGGTGGGGAGTTCGGGGTGACAGGCACATGGGGGCGCTGATGTGGTCAGGGTGACAGGCGCATGGGGCAGGACTGGCGGGGGTCAGGGTGATAGGCGCACAGGGAGGACTGGCAGGGGTGGGGTGACAGGCACACAGGGAGGACTGGTGGGGGTGGGGTGACAGGCGCACAGGGAGGATTGGCGGGGGTGGGAGTGACAGGCACACAGGGAGGTCTGGCGGGGGTGGGGGTGACAGGCGCACAGGGAGGACTGGCGGGGGTGGGGGTGACAGGCACACAGGAAGGACTGGTGGGGGTGGGGTGACAGGCACACAGGGAGGACTGGCGGGGGTGGGGGTGACAGGCACACAGGGAGGACTGGCGGGGGTGGGGGTGACAGGCACACAGGGAGGACTGGTGGGGGTGGGGGTGACAGGTGCACAGGGAGGACTGGCGGAGGTGGGGGTGACAGGCGCACAGGGAGGACTGGCGGGGGTGGGGGTGACAGGCACACAGGCAGGACTGGCGGGGGTGGGGGTGACAGGCGCACAGGGAGGACTGGCGGGGGTGGGGGTGACAGGCGCACAGGGAGCACTGGCGGGGATGGGGGTGACAGGCACACAGGCAGGACTGGCGGGGGTGGGGGTGACAGGCGCACAGGGAGGACTGGTGGGGGTGGGGTGACAGGCGCACAGGGAGCACTGGCGGGGATGGGGGTGACAGGCGCACAGGGAGGACTGGCGGGGGTGGGGGTGACAGGCACACAGGCAGGACTGGCGGGGGTGGGGGTGACAGGCGCACAGGGAGTACTGGTGGGGGTGGGGTGACAGGCGCACAGGGAGCACTGGCGGGGATGGGGGTGACAGGCGCACAGGGGAGCGGTTCTAGCTGGTTTCACCCAGCCCAGCGGATGCAGCCGGGGTCAGTGCTGGGCTCCCGGCTTGGCCTGAGCAGTTTCCTGTTAACCGGCTGCTCAGCCAGGGCCAAACCCCGTGTAGCAGGGCCCGGCCGGGGGAGGAGGCCCCGGGGCTCTCGGGTGGGGGGGTTGCCTGGCCGGGGGAGGAGGCCCCGGGGCTCTCGGGTGGGGGGGTTACCTGGCCGGGGGAGGAGACCCCGGGGCTCTCGGGGGGGGGGGGTTGCCTGGCTGGGGGAGGGGGGCCCCGGGGCTCTCGGGTGGGGGGGGTTGCCTGGCCGGGGGAGGAGGCCCCGGGGCTCTCGGGGGGGGGGGGTTGCCTGGCCGGGGGAGGAGGCCCTGGGGCTCTCGGGTGGGGGGGTTGCCTGGCCCCGGGGGAGGAGGCCCCGGGGCTCTCGGGGGGGGGGGTTGCCTGGCCGGGGGAGGAGGCCCCGGGGCTCTCGGGGGGGGGGGTTGCCTGGCTGGGGGAGGGGGCCCCGGGGCTCTCGGGTGGGGGGGTTGCCTGGCCGGGGGAGGAGGCCCCGGGGCTCTCGGGTGGGGGGGTTACCTGGCCGGGGGAGGAGGCCCTGGGGCTCTCGGGTGGGGGGGTTGCCTGGCCGGGGGAGGAGGCCCCGGGGCTCTCGGGGGGGGGGGTTACCTGGCCGGGGGAGGAGGCGCCGGGGCTCTCGGGTGAGGGGGTTGCCTGGCCGGGGGAGGAGGCCCCGGGGCTCTCGGGGGGGGGGGTTGCCTGGCCGGGGGAGGAGGCCCTGGGGCTCTCGGGGGGGGGGGTTGCCTGGCCGGGGGAGGAGGCCCCGGGGCTCTCGGGTGGGGGGGTTGCCTGGCCGGGGGAGGAGGCGCCGGGGCTCTCGGGTGGGGGGGTTGCCTGGCCGGGGGAGGAGGCGCCGGGGCTCTCGGGGGGGGGGGGGTTGCCTGGCCGGGGGAGGAGGCCCCGGGGCTCTCGGGTGGGGAGGTTGCCTGGCCGGGGGAGGAGGCCCCGGGGCTCTCGGGTGGGGGGGTTGCCTGGCCGGGGGAGGAGGCGCCGGGGCTCTCGGGTGGGGGGGTTGCCTGGCCGGGGGAGGAGGCCCTGGGGCTCTCGGGTGGGGGGGTTGCCTGGCCGGGGGAGGAGGCGCCGGGGCTCTCGGGTGCGGGGGGGGGTTGCCTTGCCGGGGGAGGAGGCGCCGGGGCTCTCGGGTGGGGGGGGGGGTTGCCTTGCCGGGGGAGGAGGCGCCGGGGCTCTCGGGTGGGGGGGTTGCCTGGCCGGGGGAGGAGGCGCCGGGGCTCTCGGGTGCGGGGGGGGGTTGCCTTGCCGGGGGAGGAGGCCCCGGGGCTCTCGGGTGGGGGGGGGGGTTGCCTTGCCGGGGGAGGAGGCGCCGGGGCTCTCGGGTGGGGGGGTTGCCTGGCCGGGGGAGGAGGCGCCGGGGCTCTCGGGTGCGGGGGGGGGTTGCCTTGCCGGGGGAGGAGGCGCCGGGGCTCTCGGGTGGGGGGGTTGCCTGGCCGGGGGAGGAGGCCCCGGGGCTCTCGGGGGGGGGGGTTGCCTGGCCGGGGGAGGAGGCGCCGGGGCTCTCGGGGGGGGGGGGGTTGCCTGGCCGGGGGAGGGGGCCCCGGGGCTCTCGGGTGGGGAGGTTGCCTGGCCAGGGGAGGAGGCCCCGGGGCTCTCGGGGGGGGGGGTTGCCCGGCCGGGGGAGGAGGCCCCGGGACTCTCGGGTGCGGGGGGGGTTGCCTGGCCGGGGGAGGAGGCCCCGGGGCTCTCGGGTGGGGGGGTTGCCTGGCCGGGGGAGGAGGCCCTGGGGCTCTCGGGTGGGGGGGGTTGCCTGGCCGGGGGAGGAGGCCCCGGGGCTCTCGGGTGGGGGGGTTGCCTGGCCGGGGGAGGAGGCGCCGGGGCTCTCGGGTGGGAGGGGGGTTGCCAGGCCGGGGGAGGAGGCCCTGGGGCTCTCGGGTGGGGGGGTTGCCTGGCCGGGGGAGGAGGCCCCGGGGCTCTCGGGTGGGGGGGTTGCCTGGCCGGGGGAGGAGGCCCCGGGGCTCTCGGGTGGGGGGGTTGCCTGGCCGGGGGAGGAGGCGCCGGGGCTCTCGGGGGGGGGGGGGTTGCCTGGCCGGGGGAGGAGGCGCCGGGGCTCTCGGGGGGGGGGGGGTTGCCTGGCCGGGGGAGGAGGCGCCGGGGCTCTCGGGGGGGGGGGGGGTTGCCTGGCCGGGGGAGGAGGCCCCGGGGCTCTCGGGTGGGGGGGGTTGCCTGGCCGGGGGAGGGGGCCCCGGGCTCTCGGGTGGGGGGGTTGCCTGGCCGGGGGAGGAGGCGCCGGGGCTCTCGGGGGGGGGGGGGTTGCCTGGCCGGGGGAGGAGGCCCCGGGGCTCTCGGGTGGGGGGGTTGCCTGGCCGGGGGAGGAGGCCCCGGGGCTCTCGGGTGGGGGGTTGCCTGGCCGGGGGAGGAGGCCCCGGGGCTCTCGGGTGGGGGGTTGCCTGGCCGGGGGAGGAGGCGCCGGGGCTCTCGGGTGGGGGGTTGCCTGGCCGGGGGAGGAGGCCCTGGGGCTCTCGGGTGGGGGGGTTGCCTGGCCGGGGGAGGAGGCCCTGGGGCTCTCGGGTGGGGGGGTTGCCTGGCCGGGGGAGGAGGCCCCGGGGCTCTCGGGTGGGGGGGTTGCCTGGCCGGGGGAGGAGGCCCCGGGGCTCTCGGGTGGGGGGGGTTGCCTGGCCGGGGGAGGAGGCCCCGGGGCTCTCGGGTGGGGGGGTTACCTGGCCGGGGGAGGAGGCCCCGGGGCTCTCGGGTGGGGGGGTTGCCTGGCCGGGGGAGGAGGCCCTGGGGCTCTCGGGTGGGGGGTTGCCTGGCCGGGGGAGGAGGCCCCGGGGCTCTCGGGTGGGGGGGTTGCCTGGCCGGGGGAGGAGGCCCCGGAGCTCTCGGGTGAGGGGGTTGCCTGGCCGGGGGAGGAGGCGCCAGGACTCTCGGGTGGGGGGTTGCCTGGCCGGGGGAGGAGGCCCTGGGGCTCTCGGGTGGGGGGGTTGCCTGGCCGGGGGAGGAGGCCCCGGGGCTCTCGGGTGGGGGGGTTGCCTGGCCGGGGGAGGAGGCCCCGGGGCTCTCGGGTGGGGGGGGTTGCCTGGCCGGGGGAGGAGGCCCCGGGGCTCTCGGGTGGGGGGGTTGCCTTGCCGGGGGAGGAGGCGCCAGGACTCTCGGGTGCGGGGGGGGGGGTTGCCTGGCCGGGGGAGGAGGCGCCGGGGCTCTCGGGTGGGGGGGGGGGTTGTCTGGCCGGGGGAGGAGGCGCTGGGTCTCTCGGGTGCGGGGGGGGGGTTGCCTGGCCGGGGGAGGAGGCCCCGGGGCTCTCGGGTGCAGGGGGTTGCCTGGCCGGGGGAGGAGGCGCCGGGGCTCTCGGGTGCGGGGGGGGGTTGCCTGGCCGGGGGCCCAGGGCACGCGGAGGCCTCGGGTGACTGGGGGCCTGGACGCTGGGGGCGGCAGAGCCCCCGGGTGCCTCGCACTGGGCCATCTCCCCGCACTGCCTGGGCCCAGGGGGCGTCTAGCCGGGCACCTGCCCCTGCCAACGGAACAGCAGCTGGGGCAGGGGGCTGGGGAGGGGGCATCTGTGCAGCCTGGGGTGGCCCGTCTCTGCTGTGGGGCAGGGATCTGCCCCCCAACTGCTGCAGGACCCCCCCACCGTCCCCATGGTCCCTGGGGTCCCCCAGACTCTGCCTGCCGGGGAGCCCTTGCTCCCTCTTGCCATGGGGCCCCAGCCCGCTGCAGGGCCCCTGCGTTGGGGGTATCACGCCTGGGGGGGCTGCGTGGCCCAGGCGGGACCGGCCCAGGAGCAGCTCGCTGGAGCTGGGGGCCACTGCCCAATCCGGGGGGATCTGCCCCCCCGTGGGGGAGACTGTAACACGCGGGCCCCTGGGTCTCTCCTGCCAGCGCGGAGTCAGGCGCCCGCAGGCCCTGGTGCCCGCAGGGTACCGCGCTCCACGTGAGAGCTGCGAGCGAGGCCCCAGGGAGTCCGGGACCGGTCCGCGGGCACCCAGCGAGCTGGCGGCAGACCCGGCCCTGAGCCCAGGCATCCGCAGCCGCAGAGAGGTGAATCATCTCCCCCTTCCCCCAGGCGCAGCGCGGCGCAGAGGGCAGACGGTTCCCGCGGGGCGGTGGTGCCAGCGAGGGCCGGGGGGCGCCGGAGGAAGCAGACCAGGCTGGCGGGGGCTGGAGACCAGATGCCTCGGTGAGGGGCCTGGCAGAGGCGCAGCCGGGACACTGCCCAAGCAGGCCGGAGGGGCGAGCTGGCGGCGCTGACCCACGGTGCTAGTGCCAGGGAGCCCACGCTAAGGAGGCTCCAGCGAGCTCCCCCAGGCGCCTCAGGCAGCACCAGCCCCTCTGGGGCAGGCAGGCAGGCAGGGCAATGGGCGAGGGGGGGGGCGTCTTCTCCTCCTCTGGCAGTCGGCACAAGCCCTCAGCCCCTTGCAGGGTCTCAGGATCCGCACAGGGACCCTCCCCCCCAGACAACAGACGGGCCGGGTGCCCAGAGACTCCTCTGCTTTCTGACTCTACTTCCCCAGGCAGAGGCCCCAGGGCTCCCAGGGCTTCCCCTTCACCCCCAGCAGCAGCGCCCCCTCCCCCCACAACCAGGGCTAGAAAATCCAACAGGCCTTGTAAACTGAGACAAAAAGTGACCCCCCCCAACTCTTGGCATCCCAGCACTGACAGGCATTGGGACATTGGGGGGCCGTCTCCTGCCCCCTAGATCTCAGGCCCACAGCCCTCCTCAGTGCCCTAATCCCAGCCACACTCCCACTGGGATCGGGCGGCAGGGGACCAGGATCAGGCACGGGGGGGGGGGGGGGGGAGGAAACTGAGGCTGAGAATCACATAAGTGCAAGCCGGGGGCGTGCGAGGATCTTTGCACTGATCACAGTGCACAATGGGCACCAGCAGGAGGGGAGCAGGACGTGCTAGTGGGGACAGAACCCATAGAGACTGGGGGGGTGTTGTGGGGGGTTCCAGAGTCTTTGGGGAAGCCCCCCTAACCAAATGTACAACCTAGATCTCCAGCCCCAGGGGCCCCAGTCCTGGTCCCACTGAGCACCCATGGAGGGGGCTGGGGGGACCCCAGAGAGGCCCAGACGGAGACGGGGTGAATCTGCCCCCAAACACCCCAGCGCACAAGAGCAGCTGGTCACAGCAGCACCAGCTACGCACAGGGAGGGGGCAGGGCCCCGATCCCTGAGCACTGACTCCCCTGTGCCCCCCAGCATGGACCCCTCTCGCATGCCTGGAGCACCCCTCCCCCCCAGCAGCCCCGGGGAGAGGACCAGAGCCCACGGCGGGGGTGGGGCGGAGGGGTGTGGTGGGGGAGGGTGGGAGCGCAGCTCCCCGTGGTGGCGCTTACCCCAGACGCGCAGAAACACCGCGGCGGTGACTTTGTTGGGCGGAGCGTCCATCCACAGCGAGTAGTTCCCGGTGTCATTGAGCGTCACCCCCGCGATGTGCAGGGCGCAGCCTGGCCCCCCTGTCTCCCGCCCCGTGTGCACCGGGCCGATGCTCGGAGCAGACGGTGCCGACGGGTAGTAAGTGAGGATCCGTCCGGGCTCATCAGAGGTCGCTGATCGGTACCAGGCGCAGCTCAGCACGTTCTGCGGAGGATCCCGCGGGGCCAGGCTGACGCCCCCTCCCACCGCGGGGCTCGGCGGGCTGAGGACGATGGTCCCTGGGGGCCGGGTGCTCTGGGCCGGTGCCGGCTGGAGGCAGGAGCCCAGGACGGAGGCTGCGGGGAGCAGAGAGTCAGTTGGGAGGGGGAGCCGGGCGCAGGGGGCTCACACAAGCAGGGTTCCCAGATGCTTTAACTAAAAATACCGACCCCCCCCTAAAAAAAACACCGTTGAGAAAAAAAAGGGGGAGACCAAACGTGCTGAGCAAAAAATAGATAGAAAAATACGAAAAACCCAGCATGGCCCCTTTAAGATCTTTGGGGCTTTTTTTGTCAGAGTCCAGCTGGTTTTCTTACTCTGTGCGGGACGAGAGCTCCCCTGCGGAGCCAGATAAGCGGAGGGGGGGGGGGAGAAGTTGCGGGGGGGTCCAGGAGGGGCCGGAGACTGGGCCCGTTTGCTGAGTGTGTGCAGGGCTGCCAGGTGTCTGGTGTTTTCGCCTCCTGGCAGGGGAAAAAAGTCAGAAAATACTGGACATTTTAGGTGTTTGGTATTTTCTGATTTTCTTTACCGAACAGGAGGCGAAAATACCAGACACCTGGCGACCTGACGCACAGGGCCTGGGGGACACGACCCGCGGGTGCCTGGCCAGGGGAGACCTGCCGCCCGCTGCACAGGGCACGGGACAGACCCGGAGCCCGTCCAGGCCCGGCCATCCAGAGCTCGGCCCGGCTGCCTGGGACCTGCCCCGGCTCCAGCTCTCGCTCCCCAGTCCCAGAGCGGAGGCAGGGGTGGGAGCAGGAGCTGCTGATGGCCCATGGAGACAGGGGGTGTCCCCAGAGCCGCTGTGGGAGAAACGAGTGAACCCCCCTCGCCGGGTCTGACACACCAGGGCAGGGTTGGGTGTGAGTGAGGGGTGTGGAGGGGGGGTTGGTGCCCCCTCCCACTGGGACAGGAGGGGGGGCATGTGGGGCTGGCAGCCCCTGGGACGTGGTGCTGGGCAGGGACGTCTGGTGAGAAAACGTCCAGGGCCAGAGCTCAGAGAGTGGAAATCAGAGCTGCTCCGTGGGACCCAATATCCACCCCCTGGCACCTGGGGGGGGGTAAGGAGACAGGTAGTGGGGCTGTCTGTCAATCACAGTTAACTTACACAGTTATCTCCAGAAATCAAGACTCGTAGTAATGAATTGTGACTAGTCGCCCTGTTACACGGCAGAGCCGCGATGGAAAGGCATGGAATATTGGACGTTTTCTACATTTCCAGAGATTTCCAGCCCAGCCCAGAGCCCTCGGTGCTGCACTTTGCTATTTTACTAACGATTCTTTCCCTGTCGAAATGCACCAAAGAAACGCGAGTGACCCTCCCTGGCCCGGCAGGATTTGAGTGAGCCCGGTGGCCCCTCAGCAGGGCTGTGGCCAGGTGTCCCACGGTCCTACCAGCCACCAGCTCAGTTCTGGGCTGTGATTTGGCTGATTTACCCCCCGGTGTTCTCAGAGCCCAGCCAGCAGCGGCCGTGTGGGTGATGCTGCTCGACGATACCCGCGTCTATGGTCTAGGCCAGTGGTGAGTAACCCGGGGGGTCGTGGCCGCCTTCCTGGGGGTCGCAGCGCTCCGATCCGGGCTGGCCAGTACTTTCTTTTCCCGGCTCAGCGCCCGACACACACGCAGCAGGGGTGGGGGGAGTGGCAGGGGGCGGACTGGAGCTTTAAATTAAAGGGGCTGGAACAAAATGTTCCTGGCTTGTTTTGTTGTTGTTGTTGGGTTGAGTTTTTTTGCTCAACATTTTTTTTCACTTTCTTATTTTATTTTTTTAATTTTGGCTCAACAAAATGTTTCCTGGCTCCAGGGGTTGCGAATGAGGAAAGGCTGAGCACCGCTGGTCTAGGCGGTACTGGATACAGATTCAGGGTCGTGTTGTGAGGGCGGGGGGCTGGACTCGATGCCTCTTGCAGTCCCTTCCAGTCCTAGGGTGTGTCTAGACTACATGCCTCCTTCGACGGAGGCATGTAGATTAGCCAGATCGGAAGAGGGAAATGAAGCCGCGATTAAAATAATCGCGGCTTCATTTAAATTTAAATGGCTGCCCCGATCTGCCGATCAGCTGTTTGTCGGCAGATCGGGGGAGTCTGGACGCGATGCCCCGACAAAGAAGCCTTTCTTCATCGACACAGGTAAGCCTCGTGAAACCAGGCTTACCTGTGTCGATAAAGAAAGGCTTCTTTGTCGGGGCATCGCGTCCAGACTCCCCCGATCTGCCGACAAACAGCTGATCGGCAGATCGGGGCAGCCATTTAAATTTAAATGAAGCCGCGATTATTTTAATCGCGGCTTCATTTCCCTCTTCCGATCTGGCTAATCTACATGCCTCCGTCGAAGGAGGCATGTAGTCTAGACACACCCCTAGTGTCTGTGATTCTATGATCTCCCGTGGTCCAGCATGTTCTCGGGCTCGGCTCCGGTCAGGTCCCCGGGTGCCGGAGCGGAGGGTTCAACCTGTCGTGTTTCTCAGTCCCTCGCACAAACATGCCCTGAGATCTGTCTGGTGGAAGAGCAACTGACACGTGTGGAATTTCTGCTCCATGGCTGCTCTCAGAAGTGAAACATGGAAAACTAGAGCAGGGGTGGGGGCCGCAGGCCCGGGGGCTGGATGTGGCCCCAGAGACTCAGAGTCAACCCCCAGCACTGGGGAGCAGACACTGGCTCTCCGGCCCCCCAGCTGCTCCCCTGGGGCTGGAGCACACAAAGTCTGCTAGGCTGGCCCCCTAGGCTCTGAGGGTCGTTCTGCTTCTCAGGCTACATCTGCCCTGCAGCGCTATTTCGAGACACCAGAGTGTCCCGACATACCTGTCCCGCGTCCTCACTGCTATTTCAAATCGAACAGGCTCGCTCTTCCAACGTCCCTGTACGCCTCATTCCACACGGAGTAAGGGACGTTTCGGAATAGCGGGGTATTTCCAAATTTGTGTAGATGGCGCCAAAGTACAAAATAAACTATTTCAAAATAAGATTTGCAGTTTGCGTAGCTCAGATTGCGTATTGTATTTTGAGCAACGGTGCGCTGTAGACAAAGCCTCAGGTGCCACAATGAGGGTTAGGTTTTTTTTCCACGTCTCACTTGTGTGCAGCCCTCAACTGATTTTTCTGTGGGTCAGTGGCCCCCAACACAAAAAAGGTTCCCAGCCCTGCCTTAGAGGCCACAAGTCCACTCAGTCCTACTTCCTGTTCAGCCAGTCATGCAGGCAAACCAGTCTGTGGGGTTTGGGGATACTGCTGCCTGTTTCTTGTTTACACTGTCCCCTGAAAGTGAGAACAGGTGCTTGCAGGGCACTGCTGCAGCTGCCATGGCGAGGTATTTACGTGCCAGATGGGTGAAAGATTCCTGTGCCTGGGGGCTTTGGCCTCACCCCAGAGGACGCGCTTCTAGGCTGGTGGCGCTGGTGACAAAACTGCAGGAATGAGATTTGTAACAGAACTCCTTGGGAGAACGTTCCCTCTCCTCTGCTTCCCCCCTTCTGCCGAGAGTTCCCGCTCACCTGACGCCCCAGCACCCGCTGCTCATTGGAAGAGCACCTCACTGCCGATCTGAGCCCGCGGGAGGGCGGTACCAAGGTGAGATCTCACAGGGCGCTGCGGCAGCGGCCCAGTGGGTCTGAATCTGAAGCGCCTGCAACAGCTGAGGGACAAGGCCTGGCCCCTGCTCCCAGGACCCGTAAAAGGGCAACACTCTGATGCAGAAACTGCAGAACCTGACCCGCCCGAACAATCAGCCTTCGGCAGGTGGCGTCTGCCTGATCAAAAGGAACAGTCACTGGCCCACGCCATTCTGGATCGCTACCGAGCAGAGCCCGACATCGGCAGGTGGTGTCTGCCTGATCACAATGAACAGTCACCGGCCCGCGCCGTTCTGGATCGCTACCGAGCAGAACCCGACATCAGCAGTTGGAATGGGGGTTGGGCAGGAAGGGACATTGGAACGTTTAGTGCATGCCAGCCACAACACCGCCATGTGAACACCTGTTCCACCTCCAGGTGACATTGCAAACAAGCAGCAGGCAGCATTACACCCCACCAATGGAACCAAGCCTCTTTGTCTGCACGACTGGCTGAAGAAGAAGTAGGACTGAGTGGTCTTCTAGGTGCTAAAGTTTTCCATTGTTTGGTTTTCGAATGCAGTTCTTTTGGTACATCATTCTACACCTGTAAGACAACTGGCATGAGAGAGAGACTGCATTACAGCATCTCTCTCAACTGCACTGTAAATACTATCGTGTTTATTGTTACAGTGCACATCGTTATAATAAATAGAAAGTGAGCAGTGTATGCTGGGTTGTGCTGTAGCTGAAATCAATGTGTGAAAATGTATCAACATCTACAGATGTGTCTGTCAATGATGTTCTACTATTGTCTAAGTGTGCGATTAGTGAGTCAGCAGGGCTGTGTGAGGGGGAAGCCGCAGTTCTCCCGCCGGGGCCTGCTGGGGCCATTTTCCGCTCTCTGATAAGGGCCGCCGGCTGGGGAAGTTGCACTTTGATTAACTGGCTAATGGGATGGGCGATGCGGGCGCTTCCACCTTGGCAGAGGGGCTGTTGCTGCATTTCAAGGGCAAAGTGGGGGACTCACACGCCCCCCCCGGCCCCGCTCACCCCATGGTGTCTCCCAGTGGCAGCGGCACATGGAGCCCAGGGCCAGCTGGGGACTGGCTCTGACAGAGGCAGCGCGGGGGGGGGGGGGGGGGAGTGACCAGTCGCTGAGTGGGTCAATTTCTCAAAAGCATTAGCTCATCAGATTGTCAACTGGGGTATGTCTACACTACCCCGCTAGTTCGAACTAGGAGGGTAATGTAGGCATACCACACTTGCTAATGAAGCAGGTCCCAGCCAGGGGCTCAGGGCTGCTGCCTGCCCCACATGGCGGGCCCGGGGCCAGGCAGCTGGCTGCTACAGCCCCCACCCAGCAAGGAGGGGGGGTCCTACATGATTAACTGATAAGCCTTGGCCTGTAACATAATCTTGTTGACTCTCCCCCCCCACGACTTGCTGCCTGTGATAGAAGCGGTGGTGCTGGTGGCGGTGGCGGTGGAGGTGGCGGTGGTTGTAGCAGCGGCAGTGGGGGGGGGGGGGGCAGGCTGGAGCCGACACACACAGGGAGCCCCTTTCAAGCCAGCTCCCAGCACAGTTACCTCCCAAAAACCTTTCTCCCCCCATCACTCCCTCCTACGGGTGGGGGGGGGCAGCAGGAGCCAGTGCGGGTGCTGGGGGAGCCGGCTTAAAAACCAGTTCCCCCAGCACCAGCTCTGCCGTGCCACCTGCCTCCCCCTTATCAGAGGCAGCAGTGCGGGGGGAGGGGCGGGGGAGGCTGCCGCCTTCCAGCCTCTGTCCATGGGGAGCCCGGGACGCCGTGGAGAGGCTGGTGGGAGGCCCCTGACCCGGGGTCCAAGCGCCACCGTCCAGACCCCGACCACGGGGCTGCTGCCCCCCCCCCCAGCTGCATTAACTGTCACATCCCTAGTGAGGGGATGGGGGGGGAGATACAGACACAAGGCCAACAGAGGGTTCATAGGGGGACAGACAGGCAGACGGGGGTACGTAGGACTGACAGGCAGACGGGGGAACGTAGGACAGACAGGCGGGTAGAGGTATATCTGTGGATATACAGGTGGACGGGGGTACGTAGGACAGACAGGCAGACGGGGGTACGTAGGACAGACAGGCGGGTAGAGGTATATCTGTGGATATACAGGTGGATGGGGGTACGTAGGACAGACAGGCAGACGGGGGCACGTAGGACAGACAGGTGGGTAGAGGTATATCTGTGGATATACAGGTGGACGGGGGTACGTAGGACAGTCAGGCAGACGGGGGTACGTAGGACAGACAGGCGGGTAGAGGTATATCTGTGGATATACAGGTGGACGGGGGTACGTAGGACAGTCAGGCAGACGGGGGCACGTAGGACAGACAGGTGGGTAGAGGTATATCTGTGGATATACAGGTGGATGGGGGTACGTAGGACAGACAGGCAGACGGGGGCACGTAGGACAGACAGGTGGGTAGAGGTATATCTGTGGATATACAGGTGGACGGGGGTACGTAGGACAGTCAGGCAGACGGGGGTACGTAGGACAGACAGGCGGGTAGAGGTATATCTGTGGATATACAGGTGGATGGGGGTATGTAGGACAGACAGGCAGACGGGGGTATGTAGGACAGACAGGCGGGTAGAGGTATATCTGTGGATATACAGGTGGATGGGGGTACGTAGGACAGACAGGCGGGTAGAGGTATATCTGTGGATATACAGGTGGATGGGGGTATGTAGGACAGACAGGCAGACGGGGGTATGTAGGACAGACAGGCGGGTAGAGGTATATCTGTGGATATACAGGCAGACGGGGGTACGTAGGACAGACAGGCGGGTAGAGGTATATCTGTGGATATACAGGTGGATGGGGGTATGTAGGACAGACAGGCGGGTATCTGTGGATATACAGGCGGATGGGGGGTATGTAGGACCGACAGGCGGACGGGGGGGGTGCATCCGGGGACAGGCAGGGGCAGAGGACAGCCGGGTGCTGGTGTCCCAGGGCGGGGCTGACCCGGCTCCCAGGTACCAGCCAGCACGGCCCAGCACCAGCAGACGGGTCAGCCTGGGGGTGGATCCTTGGGGCGCAGGGGACCCACCTGAGACTGGCCCCCGTGGCCCCTGCCCTCTTCTCCAAAACCACCAAGCCCACCCCCCTCCCCTGCCCATACCTGCACTCCCCTCTCACCTGCCAGCAGCAGCCCCTTCCACGCGCCCCCCCATGCGGGGGGATCGCAGCGCCCAGGCAGGTGCCCCATGGCCCCTCCCCGGGCTGTGCAGGGGCTGGCAGAGAGCGCAGTGCGCGTGGGGCCGGACGCTGGGTCCCCTCAGGAGCGGCCGATCCAGCTGCCTGCGCTGGCTCCCGACTGAGACTCTGCCCCTGGGGTGGGGACGAGACGGCTCCGGTCCCCTCCGCCCCCAGGGGCCGGGCTAACCCTGAGCCAGGCCCTCGCCCGGGCTCCCTCCCCTCTTCCTGCCCAGCCGTCAGTTCCCTGCACCTGCGGGCTCTGGGCTCGGGCAGGGCAGGGGGGAGCCAAGGGGGGACCCGCCCGCTGTGCCTGGCACACGCCCACATCCGACCAGCCGAGTCACGCTCAGCGGGGGGGGCACTCACCGAGAGACACCTGCCTGGTGGGGCTGGGCAGGGCCCTGAGCAAGGGGCCCCAGGCCTGGTGGGGGGGGGCTGGGCAGCGCCTGGCACGAGGGGCCCCAGGCCTGGTGGGGGGGGGGGCTGGGCAGCGCCTGGCACGAGGGGCCCCAGGCCTGGTGGGGGGGGGGCTGGGCAGCGCCTGGCACGAGGGGCCCCAGGCCTGGTGGGGAGGGGGCTGGGCCGGGCCCAGTGCGAGGGCCCCAGGCCTGGTGGGGGGGGGGCTGGGCCGGGCCCAGTGCGAGGGCCCCAGGCCTGGTGGGGAGGGGGCTGGGCCGGGCCCAGTGCGAGGGCCCCAGGCCTGGTGGGGGGGGGCTGGGCCGGGCCCGGTGTGAGGGCCCCATGCCTGGTGGGGGGGGGCTGGGCCGGGCCCAGTGCGAGGGCCCCAGGCCTGGTGGGGGGGGCTGGGCCAGGCCCTGTGCAAGGGCCCCAGGCGCGGTCGGGGGGGCAGCACGAGGGGCCGGTCTGGGCGGGGTCTCTGGGCGGGGTCTCTGGGCGCTCTGCTGCACCCACATCCGTGCTGTAACTGGCAGCCCCGGTGCCCAGGCCCAGACCCGCCGGGATCCTGCAGCCGGCTCGGTGCTGTCAGGGTGGGAGGGGCCCTGCCCTGGGCGTGGGGAGGGAATATCTTGCCCCCTCCCCCAGCTGGGTGCTCTGGGGTTTTCTCCCATTTTAGTTCCTCTGCGCTGCCCCCCATCCCTCAGCCCCAAATTCACCTGCCCCACAGTAGGATCTGGCTGCATCCCAGGGTGCCCCTGCCACCCACTGCCAGCCTCCGGGTGCCCCCAGCCCCCTTGTGCCCCCTGCAGTGTCCCCCCAGCCGAGGCAGCCTGCGCCCACTGGGGCTGCCCCACAGGGACCCAGGGATCCCTTGCGGGCGGGGTTATTCGCTCTGTGCCAGGGAGCCGGGAACGGGGAATGCCCCGGGGGGAGGCTCAGACCCACCCAGCACCCCCCACCCGCCTGGGAACCCCGAACTGGTGCTGCTTTGAGGCACGGGGCACTCTCCGTCCTCCAGCGCCACCCAGGGGCCAGCGGGGGAATGGGCTGTGACGTCGTGGGGGTACTTTGCTGGTTGCTAGGCTTGGGTTGTGAGTGACCCCCACTGGCTGCAGCAGGGCCCAGCAGGGCTGGGGATGAGTCACTAGGCAAGGGGGCTTCCAACCTGTCCGACCAGTGATCTCCCAGGGACGGAACAATGGGAAGAAGGGGAGTGGAGCCCTGGCTGGAGGCAGGGCTGGAAGTGAGGGAGTTAGGGAGGTTGCTGGCTGGTATCATGGAGGAGGCAGCCTAGCCAACCGGCTGGGATTTAGGGGCCCAGGCTCCCCCATCTCAAGGGGGCTGAGGCATCCTAGGCCTGGCCTGTAACCAGATTACATCTGTGCTGGGCTGTGTCCTGGAGAAGCAGTAAACTCCCTCTGTTCCACTGGCTGGGGGGGGTCTGTTCGTGCCACTATGGGGGTGCAGGAGGCGGGAAAACCCCAACGCGCCGTCACATGGGCACACGGGGCAGGCGGCACCCAGGGCCAAACCCAGCCAAGGGCACCCGGCTGGCACCGGGCCGGCAGCCATCAGGGTACTCAGGCAGCCGTGCCTGAGAGAACGCTGCCAACCCACCAAGTGCTGCTCCCGGCAGCCTGCTGCCCCTGGGCCAGGTGAGACGGGATGGGGCCCTGTGCACCGAGCCCCCCAGAGCCAACTGCCCATCAGCACCGGGCGAGGGGCCCCTGCACCAACAGCCCCTGAGCCCCTGCGACGGGCTGGGGGTTTATTCCCCTTGTTCTGTGCCTCAGAGCGCCTTTGTCCTAGTAACCCCTTGGGCGTGCCTCAGTTTCCCTGGGCGCTGCACCAATCCCCAGGTGGGGATGGGAGTTCTGGGTGTCACTCTCTGAGGGAGGCCGCCCCAGCCTAGCCCCTACTCAATGGCCGAGGCCTTGGTAACCTGAGGTGAGGGGGGTTTAGACCAGCTTGCTAGGCCTGTGGGTTTGGCTTGGCTGGCTTGGGGGGCAGGGAGGGGTTCCTGGCTCTGGGGCCCCCTCTACCCAGCCTGGGCTGCACTGGCTGCGCCTGGTCCCTGTGCTGACCAGTCTGGTCTCTGCTATATCCCTGTGAACCAATAAACCTTCCGTTCTACCTGCCGGCTGAGAGTCCCCTCTGGCTGCGGGGTGGGTCAGGGCCCGGGGACTCCCCCCATCTCAGTGACAGTGGTGGCAGCGGTGGGATGGGCTGCGCCCCGTGGACAGAGCATCCGGCAGTGAGTGACAGGGGCGCAGTAGGAAGAAGGGGCCTTAGAAGAGTCAGGCGTGAGGGAGGCCTGTGAAGAGCTGTTCCAGCAACAACATAATCATGGGATCGCAGGGCGGGCAGAGCCCTCAGGAGCCACCACGTCCAGCCCCCTGCCCACAGCAGGACCAGCTGCGACTGAACCATCCCGGCCAGGGCTGTGCCACGCTGGGACTTAAACACCCCTAGGGATGGAGACTCCCCCCTCCCTGGGGAACCCAGCCCAGCGCTTCCCCACCCCCTTAGGGAAATTGTTCTTCCTAATGTCCAACCTAGACCTCCCCCACTGCAACTTGAGCCCATTGCTCCTTGTTCTGCCACCTGCCACCCCTGAGAACAGCCTCTCTCCAGCCTCTCTGGAACCCCCCTTCAGGGAGTCGCAGGCTGCTCTCAGATCCCCCCTCACTCTGCTCTTCTGCAGACTGAACAAGCCCAAATTGCTCTGCCTGTTTTTGTAAGTTATGGGCTCCAGCCCCCGAATCATCTTTGTTGCCCTCCACTGGAGCCTCTCCAATGTGTCCACATCCCTATGAGGGTCCAGACCTGGACACAATACTCCCCATGTGGCCTCAGCAGAGCCAAATAAAGGGGAATAATCACTTCCCTAGATCTGCTGGCAACGCTCCTCCTAATGCCCCTAATATAAGAACATAAGAACATCAGGACTGGGTCAGAGCAAATGTCCATCCAGCCCAGTGTCCTGTCGGCCAACAGTGGCCAATACCAGGATCCCCAGAGGGAGTGAACTGAAACAATTCATCATGGAGTGATCCCTTCCCTTGTCACCCAATTCCAGCCTCTGACAGAGGTTAGGGACACCCGCCCTGCCCACCCTGGCTAACAGCCGTCGAATGACCTAACCTCCATGAATCTATCTCGCTCTTTTTTGAACCCTGTTAAAGTCCTGGTCTGCACAACACCCTCTGGCGAGGAGTTCCACAGGTTGAGTGTGGGCTGAGTACAGAAAATCTTCCTTTTGTTTGCTTTCGATCTGCTGTCTGTCACTTCCATTTGGTGAGCCCGGGTTCTACTTTGCTTTTACCTTCCTGGCCACCAGGGCCACTGTCACTCTCGCCCCCATAATCCCCAGCCCGCCCCCAGCCTGCACCAAGGCCTGGGCCTCCTCCGCCCGCGGGCCGGACTCTGCTCCGTCCTGGTGAACCGCAGCGGATCCCTGTGGCCCGGCCCCCCCCCCGTGTGCAGGTCACTCGGGCCCCCCGGCCCTCCCCCGTGTGCGGGTCACTCGGCCCCCCGGCCCCCCCCGCGTGCGGGTCACTCGGCCCCCCGGCCCCCCCCCGTGTGCAGGTCACTCGGCCCCCCGGCCCCCCCGTGTGCAGGTCACCCGGGCCCCCGCCCCCCCCCGTGTGCAGGTCACTCGGCCCCCCGGCCCCCCCCCCCCGTGTGCGGGTCACTCGGGCCCCCCGGCCCCCCCCCCCCGTGTGCGGGTCACTCGGGCCCCCCGGCCCCCCCCGTGTGCAGGTCACTCGGCCCCCCGGCCCCCCCCCCGTGTGCAGGTCACTCGGCCCCCTGGCCCCCCCCCCCGTGTGCAGGTCACTCGGGCCCCCCGGCCCCCCCCCGTGTGCGGGTCACTCGGGCCCCCTGGCCCCCCCCCGTGTGCAGGTCACTCGGGCCCCCCGGCCCCCCCGCGTGCAGGTCACTCGGGCCCCCGGCCCCCCCCGTGTGCGGGTCACTCGGGCCCCCGGCCCCCCCCCGTGTGCAGGTCACTCGGCCCCCCGGCCCCCCCCCCGTGTGCCGGTCACTCGGGCCCCCCGGCCCCCCCCCGTGTGCGGGTCACTCGGGCCCCCTGGCCCCCCCCCGTGTGCAGGTCACTCGGGCCCCCCGGCCCCCCCGCGTGCAGGTCACTCGGGCCCCCCGGCCCCCCCCCGTGTGCGGGTCACTCGGGCCCCCTGGCCCCCCCCCGTGTGCAGGTCACTCGGGCCCCCCGGCCCCCCCGCGTGCAGGTCACTCGGCCCCCCGGCCCCCCCCCCGTGTGCGGGTCACTCGGGCCCCCCGGCCCCCCCCCGTGTGCGGGTCACTCGGGCCCCCCGTTCCCCCCCGTGTGCGGGTCACTCGGGCCCCCCGGCCCCCCCGCGTGCAGGTCACTCGGGCCCCCGGCCCCCCCCGCGTGCAGGTCACTCGGGCCCCCCGGCCCCCCCCCCGTGTGCGGGTCACTCGGGCCCCCCGGCCCCCCCCCGTGTGCGGGTCACTCGGGCCCCCCGGCCCCCCCGCGTGCAGGTCACTCGGGCCCCCCGGCCCCCCCCGTGGGCAGGTCACTCGGGCCCCCGGCCCCCCCCGTGTGCGGGTCACTCGGGCCCCCCGGCCCCCCCGCGTGCAGGTCACTCGGGCCCCCGGCCCCCCCCGTGTGCAGGTCACTCGGGCCCCCCGGCCCCCCCCCCGTGTGCGGGTCACTCGGGCCCCCGGCCCCCCCGTGTGCAGGTCACTCGGGACCCCCGGCCCCCCCCCGTGTGCGGGTCACTCGGGCCCCCGGCCCCCCCCGTGTGCGGGTCACTCGGGCCCCCCGGCCCCCCCGCGTGCAGGTCACTCGGGCCCCCCGGCCCCCCCCCGTGTGCGGGTCACTCGGGCCCCCGGCCCCCCCCCGTGTGCGGGTCACTCGGGCCCCCCGGCCCCCCCCCGTGTGCGGGTCACTCGGGCCCCCCGGCCCCCCCACGTGCAGGTCACTCGGGCCCCCCGGCCCCCCCCCGTGGGCAGGTCACTCGGGCCCCCGGCCCCCCCCCGTGGGCAGGTCACTCGGGCCCCCGGCCCCCCCCCGTGTGCGGGTCACTCGGGCCCCCCGGCCCCCCCGCGTGCAGGTCACTCGGGCCCCCGGCCCCCCCCGTGTGCAGGTCACTCGGGCCCCCCGGCCCCCCCCCCCGTGTGCGGGTCACTCGGGCCCCCGGCCCCCCCCCCGTGTGCAGGTCACTCGGGACCCCCGGCCCCCCCCCGTGTGCGGGTCACTCGGGCCCCCGGCCCCCCCCGTGTGCGGGTCACTCGGGCCCCCCGGCCCCCCCGCGTGCAGGTCACTCGGGCCCCCCGGCCCCCCCCCGTGTGCGGGTCACTCGGGCCCCCCGGCCCCCCCCCCGTGTGCGGGTCACTCGGGCCCCCGGCCCCCCCCGTGTGCGGGTCACTCGGGCCCCCCGGCCCCCCCGCGTGCAGGTCACTCGGGCCCCCCGGCCCCCCCGTGTGCGGGTCACTCGGGCCCCCCGGCCCCCCCGCGTGCAGGTCACTCGGGCCCCCCGGCCCCCCCCGTGTGCGGGTCACTCGGGCCCCCCGGCCCCCCCGCGTGCAGGTCACTCGGCCCCCCGGCCCCCCCCCGTGTGCAGGTCACTCGGGCCCCCCGGCCCCCCCCCGTGTGCAGGTCACTCGGGCCCCCCGGCCCCCCCCCGTGTGCAGGTCACTCGGGCCCCCGGCCCCCCCCCGCGTGCAGGTCACTCGGCCCCCCGGCCCCCCCCCGTGTGCAGGTCACTCGGGCCCCCCGGCCCCCCCCCCGTGTGCGGGTCACTCGGCCCCCCGGCCCCCCCCCGCGTGCAGGTCACTCGGGCCCCCGGCCCCCCCGTGTGCAGGTCACTCGGGCCCCCCGGCCCCCCCCGTGTGCGGGTCACTCGGGCCCCCCGGCCCCCCCCCGTGTGCGGGTCACTCGGGCCCCCCGGCCCCCCCGCGTGCAGGTCACTCGGGCCCCCGTCCCCCCCGTGTGCAGGTCACTCGGGCCCCCCGGCCCCCCCCCGTGTGCGGGTCACTCGGGCCCCCCGGCCCCTCCCCGTGTGCGGGTCACTCGGGCCCCCCGGCCCCTCCCCGTGTGCGGGTCACTCGGGCCCCCCGGCCCCTCCCCCCGCCGGGTCAGTGGCGGAGCCGCAGGGCTCGCCGGGCAGACCCGCCCGTCGATGTCACGCGCCAGGCCCGGGGGGGCGGGGACGTGCGGCCGAGCTGGGTCCGGGGGCGGGGGGGGGGGCTCAGTCGCTGTGTCCCTGGCCCCTCCCCCGCCGCCCGCCCCGTCGCCATGGGAACCGCAGCCCCAGCGCGGGGGCGGGGTCCCGGGGCCCTGAGGAGACAGGCTGCGACACTGTGGGGGGGTCTGGAGAGCGGGGGCCCCTCCCCCAGGGGAGACCCCGCCCCCACCGCGCAGGCCCCGCCCTAGACGAGGCCCCGCCCCCAGCGCTGGCCCCCGGGCGGGGCGCCGAGGCCTGACACGCCCGCAGAGCAGCCCCGGCCCCGCCCCCACGCGAGGAGCTGGGGGGGGTCAGAGGTCGTGACCCCGACACGCGCCGATTTGTGCCGACGGGGTCAGGCCGCGGGCAGCACGCGGGGGGGGGGAGCGTTCCACGCGGTTACCCCGGTAACGCAGGAGGCGCCGCCTCTGATTGGCCGCCTCGCGTCACGTGCCGGATCCGGGCCGGTGGGAGCCGGAAGCAGGAGCCGGGAGCGGCACCGAGGGGCCGGAGCCACAGGTGGGAGCAGCCCCCCCCCCCCCAGCCCCCTCCCGGTCACTGCGCTGGGCCGAGCAGGGCGCGTCTCCCGATGGGGAAACTGAGGCAGCGGGGAAGCGACTTGCCCCGCCCCCCCGCTCTGGGCCTGGGGGGTCCCCGGCCGGTGCGCGGGGGCCGGGCCCTTCCCGCGGCGCCGCTCTCAGCCCTGCTCCCCGAATCGCTCCCCGGGCAGAGCCCCCCCCCCCGCCACTGACCTGCCTGCGCGTCGGGCCCCCGCCCCTCGCCCCCCCCGCGCAGACACTGGGGCCAGGGCAGCGCTCCCCGAACGGGCCCGTCAGCCTCTGCCCCGGCGCGTGGGAGCAGCTTCCCCCGGGTCCGACCCGAACTCCCCTGCCCCTCCCCCTCCCCCTCCCTGTCCTCGGCGCTTGAGCAGAACAGCGTCTCCGCGCTCCTGGGGCGCCCTTGTGCGCACTTGGCAGCTGCTCTCGGTCCGACCTAAACCAGCCTGGTTCGTTCAGTCTCCCCCCGCCCTGCTGCCTGGAACTTCCATCCGCTGCCCTGGGGCGCCCCCGAGATCCCTGAGTGGAGAGCCCAGCGCCCCAGCGCCCCAGCCCCTCGGCCAGCCCACCCCAGCACCATCGCCTCCCCCGGCCGCCCTGCCCCGCGCCCCTCGGCCAGCCCGCCCCAGCGCCATCGCCTCCCCCGGCCGCCCTGCCCCGCGCCCCTCGGCCAGCCCGCCCCAGCCCCATCGGCTCCCCCGACCGCCCGGCACCGCGCCCCTCGGCCAGCCCGCCCCAGCGCCATCGCCTCCCCCGGCCGCCCTGCCCCGCGCCCCTCGCCCAGCCGCCGATCGGCTTCCTCGGCCGCCCTGCCCCGCGCCCTCGGCCAGCCCGCCGGCGCAGCACCCCTGGCCCTCTGCCGCCCTGCTCGATGGCTTCTCGGCTAGCTCCGCTCTAGCACCATCGGCTCCTGCCGGCTTCTAGTTCAAGGGCTTCTCGTTATTAGCCCACTTTAGCGCCTCTTGGAGTTCTGGCTGCCTGCATCAGCGCCGGCGAGCCCCCTAGCGCCGATCGGGTTCTCTGGCCGCTCGTGTTCTGGCGCCTCGGCCTGCGGGCTCGAGAGACCTTGGCTCCCTGTCGGGCTTTGCCCCACAGCTCGCCAGCTCCGGCTCCCAGCACTTCGGCTCCTGGGCCGGGCTCTGCCCTGCGCTTCTCGTTGCCCGACCATACCCTGGTTCTGCCGCCCCCACCATATTGCTGCCCGTCTTAGCACTCATGGTTCTCTGGCCGTCTTGTTCTGCGCTCGGGCTAGCCTGGCTCTAGTGACCCTGGCTCCTCTGCCTTGTTCTGGCGCTCGGCTAGCCCGCCCAGCACTCCTTGGCGCCCCTCATTGGCTCTTGCCCCACGCTTCGGGTTAGGCCCGCCGAGACCTTTTCGTTCTCGTCATTTTGTTCTGTTTCTATTATTCATTTTGGCTACGATCGGGTTCTGGTTGCCGAGCCCCATATTTCGGCTATTAGGTCGAGACCCCGTCCGCCGATCAATTCTCCTGCCGCCTCGGCCTCCCATACTTGACAGGCCCGCCCGCCCCCGCACCCCGGCCGCCCTGCCCCAGCGCCCTCGCTGGGCCCGCCCCAGCGCCCATCGGCTCCCCCGTCGCCCTGCCCCGCGCCCCCGGCCAGCCCGCTCCCAGCGCCATCGGCCCCGCGCCCTGCCCCGCGCCTCGGGCTGTCGACCCCAGCCCCGGCTCTCTGGGCCGCCCCCAGCTCCCGCGCCTCGGGCACAGCCCGCCCAGCGCCTCGGGCCTCTGCCGCCCTGCCCCGCGCTCTCGTTGTGCTCACCAGCGCCATTTGCTCTTGCCGTCTTGTCTCATGTTTTCATAGTTCATTTAGCGCTTATTTGCCTCTTGTCATTTGTTTCATATTAATAGTTCATTTAGGGTTTCGATTTTCTGTCATTTTGTCTCATATTTTCGGGTTAGCTCATTTAGTTTATCATTCTGTCATTTATTCATATTTTCAATATTCAATTTCAGTTTCGGGTTTCAATATTTTTATTCTGACAATTTCACAAATTATCAGTTTTTGGTTTCTGGTTATTTTGTTCATTATTAGTTCATTTTAGTTTATCGGTTCTTGTCATTTTGCTCATATTTTCAATATTCATTTCAGTTCGGTTCTTGTCATTTTGTTCCCATACTAATATTCATTTCAGCCATCGGCTCTGCCGACTGCCCCGCGCCTCGGCCAGCTCCGCCGAGCTCCTCGTTCCCGGGCCGCCCTGCCCCGCGCCGGCCAGCTCCGCCGAGCGCGCCATCGGGCTCCCTGGCCGCCCTTGCCCCGCGCCCTGGCGAGTCGACCAGCGCCATCAGCCCGGCCGCCCTGCCCGCGCTCGCGTCAGCTCCACGAGCACCATCGCTTCCTGCCGCCTTGCTCATATTTCTCGTTGTTCGCTCTAGCGCTGATCGGGTTTTGCCGTCTTGCTCATATTGGTTAGTCGCTTAGGCTCGTTCTCTTCTGCCGCTTTGTTCATTTTCAATAGTTTGGCTCTAGCGCTATCAGTTTTGGTTGCCATTTTGTTTCATTATTAGTCTATTTAGTTTTTGTTTTGGTTATTTTGTTTATATTATTAGTTTGCTATTTTGATATGATTGGTTTTGCTTATTTTGTTTATATTATTAGTTTGATGATATTGTTTTGGTTATTTTGTTCATATTGGTTAGTTCATTTAGTTATGATTGGTTTCTTGGTTATTTTGTTTCATATTTCTCATTAGGTCCGCCCAGCGCCCAGCTCCCCCGGCCGCCCTGCCCCGCGCCCCTCGGCCAGCCCGCCCCAGCGCCCTCGCCCCGGCCGCCCTGCCCCGCGCCCCCTCGGCCAGCCCGCCCCAGCGCCTCGGCTCCCCCGGCCGCCCTGCCCCGCGCCCCTCGTCAGCCCGCCCCAGAGCCATCGGCTCCCCCGGCCGCCCTGCCCCGCGCCCCCCTCGGCCAGCCCGCCCCAGCGCCATCGGCTCCCCCGGCCGCCCTGCCCCGCGCCCCTTCGGCCAGCCCGCCCCAGCGCCCCTCGGCTCCCCCGGCCGCCCTGCCCCGCGCCCCTTGGCCAGCCCGCCCCAGCGCCCGGCTCCCCGGCCGCCCTGCCCCGCGCCCTCGGCCAGCCCCCCAGCGCCATCGGCCTCCCGGGCCGCCCCAAGGCCCCGCGCCCCCTCGGCCAGCCCGCCCAGAGCCATCGGCTCCCCCGGCCGCCCTGCCCCGCGCCCCTCGGCCAGCCCGCCCGCAGGCCCCGGCTCCCCCTGCCGCCCCTGCCCCCGCGCCCCCCCCCCTCGGCCAGCCCGCCCCAGCGCCCTCGGTTCCCCCCCGGCCGCCCTGCCCCGCGCCCCGGCTGCCCGCCCCAGCGCCTGCCCTGCCGCCTCTGCCCCGCGCCCTTGGCCAGCCCGCCCCAGCGCCCGGGCTCCCCTCTGCCGCCTACCCCGCGCTCGGCTGCCCGCCCCAGCGCGCCATCGGCTCCCGGCCGCCCTGCTCCCGGCGCCCTCGGCCAGCCCGCCCCAGCGCCCATCGGGCCCCCGGCCGCCCTGCCCCGCGCCCTCGGCCAGCCCGCCCCAGCGCCATCGGGCCTCTGCCGCCGAGCCCCGCGCCCCCGGCCAGTTCGGCTTGTGCCCCTCGGCTCCTCTGGCCGTCTTGTTCATATTTCTTCGGCTAGTTCATTTGCCGTCAGTTCTTGCCATCTTGTTCATATTTTCAATAGTTCATTTAAGGCTTCTTTTGCTCTGCTGGTCAGGCTTGCTCCCATACTGGCTAGCTCATTCTAGCGCTTCTTCGGTTCTCTGGTTACTTTGTTCATACTGGTTAATAGTTCATTTAGCGCTTGGTTCTGTCATTTTGCTCCTGACATTTCTCGGTTAGTCTATTCTAGCGCTGATCGGCTCTGTCATTTTTATATAGTTCACAATATCATTAGGCCTACTTAGGCCACCATCGGGCTCCCCCGGCCGCCCTGCCCCGCGCCCCTCGGGCCAGCTCCGCCCCAGCGCACCGGCTCCCCGGCCGCCCTGCCCCGCGCCTCGGCCAGCCCGCCCCAGCGCCCATCGGGCTCCCCCGGCCGCCCTGCTCCGGCGCCTCGGCCAGCCCGCCCCAGCGCCTCGGCTCCCCGGCCGCCCTGCCCCGCGCCTCGGCCAGCCCGCCCAGCGCCATCGTGCCCCGGCCGCTTCTGCCCCGCGCCCTCGGCCAGCCCGCCGAGCGCCATCGGCCCCCGGCCGCCCACTACGCTCGGGCCAGGGCCGCCGAGCGCCGATCGGCTCCCGCCGCCCTGTTCTCGCGCTTCTCGGCCAGCCCGCCCCAGCGCCATCGTGTTCTCTGCCGGCTTGCCCCGCGCTCTTCGGGTTGAAGCCCCCTTCTCCGCCCTCCTCCCCCCCCCCTCGGCCTCCCGGGCGTAGCGCTTGTTTCTGCCGCTTGTTCATATTTTGCTGCCCCGCCCCAGCGCCCCGGCTCCCCCGGCCGCCCTGCCCCGCGCCCCTCGGCCACCCGCCCCTCCAGCGCCATCGGCCCCCGGCCGCCCTTGCCCCGCGCCCCCTCGGCCAGCCCGCCCCAGAGCCCGGCTCCCCCGGCCGCCCTGCCCCGCGCCCCCTCGGCCAGCCCGCCCTAGCGCCTCGGCTCCCCCGGCCGCCCCGCCCCGCGCCCCCTCGGCCAGCCCGCCCCAGCGCCCTCGGCTCCCCCGGGCCGCCCTGCCCCGCGCCCCTCGCCGTGCCCGCCCCGCAGCGCCCCGGCCCCCGGCCGCCCTGCCCCGCGCCCCCTCGGCCAGCTCCGCCCCAGCGCCATCGGCTCCCCCGGCCGCCCTGCCCCGGCGCCCCCTCGGCCAGCCCCGCCCCAGAGCCATCGGCTCCCGGCCGCCCTGCCCGCGCCCCTCGGCCAGCCCGCCCCAGCGCCACCGGCTCCCGGCCGCCCTGCCCCGCGCCCCCGGCCAGCCCGGGCCCAGCGCCATCGGGCTCCCGGCCGCCGCCCTGCCCCGCGCCCCTCGCGTCAGCCCGCCCCAGCGCCCCTCGGGCTCCCCCGGCTGCCCTGTCCCGCGCCCCCTCGGCCAGCCCGCCCCAGCGCCTCGGCTCCCTCGGCCGCCCCCCACCCCGCGCCCCTCGGCCAGCCCACTCCCAGCACCATCGGCTCCCCCGACCACCCAGACCGCACCCCCGGCCAGCCCACCCCAGCGCCATTGGCCCCGGCTCCTCTGCCAGCCCACCCCAGCGCTCGTCGTTCCCCCGGTCCCTCTGCCAGCCCACCCCAGCGCCAGCCGAGCCCCGGGTCCTCTGCTCCGCCACCCCAGCGCTGTCGGCTCCTGTCCTCTTGTTCACGACCCTAGGCGCTGTCGGCTCCTGGTCCTCTGCTCCGCCCACCCCAGCGCGCTTGCCGGCTCCCCGCGCTCGTCAGCTCCGCCTAGCGCCTGGGTTCCTTGGCCGTCTTGTTCGCGCTGGTTGTGTCTACTTAGCACTTTTTGAGCCCTGGCCGCCTTGCTCATTGTCAGGCTCATTTATTTTCGGGTTCTTCTGTTGCCTTGCTCATATTGGTTATTAGTTCATTTAGCGCTTCTTGTTTTGGTTATTTTGTTTATATTTTAGTTAGTTCATTTAGTTGATTGGTTTGTCATTTTGCTCATTGGTTATTAGTTCATTTTAGTTGATTGGTTTCTTGGTTAGCTTTGTCTCATATTGCTAGTTCATTTAGATTATCGGAGCTCTCTGTTATTTTGTCTATACTAATAGTTCACGAGCGCCAGGGCTCCCGGCCGCCCTGCCCCGCCCCTCGGCCAGCTCCGCCCCAGCGCCCATCGGGCGTCCCCCGGCCGCCCCCGCCCCGCCCCTCGGCCAGCCCGCTCCAGCGCCCATCGGCTCCCCCGCCGCCCTGCCCCGCGCCCCCTCGGCCAGCCCGCCCCAGCGCCCATCGGCTCCCCCGGCCGCCCTGCCCCGCGCCCCCTCGGCCAGCCCGCCCCAGCACTGTCCCCCGGCCGCCCTGCCCCCGCGCCCCTCGGCCAGCCCGCCTCCCAGCGCCCCCGCCGGCTCCCCCGGCCGCCCTGCCCCGCGCCTCCTTCGGCCAGCCCGCCCCAGCGCCCCGGCTCCCCCGGCCGCCCTGCCCCGCGCCCTCGGCCGGGGCTCCCGCCCCAGCGTCCCCGGCACTCCCGGCCGCCCTGCCCCGCGCCCTCGGCCAGCCCGCCCCAGCGCCCTCGGCTCCCCCCGGCCGCCCTGCCCCGCCGGCCAGCCCGCCCAGCGCCCCGGGCTCCCCCGGCCGCCCTGCCCCGCGCCCTCGGCCAGCCCCGCCTCCCAGCGCCATCGGCCCCCCGGCCGCCCTGCCCCGCGCCCCTCGGCCAGCCCGCCCAGCGCCTCGGCTCCCTCTGCTGGCTCTGCCCTGCTACTGGCCAGCTCCGCCCCAGCGCCCTCGGCTCCCGTCGCCTCTGCCCGCGCTCGGGCCAGCTCCGGCTTCCAGCGCCCATCGGGCTCCCCCGGCCGCCTCCTTGCCCCGCGCCCTCGGCCAGCTCCGCTTCCCAGAGCCCTCGGGCCTCCCGGGCCGCCCCCGCGGCCCCGCGCCCTCGTCAGGCCCGCCCTAGCGCCTCGGGCTCCCCCCGGGGCCGCCCTGCCCCGCGCCCCCCCCCTTCGGCCAGCTCCGCCTAGCGCGCCTCGGGCTCCCCCGTCGCCCTGCCCCGCGCTCGGCCAGCCCGCCCTAGAGCGCCTCGTTCCCGTCAGCTTCTGCCCCGCGCCGGGCCAGCCCGCCCCAGCGCCATCGGCCCCGGGCCGGGCCTTCCTGCTCCCGCGGGCTTCTCGGGCCAGCCCCGACGAGCGCCCATCGGCTCCCTGCCGCCCTGCCCGCGCCGGGCCAGCCCGCCCCAGCGCCCATCAGCCCCCTCTGCCGTCTCGTCCCGCCCGCGCTCTCTCGGCGAGTCTGCTCCAGCCCCGGGTTCTGTCATTTCTGTTCCCGCGTCTTGCCAGCTCCCGCCTAGCGCCTCTTGCTCGTCATTTTGTTCATATTTTTCCGGCCAGCTCCGCCTAGCGCCCCGGGCTCCCGGCCGCCTCCTGCCCCGCGCCCTTCGGCCAGCCCGCCCCAGCGCCCCGGGCTCCCGGCCGCCCTGCCCCGCGCCCCGGCCAGCTCCGCCTCCAGCGCCCATCGGCTCCCCCGGCCGCCCTGTCCCGCGCCCCTCGGCCAGCCCCCTCCCAGAGCCATCGGCTCCCTCTCAGCCGCCTTGCCCCGCGCCCCCGGCCAGCCCGCCCCAGCGCCCACGCCCCCGGCCGCCCTGCCCCGCGCCCCTCGGCCAGCCCGCTCCTTCAGCGCCATCGGCTCCCCCGGCCGCCCTGCCCCGCGCCCCTCGGCCAGCCCGCCCCCAGCGCCTCGGCTCCCGGCTGCCCTGTCCCGCGCCCCCTCGGCCAGCCCGCCCAGCGCCCGGCTCCTCGGCCGCCCTGCCCCGCGCCCCCGGCCACGTCCCCGCCCCAGAGCCCCTCGGCCCCCCGGCCGCCCTGCCCCGCGCCCCCGGCCAGCCCGCCCTAGCGCCCTCGGGCTCCCGGCCGCCTCTCCTGCCCCGCCGGCCAGCCCGCCCCAGCGCCCCTCGGCTCCCCCGGCCGCCCTGCCCGCGCCCCTCGGCCAGCCCGCCCCAGCGCCCTCGGCTCCCGGCCGCCCTGCCCCCGCGCCCCCTCGGGGCCAGCCCGCCCCAGCGCCATCGGCTCCCCGGCCGCCCTGCCCCGCGCCCTCGGCCAGCCCCGCTCCCCAGCGCCATCGGCCCCTGGGCCGCCCTGGCCCCGCGCCTCGGCCAGCCCGCCCCGAGCGCCGACATCGGCTCCCTGCCGCTCTCTGCAGCCCCGCGCCCTCGGCCAGGGGCCCGCCGCCCCAGCCCCGCGGCTCCCCGGCCGCCCCTGCTCCGCGCCCTCGGCTAGCCCGCCCCGGCGCCTCGGAGCCCTGCCGCCCTGCTCCCGCGCGCCCCTCGGCCAGCCCGCCCCAGCACCCTCGGCTCCCCCGGCCGCCCTGCCCCGCGCCCCTCGGCCAGCCCACCCCAGCGCCCTCGGCTCCCCCGGGCCCTGCCCCGCGCCCCTCGGCCAGCCCACCCCAGCGCCATCGGCTCCCCCGGCCGCCCTGCCCCGCTCCCTCGGCCAGCCCACCCCAGCGCCATCGGCTCCCCCGGCCGCCCTGCCCCGCGCCCCTCGGCCAGCCCACCCCAGCACCATCGGCTCCCCCGGCCGCCCTGCCCCGCGCCCCTCGGCCAGCCCACCCCAGCACCCTCGGCTCCCCCGGCCGCCCTGCCCCGCGCCCCTCGGCCAGCCCACCCCAGCGCCATCGGCTCCCCCGGCCGCCCTGCCCCGCGCCCCTCGGCCAGCCCGCCCCAGCGCCCTCGGCTCCCTCGGCCGCCCTGCCCCGCGCCCCTCGGCCAGCCCACCCCAGCACCATCGGCTCCCCCGACCACCCAGACCGCACCCCTCGGCCAGCCCACCCCAGCGCCATTGGCCCCCCGGTCCCTCTGCCAGCCCACCCTAGCGCCGTCGTTCCCCCGGTCCCTCTGCCAGCCCACCCCAGCGCTGTCGGCTCCCCCGGTCCCTCTGCCCGCCCACCCCAGCGCTGTCGGCTCCCCCGGTCCCTCTGCCCCGCCCGCCCCAGCGCCCTCGGCTCCCCCGGCCGCCCTGCCCCGCGCCCCTCGGCCAGCCCGCCCCAGCGCCCTCGGCTCCCCCGGCCGCCCTGCCCCGCGCCCCTCGGCCAGCCCGCCCCAGCGCCATCGGCTCCCCCGGCCGCCCTGCCCCGCGCCCCTCGGCCAGCCCGCCCCAGCGCCCTCGGCTCCCCCGGCCGCCCTGCCCCGCGCCCCTCGGCCAGCCCGCCCCAGCGCCCTCGGCTCCCCCGGCCGCCCTGCCCCGCGCCCCTCGGCCAGCCCGCCCCAGCGCCATCGGCTCCCCCGGCCGCCCTGCCCCGCGCCCCTCGGCCAGCCCGCCCCAGCGCCCTCGGCTCCCCCGGCCGCCCTGCCCCGCGCCCCTCGGCCAGCCCGCCCCAGCGCCCTCGGCTCCCCCGGCCGCCCTGCCCCGCGCCCCTCGGCCAGCCCGCCCCAGCGCCATCGGCTCCCCCGGCCGCCCTGCCCCGCGCCCCTCGGCCAGCCCACCCCAGCGCCCTCGGCTCCCCCGGCCGCCCTGCCCCGCGCCCCCGGCCCCCACCCGAGCGCCATCGGCTCCCCCGGCCGCCCTGCCCCGCGCCCCTCGGCCAGCCCGCCCCAGCGCCCTCGGCTCCCCCGGCCGCCCTGCCCCGCGCCCCTCGGCCAGCCCGCCCCAGCGCCATCGGCTCCCCCGGCCGCCCTGCCCCGCGCCCCTCGGCCAGCCCGCCCCAGCGCCATCGGCTCCCCCGGCCGCCCTGCCCCGCGCCCCTCGGCCAGCCCGCCCCAGCGCCATCGGCTCCCCCGGCCGCCCTGCCCCGCGCCCCTCGGCCAGCCCGCCCCAGCGCCATCGGCTCCCCCGGCCGCCCTGCCCCGCGCCCCTCGGCCAGCCCGCCCCAGCGCCATCGGCTCCCCCGGCCGCCCTGCCCCGCGCCCCTCGGCCAGCCCGCCCCAGCGCCCTCGGCTCCCCCGGCCGCCCTGCCCCGCGCCCCTCGGCCAGCCCGCCCCAGCACCCTCGGCTCCCCCGGCCGCCCTGCCCCGCGCCCCTCGGCCAGCCCACCCCAGCGCCATCGGCTCCCCCGGCCGCCCTGCCCCGCGCCCCTCGGCCAGCCCGCCCCAGCGCCCTCGGCTCCCCCGGCCGCCCTGCCCCGCGCCCCTCGGCCAGCCCACCCCAGCGCCATCGGCTCCCCCGGCCGCCCTGCCCCGCGCCCCTCGGCCAGCCCGCCCCAGCGCCCTCGGCTCCCCCGGCCGCCCTGCCCCGCGCCCCTCGGCCAGCCCGCCCCAGCGCCCTCGGCTCCCCCGGCCGCCCTGCCCCGCGCCCCTCGGCCAGCCCGCCCCAGCGCCCTCGGCTCCCCCGGCCGCCCTGCCCCGCGCCCCTCGGCCAGCCCGCCCCAGCGCCATCGGCTCCCCCGGCCGCCCTGCCCCGCGCCCCTCGGCCAGCCCGCCCCAGCGCCATCGGCTCCCCCGGCCGCCCTGCCCCGCGCCCCTCGGCCAGCCCGCCCCAGCGCCATCGGCTCCCCCGGCCGCCCTGCCCCGCGCCCCTCGGCCAGCCCGCCCCAGCGCCCTCGGCTCCCCCGGCCGCCCTGCCCCGCGCCCCTCGGCCAGCCCGCCCCAGCCCCTCGGCTCCCCCGGCCGCCCTGCCCCGCGCCCCTCGGCCAGCCCGCCCCAGAGCCATCGGCTCCCCCGGCCGCCCTGCCCCGCGCCCCTCGGCCAGCCCGCCCCAGCGCCATCGGCTCCCCCGGCCGCCCTGCCCCGCGCCCCTCGGCCAGCCCGCCCCAGCGCCATCGGCTCCCCCGGCCGCCCTGCCCCGCGCCCCTCGGCCAGCCCGCCCCAGCGCCCTCGGCTCCCCCGGCCGCCCTGCCCCGCGCCCCTCGGCCAGCCCGCCCCAGCCCCTCGGCTCCCCCGGCCGCCCTGCCCCGCGCCCCTCGGCCAGCCCGCCCCAGCGCCATCGGCTCCCCCGGCCGCCCTGCCCCGCGCCCTTCGGCCAGCCCGCCCCAGCGCCCTCGGCTCCCCCGGCCGCCCTGCCCCGCGCCCCTCGGCCAGCCCGCCCCAGCGCCCTCGGCTCCCCCGGCCGCCCTGCCCCGCGCCCCTCGGCCAGCCCGCCCCAGCGCCCTCGGCTCCCCCGGCCGCCCTGCCCCGCGCCCCTCGGCCAGCCCGCCCCAGCGCCCTCGGCTCCCCCGGCCGCCCTGCCCCGCGCCCCTCGGCCAGCCCGCCCCAGCGCCATCGGCTCCCCCGGCCGCCCTGCCCCGCGCCCCTCGGCCAGCCCGCCCCAGCGCCATCGGCTCCCCCGGCCGCCCTGCCCCGCGCCCCTCGGCCAGCCCGCCCCAGCGCCATCGGCTCCCCCGGCCGCCCTGCCCCGCGCCCCTCGGCCAGCCCGCCCCAGCGCCCTCGGCTCCCCCGGCCGCCCTGCCCCGCGCCCCTCGGCCAGCCCGCCCCAGCGCCCTCGGCTCCCCCGGCCGCCCTGCCCCGCGCCCTTCGGCCAGCCCGCCCCAGCGCCATCGGCTCCCCCGGCCGCCCTGCCCCGCGCCCCTCGGCCAGCCCGCCCCAGCGCCCTCGGCTCCCCCGGCCGCCCTGCCCCGCGCCCCTCGGCCAGCCCGCCCCAGCGCCCTCGGCTCCCCCGGCCGCCCTGCCCCGCGCCCCTCGGCCAACCCGCCCCAGCGCCCTCGGCTCCCCCGGCCGCCCTGCCCCGCGCCCCTCGGCCAGCCCGCCCCAGCGCCCTCGGCTCCCCCGGCCGCCCTGCCCCGCGCCCCTCGGCCAGCCCGCCCCAGCGCCATCGGCTCCCCCGGCCGCCCTGCCCCGCGCCCCTCGGCCAGCCCGCCCCAGTGCCATCGGCTCCCCCGGCCGCCCTGCCCCGCGCCCTTCGGCCAGCCCGCCCCAGCGCCCTCGGCTCCCCCGGCCGCCCTGCCCCGCGCCCCTCGGCCAGCCCGCCCCAGCCCCTCGGCTCCCCCGGCCGCCCTGCCCCGCGCCCCTCGGCCAGCCCGCCCCAGCGCCATCGGCTCCCCCGGCCGCCCTGCCCCGCGCCCTTCGGCCAGCCCGCCCCAGCGCCCTCGGCTCCCCCGGCCGCCCTGCCCCGCGCCCCTCGGCCAGCCCGCCCCAGCGCCCTCGGCTCCCCCGGCCGCCCTGCCCCGCGCCCCTCGGCCAGCCCGCCCCAGCGCCCTCGGCTCCCCCGGCCGCCCTGCCCCGCGCCCCTCGGCCAGCCCGCCCCAGCGCCCTCGGCTCCCCCGGCCGCCCTGCCCCGCGCCCCTCGGCCAGTCCGCCCCAGCGCCCTCGGCTCCCCCGGCCGCCCTGCCCCGCGCCCCTCGGCCAGCCCGCCCCAGCGCCATCGGCTCCCCCGGCCGCCCTGTCCCGCGCCCCTCGGCCAGCCCGCCCCAGCGCCATCGGCTCCCCCGGCCGCCCTGCCCCGCGCCCCTCGGCCAGCCCGCCCCAGCGCCCTCGGCTCCCCCGGCCGCCCTGCCCCGCGCCCCTCGGCCAGCCCGCCCCAGCCCCTCGGCTCCCCCGGCCGCCCTGCCCCGCGCCCCTCGGCTAGCCCGCCCCAGCGCCCTCGGCTCCCCCGGCCGCCCTGCCCCGCGCCCCTCGGCCAGCCCGCCCCAGCGCCATCGGCTCCCCCGGCCGCCCTGCCCCGCGCCCCTCGGCCAGCCCGCCCCAGAGCCATCGGCTCCCCCGGCCGCCCTGCCCCGCGCCCCTCGGCCAGCCCGCCCCAGCGCCATCGGCTCCCCCGGCCGCCCTGCCCCGCGCCCCTCGGCCAGCCCGCCCCAGCGCCCTCGGCTCCCCCGGCCGCCCTGCCCCGCGCCCCTCGGCCAGCCCGCCCCAGCCCCTCGGCTCCCCCGGCCGCCCTGCCCCGCGCCCCTCGGCCAGCCCGCCCCAGAGCCATCGGCTCCCCCGGCCGCCCTGCCCCGCGCCCCTCGGCCAGCCCGCCCCAGCGCCATCGGCTCCCCCGGCCGCCCTGCCCCGCGCCCCTCGGCCAGCCCGCCCCAGCGCCATCGGCTCCCCCGGCCGCCCTGTCCCGCGCCCCTCGGCCAGCCCGCCCCAGAGCCATCGGCTCCCCCGGCCGCCCTGCCCCGCGCCCCTCGGCCAGCCCACCCCAGCACCATCGGCTCCCCCGACCGCCCGGCACCGCGCCCCTCGGCCAGCCCACCCCAGCGCCCTCGGCTCCCCCGGCCGCCCTGCCCCGCGCCCCTCGGCCAGCCCGCCCCAGCGCCCTCGGCTCCCCCGGCCGCCCTGCCCCGCGCCCCTCGGCCAGCCCGCCCCAGCACCATCGGCTCCCCCGGCCGCCCTGCCCCGCGCCCCTCGGCCAGCCCGCCCCAGCGCCCTCGGCTCCCTCGGCCGCCCTGCCCCGCGCCCCTCGGCCAGCCCACCCCAGCACCATCGGCTCCCCCGACCACCCAGACCGCACCCCTCGGCCAGCCCACCCCAGCGCCATTGGCCCCCCGGTCCCTCTGCCAGCCCACCCCAGCGCCGTCGTTCCCCCGGTCCCTCTGCCAGCCCACCCCAGCGCTGTCGGCTCCCCCGGTCCCTCTGCCCGCCCACCCCAGCGCTGTCGGCTCCCCCGGTCCCTCTGCCCGCCCACCCCAGCGCTGTCGGCTCCCCCGCGCCCCTCGGCCAGCCCGCCCCAGCGCCCTCGGCTCCCCCGGCCGCCCTGCCCCGCGCCCCTCGGCCAGCCCGCCCCAGCGCCCTCGGCTCCCCCGGCCGCCCTGCCCCGCGCCCCTCGGCCAGCCCGCCCCAGCGCCCTCGGCTCCCCCGGCCGCCCTGCCCCGCGCCCCTCGGCCAGCCCGCCCCAGCGCCCTCGGCTCCCCCGGCCGCCCTGCCCCGCGCCCCTCGGCCAGCCCGCCCCAGCGCCCTCGGCTCCCCCGGCCGCCCTGCCCCGCGCCCCTCGGCCAGCCCGCCCCAGCGCCCTCGGCTCCCCCGGCCGCCCTGCCCCGCGCCCCTCGGCCAGCCCGCCCCAGCGCCATCGGCTCCCCCGGCCGCCCTGCCCCGCGCCCCTCGGCCAGCCCGCCCCAGCGCCATCGGCTCCCCCGGCCGCCCTGCCCCGCGCCCCTCGGCCAGCCCGCCCCAGCGCCCTCGGCTCCCCCGGCCGCCCTGCCCCGCGCCCCTCGGCCAGCCCGCCCCAGCGCCATCGGCTCCCCCGGCCGCCCTGCCCCGCGCCCCTCGGCCAGCCCGCCCCAGCGCCATCGGCTCCCCCGGCCGCCCTGTCCCGCGCCCCTCGGCCAGCCCGCCCCAGCGCCCTCGGCTCCCCCGGCCGCCCTGCCCCGCGCCCCTCGGCCAGCCCGCCCCAGCGCCCTCGGCTCCCTCGGCCGTCCTGCCCCGCGCCCCTCGGCCAGCCCACCCCAGCACCATCGGCTCCCCCGACCACCCAGACCGCACCCCTCGGCCAGCCCACCCCAGCGCCATTGGCCCCCCGGTTCCTCTGCCAGCCCACCCCAGCGCCGTCGTTCCCCCGGTTCCTCTGCCAGCCCACCCCAGCGCTGTCGGCTCCCCCGGTCCCTCTGCCCGCCCACCCCAGCGCTGTCGGCTCCCCCGGTCCCTCTGCCCGCCCACCCCAGCGCTGTCGGCTCCCCCGGTCCCTCTGCCCGCCCACCCCAGCGCTGTCGGCTCCCCCGGTCCCTCTGCCCGCCCACCCCAGCGCTGTCGGCTCCCCCGGTCCCTCTGCCAGCCCACCCCAGCGCCGTCATTCCCCCAGTCCCTCTGCCAGCCCACCCCAGCGCTGTCGGCTCCCCCGGGAGGTGCAGCAGGAGACTGGTGCCGGGGGTCCTGTGCCCCTGGCAGGGCTCTGGCCTCGCTCCGAGCTCACCTTGCTGCTCCAGCGCCCGTCTCAGATAACGGCTAATGGACGCGCGCGGGCCCCTCCGTCCCGGGGCAGGAATACGCCCCACCCTGCTGTGGCAGGGGCCCTGTGGCACACGTGTCCCTGCAGACGTGGCATGTGGCTGATGCCGTAGCTGGTCTGAGCAGTGGATGCAGATGGCTCGTGCCCCTCGAGCTGGTCTGGTGCTGGGGGGAGGAGGTTGCCGTGCTGTGTAATCTGGGGGACACCGGGGAGTGCGGTGCTCCATGGTGGGTTGGGGGGGCAGGGGGCAATTGGGCCTCTCTCTGTTATGGCCGGGCAGGGGCCTAGCACGGGGGAGGGTGACCCCTTCCCGGCTCCCCGGACAGCAAGGTCCGTCCCGTGCCCCAGTGGTATTTGCACTGTGGCCACAGATGCACCTGTCACTGTGACGTTTGCCCCTCCCCCCGGGATCTGTGGGGGGAAGGGCAGGACACCCCAGCCAGGGCCCCTCCCCCCACGGAGCTGGGTTGGAGGGTGGGGCTGCCCCTTGGGAGGGTGTCACATGAGCGCTGTGGACAACAGGTCTCCTGGCACCGGCTACTTCTGGCTCCCTGTGCGGGCCCCCGTCCCCAGGAGTCACAAGGCTGAGAGCTGCTCATGGGGCCCCCAGCCTTGGGGAGCAGAGCAGCTGTCAGCAGCACACATGGGGCAGCGCTGGGGGGCAGGGACCATCTGAGGGGGGCAGGGCCTGGGAGGACAGAGCAGACTGGGGGCAGAGCAGTCAGGGGGGCAGCCCTTGGGGGGGGACGGAGCAGTTGGAGGGGCAGCGTGTGGGGGGAGGGAGCAGTCGGGGGAAAGCACTTGGGGGGAGGGAGCAGTTGGAGGGGCAGTGTGTGGGGGAACGGAGCAGTTGGAGGGGCAGCATGTGGGGGAACGGAGCAGTCAGGGCAGCATGTGGGGGGAGGGAGCAGTTGGAGGGGAAGTGTGTGGGGGAACAGAGCAGTCGGGGCAGCATGTGGGGGGAGGGAGCAGTTGGAGGGGCAGTGTGTGGGGGAACAGAGCAGTCGGGGCAGCATGTGGGGGGAGGGAGCAGTTGGAGGGGCAGTGTGTGGGGGAACAGAGCAGTCGGGGCAGCATGTGGGGGGAGGGAGCAGTTGGAGGGGCAGCGTGTGGGGGAACGGAGCAGTCGGGGCAGCATGTGGGGGCAGGGAGCAGTTGGAGGGGCAGCGTGTGGGGGAACAGAGCAGTCGGGGCAGCGTGTGGGGGGAGGGAGCAGTTGGAGGGGCAGTGTGTGGGGGAACAGAGCAGTCGGGGCAGTGTGTGGGGGGAGGGAGCAGTTGGAGGGGCAGCGTGTGGGGGAACAGAGCAGTCGGGGCAGTGTGTGGGGGGAGGGAGCAGTTGGAGGGGCAGTGTGTGGGGGGAGGGAGCAGTTGGAGGGGCAGCGTGTGGGGGAACGGAGCAGTCGGGGCAGCGTGTGGGGGGAGGGAGCAGTTGGAGGGGCAGCGTGTGGGGGGAGGGAGCAGTTGGAGGGGCAGTGTGTGGGGGAACAGAGCAGTCGGGGCAGCATGTGGGGGCAGGGAGCAGTTGGAGGGGCAGCGTGTGGGGGAACAGAGCAGTCGGGGCAGCGTGTGGGGGGACGAAGCAGTCGGGGGGAAGCACTTGGAGGCGATGGAGCAGTGGGGGGGCAGCGTGTGGGGGGAGGGAGCAGTTGGAGGGGCAGTGTGTGGGGGAACAGAGCAGTCGGGGCAGCATGTGGGGGCAGGGAGCAGTTGGAGGGGCAGCGTGTGGGGGAACAGAGCAGTCGGGGCAGCGTGTGGGGGGACGAAGCAGTCGGGGGGAAGCACTTGGAGGCGATGGAGCAGTGGGGGGGGCAGCGTGTGGGGGGGAGCCCCCAAGGGGATGAGAGCTCCTGGGGCTGGGGGAGGGAGCTGGCCTGGGGGGCAGGAGAGGGGCCGGCCATGGGGACCTGAGCTCCTGCCCCAACCCCGGGTATCTCATCCCTGGCTGTCCAGGAGTCAGGAACCCATCCCCCATTGCCCCCCCCCCGATGGGCCCCTGCCCCAGTCCCCCCTGCCCCAGTCCCCCCCCCGATGGGCCCCTGCCCCAGTCCCCCCTGCCCCAGTCCCCCCCCCGATGGGCCCCTGCCCCAGTCCCCCCTGCCCCAGTCCCCCCCCCGATGGGCCCCTGCCCCAGTCCCCCCTGCCCCAGTCCCCCCCCCGATGGGCCCCTGCCCCAGTCCCCTCTGCCCCAGTCCCCCCCCGATGGGCCCCTGCCCCAGTCCCCCCTGCCCCAGTCTCCCCCCCGATGGGCCCCTGCCCCAGTCCCCCCTGCCCCAGTCCCCCCCCGATGGGCCCCTGCCCCAGTCCCCCCCGCCCCAGTCCCCCCCCGATGGGCCCCTGCCCCAGTCCCCCCTGCGCCAGTCCCCCCCCCGATGGGCCCCTGCCCCAGTCCCCCCTGCCCCAGTCCCCCCCCCGATGGGCCCCTGCCCCAGTCCCCCCCGCCCCAGTCCCCCCCCGATGGGCCCCTGCCCCAGTCCCCCCTGCGCCAGTCCCCCCCCCCGATGGGCCCCTGCCCCAGTCCCCCCTGCCCCAGTCCCCCCCCCGATGGGCCCCTGCCCCAGTCCCCCCTGCCCCAGTCCCCCCCCCGATGGGCCCCTGCCCCAGCCCCCCCTGCCCCAGTGCCCCCTGCCCCAGTGCTGCTCCCGGCTGTTTATGCACATTCCTTCCCCGGCCCCCAGAGCTTTCGCAGCCGCCAAGCAGCCCCGGCCCCCCCCCCCCCCCCCCGCCTGCTGGGCTGGCCAGTCCCGCTGGGCTCTGTCCGGGGTCTGTGCCCTGCAGGCCCCAGGGACCCGAGCGGGAGGCGGTTCGGCAGGAGCTGCCGCCCCTGGAGGAGCCGGCGGAGGGGACGCCCCGGGTCCCGGGAAGGCGCCTGTGTCGGGCCCTGCCCGCTGTACGAGCAATAGGGCCCGGGGGGGCTCTCCCGCCGTCTGGCCCCGTGTGAGGCGGAGAAGCAGTGGGATGGAGCCGCACTGTGGCCCTAGCCCGGGCCCCGGGGTGGGATGGGGCCTGCCTGAGGGGAGCACCCCCTGCTCTAACCACTAGGCCCCACTCCTCCCCGCTCCCAGAGCCCCTCCCCCACCTCTCACCTCTCCCCCACGAGCTTGGCCTCTCCCGGGGTGGAGCCTGCTCACAGCTGGGCCATAAAGCAGGGCAGGGCCCTTAGCCAGCACCTCAGGACTGGGCTGCCGGTGAGCAGGGTGAGATCCGGGATGAGGGGGACCAGCTAGGGTTTTGGGGGGTGATCGAGGGGAGGGGGTCTCGGCTGGGGTGTTGGGGGGTGAGTGCGGGTCGGGGGTCCCGGCTGGGGTCTTGGGGGGCGAGTGCGGGGCGGGGATGATGGAGGGGGAGAATGAAGGGAGGTTCAGCTGCAGCGCTGAGTGACTTTGGGAGCGTTGGGTAGCGGTGTGGACGGATAGCGCTGGCCGTGGGTAGTGGCCGTGGGTAGGTAGCAGCGTCTGTGCAGCGGTGTGGGCAGTGGATAGCAGTGTTGGGGGGGAGCGGCGGCTGTTGGTGGTAGTGTGGGTGGGGAGCATCATCGTCTGTGGGTAGTGTGGGTGGCGGGGCCGGGGCGCGGCGCCCGTGGGTGGGTAGCGGCGGGGCACGGCGCCCGTGGGTAGCGGCGGCGGGGCGCGGCGCCCGTGGGTGGGTAGCGGTGGCGGGGCGCGGCGCCCGTGGGTGGGTAGCGGCGGGGGCGGGGGCGCGGCGCCCGTGGGTGGGTAGCGGCGGGGGCGCGGCGCCCGTGAGTGGGTAGCGGTGGGGGCGCGGCGCCCGTGAGTGGGTAGCGGTGGGGGCGCGGCGCCCGTGGGTGGGTAGCGGCGGCGGGGCGCGGCGCCCGTGGGTGGGTAGCGGCGGGGCGCGGCGCCCGTGGGTGGGTAGCGGCGGGGGCGGGGCGCCCGTGGGTGGGTAGCGGCGGGGGCGGGGCGCCCGTGGGTGGGTAGCGGCGGGGCGCGGCGCCCGTGGGTGGGTAGCGGCGGGGGCGGGGCGCGGCGCCCGTGGGTGGGTAGTGGCGGGGGCGGGGCGCGGAGCCCGTGGGTGGGTAGCGGCGGCGGGGGGGTGGCGCCCGTGGGTGGGTAGCGGCGGCGGGGGCGGGGCGCCCGTGGGTGGGTAGCGGCGGGGGCGGGGCGCCCGTGAGTGGGTAGCGGCGGGGGCGGGGCATCCGTGGGTGGGTAGTGGTGGGGCGCGGCGCCCGTGGGTGGGTAGCGGCGGGGGCGGGGGCGTGGCGCCCGTGGGTGGGTAGGGGCGGGGGCGGGGGCGGGGGCGGGGCGCCCGTGGGTGGGTAGGGGCGGGGGCGCGGCACCCGTGGGTGGGTAGCGGTGGGGGCGGGGCGCAGTGTCTGTGGATAGTGGCGGGGGTGGGGGCGGGGCGCCCGTGGGTGGGTAGCGGCGGGGGCGGGGCGCCCGTGGGTGGGTAGCGGCGGGGGCGGGGCGCGGCGCCCGTGGGTGGGTAGCGGCGGCGGGGCGCGGCGCCCGTGGGTGGGTAGCGGCGCCCGTGGGTGGGTAGCGGCGGGGCCGGGGCGCAGTGTCCGTGGATAGCGGCGGGGGGCGAGGCACCCGTGGGTGGGTAGCGGCGGGGGGGGGGCGGCGCCCGTGGGTGGGTAGCGGCGGGGGGGGGGGCGCCCGTGGGTGGGTAGCGGCGGGGCGCGGCGCCCGTGGGTGGGTGGGCGGGGGGCGGCTCAGGCAGCGTCCCGCGGAGGCCGAGCGGCGCGGCGCTGAAGCGCAGACTCTCCCCCGCAGGCCCGGCCCCATGGACTCCCGGCCGCTGTGCCAGGCCCTGCAGGCGCTGGCCGAGGACAACCTGGCCTTCTTCCAGCACAGCGCCTCGGAGACGGGGCGCCGGTTCGCGGCCGCCTTCGTGGCCATCCGGGAGCACGCCCGGCGCCTGGAGCCGGCGCTGCGGCACGTGGGCGGCGTGTGCCACCTCTTCGACCTGGACGAGAGCACGCCGGCCAACGGGTACCGCAGCCTGGCGCACACGGCCCGCTGCTGCCTGGCCCACGCGCTGCACAAGAGCCGCTACGTGGCCGCCCACCGCCGCAGCGTGTTCTTCCGCGCCGGGCACAACGCGGCCGAGCTGGAGGCCTACGGCGCCGCGCTGAGCCAGCTGCGGGCCCTGCTCTACCTGGCCCAGCGCCTGCTGACCCACAACCGGCCCGGCTGCCTCTTCCACCACGAGGAGCGGGGCCTGACCCAGCTGGTGCTGCGCGAGTACTGCACCCTGCACAAGGGCTGCTTCTACGGCCGCTGCCTCGGCTTCCAGGTGCGCCCCCGGGGGGGAGCGGGGGATGGGGAGGAGGGGCTCTGAGGGGAGGAGGGGTTTCAGAGGGGCAGATGGGGAGGAGGGGCCTGGAGGAGTGAAAGGGGAGGCGGGGCCCTGGGGGGGGCAGATGGGGAGGAGGGGCCCCGGGGCAGGAGGAGACACACTGGAGTCCCTGGCAGGCAGTCCCAGCTGCAGCTCCCCCTGCCGCTCGGGGCCCCCTTCCCTGCGCTGCCATGGGCTGATGCAGGGCCCCATTGCTCAGGCTGGGGGCAGGGCGCTCACCTTTGCCCTTTGCCCGCAGTTCGCCCCCTCCATCCGGCGTTCCTGCAGACCATCGCCATCGGCCTGGTCTCCTTCGGCGAGAACTACGGGCACCGCGGCTCCGGCCTCAGTGAGTGCGGGGGGGGTCCCATGATGCATTGCAGCCTGCATATGGACTGGCTGACCCCACGATTCCCCTCGGGGCACATCCCCCTGCCCCGCTTGCTGCCCACAATGCACTGCTTCACCTGCCCCCTCGGGAGCCTGGCTGGAGAGGAAGCTGGGCAGCCCGAAGGAATAGGGCTGGAGCCCCGCAGGGCCGGGGGTGGGAAGAGGGCTGGGGGGAAGGCGGGAGCCCTGGGGGGGGAGGCGGGAGCCCGTCGGTGCGAAGAGGGCTGGGGGGGGAAGGCGGGAGCCTCGGGGGTGGGAAGAGGGCTGGGGGGCAGGCGGGAGCCCTGGGGGTGGGAAGAGGGCTGGGGGGGAAGGCAGGAGCCCTGGGCGGGGAGGCGGGAGCCCCGTGGGTGGGAAGAGGGCTGGGGGGGGGAAGGCGGGAGCCTCGGGGGTGGGAAGAGGGCTGGGGGGGGAAGGCGGGAGCCCTGGGGGGGGGAAGGCGGGAGCCTCGGGGGTGGGAAGAGGGCTGGGGGGGAAGGCGGGAGCCCTGGGGGGGGAGGCGGGAGCCCTGTGGGTGGAAGAGGGCTGGGGGGGAAGGCGGGAGCCTCGGGGGTGGGAAGAGGGCGGGGGGGAAGGCGGGAGCCTCGGGGGTGGGAAGAGGGCTGGGGGGGGAAGGCGGGAGCCCTTGGGGGGGAGGCGGGAGCCCCGTGGGTGGGAAGAGGGCTGGGGGGGAAGGCGGGGAGCCTCGGGGTGGAAGAGGGCTGGGGGGGAAGGCGGGAGCCCTGGGGGGGGGGGGGGAGGCGGGAGCCTGTGGGTGGGAAGAGGGCTGGGGGGGAAGGCGGGGAGCCTCGGGGGTGGGAAGAGGGCTGGGGGGAAGGCGGGAGCCTCGGGGGTGGGAAGAGGGCTGGGGGGGAAGGCGGGAGCCCTTGGGGGGGAGGCGGGAGCCCCGTGGGTGCGAAGAGGCTGGGGGGCAGGCGGAGCCTCGGGGGTGGGAAGAGGGCTGGGGGGCAGGCGGGAGCCCTGGGGGTGGGAAGAGGGCTGGGGGGCAGGCGGGAGCCCTGGGGGTGGGAAGAGGGCTGGGGGGGAAGGCGGGAGCCCTGGGGGGGGGGGGGAGGCGGGAGCCCTGTGGGTGGGAAGGAGGGCTGGGGGGGAAGGCGGGGACCTCGGGGGTGGGAAGAGGGCTGGGGGGGAAGGCGGGAGCCTTGGGGGTGGGAAGAGGGCTGGGGGGGAAGGCGGGAGCCCTGGGGGGGAGGCGGGAGCCCCGTGGGTGGGAAGAGGGCTGGGGGGGAAGGCGGGAGCCTCGGGGGTGGGAAGAGGGCTGGGGGGGGAAGGCGGGAGCCTGGGGGGGGAGGCGGGAGCCCCGTGGGTGCGAAGAGGGCTGGGGGAAGGCGGGAGCCTCGGGGGTGGGAAGAGGGCTGGGGGGGGGAAGGCGGGAGCCTTGGGGGGAGCGGAGGGGCCCCGTGGTGCGAAGAGGGCTGGGGGGCAGCGGGAGCCTCGGGGTGGGAAGAGGGCTGGGGGGCAGGCGGGAGCCCTGGGGGTGGGAAGAGGGCTGGGGGGCAGGCGGGAGCCCTGGGGTGGGAAGAGGGCTGGGGGCAGGCGGGAGCCCTGGGGGGGGAAGGCGGGAGCCTCGGGGGTGGGAAGAGGGCTGGGGGCAGGCGGGAGCCCTGGGGGGGGGAAGGCGGGAGCCTCGGGGGTGGGAAGAGGGCTGGGGGGCAGGCGGGAGCCTCGGGGGTGGGAAGAGGGCTGGGGGGCAGGCGGGAGCCCCGCAGGCCCGGCAGTGGGAACAGGCCTGGGGGCAGGCGGCAGCCCCCACCCCCCTCCCGTGGCCAGGCATGGCGGCCGGCTCGCTGTTCACCTCGGGGAAGTTCGCCATCGACCCCGGAGCTGCGGGAGCCGAGTTCGAGAGGATCACGCAGAACCTGGACGTGCATTTCTGGAAGAGCTTCTGGAACCTGACGGAGACAGAGCTGCTGGCGGTGAGCGTGGGTGGATGGGGCCCGGCGCCGGGTGCTGTGGGCAAGGCCTTGTGGGGCAGAGTTGGGGGGAATTCTTGGCCCAGGGCGCTGTGGGGCAAATGGTGGGAGGCATTCCCAGTGCAGGGTACTGTGGGGCAGGGCGCGTTGGGTTGGCCGGTGGGAGGAATTCCTGGGGCTGGCGCCGTGGGGCAGAGGAATTCCTGGGGCAGGGCTCCGTGGGGCAGAGGAATTCCTGGGCAGGGCGCCGTGGGGCAGGGCTCCGTGGGGCAGGCGCCGTGGGGCAGAGGAATTCCTGCTGCAGGGGCTGCGTCGGACGGGGGCCACAGGCCTGGGCCCCGCTGACCCTGCCTCCCGCAGTCGATGGCCAGCATGGCGTCCACGCAGGTGCGGTGACCGGGTGCTCACGGTGCCCCCCGAGGCCTTCGAGCTGCCGCTGGCGGCCGACCCTCGCTGCGCGTCACCATCACCCCCCGGTGGCGCACACCGGCCCCGGGCCCGTGCACGTGCGCCTCATCTCCCACCAGCTGCGGGAGGGGCAGGTGAGGGGGCTGCTGGGGGGGCTGGGAATGAGCAGCACCAGGTGGGTCCAGGACGCTGGGGAGTTGCCAGGAGGGCTAAGTGGGGCAAGTAGGGGGTGCCAGGCAGGAGAGGGAACTGAGGGGGTCAGGGCGCCCATAGGGGGACGGCAGAGCCGCTGGGGCCCCAGCAGGGGATCCCAGGCAGCACCCATGGGGAGACGGCAGGGCGGCTAGGGCCCCGGCAGGGGGATCCCAGGCAGCGCCCATGGGGGGACGGCAGGGCGGCTAGGCCCCGGCAGGGGGATCCCAGGCAGCGCCCATGGGGGGACGGCACGGCAGCTAGGGCCCCGGCAGGGGTCCCAGGCAGCGCCATGGGGGACGGCAGGGCGGCTAGGGCCCCGGCAGGGGGGTCCCAGGCAGCGCCATGGGGGACGGCAGGGCGGCTAGGGCCCCGGCAGGGGGGTCCCAGGCAGCGCCATGGGGGGTCGGCAGGGCGGCTAGGGCCCCGGCAGGGGTCCCAGGCAGCGCCCATGGGGGGACGGCAGGGCGGCTAGGGCCCCGGCAGGGGGTCCCAGGCAGCGCCCATGGGGGGACGGCAGGGCGGCTAGGGCCCGGCAGGGGATCCCAGGCAGCGCCCATCGGGGGACGGCAGGGTGGCTAGGGCCCCGGCAGGGGATCCCAGGCAGCGCCCATGGGGGGACGGCAGGGTGGCTAGGGCCCCGGCAGGGGGTCCCAGGCAGCGCCCATGGGGGGACGGCAGGGCGGCTAGGCCCCGGCAGGGGGGTCCCAGGCAGCGCCCATGGGGGGACGGCAGGGCGGCTAGGGCCCGGCAGGGGATCCCAGGCAGCGCCCATGGGGGACGGCAGGGCGGCTAGGGCCCCGGCAGGGGGTCCCAGGCAGCGCCCATGGGGGGACGGCAGGGCGGCTAGGGCCCGGCAGGGGGATCCCAGGCAGGGACCATGGGGGGACGGCAGGGCGGCTAGGGCCCCGGCAGGGGATCCCAGGCAGGGACCATGGGGGGACGGCAGGCGGCTAGGGCCCCGACAGGGGGATCCCAGGCAGCGCCCATGGGGGGACGCAGGGCGGCTAGGGCCCCGGCAGGGGGTCCCAGGCAGCGCCCATGGGGGGACGGCAGGGCGGCTAGGGCCGCAGGGGGATCCAGGCAGGGACCATGGGGGGACGGCAGGGCGGCTAGGGCCCCGGCAGGGGGTCCCAGGCAGCGCCCATGGGGGGACGGCAGGGCGGCTAGGGCCCCGGCAGGGGATCCCAGGCAGGACCATGGGGGGACGGCAGGGCGGCTAGGGCCCCAGCAGGGGGTCCAGGCAGCGCCCATGGGGGGACGGCAGGGCAGCTAGGCCCCGACAGGGGGATCCCAGGCAGCACCCATGGGGAGACGGCAGGGCGGCTAGGGCCCCGACAGGGGGTCCCAGGCAGCACCCATGGGGGACGGCAGGGCGGCTAGGGCCCCGGCAGGGGGGTCCCAGGCAGCGCCCATGGGGGACGGCAGGGCGGCTGGGGACGGCAGGGGGGTCCCAGGCAGCGCCCATGGGGGGACGGCAGGGCGGCTAGGCCCCGGCAGGGGGATCCCAGGCAGGGACCATGGGGGGACGGCAGGGCGGCTAGGGCCCCGACAGGGGATCCCAGGCAGCGCCCATGGGGGACGGCAGGGCGGCTAGGGCCCGGCAGGGGGTCCCAGGCAGCGCCCATGGGGGGACGGCAGGGCGGCTAGGGCCCGGCAGGGGATCCCAGGCAGGGACCATGGGGGGACGGCAGGGCGGCTAGGGCCCCGGCAGGGGGTCCCAGGCAGCGCCCATGGGGGGACGGCAGGGCGGCTAGGGCCCCGGCAGGGGGATCCCAGGCAGGGACCATGGGGGGACGGCAGGGCGGCTAGGGCCCCAGCAGGGGGTCCCAGGCAGCGCCCATGGGGGGACGGCAGGGCAGCTAGGGCCCCGACAGGGGATCCCAGGCAGCACCCATGGGGAGACGGCAGGGCGGCTAGGGCCCCGACAGGGGGGTCCCAGGCAGCACCCATGGGGGGACGGCAGGGCGGCTAGGGCCCGGCAGGGGGGTCCCAGGCAGCGCCCATGGGGGGACGGCAGGGCGGCTGGGGGGACGGCAGGGGGGTCCCAGCAGCCGCCCATGGGGGACGGCAGGGCGGCTAGGGCCCCGACAGGGGGATCCCAGGCAGTGACCATGGGGCCCCGGCAGGGGGGTCCTGACGCAGGGTGGCCGGCACTCCGTCCCTCCGTCTCTCCCCAGGACAGCGAGGCGCTGAGCGCGCTGAGCCAGGCCGAGGGCCCGCTGGGGCTGGAGCTGTGGCGCAGACCCGCCCCCGCGCCCCCCTCGCCCCTCCTGCTGGTTCACTTCCACGGCGGCGGGTTCGTGGCCCAGACGTCAAGTCCCACGAGCCCTACCTGCGGGACTGGGCGCGGGAGCTGGACGCCCCCGTGCTCTGCGTCGACTACGCCCTGGCGCCCGAGGCCCCGTTTCCCCGCGCCCTGGAGGAGTGCTTCTACGCCTACTGCTGGGCCCTGCGCCACTGCCGCCTGCTGGGTGAGACGGGGGGGCAGCACCCCTGCTGGGTGAGATGGGGGGGCAGCACCCCTGCTGGGTGAGACGGGGGGGGACAGCACCCCTGCTGGGTGAGACGGGGGGGGGACAGCGCCCCCTGCTGCCTGGGAGAGGGGCCCACAGTAGCTCAGGCTGGGGCGCCGCTGAGGGTCCCATCCGGGCGGGTTGCTCAGAACCAGCCAGGTACAGCCCAGCCTGGGGTCCTTCCCGTGGACACAACCCCCCCCCGCGCACGTCAGCTGCCACCCTGGGCAGCAAGCAGCCCCCAGCAAAGCCCCTCAGACACCCCAGTGCTCCCTGTGCCCCCCAATCCCACCTTACACGGGAAAGGTACTAACCCATCCCCCACCTCCCTCAGACACCCCAGAGCTCCCTGTGCCCCCCCAGCCCTCCCTTACACAGGGGAGAGGTTATAACCCATCCCCACCTCCCCTCAGACACCCCAGTGTTCCCTGTGCCCCCCCAGCCCTCCCTTACACAGGGGAGAGGTTATAACCCATCCCTCCCTCCCCTCAGACACCCCAGAGCTCCCTGTGCCCCCCCAATCCCACCTTACACGGGAGAGGTTCTAACCCATCCCCACCTCCCCTCAGACACCCCAGTGCTCCCTGTGCCCCCCAATCCCACCTTAACGGGAGAGGTTATAACCCATCCCCCACCTCCCCTCAGACACCCCAGCGCTCCCTGTGCCCCCAGCCCCCCTTACACAGGGGAGAGGTTATAACCCATCCCCACCTCCCCTCAGACACCCCAGAGCTCCCTGTGCCCCCCAGCCCCCCTTACACAGGGAAGAGGTTCTAACCCATCCCCCCTCTCCCTCCCCCAACAAGTTCTCTCAGCCCCAAAGGAGCAGCCACAGTCCCAGGGCAGTTTGCACCTGGGATCTGACCCAAGGAGACGCTGGGCCGTCCCTGAGCATCCAGGCCGTGTCCAGACTCAGGGGTTTTTCGGAAAAGTAGCCTTTTCCCGAAAAAACTTGCCTGCGTCCAGACTCAAGCCGCGTTCTTTCGAAATAATTTCAAAGAACGCGGCTTTTCTTGCGCTGGCGGTAAACCTCGTTTCACGAGGAAGACGCCTTCCTCTTTCGAACGAAGGCGTTCTTCAATGTAAATAGGGCTTCTTCGAAAGAGAGCATCCAGACTCGCTGGGTGCTCTTCCGAAAGATCCGCCTGCAGTCTAGACATAGCCCCAGAGTCTGCGGGGCTGCTCCTCACCCACAGGAATGGTTGGGGGGAGGGTTGCGAAGGGAGGCACCTTGCACAACAACCGCCATGGCCCAGGGGCCGGGTCGCCACAGAGCGGCAGCCTCTGGAGCCCGTCCCCGTAGCCCCTCGCCCGGGCGGAGCCCGTCCCCGGAGCCCCCTCGCCCGGGGGAGCCCGTCCCCGGAGCCCCCTCGCCCGGGGGAGCCCGTCCCCGGAGCCCCCTCGCCCGGGGGGAGCCCGTCCCCGGAGCCCCCTCGCCCGGGGGGAGCCCATCCCCGGAGCCCGTCCCCCCGTGCCCAGACTGTGCCAGCCCAGCATGAGCTTTCGTGTGACCTCACATGGGTCACTTGGCGCCATGTCTGGGGCCAGCACACACCAGAGGTAGCAACGGTGCCCTGCCCACTCACGTTAAAACCCGGTAATGCCCAGGACAGGTGCTGGGGACAGGACGGGGGAACCCCAGCACCCACACTGGGGGAGGACAGGATGGCGGGACCCTGGCGCCCCCTGCTGGGTGGGAGGAGACGGGGGGACACCGGGGACCCCTGCTGGGTGGGATGAGGGGGGTTGGAGCATGCGGGGGCAGTGCTGCCCACTGGGTGGATGGGCACAGGCTGGAGCGTTTGGGGCATGAACCCCTGCCAGCCTTGTGGCCCCCCCCAGGCACAACTGACCCCCCGCTCACCCGTTCTCCCGGCAGGTTCCACGGCGCAGCGGGTCTGCCTGGCTGGGGACAGCGCTGGCGGGAACCTCTGTCTGGCTGTGTCCATGCGGGCGGCTGCCTTCGGCGTCCAGCTGCCCGACGGCATCATGGCGGCGTATCCCGTCACCCTGGTGCGCGCCGCGGCCTCACCCTCCCGCCTGCTCACCCTGCTCGACCCCCTGCTGCCCCTCAGCGTGCTCTGCCGGTGCCTCAGCGCCTACGCCGGTACGGGCAGGCCGGGGCGGGGGGCTGGGCCTCGTGGGGCTTAGGGGGCCCTCGCGCCCTGTGTCCCTGCCCCGGGCACGGAGCCGGCGGAGGGGGAGGGGGGCTGGGCCTCGTGGGGCTTAGGGGGCCCTCGTGCCCTGTGTCCCTGCCCCGGGCACGGAGCCGGCAGAGGGGGAGCAGGGAAGAGGGATGGTGCTCTCTGGCGGGGGGGCTGGGCCAAGTGGGGTTTTGGGGACCCCGGTGCTCTGTGTCCCTGCCCCCAGGCACGGAGCCGGCGGAGGGGGAGGGGGGCTGGGCCTCGTGGGGCTTTGGGGACCCCGGTGCTCTGTGTCGCTGCCCCCAGGCACGGAGCCGGCGGAGGGGGAGGGGTCTGGGCCTCGTGGGGTTTTGGGGACCCCGGTGCTCTGTGTCCCTGCCCCCAGGCACGGAGCCTGGCGGAGGGGGAGGGGTCTGGGCCTCGTGGGGCTTTGGGGAACCCGGTGCTCTGTGTCGCTGCCCCCAGGCACGGAGCCGGCGGAGGGGGAGGGGGTCTGGGCCTTGCGGGGTTTTGGGGACCCCGGGGCTCTGTGTCCCTGCCCCCAGGCATGGAGCCGGCGGAGGGGGAGGGGGTCTGGGCCTTGCGGGGTTTTGGGGACCCCGGTGCTCTGTGTCCCTGCCCCCAGGCATGGAGCCGGCGGAGGGGGAGGGGGTCTGGGCCTTGCGGGGTTTTGGGGACCCCGGTGCTCTGTGTCCCTGCCCCCAGGCACGGAGCCGGCGGGAGGGGGAGGGGGTCTGGGCCTTGCGGGGTTTTGGGGACCCCGGTGCTCTGTGTCCCTGCCCCCAGGCACGGAGCCGGCGGAGGGGGAGGGGGTCTGGGCCTCGTGGGGTTTTGGGGACCCCGGTGCTCTGTGTCGCTGCCCCCAGGCACGGAGCCGGCGGAGGGGGAGGGGGTCTGGGCCTTGCGGGGTTTTGGGGACCCCGGTGCTCTGTGTCCCTGCCCCCAGGCATGGAGCCGGCGGAGGGGGAGGGGGTCTGGGCCTTGCGGGGTTTTGGGGACCCCGGTGCTCTGTGTCGCTGCCCCCAGGCACGGAGCCGGCGGAGGGGGAGGGGGTCTGGGCCTTGCGGGGTTTTGGGGACCTCGGTGCTCTGTGTCCCTGCCCCCAGGCACGGAGCCGGGCGGAGGGGGAGGGGGTCTGGGCCTTGCGGGGTTTTGGGGACCCCGGTGCTCTGTGTCCCTGCCCCCGGGCACGGAGCCGGCGGAGGGGGAGGGGGTCTGGGCCTTGCGGGGTTTTGGGGACCCCGGTGCTCTGTGTCCCTGCCCCCAGGCACGGAGCCGGCGCAGGGCGAGCCCCCCGGGCTGGAGAAGCTGGGCCCGGTGAACATGCTGAGGCGGGACACGGCGCTGCTGCTGCAGGAGCTGCGGGTCAGCGCCTCGGCCTGGCTGGGGGCGCTGCTGGACGGCCCCGGGGCCGGCACAGGTAAGAGCCAGGCTGGGCCCCGCGCCTACGGCCTCTCGCCTGCCCCTGGTCCCCTCAGGCCGGCCTGGCCAGCTGCTGCCACGGCCCATCCCTGGGAGCCAGACACCCTGCCCCCACCCCAGGGTCCCCAGCCTTCTGCAGCCCCCCTCAAACCCAGACACCCTGCCCCCACCCCAGGGTCCCCAGCCTTCTGCAGCCCCCCTCAAACCCAAACACCCTGCCCCCACCCCAGGGTCCCCAGCCCTCTGCAGCCCCCCTCAAACCCAGACACCCTGCCCCCACCCCAGGGTCCCCAGCCCTCTGCAGCCCCCCTCAAACCCAAACACCCTGCCCCCACCCCAGGGTCCCCAGCCCTCTGCAGCCCCCCTCAAACCCAGACACCCTGCCCCCACCCCAGGGTCCCCAGCCTTCTGCAGCCCCCCTCAAACCCAAACACCCTGCCCCCACCCCAGGGTCCCCAGCCCTCTGCAGCCCCCCTCAAACCCAGACACCCTGCCCCCACCCCAGGGTCCCCAGCCCTCTGCAGCCCCCCTCAAACCCAGACACCCTGCCCCCACCCCAGGGTCCCCAGCCCTCTGCAGCCCCCCTCAAACCCAAACACCCTGCCCCTACCCAGGGTCCCCAGCCCTCTGCAGCCCCCCTCAAACCCAGACACCCTGCCCCCACCCCAGGGTCCCCAGCCCTCTGCAGCCCCCCTCAAACCCAAACACCCTGCCCCCAGCCCACGGTCCCCAGCCTTCTGCAGCCCCCCCTCAAACCCAAACACCCTGCCCCCAGCCCAGGGTCCCCAGCCCTCTGCAGCCCCCACAAACCCAGACACCCTGCCCCCACCCCAGGGTCCCCAGCCTTCTGCAGCCCCCCCCTCAAACCTAAAACACCCTGGCCCTGCCCCCTTCCCCAAGGCCCCGCCCCCTCATTCCCTCCTCCCCCTCCCTCTCTTCTATCAGGCGGGGGAAGGGGGATTCAGGCTCTGGTCCCCAACGCGGTGCCCGAGGGCGCCATGGCGCCTGCTGGGCCATTTCTGTGCTCCCGCCGAGTGATCAGCGCTGGCCCCGGCCCCGGGCGTGCGGCACAGGAGCGGCACAGGCACCAGGAGTGCAGTGCATGGGTGGTGCCGGCACCGGGCACGTGGTGCGTGCATGGTCCAGCCCCCAGGCGCGGGCCAGCCCCCAAGGGCCCGGCGTGAGTGGCCCCGTCCCCGGGTGTCCGGCAGCCCCAACATGTTGGGGACCACTGGGCTGAGGGATTTGGAGTAGGAGGGGCTCTGAGCTGAGCCGGGGGCAGGGGGACTCGGCTGGGGCAGGGCTTGGGGTGCAGGAGGGTTCAGGCCCGGGGCCGGGGTTTTGGGGTGCAGGCTCCAGCTGGGCACCGCTTCCCACAGGTGGATTTGAGGGGGTGGTGGGGGGCTGAGACCTGACTCACCCCTGCCGTGGCCCCACTACTCCCCAAAGCAGCCAGCAAACTCTCTGCCCCTGCCCCCCCACTGTGTGGAGATGGGGTACAGGGCGGGGGAGGGGCACACTGGATCTGGGCCCCTCCCCTTCCGGTGCCCTGCGCAGCAGGCAGGGGGCTCCTGGGGCGGGGGCAGGAGCAGCAGGGCAGTGCTGGGGGGGGGGGGGGGGGGCAGATGAAACGCTGGCGCTTGACAGCCTCCCGGCCACCGTCAGAGGTAGATCCCGACCTGGCTGTGACCGCAGCCCTAACCCCACCGGCCAGCCGGGCTGGGAGCCGTGTCAGACCCGGGCACCGCAGTGGGGGGCAGGGAGGCCCGGCCACATGGCAATGGGGTGGTTCTGGCGGGGGTCCCGGCAGGGGTTAGGTGAGGGTGAGGTTGGGGGCCCGGCAAGGGCAAGGTGAGGGTCCCAGCGGGGGGTGAGCAAGGTGGGGGTCCCGCTGGGGGCTAGGCGGGGGTCCCAGCGGGGGGTGGGTGAGGTGAGGGTCCCGCTGGGGGCTAGGCGGGGGTCCCAGCGGGGGGTGGGTGAGGTGGGGGCCCCGGCAGGCGCTAGGCGGGGGTCCCAGCGGGGGTTGGGCGAGGCGGGGATCCCGGGGAGGGTGGGGCGAGGTGGGGGTCCCGGCGGGGGTCCCGGCAGGCGCTAGGCGGGGGTCCCAGCGGGGGTGGGGCGAGGTGGGGGTCCCGGCGGGGGTCCCGGCAGGCGCTAGGCGGGCGTCCCAGCGGGGGTGGGGCGAGGTGGGGGTCCCGGCGGGGGTCCCGGCAGGTGCTAGGTGGACGTCCCAGCGGGGGTGGGGCGAGGTGGGGGTCCCGGCGGGGGTCCCGGCAGGCGCTAGGCGGGGTCCCCAGGCTCTCCCGTCTCCCCATCTCCCAGAGGCCGTGCGGGGATTAGATGATGGCGAGGTGGGGGTCCCGGCGGGGGTCCCGGCAGGCGCTAGGCGGGGGTCCCAGCGGGGGTGGGGCGAGGTGGGGGTCCCGGCGGGGGTCCCGGCAGGCGCTAGGCGGGGGTCCCAGCGGGGGTGGGGCGAGGTGGGGGTCCCGGCGGGGGGTGGGCGAGGCGGGGGTCCCGGCGGGGGTCCCGGCAGGCGCTAGGCGGGGTCCCCAGGCTCTCCCGTCTCCCCGTCTCCCAGAGGCCGTGCGGAAGAGCGTCTCGGAAGCCGCCCTGGACGATAACTCCACCGTCGAGTCGAGGAGCAGTCGCAAGAGCCAGACCTGCCAGGACCTGTCGTGTGGAATGCCAGGCGCCCTGCCCCCCGCGCCCTCCTCCGCCCCCCGGAGCGGCCCCCCGCGCTTCTTCCTGAGTGAGCCGCCACCGGAGGCAGAGCCCGCTGGGGACGACGGGCTGCAGTATCCCGACGGCTTCAAGCCGCTGCGCTCGGACCAGCCGCCTGCAAACCTCACCCTGGAGGCCTCTCCCATGGTCAGGAACCCCCTTCGTGTCGCCCCTCCTGGCCCCGGACAGCATGCTGCAAGGGCTGCCGCCGGTCCATATCGTGGTGAGACCCTGGGGGGGGGCCTGGTCCGTAGAGCGCTGAGAGCCCGGGGGGGGAGGGGCCCTGGTCCATAGAGTGCTGAGAGCCTGGGGGGGAGGGGCCCTGGTCCGTAGAGCGCTGAGAGCCTGGGGGGGGGGAAGGGCCTGGTCCGTAGAGGGCTGAGAGCCTGGGGGGGAGGGGCCCTGGTCCGTAGAGCGCTGAGAGCCCCGGGGGGGGGGAAGGGCCCTGGTCCGTAGAGCGCTGAGAGCCCGGGGGGGGGGGGAAAGGGCCCTGGTCCGTAGAGCGCTGAGAGCCCGGGGGGGGGAAGGGCCCTGTCCGTAGAGGGCTGAGAGCCCGGGGGGGGGGGGGAAGGGCCCTGGTCCGTAGAGGGCTGAGAGCCCGGGGGGAGGGGGAAGGGCCCTGGTCCGTAGAGCGCTGAGAGCCCGGGGGGGGAAGGGCCCTGGTCCGTAGAGCGCTGAGAGCCCGGGGGGGGGGGGAAGGGCCCTGGTCCGTAGAGCGCTGAGAGCCCGGGGGGGGGAAGGGCCCTGGTCCGTAGAGCGCTGAGAGCCCGGGGGGGGAGGGGCCCTGGTCCGTAGAGCGCTGAGAGCCCGGGGGGGAGGGGCCCTGGTCCGTAGAGCGCTGAGAGCCCGGGGGGGGAGGGGCCCTGGTCCATAGAGTGCTGAGAGCCCGGGGGGGGGAAGGGCCCTGGTCGTAGAGGGCTGAGAGCCTGGGGGGGGGGGGAAGGGCCCTGGTCCGTAGAGGGCTGAGAGCCTGGGGGGGGGAAGGGCCTGGTCCGGGCCCTGGTCCGTAGAGCGCTGAGAGCCCGGGGGGGGAGGGGCCCTGGTCCGTAGAGCGCTGAGAGCCCGGGGGGGGAGGGGCCCTGGTCCGTAGAGCGCTGAGAGCCCGGGTGGGGGGAAGGGCCCTGGTCCGTAGAGCGCTGAGAGCCCGGGGGGGGAGGGGCCCTGGTCCGTAGAGCGCTGAGAGCCCGGGGGGGAGGGGCCCCTGGTCCATAGAGCGCTGAGAGCCCGGGGGGGAGGGGCCTGGTCCTAGGGAGCGCTGAGACCCTGGGGGGGGAGGGGCCCTGGTCCGTAGAGCGCTGAGAGCCCGGGGGGGGAGGGGCCCTGGTCCGTAGAGCGCTGAGAGCCCGGGGGGGGAGGGGCCCTGGTCCGTAGAGCGCTGAGAGCCCGGGGGGGGAGGGGCCCTGGTCCGTAGAGCGCTGAGAGCCCGGGGGGGAGGGGCCCTGGTCCGTAGAGCGCTGAGAGCCCGGGGGGGGGGAAGGGCCCTGGTCCGTAGAGCGCTGAGAGCCCGGGGGGGGGGGGGGAAGGGCCCTGGTCCGTAGAGCGCTGAGAGCCCGGGGGGGGGGGGGAAGGGCCCTGGTCCGTAGAGCGCTGAGAGCCCGGGGGGGGGGGGGGAGGAGCCCTGGTCCGTAGAGCGCTGAGAGCCTGGGGGGGGGGAGGAGCCCTGGTCCGTAGAGCGCTGAGAGCCCGGGGGGGGAAAGGGCCCTGGTCCGTAGAGCGCTGAGAGCCCGGGGGGGAGGGGCCCTGGTCCGTAGAGCGCTGAGAGCCCGGGGGGGGGAGGGGCCCTGGTCCGTAGAGTGCTGAGAGCCTGGGGGGGGAGGGGCCCTGGTCCGTAGAGCGCTGAGAGCCCGGGGGGGAGGGGCCCTGGTCCGTAAAGCGCTGAGACCCAGCGGGGTGGGGGGCCCGGCCCACGGAGCAGCCAGCACCCCCTGGCTGGTGCCCCTGCTGACGGGCGCCCCTGCCCCACAGGCCTGCGCCCTGGACCCCATGCTGGACGACTCGGTGATGTTTGCCCGGCGGCTGCGGGAGCTGGGCCGGACGGTGACGCTGCGGATCGTGCAGGACTTGCCGCACGGCTTCCTGAGCCTGTCCCAGCTGTGCCGGGAGACCCGCCAGGCGGCCGCGCTCTGCTCCCGCGTCATCCGCGACATCCTGCTGCCCCCGGGGCCCGCGCCCCCCCCGCCCCGGCGCCCCCTCCGCCCCCGCCCCGCCGCACCGCAAGCTGGAGCGAGCGCCCCCTGCTGGGGCAGCCCCTCGGCCCTAGCCCCGCCCCCTCGGCCCTGGCCCTAGCCCCGCCCCCCCGGTGTTAGCCCCGCCAGCGCCTGCCTTTCGGCCCTAGCCCCGCCCCCAGTCTTAGACCCGCCCCCTCGGGCTCCTGGCTGGGAGCAGGGCGGTGCTGGGGCCCCAAGGGGGGGGCTGAACCTTTGCCCCCCCATTTGTGTGGAGGGGTTCGCTGCTGTGACCTGTGGGGGGGTCGCCCCAACCCCTCCCCTGCCAGGGCCCTGGCCCCTCGGCCCCCCCTCCCCAGTGCCTCGAGGCGAGGGGCCGGAAGCAGGGCTGCTGTGCGGGGGGGGGGGGAGCTCTGCGCCCCCATGTGCGGGGGGGGCCACTCCGGCCCATCCCCCCCCGCGCTGCCGCGAACCAAAGGGGCGGGGGGGGCTGAAATAAAAGGCTGTTGGGCCGCGAGCCGATCGCTCTGTCCGCCCCGCCCTCCAGGGATGAGGCCCCGCCCCCGCCGGGCCAGTCGCTGTCGGGAGGGGCGGGGACTATTTGCCCGGCGGAGGGATCCGCGGGAAGAAGGCCCGGCCCGGATTCTCCGACGGACCAAGATGGCGGCGCGGCGGGCGGGCGGGGCCGGGGGCAGGTGGGGGGCGGGGCCTTACGCAAAACACGCGAGGGGACGCGCTGCGCAAACGGCGGAAGAGCCGCGGCCGCCACATGGAAGGCGCGGGGACAACAGCGCACGTTGCGTAGAGCGGCTCGCGCCGCTGTGCGAACTGCGCAGGCGTGGAGCGCGGCCGGGCCGCCTGCGGGCGGGGTCTGCGCAAATGGCGTAACGCGGCACGAGCCTGACCCCGCCCCCTCACCAAACCTATCCGGCCTCTCCCGCACTCTGGCAGCCTGACTCCGCCCCTCTAGCCTACACAACCCCTCCCCCACCCTGCTGCAGCCTGCCCCTCCCCCACCCACCTGTCCGCCCCTCCCCCATCAAAACTATCCGGCCCCTCCCACACTCTATGGCAGCTTGATCCCGCCCCCCCCACCCTAGGGCAGCCTTCCCCTCCCCCACCCAACCCATCCCCCACCCTATAGCAGCCTGCCCCTCCCCCCCCACAACTTACCCGACCCCCTCCCCCATCCTGGGGTAGCCTGCCCCTCCCCCACCCACCTGTCCGCCCCTCCCCCATCAAAACTATCCGGCCCCTCCCACACTCTATGGCAGCTTGATCCCGCCCCCCCACCCTATCGCAGCCTGCCCCCCCCCACCAATGGCTCGTGCCCTGCCCCTCTCCCTGCGCTCTGGGTGTCTGATTCCCATCTCCCCCAGGACGGGCCCCCCCCCCCCGCCAGCGCCTGCACTTCCGCTTCGCCGCCTACGGGGACGGGGGGCTGCGGGCGCAGGAGCTGCGGGTGCCGGGGCCCCGCGTGGTCTTCGCCGCCGGCTCCCCCTTCCTGCGCGACCGGCTCCTGCTCAGCGACGCGCCCGAGGTGTCCGTCCCGCTCCTGCAGCGCCCCGAGATCGGGCGCCAGCTGCTGCGCTCCTGCTCCACCGGCTGCCTCGCGGTGCCGCTGCCCGGGCTGCTCGGCTACCTGGCGGCCGCCTCCTTCCTGCAGACGGGCCACGTGGTGCAGCCCTGCAGCCAGGCCGTCTCCCGCTACCTGGTGCCCAAGCCCCGGGGGCTGCAGGGGCCGGGCCAGGGGGCCGGCTGGGAGGAGGAGGCGGCTTCTCCCAGCCCCCCAGCGCCTCGTCCCCAGAGAGCGCCCTGGCCCGCACCAACTCGGCCGTGCAAAACACCCACAGCGCCCTGCAGGGCCGCCGGCAGGTAGCCCCCGGGGGGCCCTTGCCCTGCCCCCCACCCCCTGCGCCGGCGCCCCTGCCTGGAGCTGGCCGGGAAGGACAGGCCGGCGCGGGCGGGCAGGAAGGGGCCGGAGCTGGAGCGGCCGTTCCGCTGCCCGCGCTGCGCCGGCCTGTTCCCCCAGCTGGGCGGCTTCGTGAGCCACGTGCGTGAGCACAAGCTCTTCCCCTGCCCGCGCTGCGGCAAGGCCTTCTCCCAGGAGAGCAACCTGACCCGGCACCTGCGGGTGCACAGCGGCCTCAAGCCCTTCCAGTGCCCGGCCTGCCGCAAGCGCTTCACGCAGAACGCCACGCTGCAGGACCACGTCAGCCTGCACAGCGGCCGCAAGCCGCACCACTGCCACCACTGCGCCGGGCGCTTCGCCCACAAGCCCGGCCTGTGCCGCCACCTCCGGGAGCTGCACGGCCGGAGCACCCTGCAGAACGCCCGCCGCGAGGGCCACGCCGCCGGCCACTGAGCGGGGACACGGCCGGAGCACCCTGCAGAACGCCCGCCGCGAGGGCCACGCCGCCGGCCACTGAGCGGGGACACGGCCGGAGCATCCTGCAGAACGCCCGCCGCGAGGGCCACGCCGCCGGCCACTGAGCGGGGACACGGCCGGAGCACCCTGCAGAACGCCCGCCGCGAGGGCCACGCCGCCGGCCACTGAGCGGGGACACGGCCGGAGCACCCTGCAGAACGCCCGCCGCGAGGGCCACGCCGCCGGCCACTGAGCGGGGACACGGCCGGAGCACCCTGCAGAACGCCCGCCGCGAGGGCCACGCCGCCGGCCACTGAGCGGGGACACGGCCGGAGCACCCTGCAGAACGCCCGCCGCGAGGGCCACGCCGCCGGCCACTGAGCGGGGACATGGCCGGGTGGCTGCCTCCACTGAGTGGGGGTACCACGGACCGCACCACTCCCTGCCGGGGCCGCTCCCTCCTAGGGGCTCGCCCAGGAGCGGGCTGGACCATTCTCTGGATCCACAGGCCGAGGGAGGGGCTGCTGCTAGGCGGGATCCGGGGGGCAAAGTGGCAGGAGACTGGGGTGTCCAGGGTTACAGGAGAGGCTGGGAGCCAGGCCTGCAGGGGCTCTCGGGGGGGGGGGGGCAGGAGGGGCTGGGAGCCAGGCCTGCGGGGGCTCTCGGGGGGGGGCAGGAGGGGTTGGGAGCCAGGCCTGCGGGGGCTCTCGGGGGGGGGGCAGCAGCCCCATGGTGAGTGCCTTGTGTGAACCCCTGTGTGTGTGTATTCACCCCGGTATTGGGGGCAGCCCCCGGGCCTGCCATGTTCCTATCAACGTTCTGCCTCGTCGCGGTGGCTCTGCGTGTGCTGGGGGCTGCGTTGGGGGGGTGGGCTGGGGTGAGGGGCCGGGGGATCGGTGGCCCCCCCAGGGCTCTGTGTGTCCTGGGGCTGCGTTGGGGGGTGGGCTGGGGTGAGGGGCCGGGGGATCGGTGGCCCCCCAGGGCTCTGTGTGCTGGGGGCTGCGTCGGGGGGTGGGCTGGGGTGAGGGGCCGGGGGATCGGTGGCCCCCCAGGGCTCTGTGTCCTGGGGGCTGCGTTGGGGGGGTGGGCTGGGGTGAGGGGCCGGGGGATCGGTGGCCCCCCAGGGCTCTGTGTCCTGGGGGCTGCGTTGGGGGGGTGGGCTGGGGTGAGGGGCCGGGGAATCAGTGGCCCCCCAGGGCTCTGTGTGCTGGGGGCTGCGTTGGGGGGGTGGGCTGGGGTGAGGGGCCGGGGGATTGGTGGCCCCCCAGGGCTCTGTGTCCTGGGGGCTGCGTTGGGGGGGTGGGCTGGGGTGAGGGGCCGGGGGATCGGTGGCCCCCCAGGGCTCTGTGTCCTGGGGGCTGCGTTGGGGGGGTGGGCTGGGGTGAGGGGCCGGGGGATCGGTGGCCCCCCCCAGGGCTCTGTGCTGCTGCTCCAGGGGCCCAGCGAGATCCCCGCCCCCCCAGCCCGTGTTGCTCGCCAGCAGCCACTGGCTCCACAGGGGGGCGCTGGACTGGCTGTGCAGGGACCCGACCCCCCCACACACCCTCGGGGGGATGTTACTGAGGCCCCTTGCCCAGTGCTGGGCCATGGCCCTCTGGGCGGGGCAGGGACTGATTATATGGGACCCCCACACTCGGCACTAGGACACAGCGCTCTGGGCAGGGCAGGGTGGGATATATGGGACCCCCCTGCCAGGCACTGGGGGGGGCAGGGGCTGCCTACACAGCACAACCCCCCCCCACACACACACACACAGTAGCAAGAGGCAGGCCCAGGGGCAGTTCTCTTTATTCCCTGGGCGGGGGCTGAAGGGGGGCTCCTCCCCCCCTTAAATACAGGAATTAGCTAGAAATCCAGGCTCAAACGGCAGCCCCCCTCCTGCCCCCGGAGCCAGGGACCCCTGGTCCAATCCCAGCGCTGGGGGGCAGACGCCCTGTCCAGGGGCAAAGCCTCCCCCACCCCCAGGGAGCGTCGGTCACAGCAACCCTTGTCCACCGAGTCCAGCCTGACTCCCACACGCTTCCTGCCAGGTGCAGTCCCACAAGCTCACAGGAGGGGGCCGGGTCCGTGGCTCGCGGCCGGCAGGAGGGGCCAGGTCCGTGGCTCGCGGCCGGCAGGAGGGGGCCGGTCCGTGGCCGGCAGGAGGGGGCCGGGTCCGTGGCTGGCAGGAGGGGGCCGGGTCCGTGGCTTGCGGCCGGCAGGAGGGGCCCGGTCCGTGGACGGCAGGAGGGGGCCGGTCCGTGGCTCGCGGCCGGCAGGAGGGGGCCGGGTCCGTGGCTCGCGGCCGGCAGGAGGGGGCCGGGTCCGTGGCTCACAGCGACATGCTGGTGAGGTTGTCGTGGCTCAGCAGCCCCTTGCGGGGCCCAGAGGCCCCGTGGCTGCCGCCGCAGTAGTCCTGCAGGTTGTGGCGCAGCGTGACCAGGGCGGAGCCCAGGCAGGCGCGGTTGGGGGCCTGGCTGCCGCCGGGCAGCTGGAGGAGCACGGTGGCCACGCCCGCCATGCCGTCGTCCGTGGGCTCCAGCGTGACGGGCCCCACGCGGAAGCTGGAGTAGGAGTAGCCCAGCAGGTGGGACAGGAAGGGCTCGGAGCGGCGGAAGTGGGCCGGGTAGGGCGCCTCGGGGTAGGGCTTGAGGCGGCTGGCCAGCGGCGGGGCCTTGGGGGGCCGGGCGGGCAGGAAGACCAGCTCGGCGGCGTGGGGCCCCGCCTCGGGCTCGAAGCTCACGGTGACCTTGGCGAAGGGCCGGCTGGCCATCTTGGTCATCTCCTGCAGCTGCCGGTGCTGCTCCTGCCGCAGGTCCAGGCACTGCTTGGCCTTCCACAGCAGCACGCAGGCGGACAGGAAGAGGAAGAAGCAGGAGAAGAAGACGGAGAAGAAGACGAAGAGGTCGATGTGGGCCTGGTCCTGCCGGAAGAAGAGCAGCCCCTGGGAGGCGCTGGCGTTGGGGCCGGCGCCCACGCCCAGCAGCAGCAGGTAGAAGCGGCTGGACTTGAGGGCGTGCAGCTCGTGCGGGTAGGTCACCACCACGCGGTCCCGCACGCCGCGCACCACCAGCACGGCCTGCGGCTCCCGCACCGTCAGGTAGGTGATGAGGCCGCGGGGCCGCTCCTCCCGCAGGCGGGGCGGGGCCGTGCCGTTGGGCCCCTGCTCTCCGCCCGGCGCCAGCACCCGCACGGCGTGCAGGCCCGTGGCCCGCTCCACGTCCACGGCGAAGGTGTCGTAGGCGGGCGAGACGAACAGGTCCACGGCGCCGAAGGTCACGTCCAGCGTGATGCGGATGTCCACGTTGGTGAACTTGGGCTGCACCCCGAAGAGCACGGTGCGGCCGCGCGCCAGGTGCTGCAGGTTGGGCTGGTGGAAGCAGTTGCTCTGCGAGGTGGGGTCGAAGCAAACCTCCTGCTCCACCGAGATGAGCCGGTAGCACTGCAGCCCCCCGACCGGCGCCCCGTGGAACGAGTCCCGGCACTTGGCGCACTGCGGGAGGGCGGGCTCAGCCAGGGCGCCCCGTGGCCGGCCCCGCCCCGCATGTAGAGCCCCCCGGCCGGCCCCGCCCCGCATGTAGAGCCCCCCGGCCGGCCCCGCCCCTCACGTAGAGCCCCCCGGCTGGCCCGCCCCCGCCCCTCACGTAGAGCCCCCCAGCCGGCCCCACCCCCGCCCCTCACGTAGAGCCCCCCGGCCGGCCCCGCCCCTCACGTAGAGCCCCCCCGGCCGGCCCCGCCCCTGAGGTAGAGCCCCCCCGGCCGGCCCCGCCCCTCACGTAGAGCCCCCCCGGCCGGCCCCGCCCCTCACGTAGAGCCCGGCCGGCCCAGCCCCTCACGTTGAGCCCCCCGGCCGGCCCCGCCCCTGCCCCTCACGTAGAGCCCCCCCGGCCGGCCCCGCCCCCGCCCCTCACGTAGAGCCCCCCGGCCGGCCCAGCCCCTCACGTAGAGCCCCCCGGCCGGCCCCGCCCCCGCCCCTCACGTAGAGCCCCCCGGCCGGCCCCGCCCCTCACGTAGAGCCCCCCGGCCGGCCCGCCCCCGCCTGGCACGTAGAGCCCCCCGGCCAGCCCCGCCCCTCACGTAGAGCCCCCCCGGCCGGCCCCACCCCCATCTGATATTTGCGGCACCCCTGGCTGGCCCCACCCCCAGCCCCGCCCCCACCTGGTACTTGTAGCAGCCCCGGCCCCGCCCCCACCTGGTACTTGTAGCGGCCCCGGCCCCGCCCCCACCTGGTACTTGTAGCAGCCCCGGCCCCGCCCCCACCTGGTACTTGTAGCAGCCCCGCCCCCTGGCCCCGCCCCCACCTGGTACTTGTAGCACCCCTGGCCCCGCCCCCACCTGGTACTTGTAGCAGCCCCGCCCCCGGCCCCGCCCCCACCTGGTACTTGTAGCAGCCCCGGCCCCGGCCCCGCCCCCACCTGGTACTTGTAGCAGCCCCGCCCCCGCCCCGCCCCCACCTGGTACTTGTAGCACCCCCGGCCCCGCCCCTGGCCCCGCCCCCACCTGGTACTTGTAGCAGCCCCGGCCCCGCCCCCACCTGGTACTTGTAGCAGTCCTTCTTGTCGGCCTGGGCGCTGTTGTGACAAGGGCCCGTCTCCGTGTTGTTCTGACAGGGGCAGCCGGTCCCGTCCAGCTCGTTACACGTGTCCGCGTGCCCGTTGCACTGGCACCTGCAGCATGGGGGGCAGAGAGTCACCCCCCAGCCCGGGGGAAACCAAGCCAAGGGGGGGGCTGCCCGGCCTCGCAGAGCTCCAGGCAGCGCAGGGTTTGCCCCCGGGCTGGGCCCCCGCACGGATCCCCCAGGGCTGCCCCCCGCCCTGCCCCCACAGCATCCCCGGCCACTGCCTCTGTTCGGGGCAAGGCGGGGATGGGGGGGTGGTTGGTTGCAGTCCTGGCTAAGTAGGTGGGGGGGGGGGTCAGTCGGTATCAGGGCTGGCTCAGTGGGGGGGGACGGTCGGTCTCAGGGCTGGCTCAGTGGGGGGAGACGGTCGGTCTCAGGGCTGGCTCAGTGGGGGGGGACGGTCGGTCTCAGGGCTGGCTCAGTGGGGGGGGACGGTCGGTATCAGGGCTGGCTCAGTGGGGGGGGGGACGGTCGGTTTCAGGGCTGGCTCAGTGGGGGGGGACGGTCGGTCTCAGGGCTGGCTCAGTGGGGGGGAGACGGTCGGTCTCAGGGCTGGCTCAGTGGGGGGGGACGGTCGGTCTCAGGGCTGGCTCAGTGGGGGGAGACGGTCGGTCTCAGGGCTGGCTCAGTGGGGGGGGACGGTCGGTTTCAGGGCTGGCTCAGTGGGGGGGACGGTCGGTATCAGGGCTGGCTCAGTGGGGGGGGGGGTGTGACGTAGTGGGGGTACTTGCTGGGCTGTGGTGACCCCTGCTGTCTGGAGCAAGACCCAGCAGGGAAAAGCTCGCTAGGCAGAGGTAAGGCCAAACTGGTTGAACCAGTGGCCAGACACCCCCCATGGAGAGGAACAAAGGAAGGTGGATGCTGCCCTGGCTGGGGGGCAGGGCTGGAAGTTGGTTAGTTAGTTGCTGTCTGTGAGCATGGAGGAGACAGCCTAGGGAGAGGAGCTGGAGTTTAGGGGCCCAGTCTCCCCCATCTCAAGGGGGCCTGAGGCATCCTAGCCCAGCTCTGTGACCAGACTACATCTGTGCTGTGCTGTATCCTGGAGAGGCAATAAACTTCCTCTATTTCACCGGCTGGTGCAGTCTGTTTGTGCCATTTCGGGGTGCAGGAGACGGGGGACCCCCAACGCGCCGTCACAGGGGGACGGTCGGTTTCAGGGCTGGCTCAGTGGGGGGGGACGGTCGGTTTCAGGGCTGGCTCAGTGGGGGGGGGGGGACGGTCGGTCGCAGTCCTGGCCAAGGGGGGACGGTCGGTCTCAGGGCTGGTTCAGTGGGGGGGGGGGACGGTCGGTATCAGGGCTGGCTCAGGGGGGGGGACGGTCGGTTTCAGGGCTGGCTCGGGGGGGGGGGACGGTCGGTATCAGGGCTGGCTCCGGGGGGGACAGTCGGTCGCAGTCCTGGCCAAGGGGGGACGGTCAGTCTCAGGGCTGGTAGTCGGGTTGGTCCTGCTTTGGGCAGGGGGCTGGACCTGACGCCTCCTGACGTCTCTTCCAGCCCTGGGATTCTAAGGGGGGATGTGCCGTAGTGGGGGGGGGCCTGTCTGCTCTGTGACCCGGGCCCCCTGCGCTGGGCTGGGATCCCACTGACCCCCAGTGGGGACTGGCCAGACAGCCCGGCCCAGCCTGGCAGATAACAAGGCTCTTCCCGGGGGGAGGGGGGGGGGGAGGCCTGGGGGCGGGGCAGTTTCTGGCCGGGAAGCCCTGGGGAGAAGAGGCAGAGCTGGGTGCTGGGCGTTCGGGGGCGATGGACCCTGCCCCACGGCTGCCCGCCCCGCCCCCTCATGTCCCTGTCACGCCTGTGCCGGGCTGAGCCCTGGAGGAGCAGTAACCCCCCCCCCGTCTGCCGGCTGGCGGAGTCTCGTGCTGCTGTAGCCGGGGTGCAGGGTTGGGGCCCCGCCGCGCCGCCAGGGGGGCAGCCAATCGCAGGGCTGGGGGGGGCATGGCCTGGAGCACGCGGCCCCCCTGCGCCTGCAGCGCCGTACTGGGTGGGACCCCGCGGCTCCACAGCGCCTACTGCCGGGGCGTCCTGGGGTCACAGGGAATGGGGGGGGGACAGCCCAGAACTGAAACCGGCATCTGGTGCCCACGGCCGCCCCGGCCAGACAGACAAGGGGGGGGCCCGGCCAGACAGACAAGGGGGGGCCAGACAGACAAGGGGGGGGCCCGGCCAGACAGACAAGGGGGGGGCCAGACAGACAAGGGGGGCCCGGCCAGACAGACAAGGGGGGGCCCGGCCCAGCTGGCCCCAGAGGGGGAACATTGGATGGGGGGTGAAGCGGGGCCCAGGCCCCGTTACCTGCAGACACTGGCCGGGGGGAGGGGCTGTCGCTGGGAGACGGGGGCTGAGAGCAGAACAGGCAGAGCCCCCCGGGCTGCAGGGGAGACTCAGCCAGGCTGGGCGGGGGGGCCGGGCCGACGGGCCTGAAGGATCCTTGGCTGGGTTCAAAGCCCCATCCCCCTCCTGTGGGGCTGGCCGGGGGTCGCCCTGGGCTGGGGAACAGGCTGGGCTAGGCCCTTGGGAGGGGAGGCCCCAGGGTCCAGGGGGAGGGGGCCCCCCCGAGGGGCTGACGGTGCAGGCAGGCGGCTGGAGGCCCTGAGAGGCGCCGTCCCCCAGGTGGAGGGGCCCCCCAGAGGGTCGCTGCCCTGGAGTGGCCCCTGGGAACGGGCCGTCTCACTGCCGCCGGGCTGGGGGCCCCCGAGAAGGGGCCGTCGCGCTGGGGGGGGTCCTGCCAGGGACAGAGGGTTGAGAATGGGCACCACCTGTGAGCCGTGACAGAGTGTAACCCCCCCCGCTGTACTGCGTGTAACCCCCCCTGCGGGAATCCCCCCCCGCTGTACCGCGTGTAACCCCCCCTGCGAGAATCCCCCCCGCTGTACTGCGTGTAACCCCCCCTGCGGGAATCCCCCCCCGCTGTACTGCGTGTAACCCCCCCTGCGGGAATCCCCCCCCGCTGTACCGCGTGTAACCCCCCCTGCGGGAATCCTCCCCGCTGTACCGCGTGTAACCCCCCCTGCGGGAATCCCCCCCCGCTGTACCGCGTGTAACCCCCCCCGCGGGAATCCCCCCCCGCTGTACCACGTGTAACCCCCCCTGCGGGAATCCCCCCCGCTGTACCACGTGTAACCCCCCCCGCGGGAATCCCCCCCCGCTGTACCACGTGTAACCCCCCCGCGGGAATCCCCCCCCGCTGTACCGCGTGTAACCCCCCCTGCGGGAATCCCCCCCGCTGTACTGCGTGTAACCCCCCCTGCGGGAATCCCCCCCGCTGTACCGCATGTACCCCCCCCTTTGGGAATCCCCCCCCGCTGTACCGCGTGTAACCCCCCTGCGGGAATCCCCCCCGCTGTACTGCGTGTAACCCCCCCTGCGGGAATCCCCCCCCGCTGTACCACGTGTAACCCCCCCGCGGGAATCCCCCCCGCTGTACCGCGTGTAACCCCCCCTGCGGGAATCCCCCCCGCTGTACTGCGTGTAACCCCCCCTGCGGGAATCCCCCCCCCCGCTGTACCGCATGTACCCCCCCCTTTGGGAATCCCCCCCCGCTGTACCGCGTGTAACCCCCCCTGCGGGAATCCCCCCCCCGCTGTACCGCGTGTAACCCCCCCTGCGGGAATCCCCCCCCGCTGTACCGCGTGTAACCCCCCCTGCGGGAATCCCCCCCCCGCTGTACCACGTGTAACCCCCCCTGCGGGAATCCCCCCCCGCTGTACCGCGTGTAACCCCCCCTGCGGGAATCCCCCCCGCTGTACCGCGTGTAACCCCCCCTGCGAGAATCCCCCCCGCAGTACCGCGTGTAACCCCCCCTGCGAGAATCCCCCCCCGCTGTACCGCGTGTAACCCCCCCTGCGGGAATCCCCCCCCGCTGTACCGCGTGTAACCCCCCCTGCGGGAATCCCCCCCCCCTGTACCGCGTGTAACCCCCCCTGCGGGAATCCCCCCGCTGTACCGCGTGTAACCCCCCCTGCGGGAATCCCCCCCCGCTGTACCGCGTGTAACCCCCCCTGCGGGAATCCCCCCCGCTGTACCGTGCGTAACCCCCCCTGTGGGAATCCCCCCCCGCTGTACTGCGTGTAACCCCCCCTGCGGGAATCCCCCCCCCCCCCCGCTGTACCGCGTGTAAGCGCCCCCCGCAGGACCCTCCCCCTGCTGTACCGCGCGTAACCCCCCCGCTGTACCGCGTAGCCCCCCCATGCCACTCGGTACCGGGTGCAGCGTCCCTCCAGCAGGAAGTAGCCGTGCAGGCAGCTCTCACAGCGCTCCCCGAAGCTGTTGTTCTGGCAGCTCACGCAGACGGCCGTGTCCTCGCCCGGCCCCTCGGCCGCCCAGCTGGGGACCTGCGCAGAGGGGGGTGAGACGGGGCCCGGCCCCGCGCGGCGCCCACCCTGCCCCCCGGCCCCAGCTCACCAGGGCGGGCGCCAGCGGGAAGCGGGCGGGGTCTCGCCGGGCGGCCCCCAGCTCCTCGCGGGACACGCAGACGTCGCTGTTCCCGCGGCAGAAGGTGCGGCAGGGCCGGCAGGCGCCACCGTTCAGCGCGGAGCCCACGAAGAGCGGCCGGCACTTCTCACAGTGCGCCCCCTGCAGGACAGGGCGTTAGCACCGGCCCCTGCCCCCCAGAGCGCCCCCTGCAGGACAGGGCGTTAGCACCGGCCCCTGCCCCCCAGAGCGCCCCCTGCAGGACAGGGCGTTAGCACCCCCTGCCCCCCCCCAGAGCGCCCCCTGCAGGACAGGGCGTTAGCACCCCCTGCCCCCCCAGAGCGCCCCCTGCAGGACAGGGCGTTAGCACCGGCCCCTGCCCCCCCCCAGAGCGCCCCCTGCAGGACAGGGCGTTAGCACCGGCCCCTGCCCCCCGGAGCGCCCCCTGCAGGACAGGGCGTTAGCACCGGCCCCTGCCCCCCCCCGGAGCGCCCCCTGCAGGACAGGGCGTTAGCACCGGCCCCTGCCCCCCCCCGGAGCGCCCCCTGCAGGACAGGGCGTTAGCACCAGCCCCTGTCCCCCCAGAGCGCCCCCTGCAGGACAGGGCGTTAGCACCGGCCCCTGCCCCCCCAGAGCGCCCCCTGCGGGACAGGGCGTTAGCACCGGATCCTGCCCCCCAGAGCGCCCCCTGCAGGACAGGGCGTTAGCACCGGCCCCTGCCCCCCCCCCCCCCAGAGCGCCCCCTGCAGGACAGGGCGTTAGCACCGGCCCCTGCCCCACCCGGAGCGCCCCCTGCAGGACAGGGCGTTAGCACCGGCCCCTGCCCCCCGGAGCGCCCCCTGCAGGACAGGGCGTTAGCACCGGCCCCTGCCCCCCAGAGCGCCCCCTGCAGGACAGGGCGTTAGCACCGGATCCTGCCCCCCAGAGCGCCCCCTGCAGGACAGGGCGTTAGCACCGGATCCTGCCCCCCAGGGGGTGGTTGTGACTCCCCGGCCCCGCCCCCCAGGGTGTGGTTGTGACTCCCCGGCCCTGCCCACCATGGTGTGGTTGTGACACTCCAGACACTGGTCCCGGGCCCCGACGCCGGCGCACTCGCTGTGCCGGTTGCAGCGACACTCCACGGAGCAGTTCTCGCCCACGTAGCCGAAGTGGCAGCGGCAGCGATCGGGCTCCACGCACGTCCCGTTCACACAGCCCTGCTGGCAGACCGGTCGGCACAGCCCCGTGGCGCTGCAGGGCCGGGACCCGCGTCACCCGCCTGCCCGGGGCCCCTGTGCCCCCGTCACCCCCCGCCCGGGGCCCCCGCGCCCCCGTCACCCGCCCGCCCGGGGCCCCCGCGCCCCCGTCACTCCCCGCCCGGGGCCCCCGCGACACCGTCACCCGCCCGCCCGGGGCCCCCGCGCCCCCGTCGCCCGCCCGCCCGGGGCCCCTGCGCCCCTGTCACCCGCCTGCCTGGGGTCCCTGCGCCCGCGTCCCACCCAGGGTCTCTGTGCCCGCGTCCTGCCCACCTGCCCCCGGGGTCCCGCCCACTCGCCCGGGGTCCCTGCGCCCCCCTGCCCCGCACACCGAGCTGGAGTAGCTGTGGGTGCCTGAGTCCCAAGGCCCCCCCCCCCCCCCGCAATCTGACCCCCCGGCTGACTTGTGCAGGGCGTAGCCGCGCTTGCAGGTGCACTCGTAGCCGCGTGGCCGGTCCAGGCAGGTCTGCGTCTCGTTGCAGTCGTGGTGCCCGTTCAGACACTCGTTCTCCGGCGGGCAGGACAGGAAGGACCACGCGGCCCCCGGCCCGCAGGCCTGCGCCAGCCCTGCCCCGAGCAGTGGAGCCGTGTGAGCAAGGGGGAGCTGGGGGGGCTCCATATGGGGGGGCTGCATGGGGGGGGCTCAGTGCCCGGATGTGACGGGGGGGGGGGGGTTGTCCTTGCAGGGCCCAGCCCAGATCTGGAGCCGGCGTCTGGCGCCCTGGTGCCCCGGCCCCGCTCAGAGCCCACGGCCGCCCCGCCAGACACAAGGGGCTGAGGGGACCCGGCGCCTGGCCCAGCTGGTCCCAGCGAGGGGGGACACTGAACACGGGGGAGGGGAGAAGAGGGGCCCGGGCGCCCCTGTTACCTGCAGAGACACTGGCGGGGGGGGCTGTTGCTGGGGGCACTGGGGCTCGGCTGGCAGACGGGGGCTCGGATCAGGGCAGGGGCAGAGCAGGCAGAGCCCCGGGCTGAGGGGAGACCCAGAGGGGCGGGGCCGGGGGGGCCAGACGGACGGGCCTGAGGGATCCGTTGCTGGGTTCACAGCCCCATAACCCTCCTGTGGGGCTGGCCGGGGGTCGCTCTGGGCCAGGGAACAGGCTGGGCTAGGCCCTTGGGAGGGGAGGCCCCAGGGGGAAGGGACCCAGAAGGGGCCATCATGGGGTGGGGGGAGTCCCCGGCCCTGCCCCCCAGCCGGAGGGATCTCAGGGGGCAGGTGGCGCCGAAGGTCTGTGGGTCCCAGGGACACGGCGCCAGCGGGATCGACGTCAGCGCAAGGCCCAGGGCCGGCGGCCTCGTTCCTCTCGGGGGGGGGAGGTGCCCCTCCCCCCTTCCCTGCCCTTTCTCTCCTCCCAGCCCCCCAGAGACCGACCCCCCCCGCCTGAGCTCTGGGCCTGGCCCTCAGGTGTCAGCCCAACACACGAGTGGGGCCAGTCTCCCCCCCAACCAGCGCTGCAGGCCCAGGGAAGCCGAGCCCCCCCCGCCCCCCCCAGTCACTGCAGAGCTGCGATGTCGTTGCCGGGGTGTCCCCAGGCCTCCTCTAGCTGGGCAGGCACCGGCTGCCATGTTGGGCGGGGGGGGGGGTGTGTGCAGGCCCAGCGGGGGGGGGGGGCTGGGGGGGGCGTAGGCACAGCCCAGCCGCCAGACACCTGGGCTAGGTGGAGGAGGCTGAACGAGGTGGGGGTGGGGCCGCTGGGGGAGCAGCAGTGGGGATTGGGTCAGTCTGGGCTGGGTAGGGTGAGGGGGGGAGCAGGGGGGGTCCAGGGCCCGTGAGCCCCCCCCCAGGACTCAGGTGCTGCCTGGCCCCTGCGCTACGCCGCTCCGGAGAGCCGACCAGCCCCCACCCCCGGCCAGCGGAGCCCCCGCCGGGCTGCAGGGTCAGGGGCCGGACACACACACAGCAAAGCAACACAACCCGCTGTCACTGGGGCCGGCGGCTGGGGGCCCTGAGGGCTGTCCTGGAGCCGGGGGGGGGGCAGACCCCCCAGGTGAGTGTGGGCCCCCGAGGGGCGCTGCACTGGGAAAGGGCCGTCTCACTGCCGGGGGGGGGGGGCCCAGGGAGCTGTGAGCATTGTGGGTGTGGGGCGCCGTGGGGCCAGCGCTCTGGGGCTGTGTCTCTACGGCAAGGCTCTTCCGGAATGGAAATACAAGCGTGGCGCTCATTTGCATAGGCAGCGCTCATTTGCATAGGCAGCGCTCATTTGCATAGGCAGCGCTCATTTGCATTTCCTCCTCACATCCCTCGTGCGAGGGGTTTTTGCACAAGAAGGCGCCGTGCGGACGCCTCCTTTTGCCGCAAGCCCTGGTGCGCGATGCGGAGAAATCCCTGTGAGATTAGATTTGTGTGAAGATCTTGGCCTTTGCGATCTCTGTGGTCAGAGAACCTCTGGGACGTTTCTCCGAGAACCTCGGATTGAGAGATCTAGAGCTTGGAAGAGAAACTGTCCTTTGAGCTCCCCCCTTTCCTGGGTTGCCTGTTGAAGTGAATGAGGTGTGAATGGGGGATGGAAGGGGAGCCCCTCCAGCAGCAGTCCCAAGGGTGGAGAGGGGCTGGGAGCCAGACCCAAGACAATCCCCGGGCAGTGAGCTCGTTCAGGAGACTGGACAGACAGAGGCCTTGGGAGTCCAGCAGCAAGTGCTGCCCTTGGAAGGACTCTCTCTGGAGCAGCATGAGGAAAGGCCAGGTGATGGCTAATTGGCTGCAGGAGAGGGAGAAATAGGAGGCGTCTTGCAGAGGGACCCGGGTTTTGTCTTGTCACCATCGGAGCATCGATCCGGATCAGCAGAAACCCGGCTCCACCCCTCCCCCATCTAACTCACCTGGCCAGTGCAGTGGGGGGGGGCAACTTTTGGTAACAAGATGGAGTGAGTGTGTGTGCATGAGTGTGAGTGAGTGTGTGTGTGAGTGTGTGTGAGTGTGCGTGAGTGAGTGTGTGTGTGTGAGTGTGAGTGAGTGTGTGTGTGTGTGTGTAAGTGTGAGTGTGTGAGTGAGTGTGCATGAGTGCGAGTGAGTGTGCGTGTGAGTGTGTGTGTGAGTGTGCTGTGTCCTAGGCATCTGCTCAGTGTGGATTATTCTCTGTGTGATCAATAAATGTGGCCTGTTGCCTTATCCCCCTGAAAACGATCCCAGGGGCTTCTTTTAAGTACAACAGCGAGAGCCGCTCTGCCTGGAGACACGGGGAAGCACGGCTGGGGTGCACGAGGAGGGAATGCAAATGAGCGCTGCCTATGCAAATGAGCGCTGTATTTGCATCTCTCCACACCTGGCTCCTGTAACAAGTCCTGGGACCCCCACAGAGCTTCTCTTCTACCTGCCGCCTGAGAGTCCCCTCTGGTGGCCGGGGGGCAGAGATGGGGGGGGGCCCCGTGATGACATCAGGCCACTGGCGGCTGTGCAGGCCGGGCTGCCGAGTGTCCCTGGACTGGGGTCTCCCCTCACCCCCGATTGGGTACAAGCCCCAGGGGCCACCCCGTGGAGCAAAGCATCATGGGTAGGGGCAGGCGAAGCATTGCAGAAGGAAAGGAATTGGCACCTGCTGCTTATGAAGAACCATGCTGAGGCATTGTGGGTAACGCCCCCCCGCAGCACCGAGGCATTGTGGGTAACGCCCCCCCGCAGCACCGAGGCATTGTGGGTAACGCCCCCCCGCACAGCACCGAGGCATTGTGGGTAACACCCCCCCCCACAGCACCAAGGCATTGTGGGTAACCCCCCCACTCACAGCACTGAGGCATTGTGGGTAACCCCCCCCACTCACAGCACCAAGGCATTGTGGGTAACACTGTGACGTAGTGGGGGTACCCAGCTGGTTTCTACGCTGCTGGCTCTGGGGTAACCCCCAGTGGCTGCCGTGGGGACCACGACCCAGCAAAACAGGATGAGTCACTATGCAAACCAGTATGGCCAGACACCCCCCATGGAGAGGAACAAAGGAAGGTGGATGCTGCCCTGGCTGGGGGGCAGGGCTGGAAGGGAGTTAGTTAGTTGCTGGCTGTCTGGGAGCATGGAGGAGACAGCCTAGGGAAAGGGGCTGGAGTTTAGGGGTCCAGTCTCCCCCATCTCAAGGGGGCCTGAGGCATCCTAGCCCAGCTCTGTGACCAGATTCCATCTGTGCTGTGCTGTATCCTGGAGAGGCAATAAACTTCCTCTATTCCACCGGCTGGTGCAGTCTGTTTGTGCCATTTCGGGGTGCAGGAGATGGGGGACCCCCAACGCGCCGTCACAAACACCCCCCCCCGCAGCACCAAGGCATTGTGGGTAACGCTCCCCCGCAGCACCAAGGCATTGTGGGTAATGCCCCCCTGTACTCACCATGCCGGGGTCCGGCCAGCCCCCCCTCCAGGCAGCGCCCGTGGCCGTTCTCACTGGGGCGGGCGCACCAGCCGCAGCGGGGCTGGCGGGTGCAGCGGGCGCATTGCAGGGCGCGGGCGCAGGGGGGGCTGCAGCTCTCAGCCCCGCTCAGCACCCGCCCGCACAGCCCCGCCAGGCACCGCATGGGCAGGTAGGTGGGGCTCATGCACTGTGGGGGGAGAGGGGGGTTACTGCCCCGCTAGGCTGGCACGGCCCCTCCCCCAGGGATCACCCCCTCCTCACCCGGCATGGCCCTCCAGGGATCTCCCCCTCCCCCGGCATGGCCCCCCAGGGATCACCCCCTCCTCACCCGGCATGGCCCCCCAGGGATCTCCCCCTCCCCCGGCATGGCCCCCCAGGGATCACCCCCTCCTCACCCGGCATGGCCCCCCCCAGGGATCACCCCCTCCTCACCCGGCATGGCCCCCCCAGGGATCTCCCCCTCCCCCGGCATGGCCCCCCCAGGGATCACCCCCTCCTCACCTGGAACGGCCCCCCCAGGGATCTCCCCCTCCCCTGGCACGGCCCCCCAGGGATCACCCCCCGGCGCACCTGGCGCAGGCTGAGGCTCCAGACGCAGTGCTGCCAGCCCCCGTCGGCCCCCTTGGAGGCCAGGCAGTGGTGGCAGGTGCTGTGGTTGTGGCAGGGCGTGGGGCAGGCCAGGGGGGGCGAGGACTCCACGGGCATGGGCGACACGTTGAGCAGCGAGTGGCTGAAGCACGTCCAGTCGTAGGTGGGCTGCACGCTCAGGATGCGCCGCGTCTCGCCTGGGGGCGGGGCCACATGCTGGGGGCGGCGCCGAGCTGCCAGGAGGGGCGGAGCCTCCGATGGGGGGCGGAGCCTCAGGGGAAGGGGCGGAGCACTCACACCCAAGGGGCCCTGTGACCCACCAGCCCCGGGACCCTTCCCTCGGCCCGGGCTCTCGGCAGGGCTGCCCCCCCATCGCCGCCCCCCCGCGTACCGGTGCGTTTGAACTGGCGGGTCCACATGCACTTGCCGGCGGCGGTGCAGGCGGGGCAGTCGGCCGCCTCGCACGACGTCTCCGAGCAGTTGCTGGCCTGGAAGATCTCGCGCTGGTTGATGCGACAGTCGTTCTCCGACGTGCAGCTGCCGGCGCGCCCGATGCAGGCGCCCTCGGGGCAGTTGGTGCACCACTTGCAGGGCGGGGCCTGGGGGCGGGCGGGCTGGTCGGGGGCGTCCTCCGGCTCCCCCCTGCCCCACGGCCACTGCCCCCGCCACTGCCCCGTGCCCCACTGCCCCTGGTGCCCCCCGTGCCCCATGGCCACTGCCCCTGCCCCCCATACCCCACGGCCACTGCCCCGTGCCCCACGGCCACTGCCCCCAGTGCCCCACTGCCCCTGCCCCCAGTGCCCCCCGTGCCCCATGGCCACTGCCCCTGCCCCCCATACCCCACGGCCACTGCCCCGTGCCCCACGGCCACTGCCCCCAGTGCCCCACTGCCCCTGCCCCCAGTGCCTCCCGTGCCCTACGGCCACTGCCCCATGCCCCACGGCCACTGCCCCCGCCACTGCCCCGTGCCCCACGGCCACTGCCCCCGCCACCGCCCCATGGCCACTGCCCCATCACTGTCCCCCATGCCCAACGGCCACTACTACTGCCCCTGCTCCCCAGCCACTGCCCCCCCATACCCTCCAGCCAGCACCCTTTCCGCAGCGGGAGGGTGGGGGAGCCGTGGGACACTCACCGTGGCGCCCAGCCCGTGGCCCATGGAGCGGGGGTGCCGGGCCAGACACTCGCTGCAGGTTCTCAGGCGCCGGCACTCGTCGGCCGACCGTGGCACGGGGAAGCAGGCAGACGCGCCGGCCGGGCAGCCCAGCCTGGGGGGGAACCAGTGAAACCCAGGGCCTGCCGCTCGCCTCAGTTTCCCTCTTGTCCAGTGAGGCCGCCGGGGGAGGGGGAGGCCAGGCTGAGACATGGGCTGCGTGTGGCTGGGAGGGGCAGTCCCCAGGCCTCTCCCCATGGAGCACAAGGGCCAGGGTCACCCCACAGGCTGAGCCGCCGCGGGAACCCAGGGGGGGGGCTGCGGGAGGCCCTGGATCAGCACCGGGGGGACACAGAACCCACCCCGGATCCCCCCCGTAGGCCCTGGCTCGGCACCGGGGGGGGCACAGAACCCCCCCCGGATTCCCCCCCCCGTAGGCCCTGGCTCGGCACCGGGAGGCACAGAACCCACCCCGGATCCCCCCCTTTGGCCCTGGCTCGGCACCGGGGGGCACAGAACCCTTCCCCAGTTCCCCTCCCCAAGCTCTGTGAGGCCAGACTCTGGCATAGACCCATGCAGGGAGCTGGGGGTCAGCCCTGGAGCCAGCTCCTGTCCAAAACGGGAACCCTGGGGCCTGGCCCACTGGGGGTTACACCCCGGAGCCTGGGGCTAGGCTGGGAACAGACCCCACTGTGGCTCTGCACCCCTGCTCCATGCGGGGCCATGCCCTTCCGGTAAGGCCACACCCCTTCCAGTAAGGCCACACCCCTACTTACTACCACGCCAATAGCCCAGCTCCCTCAGCCTCAGCCCACCCCTCCCTGGTGGCCACAGCACTCCGCCCTCCCACAGCAGCCACGCCCCTGTAGCCACGCCCCCAGCAAAGGCCACGCCCACCTTTCAGCGGCGTCGCTGGACAGGCAGCTGCCGCGGCACCAGGTGCAGCTGGCCTGGGAGCGGTTGCAGGCGTCGGGGCGGGCGAGGACGAGGCAGGGGTCGGCCGGCACGGAGAGCACGGCCATGCGCCCCAGCGCCACCCCGCCGAATCCCCCCGAGACGTAGATCCGGCCCCCGACCGCGGCCACTGCGTGGGCCACGGACTCGTTCATGGCCACGCCCACCACTGCCGGGCCTGGGGGAGCAAAGGATCCTGGGTAGCCCACGCCTGCGTGTCTGCACCCGGGGCAGCTGGGAACCGCCGGGGTCCTGGCCCAGCTCCGAGCCAGGGACGGACCTCGGGCTCCCGGGAATTTCTCGTTAGTGCCCCGACCCAGCTCGTTACGTGGCAGAAACTCAGCCTTGGCATGGTCACCCCGCCCACCCGCAGCAAAGCATCGTGGGTAACCCCGCCCACCCGGGGGCAGCAGAGCATCGTGGGTAACCCCGCCCACCTGGTCCGGGGGCAGCAGAGCATCGTGGGTAACCCAGCCCACCTGGGGGCAGCAGAGCATCGTGGGTAACCCCGCCTGCCCAGCCTGGGGGCAGCAGAGCATCGTGGGTAACCCCGCCCGCCCGGCCCGGGGGCAGCAGAGCATCGTGGGTAACCCCGCCCGCCCAGCCTGGGGGCAGCAGAGCATCGTGGGTAACCCCGCCCACCCGGGGGCAGCAGAGCATCGTGGGTAACCCCGCCTGCCCGGCCCGGGGGCAGCAGAGCATCGTGGGTAACCCCGCCCGCCCGGGGGAGGATCAGGGCGGGGGGCAGTGCCCGTGAGGCCCGGCCCCGTACCCGTGTGCTGCGGCAGGACCCAGGCGTTGCAGCGGAGCTGGTAGAGCAGCACGTGGCTGGCGAAGTCCTGGGTCTCCGTGCGGCCCCCGAGCACGACCATGGTGTCCCGCAGCACGGCCGCCCCGTGGAAGAAGTGAGACGGCGGCTGGGGGGCAGCCGGGGAGAGAGAGACGGGGGTCGGCCTCCCTCCGCCTCCCCGCCCCCCCGCCGAACCCCCTGGCTCCCTGCCCCCCGCCAAATCCCCCGCCCCCCCACCCCACCGCTGACAACCCCCAATCCCACCAAACCACCCTGCCCTGCTAAATCCCCCCACCCCGCCATGCCCCTCAGCCGCCCACAGCCCGTGCCCAGCACCCCCACAGCGCCACCGCACCCCACAGCCACCCAGCACCCCCACAGCCCGTGCCCAGCACCCCCACAGCACCAACGCACCCCACAGCGCCACCGCACCCCACAGCCACCCAGCACCCCCACTGCGCCACCGCACCCCACAGCCACCCAGCATCCCCACAGCGCCACCGCACCCCACAGCCACCCAGCACCCCACAGCCACCCACAACCATGCTGCACCCAAATCCCTTCGTGCACCCCAAACGCTTCTCCCCACCAGACCCCAAAATCCACCACATTCCCTGAGCCCAACCCCCTGAGCCTCCGCGGCCCCCGAGTCCCTAACCCCCATCGGGGCCCCACCTTGGGGCCCAGGGCGGGCGCCAGCAGGCTCCAGGTGCGGCTGGGGCAGTGCAGGCTGTAGAGCTCGGGGGACGCCGACACCGTCTCCACGTGGAAGCGCTGCCCCCCGAAGACGTAGACGGCGTCTGTGCCCTCGTGGTACACGGCCGAGTGCCCGTACAGACCTGGGCCGAGGGCAGCGGCTGAGCCCCCCCCGCCCTGCTGCACGCGGGGGGGCTGGGGCAGCAAGCGGGGCGGGGCAATTGGGGTAGTAACCGAGGGGGGGTCCCGCCAGTCAGCGTGCTCTCCCTGTGGGGGGGGTGCAGGACCGAGGGGGGGTCCCGCCAGTCAGCGTGCTCTCCCCGTGGGGGGGGTGCAGTACCGAGGGGGGGTCCCGCCAGTCAGCGTGCTCTCCCCGTGGGGGGGTGGAGGACCGAGGGGGGGGGGTCCCGCCAGTCAGCGTGCTCTCCCCGTGGGGGGGTGCAGGACCGCGGGGGGGTCCCGCCAGTCAGCGTGCTCTCCCCGTGGGGGGGGGTGCAGGACCGAGGGGGGGTCCCGCCAGTCAGCGTGCTCTCCCTGTGGGGGGGGTGCAGGACCGAGGGGGGGTCCCGCCAGTCAGCGTGCTCTCCCCGTGGGGGGGTGCAGGACCGAGGGGGGGTCCCGCCAGTCAGCGTGCTCTCCCCGTGGGGGGGTGCAGGACCGAGGGGGGGTCCCGCCAGTCAGTGTGCTCTCCCGGTGAGGGGGGTGCAGGACCGAGGGGGGGTCCCGCCAGTCAGCGTGCTCTCCCGGTGGGGGGGGTGCAGGACCGAGGGGGGGTCCCGCCAGTCAGCGTGCTCTCCCGGTGGGGGGGGTGCAGGACCGAGGGGGGGTCCCGCCAGTCAGCGTGCTCTCCCGGTGGGGGGGGTGCAGGACCGAGGGGGGGTCCCGCCAGTCAGTGTGCTCTCCCGGTGGGGGGGGTGCAGGACCGAGGGGGGGGTCCCGCCAGTCAGCGTGCTCTCCCTGTGGGGGGGGTGCAGGACCGAGGGGGGGTCCCGCCAGTCAGCGTGCTCTCCCTGTGGGGGGGGTGCAGGACCGAGGGGGGGTCCCGCCAGTCAGCGTGCTCTCCCTGTGGGGGGGGTGCAGGACCGAGGGGGGGTCCCGCCAGTCAGCGTGCTCTCCCTGTGGGGGGGGTGCAGGACCGAGGGGGGGTCCCGCCAGTCAGCGTGCTCTCCCCGTGGGGGGGTGCAGTACCGAGGGGGGGTCCCGCCAGTCAGCGTGCTCTCCCCGTGGGGGGGTGCAGGACCGAGGGGGGGTCCCGCCAGTCAGCGTGCTCTCCCCGTGGGGGGGTGCAGTACCGAGGGGGGGTCCCGCCAGTCAGCGTGCTCTCCCCGTGGGGGGGGTGCAGGACCGAGGGGGGGTCCCGCCAGTCAGCGTGCTCTCCCCGTGGGGGGGGTGCAGGACCGAGGGGGGGTCCCGCCAGTCAGCGTGCTCTCCCCGTGGGGGGGGTGCAGGACCGAGGGGGGGTCCCGCCAGTCAGCGTGCTCTCCCTGTGGGGGGGGTGCAGGACCGAGGGGGGGTCCCGCCAGTCAGCGTGCTCTCCCTGTGGGGGGGGTGCAGGACCGAGGGGGGGTCCCGCCAGCCAGCGTGCTCTCCCTGTGGGGGGGGTGCAGGACCGAGGGGGGGTCCCGCCAGCCAGCGTGCTCTCCCTTGGGGGGGCGAACAGGTGATTGCTAACAGGGAGTTTTGAGAGGGAGTTCTCCAGGTGAAGGAGAAGCAGATACAGGACTCTGGAGGGAAGTGTGTTTTGTTATTGGGGCTTTCTCAGTGTGTGCAGAGCTTGTGTGTGTTTGGTGTGTGCTGGGTTTTTTTTTTTTTTCCTTTCCCCCCCTCCCCCCCTGTTTGAGTGAGGCTTTAGAGGGGGAGTTCTCCAGGTAGAGGAGAAGCAGATACAGGAGTCTTGGGGGAAGTGGGTGTTGTGTTTGGGGCTTTCTTGCTGTGTGCTGAGCTTGTGTTTGTGAGTGAGGGTTGTGTGTGTTCTTTTTTGTTTGTTTGTTTATTTATTTATTTTCCCCTGTGTTTGAGAGTGAGGCTTTTTTTTTTTTTCCTTCCCCCCTCCCCTTGATGGAGTTTGTGCTGTGATGGGCAGGTGGAAACTGTTGGCTTCTAATTAAAGTTTGAATTCTAGAAGCCTCTGCTGATTGGCTGAGCCTTGGTAGGGGGAGGGGCTTTATAAGGCAGTGGGCAAGCGACCAAGGAGCTTGCGAACAGGTGATTGCTAACAGGGAGTTTTGAGAGGGAGTTGGGAAGGGCGGGAGGTTTTCTTGTCTTTCTTTTTAAATCCCTTCTCCAGGACAGCAGCGATGGTTGGTGATGGGTCTGCTGCTGTTACCTGCACAGCGTGTGCCATGTTTGTCTTCCTCCCGGAAGAAAGAACGGATTTCATCTGCACCAAGTGCAAGCTGGTCGACATTTTGGAAGAAAAAATTAGAGGACTGGAGGCCCAAATGTCGACCTTACACTTGATCAGAGAGGATGAAGACTTCCTCGATAGAAGGCAGCAATTGATCCTTCAAGCACGGCAGGCAGAGGAGCTAGTGAGGGCAGTACGTGACCAAGAAGAGAACTGGCAGCATGTAACTTCTAGAAGGGGAAAAAGGCCAGCACGGGAATCCCCCGATGCTATAGAGGTAAGCAATCGCTTTCAAGCTCTCTCCACAGGCTCTGCAGTGCTGAAAGCTCTGGAAGGGACCTCACAAGGTAGAAACCAGAAGGGAACACCATCTACTGAAAGGCATGGGATGCGTAGTCCTACGGATGGAGGTTCCACGGCCACCACCCCCAAAAGGAAACGACGGGTGGTGGTGGTCGGGGACTCCCTCCTAAGAGGGACTGAGCCATCCCTCTGCCGTCCGGACCTGGAATCTCGAGAAGTGTGCTGCTTACCGGGAGCTCGCATTCAGGATGTCACTGAGAGGCTTAGCAAGCTGATCAAACCTTCAGATCGCTACCCCTTCCTGCTTCTCCATGTAGGAACTAATGATACGGCCAAGAATGATCTTGAGCGTGTTACTGCGGATTATGTAGCGCTGGGAAGAAGGATCCAAGAATTTGGAGCGCAAGTGGTGTTCTCGTCCATCCTCCCTGTTGAAGGGAAAGGACTGGGCAGGGATCGTCGAATTGAGGACGTCAATGCGTGGTTGCGCAGGTGGTGTCGCAGAGAGGGCTTTGGTTTCTTTGACCATGGGACTCTGTTCCGGGCGCAAGGATTGTTAGGAAGAGATGGGATCCACCTAACCAAGAGAGGAAGGAGCATCTTCGCAGGCAGGCTTGCAAACCTAGTGAGGAGGCTTTAAACTAGGTTCGTCCGGGGACGGTGACCAAAACTCTAAGGGGAGTGGGAAAGTCGGATACCAGGAAGAAATGCAGAGAGGAAGGGGCAAGAAAGGAGGTCTCCAGTTTTGAATGGAGAAGATAGTGCAATCAACTGGTTACCTGAAGTGTTTGTACACTAATGCGAGAAGCCTGGGCAACAAACAGGAAGAACTGGAGGCCCTGGCCCAGACCAAGAAATATGATTTAATTGGGATAACAGAGACTTGGTGGGATGACTCGCATGACTGGAGCGCTGTCATGGAAGGGTATAGATTGTTCAGGAAGAATAGGCAGGGGAGAAAAGGAGGACGAGTTGCACTATATGTAAGAGAGCACTATGATTGCTCTGAACTCCAGTATAAAGAGGGAGAAAAACTTGTTGAAAGTCTATGGGTCAGGTTTAAAGGAGCAAACAGCAGTGATGTTGTGGTTGGTGTCTGCTACAGGCCACCGAACCAGGTGGACGAGGTAGATGAGGCTTTCTTTGGACAACTGAGCAAAGCTTCCAGATCGCAGGCCCTGGTTCTCATGGGGGACTTTAATCACCCTGACATCTGTTGGGAAACAATACGGCAGTACACAGGCAATCCAGGAAGTTTTTGGAGAATGTTGGGGATAACTTCTTGGTACAAGTGCTGAAGGATCCGACCAGGGGCCGTGCACAGCTTGACCTTCTCCTCACAAACAGGGAGGAACTAATAGGGGACGTAGAGGTGGGTGACAACCTGGGAAGCAGTGATCATGAGATGGTAGATTTCAGGATCCTGACCAAAGGAAGAAAAGAGAGTAGTAAAATACACACCTTGGACTTCAAAAAAGCAGATTTTGACTCCCTCAGAGATCTGATGGAAAGAATCCCCTGGGATGTTAACATGAAGGGGAAAGGAGTCCAGGACAGCTGGCAGTATTTTAAAGAAGCCTTATTGAAGGCACAGAAAGAAACCATCCCGCTGCGTAGCAAGTGAGGCAAACATGGTAGGAGACCGGACTGGCTTACAGGGGAAATCCTTGGTGAACTTAAGCACAAAAAGAAAGCTTACAGAAAGTGGAAACTTGGACAAATGACCAGGGAGGAGTTTAAAGGTCTAGTTCGAGAATGCCGGGGGGTTATCAGGAAGGCGAAAGTGCAAATGGAATTGCGACTGGTTAAGGATGTGAAGGATAACAAGAAAGGTTTCTACAGGAATGTTAACAAGAAGAAGGTGATCAGAGAGGGTGTGCAGTCCCTAATGGATGAAGGAGGTAACCTAGTGACAGATGAGGTGGGGAAAGCTGAAGTACTCAATGCTTTCTTTGCCTCTGTATTCACGGACAAGATCGGCTCCTGGACTTCTGTGCTAAGTGACGCAAGACGAGAAGAAGATGGACAGCCCGTGGTGGGTAAAGAACAGGTTAGGAACTATTTAGAAAAACTAAACGTACATAAATCCATGGGTCCGGACTTAGTGCATCCGAGGGTACTGAGGGAGTTGGCAAATGTCATTGAGGAGCCTTTGGCCATTATCTTTGAAAAGTCGTGCAGATCGGGCGAAATCCCGGATGATTGGAAAAAGGCAAATGTAGTGCCCATCTTCAAAAAAGGGAAGGACGATCCAGGGAACTATAGGCCGGTCAGTCTTACCTTGGTTCCTGGAAAAATCATGGAAGGGATCCTAAAGGAATCCATTTTGAGACACTTGGATGAGAGGAAAGTGATCAGGAATAGTCAGCATGGATTCACAAAGGGCAAGTCGTGCTTGACCAATCTGATTAGCTTCTATGATGAGGTAACTGGCTCGGTGGACATGGGGAAGTCAGTGGATGTGATAGACCTTGACTTTAGCAAGGCTTTTGATACGGTCTCCCACGCTATCCTTGCCAGCAAGTTAAGGGAATGTGGATTGGATAAATGGACGGTAAGATGGATAGAAAGCTGGCTAGAAGGCCGGGCCCAGCGGGTAGTGATCAATGGCTCAATGTCAGGATGGCGGTCGGTTTCTAGTGGAGTGCCCCAAGGTTCGGTTCTAGGACCGGTTTTGTTCAATATCTTTATTAATGACCTGGATGAGGGGATGGATTGCACCCTCAGCAAGTTTGCAGATGACACTAAGCTAGGGGGAGAGGTAGATACGCTTAAGGGCAGAGATAGGGTCCAGAGTGACTTAGACAAATTGGAGGATTGGGCCACTAGAAATCTCATGAGATTCAACAAAGACAAGTGTAGAGTCCTGCCCTTGGGACGGAAGAATCCCAAGCATAGTTACAGGCTGGGGACCAACCAGTTAAGTAGTAGTTCTGCAGAAAAGGACCTGGGGGTTACAGTGGATGAGAAGCTGGATATGAGTCACCAGGGCGCCCTTGTAGCCAAGAAGGCTAATGGCATATTAGGATGCATTAAGAGGAGCATTGCCAGCAGATCCAGAGATGTCATTATTCCCCTTTATTCGGCTTTGGTGAGGCCACATCTGGAGTACTGTGTCCAGTTCTGGGCCCCCCACTACAAAAAGGATGCGGACGCATTGGAGAGGGTCCAGCGGAGGGCAACCAAAATGATTAGGGGTCTGGAGCACATGACCTACGAGGAGAGGCTGAGGGACTTGGGTCTGTTTAGTCTGCAGAAGCGAAGAGTGAGGGGGGATTTGAGAGCAGCCTTCAACTTCCTGAAGGGAGGTTCCAAAGAGGCTGGAGAAAGGCTGTTCTCAGTAGTGACAGATGCAGAACAAGGAGCAATGGTCTCAAGTCGTGGTGGGAGAGGTCCAGATTGGATATTAGGAAAAACTTTTTTACTAGGAGGGTGGTGAAGCACTGGAATGGGTTACCTAGGGAAGTAGTGGAGTCTCCATCCCTAGAGGTGTTTAAGTCTCGGCTTGACAAAGCCCTGGCCGGGTTGATTTAGATGGGATTGGTCCTGCCTAGAGCGGAGGGCTGGACTTGACGACCTTCTGAGGTCTCTTCCAGTTCTATGAGTCTATGATAAGGGGATGGTTGGATGAAATAACATGATCTTGGTAACTAATTGACCATTCATTATCAGTGGGAAATAGGTCAATGGAGGGATGATAGGAGTTGCTATAGGGAACTTTCTGGGTGTCTGGCTGGTGAGTCTTGCCCACATGCTCAGGGTTTAGCTGATCGCCATATTTGGGGTCAGGAAGGAATTTTCCTCCAGGGTAGATTGGCAGAGGCCCTGGAGGTTTTTCGCCTTCCTCTGTAGCATGGGGCACAGGTCACAGCTGAAGGACTCTCTGCATGTTGGGGCCTTCAAAGTATTTGAAGGCTTCAATATCTGAGACATAGGTGAGAGGATTATTCTAAGAGGGGTGGGCGAGATTCTGTGGCCTGCACTGTGCAGGGGGTCAGACTAGATGATCATAATGGTCCCTTCTGACCTTAAAGTCTATGAGTCTATGAGTACCGAGGGGGGGTCCCGCCAGTCAGCGTGCTTTCCCCGTGGGGGGGTGCAGTACCGAGGGGGGGTCCCGCCAGTCAGCGTGATCTCCCCGTGGGGGGGTGCAGTACCGAGGGGGGGTCCCGCCAGTCAGCGTGATCTCCCCGTGGGGGGTGCAGTACCGAGGGGGGGTCCCACCAGTCAGCGTGATCTCCCCGTGGGGGGTGCAGTACCGAGGGGGGGTCCCGCCAGTCAGCGTGCTCTCCCCGTGGGGGGGTGCAGTAGCAAGGGGGGGTCCCGCCAGTCAGCGTGATCTCCCCGTGGGGGGGTGCAGTACCAAGGGGGGGTCCCGCCAGTCAGCGTGATCTCCCCGTGGGGGGTGCAGTACCGGGGGGGTCGCTCTCCCCGTGGCGGAGGGTCGTACCCGTGGGGGGTGCAGTACCGGGGGGTCGCTCTCCCCGTGGCGGGGGACCTGTGACGTAGTGGGGGGCTGTCTGCTCTATAACCCACTGTGGTGTAGTGGGGGGGCCTTGCTGGTTGCTGTGCTGGGCGGTGGCTGAAGGGGCTAGGGAGGGGGCTGGGATTGCAGGGCCCAGCCACCCCCCATCTCAAGGGGGGCTGAGGCCTCCTAGCCCCAGTTCCTGTAACCGGATTCCATCTGTGCTGGGCTGTATCCTGGAGAAGCAATAAACTCCCTCTGGGTCTGTCTACACTACCCCGCTAGTTCGAACTAGGAGGGTAATGTAGGCATACCGAACGTGCAAATGAAGCCTGGGATTTGAATTTCCCGGGCTTCATTTGCATAAGCGGGGAGCCGCCATTTTTAAATCCCCGCTGGTTCGAACCCCGTGTAGCGCGGCTACATGCGGCACGAACTAGGTAGTTCGGACTAGGCTTCCTATTCCGAATTACTGTTACTCCTCATTTCACGAGGTGTACTGGTAGTTCAAAATAGGACCCTAGTCCGAACTACCTAGTTCGAGCCCCGTGTAGCCGCACTACACGGGGTTCGAACCAGCGGGGATTTAAAAATGGCGGCTCCCCGCTTATGCAAATGAAGCCCAGGAAATTCAAATCCCAGGCTTCATTTGCAAGTGCGGTATGCCTACATTACCCTCCTAGTTCGAACTAGCGGGGTAGTGTAGACATACCCCCTGTTCTACTGGCTGGGGGAGTCTGTTTGTGCCACTACAGGGGTGCAGGAGACAGGACCCCAACGCGCCGTCACAGGGTCATACCCATGGGGCGTGCAGTACCGGGGGGGTGCAGTACTGAGGGGGCCGGGGGGGTCGTACCTGTGGGGGGTGCAGTACCGAAGGGGGGTGCAGTACCGAGGGGGCCGGGGGGGGGTCGTACCTGTGCGGGGTGCAGTACCGGGTGGGGGGTGCAGTACCGAGGGGGCCGGGGGGGTCGTACCTGTGGGGGAGGTCCCGGCCACGGGCCCCACCCGCCAGCGCTCGCTCTCCACCTCGTACTCCAGCAGGTGGCGGTTGAAGCCGTGGGCCGGGGCGTAGCCGCCGATGAGGAGCAAGGAGGCGCCGCGCCGGGCAGTCAGCGTGTGGCCGGCCACGGCCGGGAGCAGGGGGTCCTGTGGGGAGCCGAGCTCAGAGCAGGTGGGAGCACCCTGCGGGGGGGGGCTGTGATGGGCTGTGACGGGGGGAGCTGTGACGGGCTGTGACGGGGGGAGCTGTGACGGGCTGTGACGAGAGGGGGGGCTGTGACGGGGGGGGCTGTGACGGGCTGTGACGAGAGGGGGGGCTGTGACAGGCTGTGACGGGGGAGGCTGTGACGAGAGGGGGGGCTGTGACGGGCTGTGACGGGGGAGGGGGCTGTGATGGGGGGAGCTGTGACGGGCTGTGACGGGGGGAGCTGTGACGGGCTGTGACGGGGGGGCTGTGACGGGGGAGCTGTGACGGGCTGTGACGGGGGGGGCTGTGACGGGGGGGGCTGTGACGGGGGGGGCTGTGACGGGGGGGGCTGTTCACTCCTGTGGCCCTGGGCCCACGCCGGTCGGGTGGTCACTGGTCACTGCTGGGCTGGGGCTGACCCCTACTGGCTGGTGTCGGTAGCACTGCCCAGAGGAGGGGTCCCTGGGGCAGGCAGACCATGACTAGCAACTTCCCAGCTGGCCGGGGGGGGGGGCGAGCAAAGGGGCACCGGGGAGGCGGGGCAGGCTGAGCGCGGGGGAGCGTGGAGGGGGCAGACTGACGCCAGTTCGGGGGTTCAGGGGCCTGTGAACCCCTCCCCCCGGGGCACTAGGGCCGTCGGCCTGCCCCATGGCCACGCCCAGCCTGCGCCGCGCTGCGTCTCGCAGCAGTGACCCCCCTGCTCCACGGGCCGGCGCAGTCACATCTGGCCGCGGTCGGGGTGCGGGGTCGGGGGCCCCACGCGCCGGCACAGGGGCACAGGGCACCGAGGGCGCTGAGAGAAGTGTCAGGGCCGGGGGGCCGGAAGCCCAGCTGGGGCAGTTCGGGCACCACGGGTCCTGCTGGCAGAGCTGGCGGGGTCCAGGGAGCGCGTGTGGGGTCAGTGTGGGGCAGGGCTTGGCACGGGGGCAACGATGGGTCAAGACAGGACGGGGGGAGGCATCGCCAGGTCAGCACGGGGTCAGGGGTCAGCACAAGGTCAGAGGCCAGAGCAGGGTCATTGATAGGGTCAGGGGTCAGTGCAGGGTCATTGTGAGAGTCAGGGTCTGTCTACACTACCCCGCTAGTTCGAACTAGGGGGGTAATGTATGCATACGGAACTTGTAATGAAGCCCGGGATTTGAATTTCCCGGGCTTCATTAGCATAAAGCCGGCGCCGCCATTTTTAAAAGCCGGCTAGTGCGAACCCCAGGCTGCGCGGCTACACGCGGCACGGACTAGATAGTTCAAACTAGGTAGCCATTCCGATCTATGGGTATGTCCACACTACCCCGCTAGTTCGACCTAGGAGGGTAATGTAGGCATACCGCACTGGCAAATGAAGCCCGGGATTTGAATTTCCCGGGCTTCATTTGCATAAGCAGGGAGCCGCCATTTTTAAATCCCCGCTGGTTCGAACCCCGTGCAGCGCGGCTACACGGGGCTCGAACTAGGTAGTTCGGACTAGGGTGCCTATTCCGAATTACCGGTACACCTCGTTCCACGTGGTGTACAGATAGTGTGGAATGGCTTGCTAGTTCGAACTATCTAGCTCGTGCCGCGCGGCACGGGGTTCGCACTAGCCGGCTTTTAAAAATGGCGGAGCCGGCTTTATGCTAATGAAGCCCGGGAAATTCAAATCCCAGGCTTCATTACAAGTTCCGTATGCATACATTACCCCCCTAGTTCGAACTAGCGGGGTAGTGTAGACAGACCCTCAGATCAGCAGGAGTTAGTGCAGTGTCATCATGGGGTCAGCGCGGGCTCGTGGTGGGGTCAGCATGGGGTCAAGCGTCAGAGCGGGATCAGCGTGGGGCCGTGATGGGGTCAGTGTGGAGTCAGGGGTCAACGCAGGGTCACGGTGGGGTCAACGCGGGGTCAAGAGTCAGAGCGGGATCAGCGTGGGGTCGTGATGGGGTCAGTGTGGAGTCAGGGGTCAACGCAGGGTCACGGTGGGGTCAACGCGGGGTCAAGAGTCAGAGCGGGATCAGCATGGGGTCGTGATGGGGTCAGTGTGGGGTCAGCGCAGGGTCATGGTGGGGTCAACACGGGGTCAAGAGTCAGAGCGGGATCAGCATGGGGTCGTGATGGGGTCAGCGCAGGGTCACGGTGGGGTCGGTGTGGGGTCAGGGGTCACTACCTGCTCCTGCCTCCACTGCAGCGTGGTGAGGTTCAGCAGCCAGCAGTCGCTGGCCACGCCGCCGGCCGTCAGCCCCCCCAGCACCACCATGGCCTGGCGGGAGGGCACGTAGGCCGCGGCGTGGAAGTAGCGGGGGCTGGGCCCTGGCCCCCCATCCTCCGTCCCCGCCAGCATCTGGGTCCAGCGGCGCTCGGGGATGGAGAACCTGTGGGGAGAGCCCCAGGCAAGAGCACAGACCCACAGCTGCCCTCCCCACTCCCGCCATCAGGGATACAGGGGCCTGACCCACCGCCAAGCCCTTCGGAGCAGGCTTGGGGGTGGAGCTGTTGGGGCGGGGGTCCCAGCTGGGGGAGGAGCAGCAGGGCAGAGCCCAGGGTGTCCTAGGGCGGAGCCCAGCAGATCCCAGGGGCGGAGCCTGAGGAAGGGGCGGAGCCCAGCAGATCCCAGGGGCGGAGCCTGAGGAAGTGGGGGAGCCCAGCAGATCCCAGGGGCGGAGCCTGAGGAAGGGGGGAGCCCAGCAGATCCCAGGGCGGAGACTGAGGAAGGGGGGAGCCCAGCAGATCCCAGGGCGGAGACTGAGGAAGGGGGGAGCCCAGCAGATCCCAGGGGCGGAGCCTGAGGAAGGGGCGAAGCCCAGCAGATCCCAGGGCGGAGACTGAGGAAGGGGGGAGCCCAGCAGATCCCAGGGGCGGAGCCTGAGGAAGGGGCGGAGCCCAGCAGATCCCAGGGGCAGAGCCTGAGGAAGGGGCGGAGCCCAGCAGATCCCAGGGGAGGAGCCTGAGGAAGGGGGGAGCCCAGCAGATCCCAGGGGCAGAGCCTGAGGAAGGGGCGAAGCCCAGCAGATCCCAGGGGCGGAGCCTGAGGAAGGGGGAGAGCCCAGCAGATCCCAGGGGCGGAGCTTGAGGAAGGAGGCGGAGCCCAGCAGATCCCAGGGGCAGAGCCTGAGGAAGGGGCGGAGCCCAGCAGATCCCAGGGGCGGAGCTTGAGGAAGGAGGCGGAGCCCAGCAGATCCCAGGGGCAGAGCCTGAGGAAGGGGCGGAGCCCAGCAGATCCTAGGGGCGGAGCCTGAGGAAGGGGGAGAGCCCAGTAGATCCCAGGGGTGGAGCTTGAGGAAGGAGGCGGAGCCCAGCAGATCCCAGGGGCAGAGCCTGAGGAAGGGGCGAAGCCCAGCAGATCCCAGGGGCGGAGCCTGAGGAAGGGGGAGAGCCCAGTAGATCCCAGGGGCGGAGCTTGAGGAAGGAGGCGGAGCCCAGCAGATCCCAGGGGCGGAGCCTGAGGAAGGGGGAGAGCCCAGTAGCTCCCAGGTGCGGAGCCTGAGGAAGGAGGCGGAGCCCAGCAGATCCCAGGGGCAGAGCCTGAGGAAGGGGCGGAGCCCAGCAGATTCCAGGGGCGGAGCCTGAGGAAGGGGGGAGCCCAGCAGATCCCAGGGGCGGAGCCTGAGGAAGGGGGGAGCCCAGCAGATCCCAGGGGCGGAGCCTGAGGAAGAGGCGGAGCCCAGCAGATCCCAGGGGCAGAGCCTGAGGAAGGGGCGGAGCCCAGGAGGTCCCAGGGGCGGAGCCTGAGGAAGGGGCGGAGCCCAGCAGATCCCTGGGGCGGAGCCTGAGGAAGGGGGGAGCCCAGCAGATCCCAGGGGCGGAGCCTGAGGAAGGGGCGGAGCCCAGCAGATCCCAGGGGCGGAGCCTGAGGAAGGGGCGGAGCCCAGCAGATCCCAGGGGCAGAGCCTGAGGAAGGGGGGGAGCCCAGCAGATCCCAGGGGCGGAGCCTGAGGAAGGGGGGAGCCCAGCAGATCCCAGGGGCGGAGCCTGAGGAAGGGGGGAGCCCAGCAGATCCCAGGGGCGGAGCCTGAAGAAGGGGCGGAGCCCAGCAGATCCCAGGGGCGGAGCCTGAGGAAGGGGCGGAGCCCAGGGGCTCTCCACTCACCTGTAGACATTTCCCAGCAGCCCCTGGCGCAGGGCCAGGCCCCCGAACATCCAGAGCGTGGCGTCCGGCCCCTCCACCATGGTGTGGCCCAGGCGGTGCAGGAAGCGGCTGGCCGTGTCCTGGGGCACACACAGGTGGGGGGTGGGGGTGGGGCAGTGCCGGGGGGGTCGGGGAGGGCTGCCCGGGAGGGGGGGGGCGGGACTCACGGGCGTCAGCTGGCTGTCCATCAGCGTCTCCCACACCAGCTTCCCGGGGTCCAGCGGCACCGAGCAATCGGCACCCCCGAACCCCTCGGCGCAGACGCACAGACCCAGGCTCTGGGGGCGGGAGGGGGGTGAGACGGACACGGCCCCACCCGGCTTGGTATGGACCCCGAGCGCATGCGGACCCCTCCCCCGGCCCTGCACCCCGACTCGCCCTGCACCCCGACTCCCCCGGACCCCTCCTCCGGCCCTGCACCCCGACTCGCCCTGCACCCCGACTCCCCCGGACCCCTCCTCCGGCCCTGCACCCCGACTCGCCCTGCACCCCGACTCCCCCGGACCCCTCCCCCGGCCCTGCACCCCGACTTCCCCGGACCCCTCCTCCAGCCCTGCACCCCGACTCGCCCTGCACCCCGACTCCCCCGGACCCCTCCTCCAGCCCTGCACCCCGATTCGCCCGGACCCCTCCTCCGGCCCTGCACCCCGACTCCCCCGGACCCCTCCTCCGTCCCTGCACCCCGACTCGCCCTGCACCCTGACTCCCCCGGACCCCTCCTCCAGCCCTGCACCCCGACTCCCCCGGACCCCTCCTCCGGCCCTGCACCCCGACTCGCCCTGCACCCCGACTCCCCCGGACCCCTCCTCCGGCCCTGCACCCCGACTCGCCTGGACCCCCTCCTCCGGCCCTGCACCCCGACTCTCCCGGACCCCCTCCTCCGGCCCTGCACCCCGACCCCCGACTCGCCCGGATCCCTCCTCTGTCCCTGCACCCCGACTCGCCCTGCACCGCGACTCGCCCGGACCCCCTCCTCCGGCCCTGCACCCCGACTCGCCCCGACCCCCGACTCGCCCAGATCCCTCCTCAGGCCCTGCACCCCGACTCGCCCGGACCCCTCCTCCAGCCCTGCACCCCGACTCGCCCAGATCCCTCCTCCGGCCCTGCACCCCAACTCGCCCAGCACCCCGACTCGCCCGGATCCCTCCTCCGGCCCTGCACCCCGACTCGCCCCGACCTCCGACTCGCCCGGACCCCTCCTCCGGCCCTGCACCCCGACTCGCCCTGCACCCCGACTCGCCCGGACCCCTCCTCCGGCCCAGCACCCCGACTCGCCCTGCACCCCGACTCCCCCGGACTCCTCCTCCGGCTCTGCACCCCGACTCGCCCTGCACCCCAACTCGCCCGGACTCCTTCCTCCGGCCCTGCACCCCGACTCGCTCGGACCCCCGACTCGCCCGGATCCCTCCTCCGTCCCTGCACCCCAACTCGCCCTGCACCCCGACTCCCCCGGACCCTTCCTCCGGCCCTGCACCCTGACTCGCCCTGCACCCCGACTCCCCCGGACCCTTCCTCCGGCCCTGCACCCTGACTCGCCCTGCACCCCGACTCGCCCGGACCCCTCCTCCGGCCCAGCACCCCAACTCGCCCCGACCCCTGACCCGACCGGACCCCTCCTCCGGCCCTGCACCCCGACTCGCCCTGCACCCTGACTCCCCCGGACCCCTCCTCCGGCCCTGCACCCCGACTCGCCCTGCACCCCGACTCCCCCGGACCCCTCCTCCGGCCCTGCACCCTGACTCCCCCGGACCCCTCCTCCGGCCCTGCACCCCGACTCGCCCTGCACCCCGACTCCCCCGGACCCCTCCTCCGGCCCTGCACCCCGACTCCCCCGGACCCCTCCTCCGGCCCTGCACCCCGACTCGCCCTGCACCCCGACTCCCCCGGACCCCTCCTCCGGCCCTGCACTCCGACTCGCCCGGACCCCCTCCTCCGGCCCTGCACCCCGACTCCCCCGGACCCCTCCCCCGGCCCTGCACCCCGACTCCCCCGGATCCCTCCTCTGTCCCTGCACCCCGACTCGCCCTGCACCGCGACTCGCCCGGACCCCCTCCTCCGGCCCTGCACCCCGACTCGCCCCGACCCCCGACTCGCCCAGATCCCTCCTCAGGCCCTGCACCCCGACTCGCCCGGACCCCTCCTCCAGCCCTGCACCCCGACTCGCCCAGATCCCTCCTCCGGCCCTGCACCCCAACTCGCCCTGCACCCCGACTCGCCCAGATCCCTCCTCCGGCCCTGCACCCCGACTCGCCCCGACCTCCGACTCGCCCGGACCCCTCCTCCGGCCCTGCACCCCGACTCGCCCTGCACCCCGACTCGCCCGGACCCCTCCTCCGGCCCAGCACCCCGACTCGCCCTGCACCCCGACTCCCCCGGACCTCTCCTCCGGCCCTGCACCCCGACTCGCCCTGCACCCCAACTCGCCCGGACTCCCTCCTCCGGCCCTGCACCCCGACTCGCTCGGACCCCCGACTCGCCCGGATCCCTCCTCTGTCCCTGCACCCCAACTCGCCCTGCACCCCGACTCGCCCGGATCCCTCCTCCGGCCCTGCACCCTGACTCGCCCTGCGCCCCGACTCCCCCGGACCCTTCCTCCGGCCCTGCACCCTGACTCGTCCTGCACCCCGACTCGCCCGGACCCCTCCTCCGGCCCAGCACCCCAACTCGCCCCGACCCCTGACCCGACCGGACCCCTCCTCCGGCCCTGCACCCCGACTCGCCCTGCACCCCGACTCACCCGGATCCCTCCTCCGGCCCTGCACCCCGACTCGCCTGGACCCCTCCTCCAGCCCTGCACCCCGACTTGCCTGGATCCCTCCTCCGGCCCTGCACCCCGACTCGCCCTGCACCCCTGACCCGACCGGACCCCTCCTCTGGCCCCGACCCCTGACCCGACCGGACCCCTCCTCCAGCCCTGCACCCCGACTCGCCTGGCCCCCTTCTCCGGCCCTGCACCCCAACTCGGCCCGACCCCTGACCCGACCGGACCCCTCCTCCGACCCTGCACCCCAACTCGCCCCGACCCCTCCTCCAGCCCTGCACTCTGACTCGCCCGGATCCCCCCACTGCTAGAGCCCCACCCCCGCTTCACCCCTCAAGCGCTCCCGTGCCCCCCACACGTACGGAGTTGCAGAGGCCCTGGCCGTCGTGGGCCGAGCAGTTCCCGGGGCAGACCCGCAGCCGGCAGTGGGGCCCGGCGTAGCCCTCCCGGCACACGCAGCGCCCGGCCTGGCACTCCTGGGCCGGCTGGCAGCCAGGCTGGCACCGATGCACCGTGAAGGTGGCGTTGAACCCGGAAGCCTCGCTGGAGTTGGCCTCATAATACAGCACCAGCAGCCCTGCGGGGGGAGGGGGGGGGTCTGAGCCCGTGCCTCAGTTTCCCCAAGTGTTTCTAGGGTATCCGGGGAGGAGGGATTGGTGCAGAGGCGCGCAGGCAGGCAGAGCTGCAACTGGCTGCCTGGCACCCGCACGGGCCGACCCCCCGCGCCCAGTGAGGGGTGGCCTGGCCGGGGGACCCGTTCCCTGGGGAGGAGACACCGCGGGGGGGACACTGGTTGCTCTCCTGGCTGGGACTGGGGGAGGGGCCACCCTGTGCCCGTGACCCTCCCCCCGGCGCCCGTGACCCCTCCCCGCGGCGCTGGCAGCCCCACCTGAGGCGGCCTCCACGCGGAGGGGCTGGGCCCGGCCCTGCCCGCAGAAGGCCCCGATGAGGGTGCGGTCGGACTGGACGTCTCCGCTGTCCAGGAAGGCCGGCAGCCCGTCGAAGGCGTAGGCGTGGCTGTGCTGGGGGCGGCAGAGACGGGACCCTCGCCTGGCTGCTCCTGTCCCAGGCCCCTCTGCCCCCCCGCCCCGGACGTGCGGAATAGACGCTGTTCTGCGCACCAAGGCCTGCGCGACGGGCACCACCGGGAGAAGGAACCCAGCTGTGGGCGCTCTGCTCAGCCGCGGGGCGTTGCCTGACTCTGCTGGGGGCTCCCAGGCGCCCAGCTCACGGGGACCCCGGGGTCAGAGCCTGCCCCCAGCGCGACCCTGCTCCCCGCCACGGGGGGGGGCTCCCCACTCCGCCCCGCTCCCCCCCCACCCCCGCCGCAGCCAGAGGGGACTCTCAGGCGGCAGGTAGAAGAGAAGGTCTAATGGATCCAGGACCTGTTAGAGGAGCCAGGGGCAGCCAGCCCGGCCCGGCCTTGGGGGGGGGGGGGGGGGGCAGAGCCAGGGCCCTGCCCCCCCAGGCCAGCTAGACCCCCCCCCCGAGCCAGCTGAAAACTAACTCCCAGCAACTGGCCCCAGCCCCCCCCCCCCAAACTTTGTTCAGATTCCCACTGAAACTCCACCTAGCTCAGGCCGGGCCCCCACGGGCCTCCCCAGAGACCCCCCCACGGGCCTCCCCAGAGACCCCCCCCACGGGCCTCCCCAGAGACCCCCCCCACGGGCCTTCCCCAGAGACCCCCCCCCACGGGCCTCCCCCAGAGACCCCCCCCCACGGGCCTCCCCAGAGACCCCCCCCACGGGCCTTCCCCAGAGACCCCCCCCCCCACGGGCCTCCCCAGAGACCCCCCCCCACGGGCCTCCCCCAGAGACCCCCCCCCACGGGCCTCCCCCAGAGACCCCCCCCACGGGCCTCCCCCGAGACACCCCCCCACGGGCCTCCCCAGAGACCCTGTGACGTAGTGGGGGTACCTGGCTGGTTTCTATGCTGCTGGCTCTGGGGGAACCCCCACTGGCTGCCGTGGGTACCAGGACCCAGCAAAACAGGATGAGTCACTATGCAAACCAGTGGCCAGACACCCCCCATGGAGAGGAACAAAGGAAGGTTGATGCTGCCTTGGCTGGGGGGCAGGGCTGGAAGTGAGTGAGTTGGTTGGTGGCTGTCTGTGAGGATGGAGGAGACAGCCTAGGGAGAGGAGCTGGAGTTTTAGGGGCCCAGTCTCCCCCATCTCAAGGGGGCCTGAGGCATCCTAGCCCAGTTCCTGTAACCAGATTACATCTGTGCTGCGCTGTGCTGGAGGAGCAATAAACCACCCTCAATTCCACTGGCTGGTGCAGTCTGTTTGTGCCATTCGGGGTGCAGGAGACGGGGAACCCCCAACGCGCCGTCACACTGGTGTCAGGAGTGGGATGCACTGCACCCCGTGGATGGAGCTTCCAGCGGCAAGTGACAAGGCGCAGTAGAAGCAAGAGTCCCGGAGCCAGGCGTGCTGGAGACAGAGCGAAGCGGTTCCGGGGAATCGTGGGGCGCTGCAGCACTAGACTGGTGAGTCTGCACCGAGGGGCCCAGCGGGCAGATGGCCTACGCCCGACTCTTGAAGGCAGAGCTGGTGGGGCTGTGCAGAGAGAGGGGCTTGCCTGTGCAGAAAGCAACCAAGGCCCAGCTGATTACCCAGCTGGAAGAGAATGACCAGCCACGGGGCCAGGATCTTGTCCCCATGGGAAGCAGCCAGACCCCCCCTGAGAGTGTGTCAGGCTCAGAGAGGGGGAGGAGCGCTGGAACCCACCGGAGAGATGAGACAGCGTCTCCCGGGAGGCCTGCAAGCCGTAGCCCATCTAGGGCAGGGGCCAGCCCAGCGGAGCTGCGGCGGCTGGAGATCCAGCTGCGGATCAGGGAATTGGAAGTACAGGACCGAGAGAAGGAGCGCCAGGATCGAGAGAGGGATCGCCAAGACCGAGAGAGGCAGCGACAGCATGAGCTGGCCATGGCAGAGCGGAGAACCGGCGGGGCACCGGCTGCGCCAAGTGCGGATGAGCCCCAAGGTCCCAGGACTGCCAGACGCTTGGAGAGGCCCGCGGTGGCCCAATTGAAGGACGTGGGCGACATAGACGGGTTCCTCAGTGCCTTTGAGAGGGCCTGTGGACTGCAACGGGTCCCCCCAGCTGACTGGCTGCAGGAGCTCATCCCCGCACTGAACCAGGAGGCGGCCGGAGTGCTCAGTCAGCTGGAGAACCTACAGCCAGGGGATTACAACCGCGTCAAGGAGGCCCTGCTGCACAAGTTTGGGCTGACCCCCGAGATGTACAGGAGGAAGTTCCGGGGGGTACAGAAAGGGCCACGGGAGACCTATGTGGACCTGGCCTCCCGCCTGGCGCAATACTGCCGCAAGTGGGTGTCTGGAGTCGGAGCCCAGGCCGCAGAGGAGCTGCTCAAGCTGGTCATGATGGAGCAGTTCTATGAAGCGTGCCCACCCAAACTGAGGCTGTGGCTCAAGGACCGGAGACCAGAGAACCCCCAGGAGGCCGGGAGACTGGCGGACGAGTTCACGGAGAGCCGGTCCGGGTGTGAACCGGAGTCCCGGAGAGAGAGGGAACCGCGCAGAGACCGGATCTTGGCTGAGCAACGGAGGGAGTCAACTACGGGGCGAGACCAAGGAACAGGTCGTCTGCGCCCCAGAGAACCAGCCAGGGCCTGGACAGAGACAGCCCAAAGCCTAACTTGCCATCGCTGTGGGCAAAAAGGCCACAAGAGGGCTCAGTGCACCAGGTCCCAGGACCGGGGACTTTCCAGGGTTAACTGGCTGGGGCGGGAGGAAGGGCAGGCTGCCCCAGAGGCAGGGACTGGCAGGCAAACCTCAGCTCAGAGAGAGGGGAAGGATGCTCAGTGCACCTCCCCTGGGAGGTCTGATTCTCAGGAGGCGGATTCCTCCGTGTACCGGGTGGGGGCAGGACGGCCCCTGCGGAGCGAGTGCCTCATACCCCTGGAGGTGGATGGTAGGAAGGTGACGGGCTTCTGGGACACGGGGGCGGAGGTGACTCTGGCCCGATCCGACATAGTGGCCCCGGAGCGGATACTACCCCACGCGCAGCTGACCCTGAAGGGCATAGACGGGTCCCCGTTTAAGGTGCCTGTAGCCAGGGTGCATCTGAAATGGGGGGCGAAGGAAGGCCTCAAGGAAGTGGGGGTGCACCCGCACTTGCCCACCGAGGTGCTGATGGGGAATGACCTAGAGGAGTGGCCCCATGAATCCCAGCGGGCTCTAGTCACTACCCGGAGCCAGAGCCAGCGGGGGGCTGACAACGTGGGTCCAGGGAAGGACTCCTGGCAGCGTCCTCAGGGTCCCATCCCAGTGGACACGGGGTCCAGCCAGGCTGGGACTCCGGACCTAGGCAGAGGTGGGGGACAGGGCCCGATCCCTGCCTCAGCAGCTGAATTCCAGGCTGAGGTGCAGGCAGACCCCTCCTTGCAGAGGCTGAGGGACCAGGCTGGCCTCCATGCAGCTCGGCCCCGGGGGAGAGGTGGCCAGGAGAGATTCCTGCGGGAGCGTGGGCTCCTGTTCCGTGAGTGGCTCCCCCCCAGGAAGGCGAGGGCATGGAGGGTCCAGCGGCAGCTGGTCGTCCCCCGAAAGTATCGCCTCGAGCTGCTGTATTTGGCCCACGATGTCCCCGTTGGGGGCCACCGGGGGATCCGGAGCACCCGGCTGAAGCTGCTCCAGCACTTCTATTGGCCGGGAATCTTTACAGCCGTGCAGCGGTACTGCCGGTCCTGTGACTCCTGCCAGAGGGGCGGGAAGGCCCAAGACAGGAGGAAAGCGGCTTGGGGGTCTCTACCCCAGATAGAGGACCCCCTGGGATTGCTGAGAGAGCTATGGGAGGGGAAGTCCTCCCTGGATGGAGTATCGGGGATGGAAGCCGCCCTGGCTGTCCAGAGAAGGCTCGCTGGGCTCATGGCCCCGGCCCGAGAGACCCTGGCCAGAGATCAAGGCCAGCGGAAGGGTGGGTGTGACCCCCGAGGACAGGCCTGTGCCAGTCGCCCTGGAGCAGGGTGGCGAGAGGACAGAGGGAAGCCAGCTCATGTGGGGCCTTGCCACGGCCGGCCTGAGTCAAGGGGAGCACCCATGTCCCCGGGGCGGGTTCCCACGCAGAGGACCCGAACTTCCCTAGGTCACGAGCGGAGTGACCCTGCTCAGTTCGCTCTCGGAGGGGGGAGAACTGTGACGTAGTGGGGGTACCTGGCTGGTTTCTATGCTGCTGGCTCTGGGGGAACCCCCACTGGCTGCCGTGGGTACCACGACCCAGCAAAACAGGATGAGTCACTATGCAAACCAGTGGCCAGACACCCCCCATGGAGAGGAACAAAGGAAGGTGGATGCTGCCCTGGCTGGGGGGCAGGGCTGGAAGTTAGTGAGTTGGTTGCTGGCTGTCGGAGGGCATGGAGGAGACAGCCTAGGGAGAGGAGCTGGAGTTTAGGGGCCCAGTCTCCCCCATCTCAAGGGGGCCTGAGGCATCCTAGCCCAGTTCCTGTAACCAGATTTCATCTGTGCTGCGCTGTGCTGGAGGAGCAATAAACCACCCTCAATTCCACTGGCTGGTGCAGTCTGTTTGTGCCATTTCAGGGTGCAGGAGACGGGGAACCCCCAACGCGCCGTCACAGACCCCCCCCCACGGGCCTCCCCCAGAGACCCCCCCCACGGGCCTCCCCAGAGACCCCCCCCACGGGCCTCCCCCAGAGACCCCCCCCCACAGGCCTCCCCCAGAGACACCCCCCCACAGGCCTCCCCAGAGACCCCCCCCCCCGGACCGCCCCGGAGAGACCCCCCTGGGCCTCCCCAGACACCCCCCCCCACGGGCCTCCCCCGAGACCCCCCCCACGAGCCTCCCCAGAGACGCCCCCCGGACCGCCCCGGAGAGACCCCCCCCCCACAGACCTCCCCAGAGACCCCCCCCACGGGCCTCCCCCGAGACACCCCCCCACGGGCCTCCCCAGAGACCCCCCCCACGGGCCTCCCCCGAGACACCCCCCACGAGCCTCCCCAGAGACCCCCCCCGGACCGCCCCGGAGAGACCCCCCCCCACAGACCTCCCCAGAGACCCCCCCCACGGGCCTCCCCAGAGACTCCCCCCACGGGCCTCCCCCGGAGACCCCCCCCGGGCCTCCCCAGAGACTCCTCCCACGGGCCTCCCCCGGAGACCCCCCCCACGGGCCTCCCCAGAGACACCCCCCCCACGGGCCTCCCCCAGAGACCCCCCCCACACAGACACAGTCACTGCAGAGCAGCACAGCAGGGATCACAGGGCACCACAAACACACCAGAGTGACCACAGACGCCAAGAACGGACAAGAGCCCCACAACGTCACACTCCCCCCGCGCCGGCCCTGCCCCCCCAGCCCCCCCCATGCTCCCATCCCCCCCCAGAGCTGTGGCACCCGGCGCCCACGAAGCACCAGCCCCCCCCGCCCCGCCCCACTCACCAGGCAGGGGGCGCCGCCGTCGGGCTGCAGGCTCAGGCTGATGGGGGGGCAGGCCTGGGCCGGGGGGCAGGGCTCCGGGCCGGGCGAGGCCGACAGCAGCCACAGGCAGTAAGCCGGGTCCCCGGGCGCGGCCCCCGCCCGTCGGGAGCCCAGGGACCCCGAGCCCGAGAGGTTGGCCAGCAGCGTGCGCCCCTCGCAGGCCCGGTAGCAGGTTCCGGAGTCCCTGGGGAGGCAGCCTGTCAGCACCGGCGAGGGGACCCCCACAGGCCAGTGGGGGGGGCTGCCTGTGGGGCCGGCAAGGGGACCCCCACGGGCCAGTGAGGGGGGGGCTGCCTGTGGGGCCGGCGAGGGGACCCCCACGGGCCAGTGGGGGGGGCTGCCTGTGGGGCCGGCGAGGGGACCCCCATGGGCCAGTGAGGGGGGGGCTGCCTGTGGGGCCGGCGAGGGGACCCCCATGGGCCAGTGAGGGGGGGGGCTGCCTGTGGGGCCAGCGAGGGGAAGGTCTCGCCTGGGGTCCCCGTAGTAGCCGACGGCGCAGCGCTTGCAGTGGGCCCCTCGGTTGGGGGGGGGCAGCTCAGGAGATGATGGGGCGGGGGAGGGTCTGGGGGGCCCTGTGGGGGGGGGGACTCAGGAGATGGTGGGGCGGGGGAGGGTCTGGGGGGCCCTGTGGGGGGGGGACTCAGGAGATGGCGGGGCGGGGGAGGGTCTGGGGGGCCCTGTGGGGGGGGCAGCTCAGGAGATGATGGGGCGGGGGAGGGTCTGGGGGGCCCTGTGGGGGGGGGACTCAGGAGATGGCGGGGCGGGGGAGGGTCTGGGGGGCCCTGTGGGGGGGGGACTCAGGAGATGGCGGGGCGGGGGAGGGTCTGGGGGGCCCTGTGGGGGGGGGACTCAGGAGATGGCGGGGCGGGGGAGGGTCTGGGGGTCTCACCTGGGGTCCCCGTAGTAGCCGGCGGCGCAGCGCTCGCAGTGGGGCCCCTCGGTGGGGGGGGCGCAGTAGCAGGCCCCCGTGGCCCCGTGGCAGTAGCCCCGCTCGGGCAGCCCGTGGCCGTTGCAGTCGCACTCCCGGCAGCCCTCCGGCCCCGTGGCGTCCCCGAAGCTGCCAGGCCGGCAGAGGTGGCAGCGCTCGCCGTGGGTCCAGTCTGTGGGGAGGGGGAGCGTGAGTTGGGGAGGGGCGACGGGGGGAGGGGCGACGGGGGGGCTGTCGACTGTTGTTACCCTGTTCCTGCCCGGCGGGGTTGTGCTGTGGGGTACCCGAGGGCCGGGGGGCAGGGCCTGGAAGGGGGGGTCAGTCCGGGCAGGGCTGGGGGAGTGAGAAGGTTTTGGACCAGGGAGGGGGCAAGGCCCCTTCCCCCCCCCCAAGGACTCAGGCTCTGCCCGGGCTCTGGTGCTGCCATCGCCCCTAGGATCCCGGCCGGCGGAGGGTCCCCTCTGGCTGCGGACGGGGGCAGGGTCGGGGGCCCCCACGCAGGCCACAAGGCGCAGGCAGCAAAGTGGATAAAGAGGAGGCAAAGGGGACATGACGGGGGGCAGAGTGTGGGGGAGCGGGAGACAGACAGATGGTCACAGAGACACACACACGGACAGTCACACAGACAGTTGCAGACACACACACGGACAGACACACAGACAGTCGCAGAGACACACACACGGACAGACACACAGACAGTCGCAGAGATACACACGGACACACACAGACAATCGCAGAGACACACACACAGACAGACACACAGACAGTCGCAGAGACAGTCACACACACACAGAAACGCACAGTCTCTCTCATGCACACATGCAGACGCACACAGACACAGGCACACACTGTCTGTCTCTCACACACAGATGGACAGACACACAGACAGTCACACAGACAGTCGCAGACACACACACAGACAGACACACAGACAGTCGCAGAGACACACACGGACAGACACACAGACAGTCGCAGAGACAGTCACACACACACAGAAACGCACAGTCTCTCATGCACACACGCAGACGCGCAGACACAGGCACACACTGTTTCTCTCTCACACAGACGGACAGACACACAGACAGTCGCAGACACAGTCTCTCTCAAACACACACACGCACACACTGTCTCTCTCTCACACACAGACGGACACACAGACAGTCGCAGACACAGTCTCTCTCACACACACACACGCACACACTGTCTCTCTCTCACACACAGACGGACACACAGACAGTCGCAGACACAGTCTCTCACACACACACACACGCATGCACAGTCTCTCTCTCTCTCTCTCTCTCACACACTCAGTCGGCGCAGAGCAGTGCAGGTCGGGGGGCCGGCGCCCCAAAGCCAGCAGGGGCCGGGGGGCCGAGCGAGCGCAGGGCAGGAGGCGGCACAACCCGCCGGCGTGAGTGGGGGCGGGGCCTCACCCTGGCACTGGTCGCACACCCCGGGCCCCCCAGCCTGGCAGCTGCTGTGGAAGTGGCAGCCACAATCCACGTTGCACCGGGCCCCCCCCGCGCTGCCGTTGGCGCTGGCCCCCGGCTCCGACGTCCAGCCCAGCTCGCACACGCACGTGTAGGCGGGGGGGCCGCTGCAGCGCCCGTGTCCGCACTCCTCGTAACACCTGGGGAGAGGAAGGATGGTCAACCTGCGCCCCCCAGCCCCCGCCCCGCGTCCCCCCCGCCCTGCGTCCCCCCAGCCCCCGCCCCGCGTCCCCCCCGCCCTGCGCCCCCCCAGCCCCCGCCCCGCATCCCCCCCGCCCCGCGTCCCCCCTCGCCCCGCGTCCCCCCAGCCCCCGCCCCGCGTCCCCCCAGCCCCGCGTCCCCCCAGCCCCCGCCACGCGTCCCCCCCGCCCCGCGTCCCCCCAGCCCCCGCCACGCGTCCCCCCCGCCCCGCGTCCCCCCAGCCTCGCGTCCCCCCAGCCCCCGCCCCACGTCCCCCCAGCCCCCGCCCCGCGTCCCCCCCCGCCCTGCGTCCCCCTAGCCCCCGCCCCGCGTCCCCCCAGCCCCCGCCCCACGTCCCCCCAGCCTCGCGTCCCCCCAGCCCCCGCCCCGCGTCCCCCCAGCCTCGCGTCCCCCCCGCCCCGCGTCCCCCCAGCCCCCGCCCCACGTCCCCCCAGCCTCGCGTCCCCCCAGCCCCCGCCCCGCGTCCCCCCAGCCTCGCGTCCCCCCCGCCCCGCGTCCCCCCCGCCCCGCGTACCCCCAGCCCCCGCCCCGCGTCCCCCCTCGCCCCGCGTCCCCCCCGCCCCGCGTCCCCCCAGCCACCGCCCCGCGTCCCCCCCGCCCCGCATCCCCCCCGCCCCGCGTCCCCCCAGCCACCGCCCCGCGTCCCCCCCGCCCCGCGTCCCCCCAGCCACCGCCCCGCGTCCCCCCCGCCCCGCGTCCCCCCAGCCCCCGCCCCGCGTTCCCCCCGCCCTGCGCCCCCCAGCCCCCGCCCCGCGTCCCCCCCCGCCCTGCGTCCCCCCAGCCCCCGCCCCGCGTCCCCCCCGCCCCGCGTCCCCCCAGCCCCCGCCCCGCGTCCCCCCAGCCTCGCGTCCCCCCAGCCCCCGCCCCGCGTCCCCCCAGCCTCGCGTACCCCCAGCCCCCGCCCCGCGTCCCCCCTCGCCCCGCGTCCCCCCCGCCCTGCGTCCCCCCAGCCACCGCCCCGCGTCCCCCCCCGCCCCGCGTCCCCCCAGCCACCGCCCCGCGTCCCCCCAGCCCCCGCCCCCCCCAGCCCCCGCCCCGCGTTCCCCCCGCCCTGCGCCCCCCAGCCCCCGCCCCGCGTCCCCCCTCGCCCCGCGTCCCCCCCGCCCCCGCCCCACGTCCCCCCTCGCCCCGCGTCCCCCCCGCCCCCGCCCCACGTCCCCCCCGCCCCGCGTCCCCCCCGCCCCCGCCCCACGTCCCCCCAGCCTCGCGTCCCCCCCGCCCCGCGTACCCCCTCGCCCCGCGTCCCCCCAGCCTCGCGTCCCCCCCGCCCCGCGTCCCCCCAGCCCCCGCCCCGCGTCCCCCTCGCCCCGCGTCCCCCCAGCCTCGCGTCCCCCCCGCCCCGCGTCCCCCCAGCCCCCGCCCCACGTCCCCCCCGCCCCGCGTCCCCCCAGCCCCACGTCCCCCCCGCCCCGCGTACCCCCTCGCCCCGCGTCCCCCCAGCCTCGCGTCCCCCCCACCCCGTGTCCCCCCCGCCCCGCGTCCCCTCAGCCTCGCGTCCCCCCCGTCCCGCGTCCCCCCAGCCCCGCGTCCCCCCCCGTCCCGCGTCCCCCCAGCTCCCACCCCGCATCCCCCCTGCCCGCCTTCCCCCGGCCCCCGCCCCGCGTCCCCCCCACCCCGCGCCCCCCCGCCCAGCCCTCACGTGCGGTTGCAGGAGGCGGTGCCGTCTCCGGCGTAGCCGCGGGGGCAGGCGCACTCGTAGGCCTCGGGCGTGTTGTGGCAGCTGGCGAAGGGGTGACAGGCGGCCATACCCAGCCGGCACTCGTCCACGTCCGGGCACTGGCCGTAGGACCACGTGGCGGGCTGGCCGGGGGGCAGCCCGTGGCTCTCCCACAGCGCCACAGAGCAGTTGGGGAAGCCGCTCACGCCAGAGAAATCACCCTGGAGGCATCTGGGGGGGAGGGATGGGGGGGTCGTAGAGTGCGGGGGAGACCCTGGGCCCTGCCCCACACCCGCAGCCAGAGGGGACTCTCCGGCGGCAGGTAGAAGAGAAGGTCTGTCGGGTCCCAGGACTTGTTACAGGAGCCAGGCCCAGCCAGCCCAGCCCGGCCTGGTGGGTGGGGGGGGGACCCAGAGCCAGGGCCCTGCCCCCCCATGACCTCTGCCAGCCAAGACCCCCTCACACTCCCAGCAACCGGTCCCAGCCTGCCGGCCCCCCAGGCAAGGTGTCACCGCCTGTGACGCAGTGGGGGTGCTGTAGCGTGGGGGGGTTCCTCAGTTCCCCCCCTTGCAGCTCTCTGCATGGGGGGGGGAGAGGCAGGCAGGACTCCCTGGGCAGTGTGTCAGTCTCACCTCCTGGGGGCCAGGTGCTTCCCCGTGGGGCTGGGAGCAGGACAGTGGGGGGGCTGCCTGGGGGCCCAGGACCCTGGGGGCCCAGTGGCTGCATGGAGGGAGGAGGACAGCGGGGGGGCTGCCTGGGGGCCCAGGGGCTGCGTGGAGGGAGGAGGAAAGCGGAGGGGCTGCCTGGGGGCCCAGGGGCTGCGTGGAGGGAGGAGGACAGCGGAGGGGCTGCCTGGGGGCCCAGGGGCTGCGTGGAGGGAGGAGGACAGCGGGGGGGCTGCCTGGGGGCCCAGGGGCTGCGTGGAGGGAGGAGGACAGCGGGGGGGCTGCCTGGGGGCCCAGTGGCTGCGTGGAGGGAGGACAGCGGAGGGGCTGCCTGGGGGCCCAGTGGCTGCGTGGAGGGAGCAGGACAGCAGGGGGGCTGCCTGGGGGCCCAGGGGCTGCGTGGAGGGAGGAGGACAGCGGAGGGGCTGCCTGGGGGCCCAGGGGCTGCGTGGAGGGAGGAGGACAGCGGGGGGGCTGCCTGGGGGCCCAGTGGCTGCATGGAGGGAGGAGGACAGCGGGGGGGCTGCCTGGGGGCCCAGTGGCTGCGTGGAGGGAGGACAGCGGGGGGGCTGCCTGGGGGCCCAGGGGCTGCGTGGTGGGAGGAGGACAGTGGAGGGGCTGCCTGGGGGCCCAGTGGCTGCGTGGAGGGAGGAGGACAGCGGAGGGGCTGCCTGGGGGCCCAGGGGCTGCGTGGTGGGAGGAGGACAGCGGAGGGGCTGCCTGGGGGCCCAGGGGCTGCGTGGTGGGAGGAGGACAGTGGAGGGACTGCCTGGGGGCCCAGTGGCTGCGTGGAGGGAGGAGGACAGCGGGGGGGCTGCCTGGGGGCCCAGGGGCTGCGTGGAGGGAGGACAGCGGGGGGGCTGTCTGGGGGCCCAGTGGCTGCGTGGAGGGAGGAGGACAGCGGGGGGGGGGCTGCCTGGGGGCCCAGTGGCTGCGTGGAGGGAGGAGGACAGCGGGGGGGGGCTGCCTGGGGGCCCAGTGGCTGCGTGGAGGGAGGAGGACAGCGGGGGGGCTGCCTGGGGGCCCAGGGGCTGCGTGGAGGGAGGAGGACAGCGGAGGGGCTGCCTGGGGGCCCAGGGGCTGCGTGGAGGGAGGAGGACAGCGGGGGGGCTGTCTGGGGGCCTAGTGGCTGCGCGTGAAGGGAGCAGGATAGTGGGGGGGGTCCTGCCTGGGGGCCCAGGGCCCAGTGCCTGGGGGCTGCGTGGAGGGAGCAGGCTATGGCCAGATGGGGGGGTCAGGGGCCTGTGAACCCCTCCCCCCACGAGGACTAGGCTCTGCCCCAGCTCCGGTGGCCCGTGCTGGGCCGGATCTCTGGGAACCGAGACACCTTCTGTGCCAGGGCCTGGCGGGGTCCCACCTGCTGCGGACGGGGGGGCGGGGGGGGGGCGACGCGCTGTCACACCCGGCACAGCAGAGCCACCAGCGACCGCAGCCCCGGCTGTCACAGGGTCACCGCAAACCGGGCCTGGCAGCGACCCCCAGCCAGTCCTGCCCGGGGCCGGGGGCAGCGCCCTGCAGAGCCCAGCACAGGGACACGCCGGGACAAGGCGGAGGGGAATTGCGGGCCCCGCTGACGGCCGGTGCCCCATGGACACAGAGGGGCCAGAGCCCTTCCCCTGGGGCGCCAGGTCTGGGGGCAGGGGAGGGAAAGCTGCAGCCCTGCCTGTGGGGGGGGGGGCCTCTCCCAGTGCGGCCGACCCCTCCCCAGACCTGGCTGCACCGGGCCCAGGGGCCGAGGCCGAGATGGAGCCTGGGAGGGTCCGTGCCAAGGGGGCGCCAGTGTCCCAGCCGGCCCCAGGCCCCTGGCGGAGCGACCCCCTCAGACCGGTCTGGAGGGGGAGTTTTGGGGGCTGGGGGGGCTGCAGGGGGGCCCTCAGTGCGGGGAAGTTACTGGTTAATGTGACAAGGGGGTGAGTTTGTCGTTGCAGGGCCCAGCCCAGATCTGGAGCCGGCGTCTGGCGCCCTGGTGCCCCGGCCCCGCTCAGAGCCCACGGCCGCCCCACCAGACACAAGGGGCTGAGGGGACCCAGCGCCCGGCCCAGCTGGGGGAACACTGGACGGGGGGGAGGGCCCAGGCGACCGTTACCTGGGGAGACGACAGTGGCGGGGGAGGGGCGGGGGTATCTGGGGGCTGTTTTTGGGGACCGAGGGCAGGGCAGGCAGGACTCAGCCGGCTGCGGGGAGGCTGACGGGGGGGCTGGGGCCCAGGAGACTGGCCTGAGGCCCGTTGCTGTTCAGAGCCCAATAAACCCGCCTGTTTGGGGCTGGCTGGGACTCCTCTGGGCTGGGGAACAGGCTGGGCCCCAGGCAGGGGGAGGGGACCCCAAAGGGCTCACGGTGGAGGCAGGCGGCTGGACTCCCTGGGAAAGGGCCGTCTCTGCCGCGGGGGGCGGGGGGCTCTGCCCAGGAGCCGAGGGGCCAAGCGTGGGCAGGACCTGGGAGTCATCACACCATCTGTGCCCCAGGCGGGGGCCGGTGATGGGCCAGGCGGGGGCCGGTGAAGGGCCAGGCGGGGGCCGGTGAAGGGCCAGGCGGGGGCCGGTGAAGGGCCAGGCGGGGGCCGGTTAGGGCCAGGCGGGGGCCGGTTAGGGCCAGGCGGGGGCCGGTTAGGGCCAGGCGGGGGCCGGCGAGGGCCAGGCGGGGGCCGGTTAGGGCCAGGCAGGGGCTGGCTCTTTAGCGGGTGGGAAAGTGCTGGCCGAACGTCCCAGAAATCTCTGGGCTGCTGGGGGAGTGGGAGCCAGTGGGCCGTGCGGGCGGCCGTGATGCCGGCCAGGGGGGCCCGAGTCTCGCTGGGATTCCCGTCGCAGGGGGTGCAGGGTCCGGTGAAGCGCTGCCCCTCCAGAGGACGCGTCCCTTGCGGCAGCCGGGCAGAGGAGTCTGGGCGTGGGGAGGCCCCGGGGTCCCCGTCGGGCGTGCGGTGAAGGGGGTCGTTGCGGGGAGACACTTCCTGTGACCTTGCCGCGTGGAGACGGGCCGGACGCCAGGTCTGCCTGGGCCAGCGAGGCGCCGTTTTGAGTCTCGCTCTGCGGAGCAGCAGGCTCGGGGCAAGGCGAGAGCTAGAGGCGCTGAAGCGTCCCCAGGAAGCCGGGGGCCCATCCCGCTCCAGAGCAGCAGCGAGGGCGGTGGTGTGCGCGGGAACGGGCCGGTCGCGGGGGCGTTTGTGAGGGGGGAACGGGCCGGCCGCGGGGGCGTTTGGGCGGGGGAACGGGCCGGTCGCGGGGGCGTTTGTGAGGGGGGAACGGGCCGGTCGCGGGGGCGTTTGTGCGGGGGAACGGGCCGGTCGCGGGGGCGTTTGTGAGGGGGGAACGGGCCGGCCGCGGGGGCGTTTGGGCGGGGGAACGGGCCGGTCGCGGGGGCGTTGGCGCGGGGGAACGGGCCGGTCGCGGGGGCGTTGGCGCGGGGGAACGGGCCGGTCGCGGGGGCGTTGGCGCGGGGGAACGGGCCGGTCGCGGGGGCGTTTGTGAAGGGGGAACGGGCCGGTCGCGGGGGCGGCGTCTGCGCGGGGGAAACGGGCCGGTCGCGGGGGCGTTTGTGAAGGGGGAACGGGCCGGTCGCGGGGGCGTTTGTGAAGGGGGAACGGGCCGGTCGCGGGGGGCGTTTGTGAGGGGGAACGGGCCGGTCGCGGGGGCGTTTGTGAAGGGGGAACGGGCCGGTCGCGGGGGCGTTTGTGAAGGGGGAACGGGCCGGTCGCGGGGGGCGTTTGCGCGCGGGGGAACGGGCCGGTCGCGGGGGGCGTTTGCGCGCGGGGGAACGGGCCGGTCGCGGGGGGCGTTTGCGCGCGGGGGAACGGGCCGGTCGCGGGGGGCGTTTGCGCGCGGGGGAACGGGCCGGTCGCGGGGGCGTTTGCGCGCGGGGGAACGGGCCGGTCGCGGGGGCGTTGGCGCGGGGGAACGGGCCGGTCGCGGAGGGCGTTTGCGCGCGGGGGAACGGGCCGGCCGCGGGGGCGTTTGGGCGGGGGAACGGGCCGGTCGCGGGGGCGTTTGTGGGGGGGAACGGGTCGGTCGCGGGGGCGTTTGGGCGGGGGAACGGGCCGGTCGCGGGGGCGTTTGGGCGGGGGAACGGGCCGGTCGCGGGGGCGTTGGCGCGGGGGAACGGGCCGGTCGCGGGGGGCGTTTGCGCGCGGGGGAACGGGCCGGTCGCGGGGGGCGTTTGCGCGCGGGGGAACGGGCCGGCCGCGGGGGCGTTTGGGCGGGGGAACGGGCCGGTCGCGGGGGCGTTTGTGGGGGGGAACGGGTCGGTCGCGGGGGCGTTTGTGAGGGGGGAACGGGCCGGCCGCGGGGGCGTTTGGGCGGGGGAACGGGCCGGTCGCGGGGGCGTTTGGGCGGGGGAACGGGCCGGTCGCGGGGGCGTTGGCGCGGGGGAACGGGCCGGTCGCGGGGGCGTTGGCGCGGGGGGAACGGGCCGGTCGCGGGGGCGTTGGCGCGGGGGAACGGGCCGGTCGCGGGGGCGTTTGTGAAGGGGGAACGGGCCGGTCGCGGGGGCGGCGTCTGCGCGGGGGAACGGGCCGGTCGCGGGGGCGTTTGTGAAGGGGGAACGGGCCGGTCGCGGGGGCGTTTGTGAGGGGGAACGGGCCGGTCGCGGGGGCGTTTGTGAAGGGGGAACGGGCCGGTCGCGGGGGGCGTTTGCGCGCGGGGGGAACGGGCCGGTCGCGGGGGCGTTTGCGCGCGGGGGAACGGGCCGGTCGCGGGGGGCGTTTGCGCGCGGGGGAACGGGCCGGTCGCGGGGGGCGTTTGCGCGCGGGGGAACGGGCCGGTCGCGGGGGGCGTTTGCGCGCGGGGGAACGGGCCGGTCGCGGGGGCGTTGGCGCGGGGGAACGGGCCGGTCGCTGGGGCGTTTGTGAAGGGGGAACGGGCCGGTCGCGGGGGCGTTTGTGAAGGGGGAACGGGCCGGTCGCGGGGGCGTTTGTGAGGGGGAACGGGCCGGTCGCGGGGGCGTTTGTGAAGGGGGAACGGGCCGGTCGCGGGGGCGTTTGCGCGCGGGGGAACGGGCCGGTCGCGGGGGCGTTTGCGCCGGGGGAACGGGCCGGTCGCGGGGGGCGTTTGCGCGCGGGGGAACGGGCCGGTCGCGGGGGGCGTTTGCGCGCGGGGGAACGGGCCGGTCGCGGGGGCGTTGGCGCGGGGAACGGGCCGGTCGCGGGGGCGTTTGTGAAGGGGGAACGGGCCGGTCGCGGGGGCGGCGTCTGCGCGGGGGAACGGGCCGGTCGCGGGGGCGTTTGTGAAGGGGGAACGGGCCGGTCGCGGGGGCGTTTGTGAAGGGGGAACGGGCCGGTCGCGGGGGGCGTTTGTGAGGGGGAACGGGCCGGTCGCGGGGGCGTTTGTGAAGGGGGAACGGGCCGGTCGCGGGGGCGTTTGTGAAGGGGGAACGGGCCGGTCGCGGGGGGCGTTTGCGCGCGGGGGAACGGGCCGGTCGCGGGGGGCGTTTGCGCGCGGGGGAACGGGCCGGTCGCGGGGGGCGTTTGCGCGCGGGGGAACGGGCCGGTCGCGGGGGGCGTTTGCGCGCGGGGAACGGGCCGGTCGCGGGGCGTTTGCGCGCGGGGGAACGGGCCGGTCGCGGGGGCGTTGGCGCGGGGGAACGGGCCGGTCGCGGAGGGCGTTTGCGCGCGGGGGAACGGGCCGGCCGCGGGGGCGTTTGGGCGGGGGAACGGGCCGGTCGCGGGGGCGTTTGTGGGGGGGAACGGGTCGGTCGCGGGGGCGTTTGGGCGGGGGAACGGGCCGGTCGCGGGGGCGTTTGGGCGGGGGAACGGGCCGGTCGCGGGGGCGTTGGCGCGGGGGAACGGGCCGGTCGCGGGGGGCGTTTGCGCGCGGGGGAACGGGCCGGTCGCGGGGGGCGTTTGCGCGCGGGGGAACGCGAGGGCGTTGTGAAGGAGCGGGCCGTCCGCGGGGCGCGTCTCCTTGTGAAAACGGGCGATCCTTGAGCGTTGTGAAGGAATGAACGATCATGGCGTTGTGAAACGAACCGGTCAGCAAGCGTTGTGAAGAAACAGACGATCATGAGCGTTCTGTATGAAACTAACTGATCCTTGGCGTTCTTAGCCCGGGGAATGAGCCGGTCATGAGCGTTCTTGAAACGAACGATCAGCGGGCCTGCCGCAAGAAACAGGCTGATCAAGAAGCGTTTAATGAAGAAACAGACGTCAGCGTTAATGAAGAAACAGACGATCCAGCAAGCGTTGTGAAGAAACAGACGATCAGGCGTTGAAGGCTCGACGATCAGCGAGGCGGTGTGAAGAACAGACGATCGCGGGCCGTTCTTGTGGAGCAGACGGCCCAGATGAAGAGCGTTGGGCGAAACGGAGCCGGTCGCGGGCGTTTGTGGGGGGAACAGGTCGGTCAGCCACAGGCGTTTAGGCGGAAACAGACGGTCCTTGAGGAAGCGTTTAAATGAGAAACAGACGATCATGAGCGGTCATGTGAGGAACGGAGCCGATCCCATGAGGCGTTCTGTAACGAAACAGGCCGATCATGAAAGCCGTTCTTATTATGAAGGCGGGCCGATCCCGCGCGGAGCGTTCTGTAACGGGGGAGCAGACAGCAACGAAGCGATTAAATGAAGAACAGGCCGGTCGCAAGCGTTGTGGGGGGAGCAACGGGTCGATCATAGAGCGTTTATGTGAAACGAACCAGCCTTGACGGTCGGCGAAAACAACGAACCCAGTCAGCAAGCGTTCGTAAGAAACCAGGCAGTCAACAAGCCGGTCATGAAACAGACAGTATGGCGATCATGTGGGAACAAGGCAGTCAGCAAACGTGCGTATGAGGAACAGGCAGTGTGAAGTAGTTTAATGAAGAAACAGACGTCATGGGCGGCGTCTGCGCGGGAAACAGACGGTCAGGCGTTTGTGAAGAGCAGGCAGTCAGGGTTATGTGAAACAGACGATCATCAGAGCGTTGAAGAACAGACGATCATGAAGCGTTCTTCGAACGAACGATCATGAAGAAGTCGTTCTTATGAAGAACAGACGATCATGAAGCGTTCTTGTGAAATAACGAGCCGATCAGCAAGCGTTAACGAGGAAACGAACGATCCTTGAAGCGTGCGCCCAACGAAACAGACGATCCGCCAGCGTTAATGAAGAAACAGACGATCCTTGAGCGTTAATGAAGAAACAGACGATCCGTGAAGCGTTAATGAAGAGGAAGCAGACGATCCGCGGGGCGTTCTTGGGGCCGTCAGGCGATTGAAGAACGGGCCGGTCAGCGGGGCGTTCTGCAACGGGGGAGACGGGCTTGATCCGCGGGGGCGTTTCTGTATGAAGAACAGACGATCAGGCGTTATGAAGAACAGGCCGGTCCGCGGGGCGTTCTTGTAGCGGGGGAACGGGCCGGTCCGCGGGGCGTTCTTGTAGCGGGAACAGACGATCGGCGAAAGCGTTCTTGTATGAAACAGACGATCCATGAAGCCCGATCGCCTCGAAACAGGCGATCATGAAATGACGTCTCTTATGAAAACAGGCCGATCATGAAAACGGCGATCTCTTGTCGAAACAGACGATCATGGGCGTTGTGAAGAACGAGCCGATCAGCAGGGTCTGCGCGGGAACAGGCGATCGCGAAGCGTTCTTGAAACAGACGATCATGGCGTTGTGAAGAAACAGGCAGTCCGCAGGCGTTGCGCGGGAGCAGGCCGGCCGCGGGGAAATGCGTTGGCGAAACAGACGATCCCGCCAGAAGCCGTTGTGGAAACAGACGATCAGCAAGCGTTGTGAAACAGACGACGCGGGCGTTTAGGCGAAACAGACGATCAGCAGAAGCGTTAGGCGGGAGCAGGCAGTCAGCAGAGGCGTTAAGCAGCGGGGACAGACGATCAGCAAGCCCCGTGCGCCCAGCGGGAACAAACCGGTATGAAGGCCGTGCGCCCATGAAAACAGACGGTCAGCAGAGCGTTTAATGAAGAAACAGACGATCCTTGAGGCGACGTCTGCGGGAACCAGGCAGTCAGCAAGCGTTGAAGAAGACGGGCTGGTCATGAAGCGTTGTGAAAGGGCGGAGGCGGTCATGGCTTATGAGAACCGGAGCGTCGTGAAGGCGTTAACGCGCCGAAACAGGCGGTCAGCAAGCATTCTTATGAAAACGAACGGTATGAAAGCGTTCATGAAAACAGACGATCGCGAAAGCGTTCGCATGAAGAACAGGCGGTCAAGCGTTAATATGGCGAAAACGAACGATGTAAGCGTTTATGAAGAAACAGGCAATCGCGAAAGCGTTGAAAAACAGGCGATCGCCGAAGAAGCGTTAATGAAGAGGCTCGCGACGATCAGCAGAAGCGTTCTGCTGAAAACAGGCGATCCTTGAAAGCGTTAATGAAGAAACAGGCGATCCTTGAAAGCGTTCTGTAGCGAAACAGGCGATCCCTTGAAAGCGTTCTTATGAAACAGGCGATCGCCGAAGCGTTCTGTGAAACAGGCTTGATCGCGAAAGCGTTAAGCGCATGAAACAGGCGATCAGCGAAGCGTTTAATAAGGAGCAGACGTCCCGCGAAGCTGGCGTCTCTTGTGAAACGGGCGGTCAGCGAGGCGTTGTGAAGAAGCAGGCCGTCCGCCGGGCGTTGCGCGGGGAACGGGCCGGTCGTGGGGCGTTCCGCGCGGGAGCAGACGATCGCGGGGCGTTGCGCGGGAACAGGCCGATCGCGGGGCGTTAATGAAGGAACGGGCCGATCATGGCGTTGTGAAAACAGGCGATCGCGAAGCGTTAATGCGCGAAGACGGGCGATCCTTGAGCGTTGCGCGCGAAGCAGGCCGGTCGCGGGCGTTGCGCGGGGGAGCAGGCCGGCAGGCGTTGCGCGCGGGAACGGGCCGGTCGCGGGGCGTTCTCGCGCGGGGAACGGGCCGGTCGCGGGCGTTGCGCGGGAACGGGCCGGTCGCGAAGGGCGTTCTTGGCGCGGGAACGGGCCGGTCGCGGCGATTGCGCGGGGAACGGGCCGGTCCGCGGGGAACGTTCTTGACGCGGGGCAAGCTAGCTGGCCCCTGGGCGAAGCGGCGGGGGGGGGCAGGGCTGGCCGGCCCCTGGGGTGGGCGGGGCGGGGGCGGGGGGCAGGGCTGGCGGCCCCTGGGGCGGCGGGGGCGGGGGCAGGGCTGGCCGGCCCCTGGGGACGGCGGGGGCGGGGGCAGGGCTGGCCGGCCCCTGGGGGCGGGCGGGGGGGGCAGGGCTGGCCGGCCCTGGGTCGGGGGCGGGGGGGGGGGCAGGGCTGGCCGGCCCCTGGGGCGGGCGGCGGGGGGCGGGGGCGGGGCTGGCCGGCCCCTGGGGCGGGCGGGGGGCGGGGCTGGCCGGCCCCTGGGGCGGCGGGGCGGGGGCAGGGCTGGCCGGCCCCTGGGGCGGGCGGGGGGGGCAGTTGCCTGCCCAGCGTGGGGTTGTCCGAGTTCCCGCACCAGCCGCACTCGAGTGCTGCCAGGCAGGTCCCGCAGGCGTTGAACCGGGCGCAGTCCAGGCACTGGGGCACCGAATGGACGCTGGGGGGCAGGAGAGGGGACGAGTCGGCCCCGCCCCTGGCTCCCCCCCGGCCCCGCCCCTGGCTCCCCCTGGCCCCGCCCCCCCCGCCCCCTGTGCTCCCCCGGCCCCGCCCCCTGGCTCCCCCTGGCCCCGCCCCCCGCCCCCTGGCTCCCCCGGCCCCGCCCCCTGGCTCCCCAGCCCCCTCACCTGTCATCCCAGCCCCGGCGCACCGTCCACCGGGTACTTGGCCAGGTAGGTGGCGAGAAGGACAGCTGCGGGTCGACTGGCACCAAGGCGCACTGGCTGGCGTTGGACAGGCACCGCCGCACGTGCGCCGCCTGGGGGAACGCCGGTGTGTGGGCTGGCCCCGCCCCACGGCGTGCTGCCCTGCCCCAACCCTGGCCCCGCCCCTGCCCCGCCCCCTGCCCAGCCCATGGTGTGTCGCCCTGCCCCACCCCTGCCCCTGGTGTGCCGCCCCGCCCCACACCTGCCCCAGCCCCGCCCACAGTGTGTAAGCCCTTCCCCACCCCCGCCCCACCTGGTGTGCCGCCCCACCCCCACACCTGCCCCAGCCCCGCCCACAGTGTGTCGCCTTCCCCACCCCCCGCCCCTGCTGTGCCGCCCCCACCCCCACACCTGCCCCAGCCCCGCCCACAGTGTGTCACCCTTCCCACCCCCGCCCCCTGGTGTGCCGCCCACCCCCACGCCTGCCCCAGCCCCGCCCACAGTGTGTCCGCCCTGCCCCACCCCCGTCCCCGCCCCGCAGTGTGGCACCCTGCCCCACCCCAGCCCCACCCATAGCGTGCCATCCTCCCTCCCCCAGCCCTGCCCCCCCATGTGCCGCCCTGCCCACAGCCCTGCCCATGTGCCGCCCTGATGTGCCCCCGCCCCTGGCCCCGCCCATGGTGTGCCATCCTCCCCTCCCCCCAACCCCCTCCCCGTGTGCTACCCCGCCCGTGGCCCCGCCCACAGTGTGCCATCCTCCCCTCTCCCCAATCCCACCCCCGTGTGCCACCCCGCCCTGGCCCCGCTGCGGCGTGCAGCCGGGCGAGCACTCACAGGCTGGCTGGCGCGCGGGGCGGGCAGTGGGGGCGCCCGGCGGATGGCGAGGGGCTGCGGCCGGCGGCTACAGAGCACCTCCCCCTTCCTGTTCCCGTTCACCTGCCACTGCCAGAACGGGTCCTGGGGGGACACGGGCTCAGAGACCCCCTCGGCCGAGCCAGGCCCCGCCCCCTGCTCCCGCCCCTGGCTACCCCCTGCTCCACCCCAGGCCCCGCCCCCTGCTCCCGGCCCGCCCCCTGCTCCAGCCTGGCCCCGGCCGCCCCCTGCTCCCACCCCTGGCCCCGCCCCCTGCCCTTCCCCACCCCACGCTGGCGTGTGCAGGGGACACGTCTCCACCGAACCCCTCGCTGGGGCATCTGGGCGCTGGAGCTGGCCCCACTGGCCCCCAGCTGCAGCCTGAGCCTGGGCCCATGGGGGGCGTGGAGGGGGGCCCATGGGAGGTGGAGGGGGGCTTATGGGGAGGGGGTCCATGGGGGGAGGGGACCGTGGGGGGGAGGGGGCGGCTTATGGGGGAGGGGGCCCGTGAGGGGGAGGGGCGGCTTATGGGGAGGGGGCCCGTGGGGGGGAGGGCCCGTGGGGGGGAGGGGGTCCATGGGGGCGGAGGGGGCCAGTGGGGGGAGGGGGTCCATGGGGGGCGGAGGGGACCCATGGGGGCGGGAGGGGGCCCGTGGGGGGGGGCCCGTGGGGGGAGGGGGCCCATGGGGGGTGGAGGGGCCCATGGGTGGAGGGGGGCGTATGGGGGGAGGGGGCCCGTGGGGGGAGGGGGTCCATGGGGGGTGGAGGGGGCCCATGGGTGGAGGGGGGGCGTATGGGGGAGGGGGCCCGTGGGGAGGGGGTCCATGGGGGGCGGAGGGGGCCCATGGGGGAGGGGGCCGTGGGAGGAGGGGGCCATGGGGGGTGGAGGGGGCCCGTGAGGGGGGAGGAGGGGGCCCATGGGGGGGAGGGAGCGGCTTATGGGGGAGGGGGGCCCGTGGGGGGAGGGGGCAGGGGTGGAGGGGGGCGTATGGGGGGAGGGGGCCCGTGGGGGCCCATGGGGGGGAGGGGCCCAGTCCTCCCGCCGGCCCCGACTCACGGCGCTGCAGCGTGGCAGTCCCGGTGCTCCTCGCACAGGGCGCAGTTGCTGGCGCCGGGAGCGAGGCGCACGGAGCCCCCCGCAGGGGCCCCCCGGGCCCTCCAGCCGCCGTGGCCCGGGCGCTGAGCGGGCACCAGCCACAGCCCCTGGTCGGCCAGGCAGGCCAGGCACGGGGAGTAGGAGGGCAGGGCCCCCCACGGAACGGCTCCAGGAAGAAGTAGGAGATCTCCTGCGGGGAGAGGGGTGAGCCAGGCGCCCCACGGCCCTCCGGCGCCCCAGAGCCCATCCCCAAGTGCCCCACAGCCCCCCAGGACCCCTCTGAGCGCCCCACAGCCCCCCCAAGTGCCCCACAGCCCCCAGGCACACCCACAGCCCCCCGAGTGCCCCACAGCCCCCCCAGAACCCCTCTGAGCACCCCAAGCCCCCCAAGTGCCCCACAGCCCCACCAGAACCCCTCCGAGCGCCCCACAGCCCCCAAGTGCCCCACAGCCCCCAGAACCCCTCTGAGCACCCACACAGCCCCCCCAAGTGCCCCACAGCCCCCAGAACCCCTCTGAGCACCCCACAGCCCCCCCAAGTGCCCCACAGCACCCCTAGGGTGGCCTCCACAGCCCCCAGTGCCCCACAGCCCCACCAGAACCCCTTGACCCCACAGCCCCCCAAATTGCCCACAGCCCCCACAGAACCCCTCTGGGCACCCCACAGCCCCCCCAAGTGCCCCACAGCCCCAGAACACTGAGCACCCCAGCCCCCCGAGTGCCCCACAGCCCCCCCAGGACCCCTCTGAGCACAGCCCCCCCAAGTGCCCCACAGCCCCCAGGCACCCCACAGCCCCAGTGCCCCACAGCCCCCCCCAGGACCCCTCTGAGCACCCCACAGCCCCCCCGAGTGCCCCACAGCCCCCCAGGACCCCTCTGAGCACCCCACAGCCCCCACCAGTGCCCCACAGCCCCCAGGCACCCCAGCCCCCCAAGTGCCCCACAGCCCCCAGGACCCCTCTGAGCACCCCACAGCCCCCCAAGTGCCCCACAGCCCCCCAGAACCCCTCTGAGCACCCCACAGCCCCCCAAGTGCCCCACAGCCCCCCAGAACCCCTCTGAGCACCCCACAGCCCCAAGTGCCCCACAGCCCCCCCAGAACCCCTCTGAGCACCCCACAACCCCCCCAAGTGCCCCACAGCCCCCCCAGAACCCCTCTGAGCACCCCACAGCCCCCCCAAGTGCCCCACAGCCCCCCCAGAACCCCTCTGAGCACCCCACAGCCCCCCCAAGTGCCCCACAGCCCCCCAGAACCCCTCTGAGCGCCCCACAGCCCCCCCAAGTGCCCCACAGCCCCCCCAGAACCCTCCGAGCGCCCCACAGCCCCCCCAAGTGCCCCACAGCCCCCCCAGAACCCCTCTGAGCACCCCACAGCCCCCCCCAAGTGCCCCACAGCCCCCCCAGAACCCCTCTGAGCACCCCACAACCCCCCCAAGTGCCCCACAGCCCCCAGGCACCCCACAGCCCCCCCAAGTGCCCCACAGCCCCCCAGAACCCCTCTGAGCACCCCACAGCCCCCCCAAGTGCCCCACAGCCCCCAGGCACCCCACAGCCCCCCAAGTGCCCCACAGCCCCCCAGAACCCCTCTGAGCACCCCACAGCCCCCCCAAGTGCCCCACAGCCCCCAGGCACCCCACAGCCCCCCAAGTGCCCCACAGCCCCCAGAACCCCTCTGAGCACCCCACAGCCCCCCAAGTGCCCCACAGCCCCCCCAGAACCCCTCTGAGCACCCCACAGCCCCCCCAAGTGCCCCACAGCCCCCAGGCACCCCACAGCCCCCCCAAGTGCCCCCCAGAACCCCTCTGAGCACCCCACAGCCCCCCCAAGTGCCCCACAGCCCCCCCAGAACCCCTCTGAGCACCCCACAGCCCCCCCAAGTGCCCCACAGCCCCCCAGAACCCCTCTGAGCACCCCACAGCCCCCCCGAGTGCCCCACAGCCCCCCCAGAACCCCTCTGAGCACCCCACAGCCCCCCCGAGTGCCCCACAGCCCCCCCAGAACCCCTCTGAGCACCCCACAGCCCCCCCAAGTGCCCCACAGCCCCCCCAGAACCCCTCTGAGCACCCCACAACCCCCCCAAGTGCCCCACAGCCCCCCCAGAACCCCTCTGAGCACCCCACAGCCCCCCAAGTGCCCCACAGCCCCCCAGAACCCCTCTGAGCACCCCACAGCCCCCCAAGTGCCCCACAGCACCCCTGAGGACTCCACAGCCCCCCCAAGCTCCTCAAAATGCCCAAGCACCCCACAGCCCCCCCAAGTGCCCCACAGCCCCCCAGAACCCCTCTGAGCACCCCACAGCCCCCCCAAGTGCCCCACAGCCCCCCAGAACCCCTCTGAGCACCCCACAGCCCCCCAAGTGCCCCACAGCCCCCAGGCGCCCCACAGCCCCCCCAAGTGCCCCACAGCACCCCTGAGGACTCCACAGCCCCCCCCCAAGCTCCTCAAAATGCCCCCCAAGCACACTACAGGCCTCCCAAGTGCCCCACAGCCCCTCATTATCCCAGAGGCCCCCGGCCACTAGAGCCCCTCCTTGCCCCACACCCGCCCCAGAGCTCCTCCTTACCCCACCAGCCCCTGGAGGGTTGGGGTAGAGGGGGTCCCCACAAGGCAGGGGGAAGGGTAATGGATATGGGGGTGCGGCACAGCTGGGAGTGTGGGCGCTCGGCTGTGCGAGTCCCACTCTCCTGCGCAGCTCTGTTGTAATCCGGTGCCCGTGCCTCAGTTTCCCTGGGCACTGTGCCGCTGCCTGGGGGGGGGTGGCTCTCAGTGAGGGGGGCCCAGCTCAGCACGTCCGCAGTAATCCCTCAGGCTGCCCTGTGACCTGAGCAGGGGGGCGGAAGGGGGGTGGTTGCAGGTGCTGGGAGAGGGTCTTGGCTAGTGGAGGACACGGGGGGGGGGGCAGGGCCCTGGCTCTAGAAACCTCCCCCCCCCCCCCCCCCCCCGGGCTCCTCTAACAAGTCCTGGGACCCAATTGACTTTCTCTTCTACCTGCCGCCTGAGAGTCCCGCCTGGATGTAGGGGGCAGGGCCCAGCGGAGAGCACCCAGGAGGGGCACAGGGCCGGCAGGGGGTACAGGGGCACATGGGGGGGCTGTGGGGGCCACAGGGCCGGCAGAGGGCCCGGAGGGTTGTGGGGGGGCACAGGGCCAGCAGGGGTACAGGGGCACATGGGGGCACAAGGGGGGCTGTGGGGGCCACAGAGCCGGCAGGGGGCCGGGGGTCGCGGGGGGGCACAGGGCTGGCGGGGGGTCGCGGGGGGCACAGGGCCGGCTGGGGGGCCGAGGGTGGCGGGGGGCACAGGGCCGGCCAGGGGTCGCGGGGGGCACAGGGCCGGGGGTCGCGGGGGGGCACAGGGCCGGGGGTCGGGGGTCGCGGGGGGCACAGGGCCGGGGGTCGCGGGGGTGGTGGGGGGCACAGGGCCGGGGGTCGGGGGTCGCGGGGGGCACAGCCCGGGGGTCGGGGGTCGTGGGGGGGCACAGGGCCGGGGGTTGCGGGGGGCGGGGGACCGGGGGTCGCGGGGGGCGGGGCCGGGGGTCGCGGGGGGTCGCGGGGGGGGCGGGGCCGGGGGTCGCGGGGGGCCGGGGGTCACGGGGGGGCGGGGGCAGGGGCCGGGGGTCGCGGGGGGCGGGGTTACTCACGCTGCCCCCCGGCACTCCGGTGCGGTCCCAGACCAGGGTGAGTTCGCTGCTCTGCCCGGCGCCCGAGCCGTTGACGTGCCCCTCGACCTGCACCAGGTACTTGGGGCCCGGCTCCGGGAAGAGCCGCCGGGCGCCCGGGCGCTGCAGGGGCCGCGTCTCCTTCTCCTGCTGCATGGCCCAGCGCCCCACCTCCTCCTGCAACCGCCGGGGGTCAGCCCCACTGCGCCCTGCCCCACGGCGCCCTGCCCCACTGCGCCCTGCCCCACTGCGCCACCTCCTCCTGCAACCGCCGGGGGTCAGCCCCACTGCGCCCTGCCCCACGGCGCCCTGCCCCACTGCCCCACCTCCTCCTGCAACCGCTGGGGGTCAGCCCCACTGCGCCCTGCCCCACGGCGCCCTGCCCCACCTCCTCCTGCAACCGCCGGGGGTCAGCCCCACTGCGCCCTGCCCCACTGCGCCCTGCCCCACCTCCTCCTGCAACCGCCAGGGGTCAGCCCCACTGCGCCCTGCCCCACTGCGCCCTGCCCCACCTCCTCCTGCAACCGCCGGGGGTCAGCCCCTCTGCGCCCTGCCCCACGGCGCCCTGCCCCACCTCCTCCTGCAACCGCCGGGGGTCAGCCCCACTGCGCCCTGCCCCACTGCGCCCTGCCCCACCTCCTCCTGCAACCGCCAGGGGTCAGCCCCACTGCGCCCTGCCCCACTGCGCCCACCTCCTGCAACCGCCGGGGGTCAGCCCCACTGCGCCCTGCCCCACTGCGCCCTGCCCCACCTCCTGCAACCGCCGGGGGTCAGCCCCACTGCGCCCTGCCCCACTGCGCCCACCTCCTGCAACCGCCGGGGGTCAGCACCCCTCTGTGCCCTGCCCCACTGCGCCCTGCCCCACCTCCTCCTGCAACCGCCGGGGGTCAGCCCCACTGCGCCCTGCCCCACGGCGCCCTGCCCCACCTCCTCCTGCAACCGCCGGGGGTCAGCCCCACTGCGCCCTGCCCCACTGCGCCCTGCCCCACCTCCTCCTGCAACCGCCGGGGCTCAGCCCCACTGCGCCCTGCCCCACTGCCCCACCTCCTCCTGCAACCGCCGGGGGTCAGCCCCACTGCGCCCTGCCCCACGGCGCCCTGCCCCACCTCCTGCAACCGCCGGGGGTTAGCCCCACTGCGCCCTGCCCCACTGCGCCCTGCCCCACCTCCTCCTGCAACCGCCGGGGGTCAGCCCCACTGCGCCCTGCCCCACTGCGCCCTGCCCCACCTCCTCCTGCATCCGCCGGGGGTCAGCGCCCCTCTGCGCCCCCCACAGCACCCCACTTCCTTATGTAAATGCCAAAGGGAGGGACCGGGGCCGACAATCCTCACCAAGCCCCACCCCACAGAGCTCCCTGCTGACCCACCTGCCAACACCCTGCCCTGGGAGCCCTCAGTCCCTGCCCATCCCCCACTGCCCCCCCAGACCCCCCGGCCCCACGTTGCCCCAGATTCCCCACCATGCGGAGCCTCCCCGCCAGCCCCTCCCCCCCTCAGGGCCCCCTGCCCCAGCCCAGCTGCCCCCTTACCAGCTCGGGAGAGTTGGGGGCACGGCCCAGCTGGGCGACCACATGGAGGCGCTGGACGCGGGCCCAGACGGAGATGGGGGGAGCCGGGGGGGGCCCGGCCAGCAGGGGGTAGATGAAGCCCTTGTAGACCAGGGAGACGTCGGTCTCGGCGCTGGGGCTCAGCGTGATGGTCGTGCTGCGCACGATGGACACCTGGGGGCCAGACAGAGCCGTCAGCTCCCCCCGCAGGCTGCGCTCTTCCCCAGCAGTGCCGTCAGCTCCCCCCACAGGCGCTGCGCACTTCCCCAGCAGTGCCGTCAGCTCCCCCCGCAGGCTGCGCTCTTCCCCAGCAGTGCCGTCAGCTCCCCCCGCAGGCTGCGCACTTCCCCGAGCAGTGCCGTCAGCTCCCCCCGCAGGCGCTGCGCACTTCCCCAGCAGTGCCCTCAGCTGCCCCCCCGCAGGCTGCGCACTTCCCCCAGCAGTGCCGTCAGCTCCCCCCGCAGGCGCTGCGCACTTCCCCAGCAGTGCCCTCAGCTGCCCCCCCGCAGGCTGCGCACTTCCCCCAGCAGTGCCGTCAGCTCCCCCCGCAGGCGCTGCGCACTTCCCCAGCAGTGCCGTCAGCTGCCCCCGCAGGCGCTGCGCACTTCCCCCAGCAGTGCCGTCAGCTCCCCCCGCAGGCGCTGCGCACTTCCCCAGCAGTGCCCTCAGCTCCCCCCGCAGGTGCTGCGCACTTCCCCAGCAGTGCCGTCAGCTCCCCCCGCAGGCTGCGCTCTTCCCCAGCAGTGCCGTCAGCTCCCCCCGCAGGCTGCGCTCTTCCCCAGCAGTGCCGTCAGCTCCCCCCGCAGGCTGCGCTCTTCCCCAGCAGTGCCGTCAGCTCCCCCCGCAGGCGCTGCGCACTTCCCCAGCAGTGCCCTCAGCTCCCCCCGCAGGCTGCGCTCTTCCCCAGCAGTGCCGTCAGCTCCCCCCGCAGGCTGCGCTCTTCCCCAGCAGTGCCGTCAGCTCCCCCCGCAGGCTGCGCTCTTCCCCAGCAGTGCCGTCAGCTCCCCCCGCAGGCGCTGCGCACTTCCCCCAGCAGTGCCGTCAGCTCCCCCGCAGGCGCTGCGCACTTCCCCCAGCAGTGCCGTCAGCTCCCCCCGCAGGCGCTGCGCACTTCCCCCAGCAGTGCCGTCAGCTCCCCCCGCAGGCTGCGCTCTTCCCCAGCAGTGCCGTCAGCTCCCCCCGCAGGCTGCGCTCTTCCCCAGCAGTGCCGTCAGCTCCCCCCGCAGGCGCTGCGCACTTCCCCCAGCAGTGCCGTCAGCTCCCCCCGCAGGCGCTGCGCACTTCCCCAGCAGTGCCCTCAGCTCCCCCCGCAGGCTGCGCTCTTCCCCAGCAGTGCCGTCAGCTCCCCCCGCAGGCTGCGCTCTTCCCCAGCAGTGCCCTCAGCTCCCCCCGCAGGCTGCGCTCTTCCCCAGCAGTGCCGTCAGCTCCCCCCGCAGGCTGCGCTCTTCCCCAGCAGTGCCGTCAGCTCCCCCCGCAGGCGCTGCGCTCTTCCCCAGCAGTGCCGTCAGCTGCCCCCCCGCAGGCTGCGCTCTTCCCCAGCAGTGCCGTCAGCTCCCCCGCAGGCGCTGCGCACTTCCCCAGCAGTGCCGTCAGCTCCCCCCGCAGGCTGCGCTCTTCCCCAGCAGTGCCGTCAGCTCCCCCCGCAGGCTGCGCTCTTCCCCAGCAGTGCCGTCAGCTCCCCCCGCAGGCGCTGCGCACTTCCCCAGCAGTGCCGTCAGCTCCCCCCGCAGGCTGCGCTCTTCCCCAGCAGTGCCGTCAGCTCCCCCGCAGGCGCTGCGCACTTCCCCAGCAGTGCCGTCAGCTCCCCCGCAGGCGCTGCGCACTTCCCCAGCAGTGCCGTCAGCTCCCCCCGCAGGCTGCGCTCTTCCCCAGCAGTGCCGTCAGCTCCCCCGCAGGCGCTGCGCACTTCCCCAGCAGTGCCGTCAGCTCCCCCCGCAGGCTGCGCTCTTCCCCAGCAGTGCCGTCAGCTCCCCCCGCAGGCTGCGCACTTCCCCCAGCAGTGCCGTCAGCTCCCCCGCAGGCGCTGCGCACTTCCCCAGCAGTGCCGTCAGCTCCCCCCGCAGGCTGCGCACTTCCCCAGCAGTGCCCTCAGCTCCCCCCCGCAGGCTGCGCACTTCCCCCAGCAGTGCCGTCAGCTCCCCCGCAGGCGCTGCGCACTTCCCCAGCAGTGCCCTCAGCTCCCCCCCGCAGGCTGCGCTCTTCCCCAGCAGTGCCGTCAGCTCCCCCCGCAGGCTGCGCTCTTCCCCAGCAGTGCCGTCAGCTCCCCCGCAGGCGCTGCGCACTTCCCCAGCAGTGCCCTCAGCTGCCCCCCCGCAGGCGCTGCGCACTTCCCCCAGCAGTGCCGTCAGCTCCCCCCGCAGGCGCTGCGCACTTCCCCAGCAGTGCCCTCAGCTGCCCCCCCGCAGGCTGCGCTCTTCCCCCAGCAGTGCCGTCAGCTCCCCCCCGCAGGCACTGCGCACTTCCCCCAGCAGTGCCCTCAGCTCCCCCCGCAGGCTGCGCTCTTCCCCAGCAGTGCCGTCAGCTCCCCCCGCAGGCTGCGCACTTCCCCCAGCAGTGCCGTCAGCTCCCCCCGCAGGCGCTGCGCACTTCCCCAGCAGTGCCGTCAGCTCCCCCCGCAGGCTGCGCACTTCCCCAGCAGTGCCCTCAGCTCCCCCCCGCAGGCTGCGCACTTCCCCCAGCAGTGCCGTCAGCTCCCCCGCAGGCGCTGCGCACTTCCCCAGCAGTGCCCTCAGCTCCCCCCCGCAGGCTGCGCTCTTCCCCAGCAGTGCCGTCAGCTCCCCCCGCAGGCTGCGCTCTTCCCCAGCAGTGCCGTCAGCTCCCCCGCAGGCGCTGCGCACTTCCCCAGCAGTGCCCTCAGCTGCCCCCCCGCAGGCGCTGCGCACTTCCCCCAGCAGTGCCGTCAGCTCCCCCCGCAGGCGCTGCGCACTTCCCCAGCAGTGCCCTCAGCTGCCCCCCGCAGGCTGCGCTCTTCCCCCAGCAGTGCCGTCAGCTCCCCCCGCAGGCACTGCGCACTTCCCCCAGCAGTGCCCTCAGCTCCCCCCGCAGGCGCTGCGCACTTCCCCAGCAGTGCCGTCAGCTCCCCCCGCAGGCGCTGCGCACTTCCCCCAGCAGTGCTGTCAGCTCCCCCCGCAGGCGCTGCGCACTTCCCCCAGCAGTGCCGTCAGCTGCCCCCCGCAGGCGCTGCGCTCTTCCCCAGCAGTGCCGTCAGCTCCCCCCCGCAGGCGCTGCGCACTTCCCCAGCAGTGCCCTCAGCTGCCCCCCCCGCAGGCTGCGCACTTCCCCCAGCAGTGCCCTCAGCTGCCCCCCGCAGGCACTGCGCTCTTCCCCCAGCAGTGCCCTCAGCTCCCCCCGCAGGCGCTGCGCACTTCCCCCAGCAGTGCCCTCAGCTGCCCCCCGCAGGCGCTGCGCTCTTCCCCCAGCAGTGCCCTCAGCTCCCCCCCCGCAGGCACTGCGCACTTCCCCCAGCAGTGCCCTCAGCTCCCCCCCGCAGGCACTGCGCTCTTCCCCCAGCAGTGCCGTCAGCTCCCCCCGCAGGCGCTGCGCACTTCCCCAGCAGTGCCCTCAGCTCCCCCCCGCAGGTGCTGCGCACTTCCCCCAGCAGTGCCGTCAGCTCCCCCCCGCAGGCGCTGCGCACTTCCCCCAGCAGTGCCCTCACCCCCACAGCAACCCTGGGGCCTGGCCCCCTCGCTCCCCCCCACCCCGGTGCCCGCCCCCGCCCCGCCCACCTTGTCGGGCTGCGAGCCGTTGCGCGGGTGCTGGTACGTGAGCAGGTGCAGGCCAGGCAGGAAGTTCTGGCGCTGGCAGCTCGCCAGGGAGGTGACGAAGTCGGGACGCGGCCCCCACCAGCCGTAGGTGCCCGACAGCTGCCCCACACGGCAGCGGCTCTGCTCTGGGGGGAGGCGGAGTCCTCACAGGCCCCCCGGTGCAGCCCCCAATCTCCCCCCTCCCCCCAAGGAACAGCCCCCCAACCTCCCGCCCCAAGGACTGCAGCCCCCCAACCTCTCTCCTCCCCATAGGGAATGCAGCCCCCCCGACCTCTCTCCTCCCCACAAGGACTGCAGCCCCCCGACCTCTCTCCTCCCCACAGGGAATGCAGCCCCCTCGACCTCTCTCCTCCCCACAGGGAATGCAGCCCCCCCGACCTCTCTCCTCCCCACAGGGAATGCAGCCCCCCAACCTCTCTCCTCCCCACAGGGAACGCAGCCCCCCGACCTCTCTCCTCCCCATAGGGAATGCAGCCCCCCAACCTCTCTCCTCCCCACAGGGAATGCAGCCCCCCAACCTCTCTCCTCCCCACAGGGAATGCAGCCCCCCAACCTCTCTCCTCCCCATAGGGAATGCAGCCCCCCCGACCTCTCTCCTCCCCACAGGGAATGCAGCCCCCCAACCTCTCTCCTCCCCATAGGGAATGCAGCCCCCCGACCTCTCTCCTCCCCACAGGGAATGCAGCCCCCCAACCTCTCTCCTCCCCATAGGGAATGCAGCCCCCCAACCTCTCTCCTCCCCATAGGGAATGCAGCCCCCCCGACCTCTCTCCTCCCCACAGGGAATGCAGCCCCCCAACCTCTCTCCTCCACACAGGGAATGCAGCCCCCCCGACCTCTCCCCTCCCAAGGAACAGCCCCCCAACCTCTCTCCTCCACACAGGGAATGCAGCCCCCCGACCTCTCTCCTCCCCACAGGGAATGCAGCCCCCCCGACCTCTCCCCTCCCAAGGAACAGCCCCCCAACCTCCCGCCCCAAGGAATGCAGGCCCCCAACCTCCCGCCCCAGGGAACAACCCCCCAACCTACTCCCTCTCCCCATTCCCTCAGGGAACACAGCCCCCCAACCTCCCCTCAGAGATCAGCCCCTGCCCTATGTCCCCGAGTAAATACAACCTCTGCGTACGCCACAGCCCAGGGGTGCCCCCCAGGGATTCCAGCCCCGCCCCGGCGGGGGAGAAGAGGCGGGTGGGCAGGTGGTGGGGTCTGTATTCACTGTCTTTGCGTTGGTCCTGCCCTGTGTGTCTGTGCCTCAGTTTCCCCGGGCACTGCAGCATGGGGGGGGGGGGGCCGGGCGCGACTCACTGGGGAGCAGGTTCAGCCTGAGGCCCAGTGACAGCGATAGCACCAGGGGCCGGGCAGCAGGACGGGGGGGGGGGGCAGTTACTGGGTGTGAGTGAGTTTTCGGCTGGCTCAGGGATGGGGGGAGTCTAGCTGGCCTGGGGGGGGGGCTCTGCCCCCCGGGCTGTGCTGGCTGCGCCTGGCTCCTGGAGCAAGTCCTAGGACCCAACAGACCTTCTCTTCTACCTGCCGCCTGAGAGTCCCCTCAGGCTGCAGCAGAGGCAGCTGAGGGACAGGTGGATGGGGTTGGGGGGCAGGTGGGCGGGCGGGGGGCTGAGGGCAGGCCGGCAGGCGGGGCTGGGGCTATGCGGGCAGGGCCTGGGGGGCAGGCAGGCAGATGGGGGGCTGAGAGCAGGCAGACAGGCAGGGCTGGGGGCAGGCCGGCGTGTGGGGGGCTGAGGGCAGGCAGGGCTGGGGGGTGGGCGGGGGGCTGAGGTCAGGCCGGCGGGCGGGGCTGGGGCCATGCAGGCGGGGTCTGGGGGGCAGGCGGGCGGGGGGCTGAGGGCAGGCAGGGCTGGGGGGCAGGTGGGCGGGGGGCTGAGGGCAGGCCAGCGGGCGGGGCTGGGGCTATGCAGGCGGGGTCTGGGGGCAGGCGGGCGGGGGGCTGAGGGCAGGCAGGGCTGGGGGGCAGGCGGGCGGGGTCTGGGGGGGCAGGCGGGTGGGCGGGGGGCTGAGGGCAGGCAGGGCAGGCGGGCGGGGGGTGAGGGCAGGCCGGTGGGCAGGGCTGGGGCTATGCGGGCGGGGCCTGGGGGGCAGGCCGGCAGGCGGGGGGCTGAGGGCAGGCAGGGCTGGGGGCAGGCGGGCGGGGTCTGGGGGGGCAGGCGGGTGGGCGGGGGGCTGAGGGCAGGCAGGGCAGGCGGGCGGGGGGTGAGGGCAGGCCGGTGGGCAGGGCTGGGGCTATGCGGGCGGGGCCTGGGGGGCAGGCCGGCGGGCGGGGGGCTGAGGGCAGGCAGTGCTGGGGGGCAGGCGGGCAGGGCCTGGGGACAGGCTGGCGGGCGGGGCTGGGGCTATGCGGGTGGGGCCTGGGGGACAGGCGGGCGGGGCCTGGGGGGCTGAGGTCAGGCCGGCAGGCGGGGCTGGGGCTATGCAGGCGGGGCCTGGGGGGCAGGCAGGTGGGGTCTGGGGGGCTGAGGGCAGGCCGGCGGGCGGGGCCTGGGGGGCTGAGGGCAGACCGGCGGGCGGGGCTGGGGCTATGCGGGAGGGGTCTGGGGGGCTGAGGGCAGGGCCGGGCGGGCGGGGCTGGGGGTCTGAGGGCAGGCCGGGCGGGGCTGGGGGTCTGGCGGGTGGGGCTGGGGGCAGGGGCCGGGTGGGCGGGGCTGGGGGTCTGGCGGGCGGGGCTGGGGGCAGGCCGGCGGGCGGGGCTGGGGCTATGTGGGCGGGGCCGGGGGGCCGGCGGGCGGGGCTGGGGGCACTCACCTGCAACCGGCATACACGTCTCGTTCTGCACACACCATCCAAAGGGCCCCGGGGCGCGGGGAAGGGGGGGGCCGGCGGGCGGGGCCTGGGGGGCTGAGGGCAGGCCGGCGGGTGGGGCTGGGGGTCTGGGCTGGGGGCAGGCCGGCGGGTGGGGCTGGGGGTCTGGCGGGCGGGGCTGGGGGCAGGCCGGTGGGCGGGGCTGGGGCTATGCGGGCGGGGCCGGGGGGCCGGCGGGCGGGGCTGGGGGGCACTCACCTGCAACCGGCATACACGTCTCGTTCTGCACACACCATCCGAAGGGCCCCGGGGCGCGGGGAAGGGGGGGCCCGGCCCCCCCAAAGGCCAGGCAGGACTCGCAGTCCACGAGGAGCCGGGCCAGGCCCAGGCAGCCGGAGCTGGGGCACTGCGAGAGACACAGTCAAGGCAGGGCAGGGCGGGGGGCCGGGCGGGGCCGGGGCGGGGCCGGAGGCGGGGGCCAGGCGGGGCCGGGGCGGAGGCGGGGCCGGGCGGGGGCCAGGCGGGGGCCGGGGCGGAGGCGGGGCCGGGCGGGGCGGGGGGCCGGGGGCGGAGGCGGGGGGCGGGGCCGGGGGCCGGGGCGGAGGCGGGGGGCGGGGCCGGGCCGGGGGTGCTTACCCCGCTGTGGGGCGCGGGGCTCTGGCAGGCGTCCAGGCACCAGGCACACCCGGGGTCCTGGGCGCACGTGCCGCTCTCCGTGTACATGGAGCAGTAATCCAGGTGGTACTGTGGGGACAGCCCAGTGAGGGGGGGCTGCTCCGGCCCCGGCGACCCCGACCTCCCCTCCCTCAGCCAGGGGCCCCCCCTCAGCCCCTGCCCCAGCCAGGGACCCCCCGGCAGGGACTCCTGTGCTGTGCGGTAGCGGGGGCTCCGGGGCGCTCGGCTGGGCGATTCCCACTGTCGTAACCCCCGCCGATGCCTCAGTTTCCCTGGGCACCGCGCTGTTGCCCGGCGGGGCTGGGAGTGGGGGGGGACTCTCACTGAGGGGGGCTGCCCCAGCTCAGCACATCTGAGCCGTGGGGGGGGCAGGTGACACCTCGCCTGGGGGCGGGGCTGCCGGCAGGCTGGGACCGGTTGCTGCGGGTGGGAGGGGGTCTCGGCTGGCAGAGGACACTGGGGGGGGGGCAGGGCCCTGGCTCTGGGTCCGTCCCCTCCGCCCCCCCCCACACTGCGCCTGGCTCCTGTGACAAGTCCCGGGACCCGACAGACCTTCTCTTCTACCTGCCACCGGAGAGTCCCCTCTGACTGGGGGGGCAGGGCCCGGGGACCCCCCCCCCCACACTGACACCCTCTTCCCTCGGCCCCTCCCCAGCCAGGAACCTCCCCCCCCCCCACAGCCAGGGACCCGCACCCCCGCCGCAGGCCAGAGCCTCAGGGCCCGTGGGGGGCGCAAGGGGGGGCCCAGGGCACGTACGTTCTGGGCAGGCACCTGGAAGACGAAGGTCGGCACCTTGTAGGCCACGAGGTCCCCGCGGGGGGCCCCGCTGAACCCCCCGGCCACCAGCAGCACGTTCTCCTGCAGCACGGCCGCCACGTGCGAGTAGCGCCCCCCGGCCGCCGGCCCCGCCCCCTCTGCCGGGAGAGCAGCGTCAGGCCTCGGGCCGCCTTCCGGGCCCCCCGCGCTCCCCCCCCCCCGGGGGCCGCCGGCCCCGCCCCCTCTGCCGGGACAGCAGCGTCAGGCCTCGGGCCGCCTGCCGGGGGCCCCTGCACTCCCCCCCCGCCTGGGGGCCCCCGCGCTCCCCCCCCCCGCCGCCGGCCCCGCCCCCTCTGCCGGGAGAGCAGCGTCAGGCCTCGGGCCGCCATCCGGGGGCCCCCGCGCTCCCCCTCAGTCCCCCCTGCCTGTGCGGGGGGGGTCCCTGCGCTCCCTCCTCGGTCCCCCTGCCTGTCCATGGGGGCCCCCCCGCGCTTACCCCTCAGTACCCCCCACCCATCCAAGGGGGGCCCCCGCACTCCCCCCTCAGTACCCCCCACCCATCCAAGGGGGGCCCCGCACTCCCCCCTCAGTACCCCCCACCCATCCAAGGGGGGCCCCCGCACTCCCCCCTCAGTACGCCCCACCCATCCAAGGGGGGCCCCCGCGCTTACCCCTCAGGACTCCCCACCCATCCAAGGGGGGCCCCCGCGCTTACCCCTCAGGACTCCCCACCCATCCAAGGGGGGCCCCCGCGCTTACCCCTCAGGACTCCCCACCCATCCAAGGGAGGCCCCCGCGCTCCCCCCTCAGTACGCCCCACCCATCCAAGGGGGGCCCCCGCGCTTACCCCTCAGGACTCCCCACCCATCCAAGGGGGGCCCCCGCGCTCTCCCCGCCCGTCCGTGGGGCAGCCTCGCACTCCCCCTCTCCAGTGGGGAAAGTTGAGAGCAGCACAGAGGGCCACACGCTCACCAGCACCAGGGGCAGCCCCTAGCACCGGGTTTTACACCCCCAGGCAGGGAGCCGCGAGGGCAAGACGGGCACGGCCAGGAACCTCCATGGGTCTGTGCCCCGTGCTGCTGGCCGGGCGGGAGGGGAGTTCCCAGCCCTGAGCCGGGCTGGGCCGGGGCAGATCCGAGGGGACTTTGGAACCAACTGACCAAGTGACAGGAACAGGCGGGGGCACCCAGAGCTCTCAGAGACCCCCGACACTGGGCACCGCGCCTGGGCCTTGGGTCTGACCCACGGGCCGAGGGAGCCAAAGCGGCGCCGACCTTTGACCGGCTCCACAGGGGCCGGCAGCCCCCGGCCGGTTGGCCTGCGCCCGGCAGACTGGCTGGGACACTGGGGCAGCCCAGATGGGTGCGACCCGGGGGAACCCAGCCTGGGGGGCAGAGGCGAGGTGGGTCTGCCGGGGGGTCCTGCCCCCCCACCCTGCGCTCTGGGAGGGGCCCACAGGTCCGGGGGCTGCAGCGCACGTGGGTCCCACAAGCCCTTGACAAGGCCCCTCAGCAGAGGCGTGGGGGGGAGGAGGCTGCTGGGGGGGGCAGGGCCTCTCGGGGGGTCGCTGGGGGAAGGCAGGACACAGGGCGGGTCTCGGGGGGGTGAGCCGCGCCCCAGGGGCCCACACTGGGCCTGATCCTGCCCCCCAGTCACAGGGCCGGGCTCATGGGGGGAGTAGGCGCCACTGAGCGGCGCAGGAGAGGGGAGCCGGGAGCAGCCTGGGAACAGTCAGGAGGCTCCCCCAGGCCCAGGGGAGGGGCAGCCCCACGGCGGCAGGAGCCCCGCGCTGGCGAGTGCAGAGCGACGCCGGTGGGACGCGGGATCCCGACGCTGCGGCGACACTGGGGCTGAAGTAGCTACAAGCGCTGCAGAGACCCGGGCGGCGCCGCGCAGAGTCCTCGGAACAGTCCCCCAGCGCCGCCAGCGCCCGCAGCCACGGAGCCACGGAGCCACTGCGACGAATCTCATCGCCTGGGAATCCGTGGGGCGCCCGGAACCTGCGCGCAGACGGGGGGGGGGCCGATCCCAAAGCTCTCGGCGCTGGACAAGACCCCAAAAGGGCCCCACGAAGCAGCAGGGGCCGGGAAGGGAGATCCCCAAGACTGGGGCTTCTCGGCTCAGAAGTGAGGCGAGCCGGGGGCCGAGCCGGGGCGTGGAGAACGTGAAGGAGGGAAAGTTACCGACTCGCTCCCGTAACACGAGAGCTGGGGCTCACCCGCCGAAGGGAATCGGCAGCATGTTTGAAACAAGCCAAAGGAAGCTTTTCTTCACGCAGCCGGCGCCAACCTGTGGAACTCCTCGCCAGAGGGTGTGGTGACGCTCGGGACTTGAACAGGGTTCAGAAGAGGGACGGGCCATTGGCCGGGCTGGCAACGGGCAACAGGGAGGGGTCCTGGGGGCCGCTGGCGCAGGCAGGACACGGGGCTGCATGGGCCTCTGCTCAGCTCTCACATTCTTATCGCGCCCCCCAACCCACAGCCAGGGGGCCCTGCCCTCAGCCCCCCATCCGGGAGGGTGCCCCTTGCTGCCGAGGGCCCCAGAACTCACCGTGGGGCAGGATCCGCACCAGCGCCTGGCCAGGCACCCACTGGTGGCAGCCCAGGTGGTAGAAGAACACCTCGTCCTCGTAGCACTTCTCCTCGTGGTAATGCGAGTGCACGTTGCCCCCTGCCAACGAGGGCTCAGACGTGGGCAGCAGCACGGGGCAGGCAGAGAGCCGGGGGCAGGGGGCCAGTGGAAGGCCCAGGGGGTGGCAGGAGGGGGCAGTGGGGTGAGGCAGAGGGGCCATTGGAGGGGACAGAGGGCTGGGGGGAATCAGGGGCCAGCAGAGACCAGGAGGTCAGGGAGGCTGGTGGGGGGCTGGCAAATGGCCAAGGACCAGGAAGGTTGGTGAGGACTCAGCGAGTTAGGCAGAGGGCCCAGGGGGTCAGGGAGGCTGGTGGGGGGTGGCAGAGGGCCCGGGGCAGGCAGACGACCTGGGGGGCCGGGGACCCTGGTGGGGGGCAGCAGAGGGCCTGGGGGTCCAGGGGCAGGCAGAGGACCTGGGGTGGCCGGGGACCCTGGTAGGGGCAGCAGAGGACCTGGGGGGCCGGGGACCCTGGTGGGGGGCAGCAGAGGACCCGGGGGGCAGGGACCCTGGTGGGGGCGGCAGAAGGCCTGGGGGGCCGGGGGAGGGCCAGGGCCAGGCAGAGGACCCGGGGGGCCAGGGACCCTGGTGGAGGGGCGGCAGAGGACCTGGGGGGCCGGGGACCCTGGTGGGGGGGGCGGCAGAGGGCCCGGGGGGCCAGGGAGGGCCCGGGGCAGGCAGAGGACCCGGGGGGCCGGGGAGGGCCCGGGGCAGGCAGAGGACCCGGGGGGCCGGGGAGGGCCCGGGGCAGGCAGAGGCCAGGGGCCACTCACCATACACCACCATGTAGCTGCCCACGAGGCTGGCGCTGTGGAAGGCGCGCTCCCGGGGGCCGTGCTGGGCCTCGCGCCCGCGCAGGGGGGTCCAGTGCCGCAGGTCCACGTGGAACAAGTCGCTGCTGTTCACCCGCACGCTGAACCTGGGGGCGAGAGGGCCGGGGTATGAGCCCCTGCCCCCGCCCAGCGCCCCCCCCGCCCAGCCCCACTCACCGGGCCGTGGAGGGCCGGTGGCCCCCGTAGACGAGCAGGGCGCGGGAGGGCGGGTAGAAGACCATGGAGTGCCCAGCGGCAGCAGGCGCCTTGCCCCCGGCGGGCACCACGCGCTCCCAGCGCCCCCCCGCCCAGCGCCCCCCCCCGCCCAGCCCCACTCACCGGGCCGTGGAGGGCCGGTGGCCCCCGTAGACGAGCAGGGCGCGGGAGGGCGGGTAGAAGACCATGGAGTGCCCAGCGGCAGCAGGCGCCTTGCCCCCGACGGGCACCACGCGCTCCCAGCGCCCCCCCGCCCAGCGCCCCCCCCGCCCAGCCCCACTCACCGGGCCGTGGAGGGCCGGTGGCCCCCGTAGACGAGCAGGGCGCGGGAGGGCGGGTAGAAGACCATGGAGTGCCCAGCGGCAGCAGGCGCCTTGCCCCCGGCGGGCACCACGCGCCCCCCCCCGCCCAGCGCCCCCCCCCCCCCAGCCCCACTCACCGGGCCGTGGAGGGCCGGTGGCCCCCGTAGACGAGCAGGGCGCGGGAGGGCGGGTAGAAGACCATGGAGTGCCCAGCGGCAGCAGGCGCCTTGCCCCCGGCGGGCACCACGCGCTCCCAGCACCCCCCCTGCCCTGCCCCACTCACCGGGCCGTGGAGGGCCGGTGGCCCCCATAGACGAGCAGGGCGCGGGAGGGCGGGTAGAAGACCATGGAGTGCCCAGCGGCAGCAGGCGCCTTGCCTCCGGCGGGCACCACGCACTCCCAGGGCCCCCCCGCCCAGCGCCCCCCCGCCCAGCCCCACTCGCCGGGCCGTGGAGGGCCGGTGGCCCCCGTAGACGAGCAGGGCGCGGGAGGGCGGGTAGAAGACCATGGAGTGCCCAGCGGCAGCAGGCGCCTTGCCCCCGGCGGGCACCACGCGCTCCCAGCACCCCCCCTGCCCTGCCCCACTCACCGGGCCGTGGAGGGCCGGTGGCCCCCATAGACGAGCAGGGCGCGGGAGGGCGGGTAGAAGACCATGGAGTGCCCAGCGGCAGCAGGCGCCTTGCCTCCGGCGGGCACCACGCACTCCCAGGGCCCCCCCCGCCCAGCGCCCCCCCCCGCCCAGCCCCACTCACCGGGCCGTGGAGGGCCGGTGGCCCCGTAGACGAGCAGGGCGCGGGAGGGCGGGTAGAAGACCATGGAGTGCCCAGCGGCAGCAGGCGCCTTGCCCCCGGCGGGCACCACGCGCTCCCAGCGCCCCCCCCGCCCAGCCCCACTCACCGGGCCGTGGAGGGCCGGTGGCCCCCGTAGACGAGCAGGGCGCGGGAGGGTGGGTAGAAGACCATGGAGTGCCCAGCGGCAGCAGGCGCCTTGCCCCCGGCGGGCACCACGCGCTCCCAGCGCCCCCCCCGCCCAGCCCCACTCACCGGGCCGTGGAGGGCCGGTGGCCCCCGTAGACGAGCAGGGCGCGGGAGGGTGGGTAGAAGACCATGGAGTGCCCAGCGGCAGCAGGCGCCTTGCCCCCGGCGGGCACCACGCGCTCCCAGCGCCCGGCCTGCAGGTGGAAGCGGAACATCTGCGAGGAGAAGACGTCCACCGAGGTGCGGCCTGCGGGGGGCACGGAGTCAGCGGGGGAGACCCGGCAGCCCCGCCCCCAGCTCTACCCACTGGCCCCCACTGCCCTCCCGGAGCTGCCACAAACCCAGGAAGCTGGTGGGACGCAGGGAGAATGTTCTTCATGAGCCTCAGTTTCCCCACTGTGCCTCCCAGCTCTGGGGGGGAGGGCGGTGTGCGGGGAGCTGGGCCTGGCCGATCTGCACAGCTCTCAGCCCCCCCCCCCCCCCCGCCGTCATGCATTCTCACATGGACCCAACCCAGGGCCAGCGCCACGCCCCCCCCCCCCCCGCCCACTGAGGGACACACCCGCCAGCCCAGCTGGGGGCATGTTCCCTGGGGAGGGGCCGGGGGCCAGATGGAGCCTGTGGCAGGTCCCAGCTCCCCACGGGCACAAGCTCTGTTCTGTGCTGGGCTCCCGATCAACCACCCACCCCTCCCCCACCGGCCGGGGGGCACTGCTACCTGGGGGGCACAGGGAGCACTGGGGTGTGTGAGGGAAGGAGGGAGGGTTATAACCTCTCCCCTGTATGAGGGGGGCTGGGGGGCACAGGGAGCCCTGGGGTGTCTGAGGGGAGGTGGGGGATGGGTTATAACCTCTCCCCTGTATGAGGGGGGCTGGGGGGCACAGGGAGCCCTGGGGTGTCTGAGGGGAGGTGGGGGATGGGTTATAACCTCTCCCCTGTATGAGGGGGGCTGGGGGGGCACAGGGAGCCCTGGGATGTCTGAGGGGAGGGGGGATGGGTTAGAACCTCTCCCCTGTGTAAGGGGGGCTGGGGGGGCACAGGGAGCACTGAGGTGTCTGTGGGAGGTGGGGGATGGGTTATAACCTCTCCCCTGTGTAAGGGGGCTGGGGGGGCACAGGGAGCGCTGGGGTGTCTGAGGGGAGGTGGGGGATGGGTTATAACCTCTCCCCTGTGTGAGGGGGGCTGGGGGGCACAGGGAGCACTGGGGTGTGTGAGGGGAGGTGGGGGATGGGTTATAACCTCTCCCCTGTGTGAGGGGGCTGGGGGCACAGGGAGCACTGGGGTGTGTGAGGGGAGGTGGGGATGGGTTATAACCTCTCCCCTGTGTGAGGGGGGCTGGGGGGCACAGGGAGCACTGGGGTGTCTGAGGGGAGGTGGGGGATGGGTTATAACCTCTCCCCTGTGTAAGGGGGCTGGGGGGCACAGGGAGCACTGGGGTGTCTGAGGGGAGGGGGGGATGGGTTATAACCTCTCCCCTGTATGAGGGGGGCTGGGGGGCACAGGGAGCACTGGGTGTCTGAGGGGAGGTGGGGGGATGGGTTAGAACCTCTCCCCTGTGTAAGGGGGGCTGGGGGGGCACAGGGAGCACTGAGGTGTCTGTGGGAGGTGGGGGATGGGTTATAACCTCTCCCCTGTGTGAGGGGGGCTGGGGGGCACAGGGAGCACTGGGGTGTCTGAGGGGAGGTGGGGGGATGGGTTAGAACCTCTCCCCTGTGTAAGGGGGGCTGGGGGGGCACAGGGAGCACTGAGGTGTCTGTGGGAGGTGGGGGATGGGTTATAACCTCTCCCCTGTGTAAGGGGGGCTGGGGGCACAGGGAGCACTGGGGTGTCTGAGGGGAGGTGGGGGATGGGTTATAACCTCTCCCCTGTATGAGGGGGGCTGGGGAGCACAGGGAGCACTGGGGTGTCTGAGGGGAGGGGGGATGGGTTATAACCTCTCCCCTGTGTGAGGTGGGGCTGGGGGGCACAGGGAGCACTGGGGTGTCTGAGGGCAGGTGGGGGGATGGGTTATAACCTCTCCCCTGTGTGAGGGGGGCTGGGGGGCACAGGGAGCACTGGGGTGTCTGAGGGGAGGTGGGGGGATGGGTTATAACCTCTCCCCTGTGTGAGGGGGCTGGGGGGCACAGGGAGCACTGGGGTGTCTGAGGGGAGGGGGGGATGGGTTAGAACCTCTCCCCTGTGTGAGGTGGGGCTGGGGGGCACAGGGAGCACTGGGGTGTCTGAGGGCAGGTGGGGGGATGGGTTATAACCTCTCCCCTGTGTGAGGGGGGCTGGGGGGCGCAGGGAGCACTGGGGTGTGTGAGGGAGGTGGGGGATGGGTTATAACCTCTCCCCTGTGTGAGGGGGCTGGGGGGGCACAGGGAGCACTGGGGTGTCTGAGGGCAGATGGGGGATGGGTTAGAACCTCTCCCCTGTGTGAGGGGGCTGGGGGGGCACAGGGAGCACTGGGGTGTCTGAGGGGAGGGGGGATGGGTTAGAACCTCTCCCCTGTGTAAAGAGGGCTGGGGGGGCACAGGGAGCCCTGGGATGTCTGAGGGGAGGGGGGATGGGTTAGAACCTCTCCCCTGTGTGAGGGGGGCTGGGGGGGCACAGGGAGCACTGGGGTGTCTAGGGGGGATGGGTTAGAACCTTGTGATGCAGTGGGGGGGCTGTCCACCCTTGTGGCTCTAGGCCCCCTCTGGGTCACTGGTCTGCGTTGTGCTGGGGGTGACCCCTACTGCCCTGTGCTGCTCTGCAGAGACTAACCAGTGTGAGTGTGGGGGGGGTCCCTGAGAGCAGGCACATAGGCCATGGCCTAGCAACTTCTCACCTGGCCAGGGGAAGGGGGGGCTACCTGGGGGAGTGAGTGACCCGTGGCTGGGCGGGGCTACCTGGGGGGCGAGTGACCCGTGGCTGGGCGGGGCTACCTGGGGGGGGCGAGAGACCCGTGGCTGGGGGGGCTACCTGGGAGGGTGAGTGACCCGTGGCTGGGGGGGCTACCTGGGGGGAGTGAGTGACCCGTGGCTGGGCGGGGCTACCTGGGGGGGTGAGTGACCCGTGGCTGGGCGGGGCTACCTGGGGGGGCGAGTGACCCGTGGCTGGGGGGCTACCTGGGGGAGTGAGTGACCCGTGGCTGGGGGGGCTACCTGGGGGGTGAGTGACCCGTGGCTGGGGGGGCTACCTGGGGGAGTGAGTGACCCGTGGCTGGGGGGGCTACCTGGGGGGGGGGAGTGACCTGTGGCTGGGGGGGCTACCTGGGGGGAGTGAGTGACCCGTGGCTGGGCGGGGCTACCTGGGGGGGTGAGTGATCCGTGGCTGGCGGGGCTACCTGGGGGGGTGAGTGACCCGTGGCTGGGGGGGCTACCTGGGGGGTGAGTGACCCGTGGCTGGGGGGGCTACCTGGGGGGAGTGAGTGACCCGTGGCTGGAGGGGCTACCTGGGGGAGTGAGTGACCCGTGGCTGGGCGGGGCTACCTGGGGGGGTGAGTGATCCGTGGCTGGACGGGGCTACCTGGGGGGGTGAGTGACCCGTGGCTGGGGGGGCTACCTGGGGGGGGTGAGTGACCCGTGGCTGGGCGGGGCTACCTGGGGGGTGAGTGACCCGTGGCTGGGCGGGGCTACCTGGGGGGGTGAGTGACCCGTGGCTGGGGGGGCTACCTGGGGGGGGTGAGTGACCCGTGGCTGGGGGGAGCTACCTGGGGGGTGTGAGTGACCCGTGGCTGGGGGGGCTACCTGGGGGGTGTGAGTGACCCGTGGCTGGGGGGGCTACCTGGGGGGTGTGAGTGACCCGTGGCTGGGGGGGCTACTTGGGGGGAGTGAGTGACCCGTGGCTGGGGGGGCTACCTGGGGGGTGAGTGACCCGTGGCTGGGGGGGGCAGTCATGAACAGAACTGAGTCGGGTTCTGGGGGCTCAGGGCCTGTGTCCCCTGCCCCAAGGGTGTGAAGCTGCCCTGACTCCAATGTCCACATGGAACCTGGGCTGTGCTAGATCTCGGAGCAGCAATAACACCCCCCCCCCAATTCCACTGGCCGGCGGCCACATCTTGCTGCAGCCGGGGGTGCAGGGTTGGAGGTCCCCGATGGGCTGTCACAGGGGTGCACTGCACCCCATGGATGGAGCTCCCAGCAGCATTCAGCCGGGGGTGCAGGATCGGGGGTCCCCGATGGGCCGTCACAGGGGTGCACTGCACCCCATGGATGGAGCTCCCAGCAGCATTCAGCCGGGGGTGCAGGATCGGGGGTCCGCGATGGGCTGTCACAGGGGTGCACTGCACCCCATGGATGGAGCTCCCAGCAGCATTCAGCCGGGGGTGCAGGATCGGGGGTCCCCGATGGGCCGTCACAGGGGTGCACTGCACCCCATGGATGGAGCTCCCAGCAGCATTCAGCCGGGGGTGCAGGATCGGGGGTCCCCGATGGGCCGTCACAGGGGTGCACTGCACCCTATGGATGGAGCTCCCAGCAGCATTCAGCCGGGGGTGCAGGGTTGGGGGTCCCCAATGGGCTGTCACAGGGGTGCATTGCACCCCATGGATGGAGCTCCCAGCAGCATTCAGCCGGGGAGCCTGCACCCCGGGGTCAGCAGGAGATGGATTGCACCCACCCCGAGGGCAGAGCTGTGGGGCCTGCCCGTGAGGAAAGCAGCCAAGGCCCAGCTGAGAATGACCAGCCACAGGGCCGGGCCCATGTCCCAGTGGGAAGCAGCCCGACACCCTGGGCAGTGTCTCAGGCTCTGAGACCGGAGGGAGGGCTGGAGTGCGCCACACAGATATGGTGCCCGGTTCGTCTCGGGCAGGGTCCCCCAGCAGAGCCGCAACGGCTGGAGGTCCAGTTGCAGCTAAAGGAATTGGAGGATCGCAGGGAGGCGCGCCAGGACGGAGAGGCAGCGGCAGCATGAGCGGGCCGTAGGAGTCGAGGGGCCCGGCTGCGCTGAGGGGGAGGACCCCAGGGGGCCGTGGCGGGGCGGAGGAGCCGAGGGGCCCGGCTGCGCTGAAGGGGAGGACCCCAGAGGGTCTGGGGCGGCCAGACGCTCGGAGAAGCTCGTGTCGGCCCAATGGAAAGACGTGGGGGACGTGGGCGGTTCCTCAGCCCCTCTGAGCGGGCCTGCCAGCTGCACCAGCTCCCCCCTTAGATCAGGCCGCAGGGGCTCAAGCAGCGGAGGGGCTACACCGGGTGACTACGACCGGGTCAGGGGCCCTGCGGCACAGGTTGGGGCTGACCCCCGAGACGTACCGACGTGGATCTGGCCTCCCCCGGCGCAATCCGGCCACACGTGGGTGTGTGGGGTGGGGGCCCAGCCCGCAGGGGCCCTGCTTAGCCTGATCGCCCCGGAACAGTCCTAGGAAGAGACGGCGCGTCGGGGCCCCCGACCCTGCCGCCCTGTAGCAGCAAGAGCAGCCCCCGCAGCAGCCTAGCGAGGTTTCAATGCTCCCCCAGGGTCCAGCACAGTCTGGCATGATTACAGGATTTGGGGCCAGGGTGATCAGACCCCTTGGGTTAGGGCCCATCACCCCCAGCAACCTCTGTCTGTCTCCCCCATGGCCCCAGCCCCCGACGGACACTCCCCTTCACCAGAAACCTGGTGCTGGTCTCCGCCTCCCTGCTGTCTCTCCCCCTGGGAGGCTGAGCCAATCCCCATGTGGGGGAGTCAGTGGGATCCCAGCCCAGCGAAGGGGCCCGGCTCACAGAGCAGACAGCCCCCCCCCCACTGAAGCCTGCCTGCCCGGCCTCAGGCTGTGGCTCAAGGACCGGAGGCCAGAGGACCCCCAGGAGGCCGGGGGACGAGCTCACAGAGCCGGTCCGGGTGCGAATGGGAGTCGCGCAGGGACCGTCTCACAGAGCAGACAGCCCCCCCCCCCCCACTACACCACTCAAGGACCGGAGGCCAGAGGACCCCCAGGAGGCCGGGGGACGAGTTCACAGAGCAGACAGCCCCCCCCCACTACACCACTCAAGGACCGGAGGCCAGAGGACCCCCAGGAGGCCGGGGGACGAGTTCACAGAGCAGACAGCCCCCCCCCACTACACCACTCAAGGACCGGAGGCCAGAGGACCCCCAGGAGGCCAGGGGACGAGTTCACAGAGCAGACAGCCCCCCCCCCACTACACCACTCAAGGACCGGAGGCCAGAGGACCCCCAGGAGGCCAGGGGACGAGTTCACAGAGCAGACAGCCCCCCCCCCACTACACCACTCAAGGACCGGAGGCCAGAGGACCCCCAGGAGGCCGGGGGACGAGTTCACAGAGCAGACAGCCCCCCCCCCACTACACCACTCAAGGACCGGAGGCCAGAGGACCCCCAGGAGGCCGGGGGACGAGTTCACAGAGCAGACAGCCCCCCCCCCCACTACACCACTCAAGGACCGGAGGCCAGAGGACCCCCAGGAGGCCGGGGGACGAGTTCACAGAGCCGGTCCGGGTGCGAATGGGAGTTGCGCAGGGACCGTCTCAGCAGGCAAGTGGGAGAAGCGCCCACAGGGTGAGCCCGGGGGGGGGGGGAGCGGTGATCCTTTCCCCAGCCACTTGGGCCCTGACTGGCCATTGCTGCAGGCAAAGGGGCCGCAAATGGGGTCAGGGCCCCAGGCCCCAGGCCAGGGCCCACAATTTGAGACTTCCCGGGGTTAACTGGCTGGGGCTGGAGGAGGAGCAGGCTGCCCCAGAGGCAAACCCCAGCCCAAGGGGGCAGGGAGGCTGCGCAGGCCAGCTCCTGCGGGAGACCTGGCCCTCGGGAGGCGGGTCTCTCCGTGTAGCGGGTGGGGGCAGGGCGAGAGCCTCGTGCCCCGGAGGTGACGGGTTTCTGGGACACGGGGGCGGAGGTGATGCTGGCCTGGCCTGGCCTAGGTGCCCAGAGCACATGGTGCCCAACGCCCAGCTGACCCTGAGGGGCATAGAGGGGACCCCGTAGCCCGGGTGCATCTGAAATCATAGCATCATATATACAGCGAGCGGCCCAACGCCTGTGACTAACGCTGAAACGCCGGCTGTTCTCTCTGGGCGGCGCTGTTGCCTCCCGCCGTGGCGCTCGGCTGACTTCTGCACCACTCAGCCGGGCCACTTGCTCCCCACGGCGGCCCAGCCGAGTGGCACAGAAGTCAGCCGAGCGCCAGGGCGGGAGGCGACGTACACGCAGGGCCTGGCCCAGTGTGCATCCCCGACAGACAGAGGAGAGCAAAGTGAGAGTGAGGCAGGAGGGGGAGAGAGAGGCAGGAAGCTCAGGAGAGAAGACCGAGCTAGAAAGGGAAAAACGTGGAGGAGAGACCTGAAAATCCCGTCTTATGGCAGGCTAAGTGGCTAGTCATAGAACACTAGGACTGGAAGGGATCACGAGGGGTCGAGTCCAGTCCCCTGCCCTGCCAGCAGGGCCCAGCACCGACTAGACCAGCCCTGAGACACATTTATCCAACCTGCTCCTGAACATCCCCAGAGACGGGGATTCCACAGCCTCCCTGGGCAACTTATCCCAGGGTTTGACCCCCCTGACAGGCAGGAACTTTTCCCTAATGTCCAACCTAAACCTCCCTTGCTGCAGTCTAAGCCCATTGCTGCTTGTCCTCTCATCAGAGGCCAGGAAGGACAAGTTTGCTCCCTTCTTCTTATGACCCCCTTTCAGATACCTGACAAGCGCTGTCAATCTTCTCCTTTCCAACTAAACAAACCCAATTCCTTCACAGCCATGTTCTCCAGACCTTTCATCAGTCTTGTTGCTCTTCTCTGAACCTTCTCCAATTTCTCTGCATCTTCCTTGAAATGTGGTGCCTAGAACTGGACACAACACTCCAACTGAGGCGTAACCAGCGCAGAGCAGAGCGGACGAATGACTCCTCGTGTCTTGCTCACAACACACCTGTTCATGCAGCCCAGAATCATGTTTGCTTTCTTTGCAACGGCATCACACTGCTGACTCATGTAGCTTGTGGTCCACTATGACCCCTAGATCCCTTTCTGCCGTACTCCTTCCCAGACAGTCGCTTCCCATTCTGTGTGTGTGAACTGATTGTTCCTTCCCAAGTGGAGCACTTTGCATTTGTCTTTATTAAACCTCATCCTGTTTACCTCTGACCATTTCTCCAATTTGTCCAGGTCATTTTGAATTCTGACCCATCCTCCAGAGCAGTCGCAGCCCCTCCCAGCTTGGGATCATCTGCAAACTTAATAAACGTCCTCTCCATGCCAATATCTAAATGGTTGATGAAGACACTGAACAGAGCCGGTCCCACAACAGCACCCTGCGGAACCCCACTTGTTCTACCTTTCCAGCAGGACTGTGAACCATTGATAACTACTCTCTGGGAACAGTTATCCAGCCAGTTATGCACCCACCTTATAGCAGCCCCATCTAAGTTGTACTTGGCTAGTTTATTGATAAGATCACGCGAGTATCTCAAACTAGCCAATTAGCCCGTCATAAGACGGGATTTTCAGGTCTCTCCTCCACATCAGTCCACTCTCCTGAGCCTCCGGTCTCTCGCTCCGTCTCTCTCTCTCTTCTCCTCCTACTGCCTCACCCCTCCCAGCAATTCTCCATCTCCTGCCTCTGTCTCTCCCCCCCCCCCCCCCCCCGCCTCTCACTCGGGTGACTGTGGAGCCCAAACGGCCGCTTGCACCACTTGCTCCCACGCGGCGGCCCAGCTGAGCGGCGCAGAAGTCAGCCGAGCGCCACGGTGGGAGGTGAAGGGGGGGGGGGGCGGTGACGTTCACGGCCAAGGGTTGGGGCTTGGAGCCGCTGTCACACCACACGTCACCACCCCGCCCCCCCTTCCCCTCCCGCCGTGGCGCTCGGCTGACTTCTGTGCTGCTCAGCTGGGCCACCGCGGAGGAGCAAGCGGCTGTTTGGGCTCCCCCGTGGCAACCCGGCTGAGCGGCGCAGAAGTCAGCCGAGCGCCACGGCATGAGGCAAAGTACGTGATTCAGGCAACAGCGCCCCCCAGAGGGAACAGCCAGCATTTCAGCAACAGCGCCACCCAGAGGGAACAGCCAGCATTTCAGCAACAGCGCCACCCAGAGGGAACAGCCAGCATTTCAGCAACAGCGCCCCCCAGAGGGAACAGCCGGCATTTCAGCTGGAGTCACAGACATTGGGCTGCTATATGTATATAGGCCTTATTAAGCTCTAGGTAACCACGTCCACTCCACAAGACTCGCTATCCTAGCAGAGAAAGCGATCGGATTGGTTTGCCATGACTTGTTCTTTACAGACCCATGCTGGCGGTTCCCTAGCACCCTGCCACTTCCCGGTGTTTGCAGTGATTCCTTAATTACTTGCTCCTTTATCTTCCCTGGCACAGCAGTTAAACTGTCTGGTGTGTGATTTCCTGGGTTGTTCTTATTTCCCTTTTTATAGATCAGCCCTTTTCCAGTCCTCTGGAATCTCCCGTCTCCCATGACTTTTCAAAGCTGATAGCTAGAGGCCCAGATACCTCCCCTGTCAGCTCCTTGAGTCTTCTAGGTGCATTTCATCAGGCCCTGGGGACTTGCAGGCATCTCACTTTTCTAGGCGATCAACTTGTTACGTTTTTATTTGATCTTCTCAACCTCCCCCCTTCCCACTAGCATTCACTGTGCTAGGCATTCCTCCAGACTTCTCGGTGAAGACCGAAACCAAGCAGTCATTGAGCATCTCCGCCATTTCCAGGTTTCCTGTTACTGCTTCTCCCTCCTCACTGAGCAGTGGGCCTACCCTGTCCTTGCTCTTCCTCTTGCTTCTAATGTATTTACAGAATGGCTTCCTGTTTCCCTTTATGCCTGTAGCTAGCGTGAGCTCGTTTTGTGCCTTTGCCTTTCTAATCTCGCCCTGCATTCCTGTGCTGTTTGCCTGGATTCATCCTTTGGAATTCGTCCTACTTTCCATTTTTCGTATGACTCCTTTTTATTCTTAGATCATGCAAGATTTTGCCATATTTTCTATCTTTCCGACACATCGGAAGAGCTTGTTTTCGGGCCCTTAACAATGTCCCTTTGAAAAACGGCCAACTCTCCTCAGTTGTTTTTCCCCTCGGTCTCGATTCCCATGGGACCTTCCCTCCCAGCTCTCTGAGCTTCCCAAACTCCGCCTTCCTGAAATCCATTGTCTCTATTTTGCTGTTCTCCCTTCTACCCTTCCTTAGAATCATGAACTGGGGGGCTGAGGGCCCTAAGGAAGGGGGGGTGCACGGGCACCTGCCTGCTGAGGTACTAATGGGGGGTGACAAAGGAGGGTCCAAACGGACCCCACAGAACTCTAGTCACCACCCGTAGCCAGAGCCAGCGACGGGCCAGCAGCCCTGACGCAGTGGAGGGCTCCCTGCAGGGAGCGCAGGGCCCCATCCCAGCAGACACGGGGCCCCAGATCCAGGCAGGGGAGAACAGGTCCCTGTTCCTGCCCCAGTGGCTGAACTCCAGGCGGAGCTGCAGGCAGATCCCTCCTTGCAGACACTGAGGGACTGGCTTGGCCTCGGTGCAGCTCAGCCCCTGGGGAGAGGCTGGCGGGAGGGGTTCCTGTGGGGGAGGGGATTCCTGTCCGGGAACGGCTCCCCCAGGGAAGGTGGGGACGTGGGGGGGTGGTTCCCCCAAAGTGTCACCCCAGGCTGCTGTACCTGGCCCATGGCGTCCCGTTCTTGGGGCACCAGGCTGAGGTTGCTCCAAAACTTCTACTGCCCGGGGATCTCTGGCCATCAGCAGCACTGCCGGGCCTGCGAGTCCTGCCAGATGGCGCAGGAAGCCCGAGACGGGGGAAGCTGCCTCGAGGTGCTGGCCAATCAAGAAGCGGTTCCGGAAGGCAGCAGTAGAGGAAGTGGGGCCTGTCGGCCAGGCCACCCGGACGGGGAACAAATACGTCCCGATAGCCGGGGATCTGGCTCCCCACTGCCCTGGGGCCGTGGCTCTGCCCTCCAGCGAGGCAGGCACGGTGGCAGACACACCGCTGGCCATTTTCCTCACGGACCAGGGCTCCAACGTCACGTCAGCCCTGCTCTGCTGCTTGTGGAGACGCACGGGGCCCGGCTCACCTGGACCCCAGCGTAGGGCGCCCGGCCCAGCGGGCTGGTGGGGAGGTTCCAGGGGACCCTGGCGCAGAAGCTGGAGGCCTTTAAGCACCAGCACCCGCAGGACTGGGACGAGTACCTGCCCCCCCGCTGCCTGCAAACCGGGAGGCATCCCAAGGGTCTGCCAGGTTCTCCCAACAAAGCCAGGGTGCAGAAGGGGGAGGGGCCCCCTGGGCTTGCTGAGAGAGTTATGGGGGGGGGGGGGAGAGGCCTCCCTAGATGGAGCGTCGGGGGTGGGGGATGTCCTGGGTTTCCGGGAAAGGCTCACTGGGCTTGTGGGCCCGGCCAGAGGGAAGTGGAAGGGCTGGTCCGACTGCAGAGGGGGCCCGCGCCGGCCCCTCAAAGCCGCGCAGCAGCCCAACGGGGGAGCCGACTCCTGCAGGGCAGCACCGTGGCCGGCCCAAGCCAAGGGGGGCGCCACTGTCAGCGTTGCGGCTTTATCGCGGCGTGGGGATCTGAACCCCGAGGCCACAGGCGGAGTGACCCCGCTCTGGGAGGGGGAGGGGGCGGGGGGCTGCACACTCGCGGGGCAGGCACTGGTCGTGTTGGGCTGTGGGTGACCCCGACTGGCCGGTGCTGCCCTGCAGAGACTGCGTGTGTGGCACTGCCCAGCGGGGGGGGGGTGCCTGAGGGGGGCACGTAGGCCTTGGCCAAGGAACTTCTCGCCTGGCCAGGGGAGGGGGGGCTACCTGGGGGGGGTGAGTGACCGGTGCCTGGGGGGGCTACCTGGGGGGGGTGAGTGACCGGTGCCTGGGGGGGCTACCTGGGGGGGTGAGTGACCGGTGCCTGGGGGGGCTACCTGGGGGGGTGAGTGACCGGTGCCTGGGGGGGCTACCTGGGGGGGTGAGTGACCGGTGCCTGGGGGGGCTACCTGGAGGGGTGAGTGACCGGTGCCTGAGGGGGGCACGTAGGCCTTGGCCAAGGAACTTCTCGCCTGGCCAGGGGAGGGGGGGCTACCTGGGGGGGTGAGTGACCGGTGCCTGGGGGGGCTACCTGGGGGGGTGAGTGACCGGTGCCTGGGGGGGCTACCTGGAGGGGTGAGTGACCGGTGCCTGGGGGGGCTACCTGGAGGGGTGAGTGACCGGTGCCTGGGAGGGGGGTTCCTGGGGGGGGTGAGTGACCCGTGCCTGGGGGGGGTGAGTGACCGGTGCCTGGGGGGGGGTGAGTGACCGGTGCCTGGGGGGGCTACCTGGGGGGGGTGAGTGACCGGTGCCTGGGGGGGGGGGGTGAGTGACCGGTGCCTGGGGGGGCAGTTGTGAAGAGAACAGACCGAGTCGGGTTCTGGGGGCTCAGGGCCTGTGTCCCCTGCCCCCCAAGGGCTCTGAGGCTGCCCTGACTCCGATGTCCACATCGAGCCTCCGCACTGCTGTATCTCAGAGCAGCAATAACCCCACTATTGTAATGGCTGGTGGAGTCACATCTTGTTGCAGACGGGGGTGCAGGGTCGGGGGTCCCCAACACACCGTCACAAACCTCCCCCTGTGTAAGGGAGGGCTGGGGGGGCACAGGGAGCACTGGGGTGTCTGAGGGGAGGTGGGGGATGGGTTAGAACCTCTCCCCTGTGTAAGGGGGCCTGGGGGGGCACAGGGAGCACTGGGGTGTCTGAGGGGAGGTGGGGGATGGGTTATAACCTCTCCCCTGTGTAAGGGAGGCTGGGGGGGCACAGGGAGCGCTGGGGTGTCTGAGGGGAGGTGGGGGATGGGTTATAACCTCTCCCCTGTGTGAGGGGGGCTGGGGGGCACAGGGAGCACTGGGGTGTCTGAGGGGAGGTGGGGGATGGGTTATAACCTCTCCCCTGTGTGAGGGGAGCCTGGGGGGGCACAGGGAGCACTGGGGTGTCTGAGGGGAGGTGGGGGATGGGTTATAACCTCTCCCCTGTGTGAGGGGGGCTGGGGGGGGTCACAGGGAGCGCTGGGGTGTCTGAGGGGAGGGGGGGGGATGGGTTATAACCTCTCCCCTGTGTAAGGGGGGGCTGGGGTGTCTGAGGGGATTTGCTGGGGGCTGCTTGCTGCCCAGGGTGGCAGCTGACGTGCACGGGGGGGGCTGTGCCCACGGGAAGGACCCCAGGCTGGGCTGTACCTGGGCTGGTTCTTGCCCCACACCAAGGGGCTGTGACAGGGGGGCCGCCCAGGGGCCCAGCCAGGAACTCAGTGCGGGGGCCACGGGCTGAGTGAGGGGCTGGGACCCACCGAGGCTGAACAGGCGCCCGGAGGAGAGATGCAGCCCCAGAGCCTGGGCCCGTCCTGGGCCCCAGTCACACCACCCCCCCGCTCAGCCTGGGCCCCGTGACAGCCGGCTCCCAGCCCCGGGCCGGAGGGACCCAGGCGTCCAGGCTCCCAGCCCCACTCACCTCCGAAGACGTACAGCCACGTGTCCACCACAGCGGCGGCGTGGCTGGCCAGGCCCGGCGGCAGGGAGCCCGTGGCGCTGGGTGGGGCCAGCTGGAGCCAGCGCCCCTCCTGGGGCCGGTACATCCAGACGTCGCTGGCCAAGGAGCCATTGGCCAGCTCCCCCCCGCTCACCACCAGGCAGCCTTGCCAAGCCACGGCCACGTGGGAGTGTCGGGCCGCCTGCGGGAGAGAGGGGTCAGTCCGGGGCAGGGACGCGCCATCAGCGGGGCAGTGTGGGAGGCCGCACCGCCGCGGGTCGGGGGAGGGGGGCAGGGAACGCGGGTCAGGGGGAGGCTGCACCGCCGTGGGTCGGGGGAGGGGGGCAGGGAACACGGGTCAGGGGGAGGCTGCACCGCCGTGGGTCGGGGGAGGGGGGCAGGGAACACGGGTCAGGGGGAGGCTGCACCGCCGCGGGTCGGGGGAGGGGGGCAGGGAACGCGGGTCAGGGGGAGGCTGCACCGCCGTGGGTCGGGGGAGGGGGGCAGGGAACACGGGTCAGGGGGAGGCTGCACCGCCGTGGGTTGGGGGAGAGGGGGCAGAGGCCGCGGGTCGGAGGAGGGAGGGGGGATGGGGCGGGGGCTCCCTGGGGGGCATGGCCCGGGCTGCGCACGTTCGGCCCGAGGGCGAGCTGCAGGCGAATGGCTCCGAGGCGCCCACGGTCCCACGGCGCCCGGGCAACGGCTGCTGCGGGGACACGGGACAAGGGGGGGCCAGGCGGGGCTGGGAGGCAGGCGGAGCCGGGCACTGGGCCCTGGCTGCCTTTGGCCAGTCCCTTGTGGGAGGGGCCGGGCCCTTCAGGTGGGAAGTGTCCCCCCGCCCGGCCACAGAGTGCCAGCTGGCTCCGCCCTCGGGGTCCCGGCCCCACACGGGCAGCCCGGGGGGAGTGCAGTGCTCCAGGGAGTCACGCACCCCAGGCCGGACACAGGGGAAGCCAAGGGACCAGGGCCACCAGGCGTGGCAGACGCCCCCCGGGACACCACCACTGGCTGCACGCAGGGACCAGAGCCCTGGGGGAAGAGGGGCCCAGGAAACCCCGTTAGCTGGCCACAGACAGAGGCGGGGGGGAGGGCTGGGCTGCAGGAGGGGCAGGCAGACGGGCTGGGGGGCGGGGGGCTCGGCGAGGGGCTGCACAGGCGGGCGCAAGGCCCCGGGGCACCTACCGGGCCGGGGCTCAGCACCAGGCGCTGCCACACGTTGGAGCTGAAATTGTAAACGGCCAGGTCGTCCAGCGCCGCGTTCAGGTCCAGGCCTGGGGGGCAGGACAGCTGTGAGGGGAACCTGCCCCGCTGCCCGGCCCCCGCCCTGCCCCACCCAACCCTTAGCCCTGCCCCACTGCCCAGCCCCCCTGCCCTACCCAGCCCCTAGCCCTGCCCCCACTGTACCCCCTGCTCCCTCCCCCCTGCCCTGCCCCCCCTCAGCCCCGATACCACTGCCCTGCCCTTTCCCCCACTGCCCTGCCTCCCTCCCCAGCCCCAACATAACTGCCTTGCCCCCCCAGCCCTTACCCCAACGCCCTTCCCCCTCCCCTAGCTCCTACTCCATTGCCCTGCCCCCATGCATCCCCCTCCTGCAGTGCTGCCCCACCTCCCCCTAGATCCCACTGCCTCCCGCCCCAACTACATCCCCCAACCTCAGCCCCATGGCAGCCGCGGCCTCTCACCTCCGAAGATGTAAAGGGCCCCGGTGGGGGGCAGGACAGCACCGGCAGCAGCTGTGCGGGGCCGGAAGTTTGGGTCACTGGCACTCACGTTGTACCAGCGTCCAGCGCCCTGATTGTCACCCAGCGCCAGGTCACAGCTCTCGCCCACGAAGCCAGCTGGGCACCGGCACCGACCAGAGTCCTGCAGGGCCAAGCGGACCGAGAGGCCCGGCTCAGAGCCGCACCAGGGCCGGGCGGACCGAGGGGCCCGGCTCCGAGCCGCACCAGGGCCGGGCGGACCGAGGGGCCCGGCTCCGAGCCGCACCAGGGCCGGGCGGACCGAGGGGCCCGGCTCCGAGCCGCACCAGGGCCCTATACTCCTAAGGAATTGGGGGGGGGGGAGCTAGCGGGCAGTTTGATGCAGGGGGAAGTGAGGGCTGGTGGGGGCAGCAGGGGGCTCCACAGGGCTCTCGCAGGGGGGTTGTTTGGGGGGCGATGCGATGGGAGGGGCGGTTGCGGGGGGCTGTGGCCGGGAGGGTTGTGAGGGGAGCAGGGGGGTGGGTCTCTCACCTCCTCACAGGCCCCGCGGCCCAGGCAGTGGTGGGGGCAGTGGGGCAGGGCGCAGGCCGGCCCCCCCCAGCCTGGCTCGCACTGGCAGTGGCCGGAGGGGGCGCAGGTGCCGTGGCCGGAGCAGGCGCGGGGGCAGAGCGACACTCGGTAGCTGGCGTTGAAGCCCAGCAGGTTGTAGTTGGCGTCACTGAAGAGGTGCAGCAGCATCTGGGGGTGAGACGGGGTCAGACGCGTGGGTCCCCCCGCAACTCCCAATAACCTCCCGGGCCCCAGTAACACCCCCCCAAAGTCCCCTGTCACTCCCTGCCCCCACCCGCCCTCCCAGCCCCCTGTCACTCCCTGCCCCCACCCACCCTCCCAGCCCCACAGCCCCAAGATTTGCACTCAAAGGCCCCTATGACCCTCCCAACTGACCACAACCCCTCTCACAGACCTCCCCCCTCCCGTGGTACCTTGCCGGAGGTGGCCTCGAGGGGGGGGGGCAGGGTGCTGCCGCTGAGGCTGGCCAGCAGGGGGCAGCGCGGGGAGTCGCCATCGTACACGAAGAGGTAGTCGTAGGTGCACTCCGTGTCCATGAACAGGAAGGTCAGGAGCACCCGGTGCCGGCTGCTGGGAGCTGGCGAGACGGGGCAGGGGTCAGAGCCGCCCCCATCTCCCAGCATGCACCTCTGCCCCCTGGGACCCCAGCCCCCAGCATGCACCACTGCCCCCTAGGAAACCAGGCCCCACCATGCACCTCTGCCCCCTGGGACCCCATCTCCCAGCATGCACCTCTGCCCCCAGGACTCCAACTCCCAGAATACGCTTCTGCCCCACCCCCCAGCATGCACCACTGCCCCCCCAGGGGCCCCAGCCCCCAGCTCCGACCCACCCCTCCCGGGGAGCACGGGGTGACACCTGGGGGTTCTACTGTCCCACGGTAACCCCGCCTGCGCCTCAGCTTCCCTGGCGCTGCACCCACAGTGAGGGGGGGGGGCAGGAGACCTGCTTCCCGGGCAGAAGGGGGCAGAGGCCGGCGGAGGGACTGGCTGGGAGCGGGTGAGCTCCGCCCCCAGCGTGCACCGCGGCCCCCCCGAGATCCCTGTGGGCCGGGCTGTGGGGTCTGTGTCGGTGACTCAGTTTCCCCGGACCCTGCAGCGGGGGGGGCGGGGCCCGTGGCGGGGGGCGGGGCGGTCCATGGCCCCGCCCCCGGCCCCGCCCCCACCTTGGATGAGCCACTCGCAGTTGCCGTTGACCGAGTAGTTCCCGGGCCCGTCGCTCACGAGCCCGCGGCCGCCCCGCAGCACCTGCCGCCGCCCCCGGCAATCCCCGGCGCCGGCCCCGCGCGCCGCGCCCAGCGCCAGCACCAGGCCCAGCAGCCGCGCCGCGCCCAGCGCCATCGCCGGGCAACGCCGGGACCGCCCCGCCCCTTCCGGCTGCCCGCTGCGCCACTTCCGCTCGCCGCTAGCCCCGCCCCCTGTCGGCCCCGCCACGTCACTTCCGTCCGCTCCGCCGTTTCCGGCCCCACCCCTTCAATCCGCTGCCCGCCGCTAGCTCCGCCCCTCCGGCCCCGCCCCTTCCGCCCGCTCTGCGTTCCGCCGCTTCCGGCCCCGCCCGCTAGCTCCGCCCCCTGTTGGCCCCGCCCTCCAGCCGCCTCCCTGGGAGCCCCCCCCCCCCCCGCGCGGCCCGGGTTGTCCGGAATGAGACGGAATGTGCGTCGTGACGTCACGTGCGTCTGGCAACCTGCGAATCTGCCTCTGCCCGGATCGGGCCTGGCCCCGCCCCCCGCAACCGCCCCTCCCCCACACCCCGCCCCCAACCCTGTTCCCCCGCCCCCCCACACCCCGAACCACCCCCCCGCCCCTATCTCCACCCCGCCCCCCGCAACCGCCCCTCCCCCACACACCCCGCCCCCAACCCTGTTCCCCCGCCCCCCCACACCCCGAACCACCCCCCCGCCCCTAGCTCCACCCCGCCCCCGCAACCGCCCCCCCCACACACCCCGCCCCCAACCCTGTTCCCCCGCCCCCCCACACCCCGAACCACCCCCCCGCCCCTATCTCCACCCCGCCCCCCGCAACCGCCCAACCCCCACACACCCCGCCCCCAACCCTGTTCCCCCGCCCCCCCACACCCCGAACCACCCCCCCGCCCCTATCTCCACCCCGCCCCCCGCAACCGCCCCTCCCCCACACACCCCGCCCCCAACCCTGTTCCCCCGCCCCCCCACACCCCGAACTACCCCCGCCCCTATCTCCACCCCGCCCCCCGCAACCGCCCCTCCCCCACACACCCCGCCCCCAACCCTGTTCCCCCCCCCCCCCACACCCCGAACCACCCCCCCGCCCCATCTCCACCCCCCCCCCGCAACCGCCCCTCCCCCACACACCCCGCCCCCAACCCTGTTCCCCCGCCCCCCCACACCCCGAACCACCCCCCCGCCCCATCTCCACCCCGCCCCCCGCAACCGCCCCTCCCCCACACACCCCCGCCCCAACCCTGTTCCCCCGCCCCGCCCCCCGCAACCGCCCCTCCCCCCACCCCCAACCCTGTTCCCCCGCCCCCCCACACCCTGAACAACCCCCCCGCCCCTATCTCCACCCCGCCCCCCGCAACCGCCCCTCCCCCACACACCCCGCCCCCAACTCTGTTCCCCCCGCCCCCCATCTCTCCCCCCCACACACACACTGTCACGTGCTAATCGGCAGAATTCTCTTTATTTTGGCAAAAACAACCCCGATCCGAACTGGCCCGAATCCCGGGGGGGGGGGGCGCTCACAGGAACGTGCCCCCACTCCAGGGGGGTCTCCGCCCTGGGGGGCCCCTCCCCATGTTCGCTCGGGCCCAGCCCCCCGCAGGGCGGGACCCTCCCCGGGGCCCATCCCCCCCAGCCCGGTCGGCAGGGCGCTAGGTGGGGCGGGCGCCCCCCGTGTGCATGCTGAAGTACTCGGGGTAGGCGTTCGGGGGGGGCAGCTGGGTCAGAGCAGCCGGGCTCGTGCCCCCCGGGGGGGCTTTCAGCAGCCCCTGGGGCCTGCGCCGCTCCGCTGGGCTCATCGCCGCTCTGGGGGTCACGCTGCGCTCCGCCGGCGTCTCCTCCACCTGCCTCCGCGCCTGGGGGCAGAGCCAGGGTCAGGGCGTGGGGCAGAGCACAGGGGCCACGGCCTGGGTCATGGCCCCTGGGGCTGGGCTGGTCGTAGGGGAATTGGGTTCACTCTGGGTCTGTCTACGCTACCCCCCTAGTTGGAACTAGGGGGTAATGTATGCATACCGCACTTGTAATGAAGCCTGGGATTTGAATTTCCCGGGCTTCATTAGCAAGTTCGAACTACCGGGGTGGTGTAGACATACCCTCCGTTCCCTTGTTCTGGTGCCTGTGAGTTCTACTGGCCTGTAGTACGCCCACGTATGCCTCAGTTTCCCTGGGTGCTGCACCAATAGTAAGAGGGGGCGGGACCTGATGACACTTTTTGGCTGGGGAGCGGGACAAAGGGGGGTTGGGGTGGCCTGACTGCTGAGTGTGAGTCTGACTGGTGTGGGGGGCAGGGAGGGGGGCAGCCCTGGCTCTGGGACCCCCAGCCCCAGGCTGGGCTGCTCCTGGGTCCCTGGGAACCAATACCCCTCCTGTGCCCCTGCCGGCTGGGAGCCCCCCGGTGGTGGGTGGGAGGCAGAGCCCAGGCCCCTCGGTGACAGGCGGTAACCCAGGACCCGCCTGGGATGGGGGGCTGGGCATATGGGGACCCTCCCTGGCTCTGGGACATGGCCCCTCTAGGGCAGGGCCGGGCATATGGGGACCCTCCCTGGCTCTGGACATGGCCCCTCTAGGGCAGGGCCGGGCATATGGGGACCCTCCCTGGCTCTGGACATGGCCCCTCTAGGGCAGGGCCGGGCATATGGGGATGCAGGAATGTTCTTAATGTTTGATCTGAGTAGGAGCCTCAGTTTCCCATGTTGCGTGTCTGGCTGGGGGTATGGCGGTGGCCCTTGAGGACGGTATGTGCCCTTGGCACAGAGAAGGGCTGACCCCTCCTCCCCTTGCCCACAAATGGAGAACACAGATGGGGGGACCTTTGCCCGGGAAAAGGACAAAAGATAAAAAGGGGTCTCAGAGGGCTGGGGGAGGGGTAATGGGGGTCTGGGCTGGGGCGGGGAGGGGTTGTGGGGGGCCAGACTGGGGCAGGGGGTCTGGGGCTAGGTGTGGGGGGCTGGGCGTGGGGAGGAGTCATGGGGGCTGGGTGTGGGGAGAGGTCGTGGGGGGCCAGAGTGGGGCAGGGGGTCTGGGGCTAGGTGTGGGGGGCTGGGTGTGGGGAGGGGCACAGGGAGGCTCACAGACTCTCCTCTGCGCCAGGCTTCCCCGGACTGGTGACCAGCCCCTCCCCCACTGGCCGGTGGCAGGGAGGTGGGGTGGCCTAGTGGATAGTGCATCAGTCCCTGGAGCCGGGGCCTGTGGGTTAGAGCCCCACCCCTGCCCCCACCCCACCACACATGGGCAGCCCCCCAGTTTCTCCAGGGCCTGAGAGCGTATCAGCGGGGGTGAGGCGCTCCCAGGGCAGAGCCCCCTGCACTGAGTAGCTGCCACGAGGGGGGACGAGGCCTGACTGGACCCGGAGCCTGGCCTGACCCCTCCCCCTGCCCAGTCTGGGACCCTGCCCCCCCCCCAGCTTGTGCTAGGCCTGCGACTGCAGCGCCCCCCCCCCCATGGCTGGGGAAGGAGCCGGCCGCTCGCTGAGGGGGGGGCAGGGCTGGTGCCCCGGTGGGGCCGTATCACTCTCTTGTGTGTTCACGCGCTACCAGGGGGGGCCAGTCTCTGGGGGCCTGAGGCCCAGGGACAGCAGGTAGCGCCAGGGCCCGGACGGGGGGGGGGGGCTGCCTGCAGGGCGGGGCCCAGTGGCTGGGAGTGAGTTAGTTTTCAGCTGCCTCAGGGAGGGGGGCTCTAGCTGGCCTGGGGGGGGCAGGGCCCCCCCTCCCCGCCCCCCCCCCCCCCCCCCCAGGCCGGGCTGTGCTGGCTGCCCCTGGCTCCTGTAACAAGTGCTGGGACGGAACAGACCTTCTCTTCTACCTGCCACCTGAGAGTCCCCCCTTGCTGGGGGGTGCAGGGCCTGGGGGCTCCCCGCACTCTGTGACAAAGGCAGACGGGCGGGGGCGGGTCTCTGGGGCCCGGGGCTGGCCCCTCTCTTACGTGGGGGGTGCCCCCGGCCAGGCCCTGGGGGATGGAGAAGAGCTCGGTGAAGTTGGGGACGGAGTCGCTGATGAAGGTGACGTTGCCGTAGACGTGATGCGGGAACTTGGCGCCGGGCTCCCCGTCCTGCACGATGCCGATCTGCGAGGTGCGCACGTGGTACGGGAAGTTCTTGTTGGCCGCCGACGGGCGCGTCATGATCTGAGGGGGAGCAGAGCTCAGCGTGGGGCAAAGGGCCCAGCCCCCTCAGCGTGTTGGGGGCACGGCGTGCACGTAGAGGTGCAAGGGGACATGGGTTGCACGAGGGCTCACCAGGAACACAGCGTACGTGTGGAGAGGATGAGGGCGTGGGGTTGCACGAGGGCTCACCAGGAACACAGCGTGCGTGTGGAGGGGATGAGGGCGTGGGGTTGCACGAGGGCTCACCAGGAACACAGTGTGCGTGTAGAGGGGATGAGGGCGTGGGGTTGCACGAGGGCTCACCAGGAACACGGTGTGCATGTGGAGGTGGATGCAGGGCTACAGAATGCCAGGAAAACACCCCCCCCCCCCCCACGGGACCTGAAATGCAACTTCTGTGGCCAATAGGGGTTGCACGAGGACTCACCAGGAACATGACATGCACATACAAGTGGATGGAAGTGTGAGGAAGTAGGGAGTTTTGAACGTGGGGGGGGGCTGCATGTAGGGGGGTTGCTCAGACCCCAGGATGTTAATGGTTCAATGTAAGAAGGGGGGGAGGAGTTTATCGTTGTAGAAAACAGCCCAGACCTGGCTGGGGGGGCTGTTGCTGAGGGTATTGGGGGCTCGGCTGGCAGACGGGTTCAGATCAGGGCGGGGGCAGAGCCCCGGGCTGAGGGGAGACTCAGAGGGGGAGGCCGGGGGACCAGGCTGACTGGCCTGAGGGATCCGTTGCTGTTCAAATCCCCATCCCCCTCCTGTGGGGCTGGCCGGGAGTCGCTCTGGGCCGGGGAGCAGGCTGGGCTAGTCCCTTGGGAGGGGAGGCCCCAGGGTCCAGAGGGAGGGGCCCCCCGAGGGGCTGACGGCGCAGGCAGGCGGCTGGAGGCCCTGAGAGGCGCCGTCCCGGAGGCGGAGGGGCAGCCCCCAGGTGAGAGGGGCCCCCCCAGAGGGTCGCTGCACTGGAGTGGCCCCTGGTAATGGCCTGTCCCAGTGCCGCCGGGCTGGGGGCCCCCTGGAAGGGGCCATCGTGCTGGGGGGGGTCCCGCCGAGGGGCCGGGCATGGGCAGGGCCTGGGAGCCGGACACGTCGCAGCAGGGGCCGGTCGCGCTGCCCCCTGTGCACCGTTGGCTGCCGGCGCGGAGCGAGGCGCTGAAGGGGCTGTGACGGCGCGTTGGGGGTCCCCCGTCTCCTGCACCCCGAAATGGCACAAACAGACTGCACCAGCCAGTGGAATAGAGGAAGTTTATTGCCTCTCCAGGATACAGCACAGCACAGATGGAATCTGGTCACAGAGCTGGGCTAGGATGCCTCAGGCCCCCTGGAGACTGGGCCCCTAAACTCCAGCCCCTTCTCCTAGGCTCTCCTCCATGCTCTCCGACAGAACTAACTAAATTCCCTTCCAGCCCTGCCCCCCAGCCAGGGCAGCATCCACCTTCCTTTGTTCCTCTCCATGGGGGGTGTCTGGCCACTGGTTCAACAAGTTTGGCCTTACCTCTGCCTAGCGAGGTTTTCCCTGCTGGGTCTTGCTCCAGACAGCAGGGGTCACCACAGCCCAGCAAGTACCCCCACTACGTCACAGTTCTCCCCCCTCCGAGAGCGAACTGAGCAGGGTCACTCCGCTCGTGACCTAGGGAAGTTCGGGTCCTCTGCGTGGGAACCCGCCCCGGGGACATGGGTGCTCCCCTTGACTCGGGCCGGCCGTGGCAAGGCCCCACATGAGCTGGCTTCCCTCTGTCCACTCGCCGCCCCGCTCCAGGGCGACTGGCACAGGCCTGTCCTCGGGGGTCACACCCACCCTTCCGCTGGCCTTGATCTCTGGCCGGGGTCTCTCGGGCCGGGGCCATGAGCCCAGCGAGCCTTCTCTGGACAGCCAGGGCGGCTTCCATTCCCGATGCTCCATCCAGGGAGGACTTCCCCTCCCATAGCTCTCTCAGGAAGCCCAGAGGGTCCTCTATCCGGGGTAGAGACCCCCAGGCCGCTTTCCTACTGTCTTGGGCCTTCCCGCCCCTCTGGCAGGAGTCACAGGACCGGCAGTACCGCTGCACGGCTGTAAAGATTCCCGGCCAATAGAAGTGCTGGAGCAGCCTCAGCCGGGTGCTCCGGATCCCCCGGTGGCCCCCAACGGGGACGTCGTGGGCCAAATACAGCAGCTTGAGGCGATACTTTCGGGGGACGACCAGCTGCCGCTGGACCCCCCATGCCCTCGCCTTCCTGGGGGGAAGCCATTCCCGGAACAGGAGTCCACGCTCCCGCAGGAATCTCTCCTGGCCACCTCTCCCCCGGGGCTGAGCTGCACGGAGGCCAGACTGGTCCCTCAGCCTCTGCAAGGAGGGGTCTGCCTGCACCTCAGCCTGGAATTCAGCCGCTGAGGCAGGGATCGGGCCCTGTCCCCCACCTTTGCCTAGGTCCAGAGTCCCAGCCTGGCTGGACCCCGTGTCCACTGGGATGGGACCCTGAGGACGCTGCCAGGAGTCCTTCCCTGGACCCACGTTGTCAGCCCCCCGCTGGCTCTGTGTGGTGACTAGAGCCCGCTGGGATTCATGGGGCCACTCCTCTAGGTCATTCCCCATCAGCACCTCGGTGGGCAAGTGCGGGTGCACCCCCACTTCCTTGAGGCCTTCCTTGGCCCCCCATTTCAGATGCACCCTGGCTACAGGCACCTTAAACGGGGACCCGTCTATGCCCTTCAGGGTCAGCTGGGTGTGGGGTAGTATCCGCTCTGGGGCCACTATGTCGGATCGGGCCAGAGTCACCTCCGCCCCCGTGTCCCAGAAGCCCGTCACCTTCCTACCATCCACCTCCAGGGGTATGAGGCACTCACTCCGCAGGGGCCGCCCTGCCCCCACCCGGTACACGGAGAAATCCGCCTCCCGAGGGTCAGACCTCCCAGGGGAGGTGCACTGAGGATCCTTCCCCTCTCTCTGAGCTGAGGTTTGCCTGCCAGCCCCTGCCTCTGGGGCAGCCTGCCCTTCCTCCCGCCCCAGCCAGTTAACCCTGGAAAGTCCCCGGTCCTGGGACCTGGTGCACTGAGCCCTCTTGTGGCCTTTTTGCCCACAGCGCTGGCAAGTTAGGCTTTGGGCTGTCTCTGTCCAGGCCCTGGCTGGTTCTCTGGGGCGCAGACGACCTGTTCCTTGGGCTCGCCCCGTAGTTGACTCCCTCCGTCGCTCAGCCGAGATCCGGTCTCTGCGCGGTTCCCTCTCTCTCCGGGACTCCCGTTCACACCCGGACCGGCTCTCCGTGAACTCATCCACCAGTCTCCCGGCCTCCTGGGGGTTCTCTGGTCTCCGGTCCTTGAGCCACAGCCTCAGTTTGGGTGGGCACGCTTCATAGAACTGCTCCATCATGACCAGCTTGAGCAGCTCCTCTGCGGTCTGGGCTCCGACTCCAGACACCCACTTGCGGCAGTATTGCGCCAGGCGGGAGGCCAGGTCCACATAGGTCTCCCGTGGCCCTTTCTGTACCCCCCGGAACTTCTTCCTGTACATCTCGGGGGTCAGCCCGAACTTGTGCAGCAGGGCCTCCTTGACTCGGTTGTAATCCCCTGGCTGTAGGTCCTCCAGCTGACTGAGCACTCCGGCCGCCTCCTGGCTCAGTGCGGGGACGAGCTGTGACGTAGTGGGGGTACTTGCTGGGCTGTGGTGACCCCTGCTGTCTGGAGCAAGACCCAGCAGGGAAAACCTCGCTAGGCAGAGGTAAGGCCAAACTGGTTGAACCAGTGGCCAGACACCCCCCATGGAGAGGAACAAAGGAAGGTGGAATGCGGCCCTGACTGGGGGGCAGGGCTGCAAGGGAATTTAGTTAGTTACTGTGGGAGAGCATGGAGGAGAGCCTAGGAGAAGGGGCTGGAGTTTAGGGGCCCAGTCTCCCCCATCTCAAGGGGGCCTGAGGCATCCTAGCCCAGCTCTGTGGCCAGACTACATCTGTGCTGTGCTGTATCCTGGAGAGGCAATAAACTTCCTCTATTCCACCGGCTGGTGCAGTCTGTTTGTACCATTTCGGGGTGCAGGAGACGGGGAACCCCCAACGCGCTGTCACACGAGCTCCTGCAGCCAGTCAGCTGGGGGGACCCGCTGCAGTCCACAGGCCCTCTCAAAGGAGCTGAGGAACCCGTCTATGTCGCCCATGTCCTTCAATTGGGCCACCACGAGCCTCTCCAAGCGTCTGGCAGTCCTGGGACCCTGGGGCCCATCCGCACTTGGCGCAGCCGGTGCCCCGCCGGTTCTCCGCTCTGCCATGGCCAGCTCATGCTGCCGCTGCCTCTCTCGATCTTGGCGTTCCTTCTCTCGGTCCTGGCGGTCCCTCTCTCGGTCCTCTAGTTCCAATTCCTTCATCCGCAGCTGGATCTCCAGCCGCCGCAGCTCCGCTGGGCTGGCCCCTGCTCTAGATGGGCTACGGCTTGCAGGCCTCCCGGGAGACGCTGTCTCATCTCTCCGGTGAGTTCCAGCGCTCCTCCCCCTCTCTGAGCCTGACACACTCTCAGGGGGGGTCTGGCTGCTTCCCCTGGGGACAAGATCCTGGCCCTGTGGCTGGTCATTCTCTTCTAGCTGAGCAATCAGCTGGGCCTTGGTTGCTTTCTGCACAGGCAAGCCCCTCTCTCTGCACAGCCCCACCAGCTCTGCCTTCAAGAGTCGGGCGTAGGCCATCTGCCCGCTGGTCCCCTCGGTGCAGACTCACCAGTCTAGTGCTGCAGCGCCCAACGATTCCCAGGAACCGCTTCGCTCTGTCTCCAGCACGCCTGGCTCCAGGGCTCTTGCTTCTATGGCGCCTTGTCGCTCGCCGCTGGAAGCTCCATCCACGGGGTGCAGTGCATCCCGCTCCTGACACCAGTGTGACGGCGCGTTGGGGGTTCCCCGTCTCCTGCACCCCGAAATGGCACAAACAGACTGCACCAGCCGGTGGAATAGAGGAAGTTTATTGCCTCTCCAGGATACAGCACAGCACACATGGAATCTGGTCACAGAGCTGGGCTAGGATGCCTCAGGCCCCCTTGAGATGGGGGAGACTGGGCCCCTAAACTCCAGCCTCTTTCCCTAGGCTCTCCTCCATGCTCTCCGACAGAACTAACTAAATTCCCTTCCAGCCCTGCCCCCCAGTCAGGGCAGCATCCACCTTCCTTTGTTCCTCTCCATGGGGGTGTCTGGCCACTGGTTCAACAAGTTTGGCATTACCTCTGCCTAGCGAGCTTTTCCCTGCTGGGTCTTGCTCCAGACAGCAGGGGTCACCACAGCCCAGCAAGTACCCCCACTACATCACAGGGGCCAGCGGGACGTGGCCTGTGCCCGGCTCCTAGGGGCGCCCTGGCCCGTCGGGCGGGGGGGGGGGCTCACTGGGGAGCCGCTAACAGCTCAGCGGGTGGCGAATGACCCATGGGAGCTACAGGCGCCGGGTCCCAGCGGAGCTCCCGGGACGTGAGCCAGGGCGTAGCCGGGGGCGGGTGACATGGACGCGAGCCAGGGCGTAGCCGGGGGGGGTGACATGGACGCGAGCCAGGGCATAGCCGGGGGGGGGTGACATGGACGCGGGCCAGGGCGTAGCCGGGGGGGTGACATGGACGCGGGCCAGGGCGTAGCCGGGGGGGGTGACATGGACGCAAGCCAGGACGTAGCCGGGGGGGTGACATGGACGCGGGCCAGGGCGTAGCCGGGGGGGGTGACATGGACGCAAGCCAGGGCATAGCCGGGGGGGGGTGACATGGACGCGGGCCAGGGCGTAGCCGGGGGGGGTGACATGGACACGGGCCAGGGCGTAGCCCGGGGGGGTGACATGGACGCGGGTCAGGGCGTACCCGGGGGGGGTGACATGGACGCGGGCCAGGGCGTAGCCGGGGGGGGTGACATGGACGCGAGCCAGGGCGTAGCCGGGGGGGGTGACATGGACGCGAGCCAGGGCGTAGCCGGGGGGGGTGACATGGACGCGGGCCAGGGCGTAGCCGGGGGGGGTGACATGGACGCGAGCCAGGGCGTAGCCGGGGGGGGGTGACATGGACACGGGCCAGGGCGTAGCCGGGGGGGGTGACATGGACGCGAGCCAGGGCGTAGCCGGGGGGGGTGACATGGACGCGGGCCAGGGCGTAGCCGGGGGGGGTGACATGGACGCGGGCCAGGGCATAGCTGGGGGGGGGTCTGGACCCAGCGGGGCCGGGGGGCTCTCGGGGCCTGAGCGAGGCCTCAGCCAGGGCCCGGTGCCGTCAGCCCGGACTGGAGCAAACCCGCCCTGGGCTCACGGAGCCTCCCGCACGGCCGGGTGCAAACTGACCCCAAGGGGCGCGACGCCCCAGCGCTACCTGAGCAGGGAGCTCTGCCCGGGAGCAGCAAGCGCGGCCAGAGAGCAGGCGCCGGCCCGGGGCCCTTGGAAAGCTGCAGCCCTGCCTGTGTGGGGGGGCCTCTCCCAGGGCGGCCGACCCCTCCCCAGACCTGGCTGCACCGGGCCCAGGGGCCGAGGCCGAGCGGCTGAGATGGAGTCTGGGAGGGTCCGTGCCAAGGGGGCGCCAGTGTCCCAGCCGGCGCCTGATCCCGGGGGGCTGAGCTGCCCCAGGCCCCTGGCAGAGCGACCCCCTCAGTCCGGTCTGGAAGGGGAGTTTGGAGGGTCAAGGGGGACTCCATACGGGGGGCTCAGCGCCCGGATGTTGCTGGTTCAATGTGACGGGGGGGGGAGTGTTTGTCGTTGCAGGGCCCAGCCCAGATCTGGAGCCGGCGTCTGGCGCCCTGGTGCCCCCGGCCCCGCTCAGAGCCCACGGCCGCCCCCGCCAGACACAAGGGGCTGAGGGGACCCGGCGCCGGCCCAGCTGGTCCCAGCGAGGGGGATGTGCCGTGGGGGGGTGTGACGTAGTGGGGGTACCTGGCTGGTTTCTATGCTGCTGGCTCTGGGGTAACCCCACTGGCTGCCGTGGGTACCACGACCCAGCAAAACAGGATGAGTCACTATGCAAACCAGTATGGCCAGACACCCCCCATGGAGAGGAACAAAGGAAGGTGGATGCTGCCCTGGCTGGGGGGCAGGGCTGGGAGAGGGTTAGTTAGTTGGTGTCTGGGAGCATGGAGGAGACAGCCTAGGGAGAGGAGCTGGAGTTTAGGGGCCCAGTCTCCCCCCAACTCAAGGGGGCCTGAGGCATCCTAGCCCAGCTCTGTGACCAGATTCCATCGGTGCTGTGCTGTATCCTGGAGAGGCAATAAACTTCCTCTATTCCACTGGCTGGTGCAGTCTGTTTGTGCTATTTCGGGGTGCAGGGGACGGGGGACCCCAACGCGCCGTCACACTGGTGTCAGGAGTGGGATGCACTGCACCCCGTGGATGGAACTTCCAGCGGCAAGTGACAAGGCGCCGTAGAAGCAAGAGCCCTGGAGCCAGGCGTGCTGGAGACAGAGCGAAGCGGTTCCTGGGAATCGTGGGGCGCTGCAGCACTAGACTGGTGAGTCTGCACCGAGGGGCCCAGCGGGCAGATGGCCTACGCCTGACTCTTGAAGGCAGAGCTGGTGGGGCTGTGCAGAGAGAGGGGCTTGCCTGTGCGGAAAGCAACCAAGGCCCAGCTGATTGCCCAGCTGGAAGAGAATGACCAGCCACGGGGCCAGGATTTTGTCCCCAGGGGAAGCAGCCAGACCCCCCCTGAGAGTGTGTCAGGCTCAGAGAGGGGGAGGAGCGCTGGACCCCACCGGAGAGATGAGACAGCGTCTCCCGGGAGGCCTGCAAGCGGTAGCCCATCTAGGGTAGGGGCCAGCCCAGCGGAGCTGCGGCGGCTGGAGATCCAGCTGCGGATCAAGGAATTGGAAGTAGAGGACCGAGAGAGGGACCGCCAGGACCGAGAGAAGGAGCGCCAAGATCGAGAGAGGCAGCGCCAGGATCGAGAGAAGGAGCGCCAAGATCGAGAGAGGCAACGACAGCATGAGCTGGCCATGGCAGAGCGGAGAACCGGCGGGGCACCGGCTGCGCCAAGTGCGGATGGGCCCCAGGGTCCCGGGGCTGCCAGACGCTTGGAGAGGCCCGTGGTGGCCCAATTGAAGGACATGGGCGACATAGACGGGTTCCTCAGTGCCTTTGAGAGGGCCTGTGGACTGCAACGGGTTCCCCCAGCTGACTGGCTGCAGGAGCTCATCCCCGCACTGAACCAGGAGGCGGCCGGAGTGCTCAGTCAGCTGGAGGACCTACAGCCAGGGGATTACAACCGAGTCAAGGAGGCCCTGCTGCACAAGTTCGGGCTGACCCCCGAGATGTACAGGAAGAAGTTCCGGGGGGTACAGAAAGGGCCACGGGAGACCTATGTGGACCTGGCCTCCCGCCTGGCGCAATACTGCCGCAAGTGGGTGTCTGGAGTCGGAGCCCAGACCGCAGAGGAGCTGCTCAAGCTGGTCATGATGGAGCAGTTCTATGAAGCGTGCCCACCCAAACTGAGGCTGTGGCTCAAGGACCGGAGACCAGAGAACCCCCAGGAGGCCGGGAGACTGGCGGATGAGTTCACGGAGAGCCGGTCCGGGTGTGAACGGGAGTCCCGGAGAGAGAGGGAACCGCGCAGAGACCGGATCTTGGCTGAGCGACGGAGGGAGTCAACTACGGGGCGAGCCCAAGGAACAGGTCGTCTGCGCCCCAGAGAACCAGCCAGGGCCTGGACAGAGACAGCCCAAAGCCTAACTTGCCAGCGCTGTGGGCAAAAAGGCCACAAGAGGGCTCAGTGCACCAGGTCCCAGGACCGGGGACTTTCCAGGGTTAACTGGCTGGGGCGGGAGGAAGGGCAGGCTGCCCCAGAGGCAGGGGCTGGCAGGCAAACCTCAGCTCAGAGAGAGGGGAAGGATCCTCAGTGCACCTCCCCTGGGAGGTCTGACCCTCGGGAGGCGGATTTCTCCGTGTACCGGGTGGGGGCAGGGCGGCCCCTGCGGAGTGAGTGCCTCATACCCCTGGAGGTGGATGGTAGGAAGGTGACGGGCTTCTGGGACACGGGGGCGGAGGTGACTCTGGCCCGATCCGACATAGTGGCCCCAGAGCGGATACTACCCCACACCCAGCTGACCCTGAAGGGCATAGACGGGTCCCCGTTTAAGGTGCCTGTAGCCAGGGTGCATCTGAAATGGGGGGCCAAGGAAGGCCTCAAGGAAGTGGGGGTGCACCCGCACTTGCCCACCGAGGTGCTGATGGGGAATGACCTAGAGGAGTGGCCCCATGAATCCCAGCGGGCTCTAGTCACCACACAGAGCCAGCGGGGGGCTGACAACGTGGGTCCAGGGAAGGACTCCTGGCAGCGTCCTCAGGGTCCCATCCCAGTGGACACGGGGTCCAGCCAGGCTGGGACTCTGGACCTAGGCAAAGGTGGGGGACAGGGCCCGATCCCTGCCTCAGCGGCTGAATTCCAGGCTGAGGTGCAGGCAGACCCCTCCTTGCAGAGGCTGAGGGACCAGTCTGGCCTCCGTGCAGCTCAGCCCCGGGGGAGAGGTGGCCAGGAGAGATTCCTGCGGGAGCGTGGACTCCTGTTCCGGGAATGGCTTCCCCCCAGGAAGGCGAGGGCATGGGGGGTCCAGCGGCAGCTGGTCGTCCCCCGAAAGTATCGCCTCAAGCTGCTGTATTTGGCCCACGACGTCCCCGTTGGGGGCCACCGGGGGATCCGGAGCACCCGGCTGAGGCTGCTCCAGCACTTCTATTGGCCGGGAATCTTTACAGCCGTGCAGCGGTACTGCCGGTCCTGTGACTCCTGCCAGAGGGGCGGGAAGGCCCAAGACAGTAGGAAAGCGGCCTGGGGGTCTCTACCCCGGATAGAGGACCCTCTGGGCTTCCTGAGAGAGCTATGGGAGGGGAAGTCCTCCCTGGATGGAGCATCGGGAATGGAAGCCGCCCTGGCTGTCCAGAGAAGGCTCGCTGGGCTCATGGCCCCGGCCCGAGAGACCCCGGCCAGAGATCAAGGCCAGCAGAAGGGTGTGTATGACCCCCGAGGACAGGCCTGTGCCAGTCGCCCTGGAGTGGGGCGGCGAGTGGACGGAGGAAAGCCAGCTCATGTGGGGCCTCGCCACGGCCGGCCCAAGTCAAGGGGAGCACCCATGTCCCCAGGGCGGGTTCCCACGCAGAGGACCCGAACTTCCCTAGGTCACGAGCGGAGTGACCCTGCTCAGTTCGCTCTCGGAGGGGGGAGAACTGTGACGTAGTGGGGGTACCTGGCTGGTTTCTATGCTGCTGGCTCTGGGGTAACCCCACTGGCTGCCGTGGGTACCACGACCCAGCAAAACAGGATGAGTCACTATGCAAACCAGTGGCCAGACACCCCCCATGGAGAGGAACAAAGGAAGGTGGATGCTACCCTGGCTGTGGGGCAGGGCTGGAAGTTAGTTGGTTGGTTGCTGGCTGTCTGGGAGCATGGAGGAGAGCCTAGGGAGAGGAGCTGGAGGTTAGGGGCCCAGTCTCCCCCATCTCAAGGGGGCCTGAGGCATCCTAGCCCAGCTCTGTGACCAGATTACATCTGTGCTGTGCTGTATCCTGGAGAGGCAATAAACTTCCTCTAATCCACCGGCTGGTGCAGTCTGTTTGTGCCATTTCGGGGTGCAGGAGACGGGGGACCCCAACGCGCCGTCACTGGGGGGCTGTCTGCTCTGTGACCCGGGTGCCCTGCACTGCGATTCCCACTCAGTCACCTGCATGTGCAGCAGCGTCAGGCCCTTGCTGGTTGCGGGGCTGGGGACGGGGGGGGACCCCCCTGGGCTCTGCCTGTGAGCGTGGCCTGGGGGGGCTGACAGGACCCGAGGGGTCGGGGGGACTGGGGGCGACCCCCCTGGGCTCTGCCTGTGAGCGTGGCCTGGGGGGGCTGACAGGACCCGAGGGGTCGGAGGGACGGGGGGGGACCCCCCTGGGCTCTGCCTGTGAGCGTGGCCTGGGGGGGCTGACAGGAACTGAGGGGTCGGGGGGACTGGGGGCGACCCCCCTGGGCTCTGCCTGTGAGCGCGGCCTGGGGGGGCTGACAGGACCCGAGGGGTCGCGGGGGCTGGGGCTGGGGAAGTGAGCATCGGGGGAAGGGTCGGTCTGGCGCTGGGATGCCAAGGGACACAGACTGGGGGGGCTTGGTGACAAGGGCTCTGGGCACCCTGGGCGAGGCGCCCGCAGACACGTCCCGTCTGTGCCAGGCTGCGCCCCGGAGAAGCAACCCCCCCCCAATCTACTGGCCGGCGGAGCCTGTTCTGGCTGTGGGGGTGCAGGATCGGGGGGCCCCGACGCCGTCCCAGGGGAACACTGGTGGGGGGGAGAAGAGGGGCCCAGGCGCCCCTGTTACCTGCAGAGACACTGGCCGGGCGAGGGGCTGTTGCTGGGGCTGTTCTTTGGGGACGGGGGGCAGGGCAGACCGAGCCCCCCGGCTGCAGGGGAGACTCCGAGGGGCGGGGCTGGGGGGCCAGGCTTTGCTGGGTTCACAGCCCCATACCCCTCCTGTGGGCACTGGCTGGGGGTCGCTCTGGGCCGGGGAGCAGGCTGGGCTAGGCCCTTGGGAGCGGGGACACGAGGGGCATGGGGGCTCACCAGGAACACGGCGTGCGCGTAGAAGTGGATGGGGACACGAGGGGCACGGGGGCTCACCAGGAACACGGCGTGAGCGTAGAGGTGGATGGGGACACGAGGGGCACGGGGGCTCACCAGGAACACAGCGTGCGCGTAGAAGTGGATGGGGGCACGAGGGATACGGGGGCTCACCAGGAACACGGCGTGCCCGTAAAAGTGGGTGGGGACATGAGGGGCACGGGAGCTCACCAGGAACACGGTGTGCACGTAGAAGTTGATGGGGACATGAGGGGCACGAGGGGCACGGGGGCTCACCAGGAACACGGCATGCGCGTAGAAGTGGATGGGGAAACGAGGGGCACGAGGGGCACGGGGGCTCACCAGGAACACGGCGTGCGCGTAGAAGTGGATGGGGACACGAGGGGCACGGGGGCTCACCAGGAACACGGCGTGCGTGTAGAAGTGGATGGGCTCACCAGGAACACGGCGTGCGCGTAGAAGTGGATGGGGACACGAGGGGCACGGGGGCTCACCAGGAACACGGCGTGCGCGTAGAAGTGGATGGGGACACGAGGGGCACGGGGGCTCACCAGGAACACGGCGTGCGCGTAGAAGTGGATGGGGACACGAGGGGCACGGGGGCTCACCAGGAACACGGCGTGCGCGTAGAAGTGGATGGGGACACGAGGGGCACGGGGGCTCACCAGGAACACGGCGTGCGCGTAGAAGTGGATGGGGACAAGAGGGGCACGGGGGCTCACCAGGAACACGGCGTGCGCGTAGAAGTGGATGGGGACACGAGGGGCACGGGGGCTCACCAGGAACACGGCGTGCGCGTAGAAGTGGATGGGGACACGAGGGGCACGGGGGCTCACCAGGAACACGGCGTGCACGTAGAAGTGGATGGGGACACGAGAGGCACGGGGATTCACCAGGAACACGGCGTGCGCGTAGAAGTGGATGGGGACACGAGGGGCACGGGGACTCACCAGAAACACGGCGAGCGCGTAGAAATGGATGGGGACACGAGGGGCACGGGGGCTCACCAGGAACACGGCGTGCGCGTAGAAATGGATGGGGACACGAGGGGCACGGGGGCTCACCAGGAACACGGCGTGCGCGTAGAAATGGATGGGGACACGAGGGGCACGGGGGCTCACCAGGAACACGGCGTGCGCGTAGAAATGGATGGGGACACGAGGGGCACGGGGACTCACCAGGAACACGGCGTGCGCGTAGAAGTGGATGGGGACACGAGGGGCACGGGGACTCACCAGGAACACGGCGTGCGCGTAGAAGTGGATGGGGGCACAAGGGGCACGGGGACTCACCAGGAACACGGCGTGCGCGTAGAAGTGGATGGGGGCACGAGGGGCACGGGGACTCACCAGGAACACGGCATGCGCGTAGAAGTGGATGGGGACACGAGGGGCACGAGGGGCACGGGGACTCACCAGGAACACGGCGTGCGCGTAGAAGTGGATGGGGACACGAGGGGCACGGGGACTCACCAGGAACACGGCGTGCGCGTAGAAGTGGATGGGGACACGAGGGGCACGGGGACTCACCAGGAACACGGCGTGCGCGTAGAAGTGGATGGGGGCACAAGGGGCACGGGGACTCACCAGGAACACGGCGTGCGCGTAGAAGTGGATGGGGGCACGAGGGGCACGGGGACTCACCAGGAACACGGCATGCGCGTAGAAGTGGATGGGGACACGAGGGGCACGAGGGGCACGGGGACTCACCAGGAACACGGCGTGCGCGTAGAAGTGGATGGGGACACGAGGGGCACGGGGACTCACCAGGAACACGGCGTGCGCATAGAAGTGGATGGGGACACGAGGGGCACGGGGACACACCAGGAACACGGTGTGCGCGTAGAAGTGGATGGGGACACGAGGGGCACGGGGGCTCACCAGGAACACGGCGTGCGCGTAGAAGTGGATGGGGACACGAGGGGCACGGGGACTCACCAGGAACACGGCGTGCGCGTAGAAGTGGATGGGGGCACGAGGGGCACGGGGGCTCACCAGGAACACGGCGTGCACGTAGAAGTGGATGGGGACACGAGAGGCACGGGGATTCACCAGGAACACGGCGTGCGCGTAGAAGTGGATGGGGACACGAGGGGCACGGGGACTCACCAGAAACACGGTGAGCGCGTAGAAATGGATGGGGACACGAGGGGCACGGGGGCTCACCAGGAACACGGCGTGCGCGTAGAAATGGATGGGGACACGAGGGGCACGGGGACTCACCAGGAACACAGCGTGCGCGTAGAAGTGGATGGGGACACGAGGGGCACGGGGACTCACCAGGAACACGGCGTGCGCGTAGAAGTGGATGGGGGCACAAGGGGCACGGGGACTCACCAGGAACACGGCGTGCGCGTAGAAGTGGATGGGGGCACGAGGGGCACGGGGACTCACCAGGAACACGGCATGCGCGTAGAAGTGGATGGGGACACGAGGGGCACGAGGGGCACGGGGACTCACCAGGAACACGGCGTGCGCGTAGAAGTGGATGGGGACACGAGGGGCACGGGGACTCACCAGAAACACGGTGAGCGCGTAGAAATGGATGGGGACACGAGGGGCACGGGGGCTCACCAGGAACACGGCGTGCGCGTAGAAATGGATGGGGACACGAGGGGCACGGGGACTCACCAGGAACACAGCGTGCGCGTAGAAGTGGATGGGGACACGAGGGGCACGGGGACTCACCAGGAACACGGCGTGCGCGTAGAAGTGGATGGGGGCACAAGGGGCACGGGGACTCACCAGGAACACGGCGTGCGCGTAGAAGTGGATGGGGGCACGAGGGGCACGGGGACTCACCAGGAACACGGCATGCGCGTAGAAGTGGATGGGGACACGAGGGGCACGAGGGGCACGGGGACTCACCAGGAACACGGCGTGCGCGTAGAAGTGGATGGGGACACGAGGGGCACGGGGACTCACCAGGAACACGGCGTGCGCATAGAAGTGGATGGGGACACGAGGGGCACGGGGACACACCAGGAACACGGTGTGCGCGTAGAAGTGGATGGGGACACGAGGGGCACGGGGGCTCACCAGGAACACGGCGTGCGCGTAGAAGTGGATGGGGACACGAGGGGCACGGGGACTCACCAGGAACACGGCGTGCGCGTAGAAGTGGATGGGGGCACGAGGGGCACGGGGGCTCACCAGGAACACGGCGTGCGCGTAGAAGTGGATGGGGACACGAGGGGCATGGGGGCTCACCAGGAACACGGCATGCGCGTAGAAGTGGATGGGGACACGAGGGGCACGGGGACTCACCAGGAACACGGCGTGCGCGTAGAAATGGATGGGGGCACGAGGGGCACGAGGGGCACGGGGACACACCAGGAACACGGCGTGCGCGTAGAAGTGGATGGGGACACGAGGGGCACGGGGACTCACCAGGAACACGGCGTGCGCGTAGAAGTGGATGGGGACACGAGGGGCACGGGGACTCACCAGGAACACGGCATGCGCGTAGAAATGGATGCCCAGTTGGATCCCGTTGACGATTTTCTCCCGGGCCCAGCGGGGGATGCCGAAATTGGCTATCAGCGCTGTGACCGGCACCGCAAAGAACCTGCCGGGGGGGGGGGGGGGATGAGCAGAGAAACCTCCCCCTCCCCCACCCCATGCAGCTGATCCCCCCTTCTCTGTTCTCTGCTTCCCAGCCCCGGGCCCCAGTGCATTATGGGAGGAGGCAACCACAGTCTGAGGGCGCTGGGGGCCCGGCTGTGGGGGCTCAGTGAGGTCGTGGGGCAGGCGGAGAGGGGAGGGGTCTGGGGGCGGGCTCTGGGGGGCTGGGCGGGCAGCGAAGGGGGACACTGCGTGGCGGGGGGCTCCTGTGATCACTTTGATCTCTATTCACTCGCTTTCCTTTACCGCTCGCGGGTTCACGCCCCCCCAGCCAGTGTGCACCTGGCTCCCCGGCGTGTGAGTCTAGTGCCCTGTGCTGCTCTGGCGTGACTCTGTGCGTGCCTCAGTTTCCCCGGCCACTGCAGCGCTGTCTGCACAGGAGGGGGAGGCCGGGCGGGACTCACTGGGGAGCTGGGGTCAGTCTCTGGGCGCCTGGCAGCGGATAGCGCCGGGGAGCAGGACAGCAGAGGGGCAGAGGACTGGGGGGTGAGTGAGTATTTTGGCTGGATGGGACGTAGAGGGGGGGGGACTGTCCACCCTTGCGGCCCTGGGCCCACTCCGGTTGGGCGGTCACTGGTCACTGGGGGCTGGGTTGGGCTGGGGGTGACCCCTACTGGCCGGTGTCGGTAGCACTGCCCAGCTGGGGGGCGGGCGGTCCCTGGGGCAGTGCACCTAGGCCATGGACTGGCAGCTTCCAAGATGGCCAGGGCAGGGGTGTGAGCAAAGGAAGGGGGGGCTGCCTGGGGTAGTGCGTGGCCCGTGGCTGAGGGGGCTGCCTGGGGTAGTGCGTGGCCCGTGGCTGAGGGGGGCTGCCTGGGGTAGTGCGTGGCCCGTGGCTGGGGGGGCTACCTGGGGGAGTGTGTGGCCCGTGGCTGGGGGGGCTGCCTGGGAGAGTGCGTGGCCCGTGGCTGGGGGGGCTGCCTGGGAGAGTGCGTGGCCCGTGGCTGGGGGGGCTACCTGGGGGAGTGCATGGCCCGTGGCTGGGGGGGCTGCCTGGGAGAGTGCGTGGCCCGTGGCTGGGGGGACTGCCTGGGAGAGTGCGTGGCCCGTGGCTGGGGGGGCTACCTGGGGGAGTGCGTGGCCCGTGGCTGGCGGGCTACCTGGGGGAGTGCGTGGCCCGTGGCTGGGCGGGCTACCTGGGGGAGTGCGTGGCCCGTGGCTGGGGGGGCTGCCTGGGGGAGTGCGTGGCCCGTGGCTGGGGGGGCTGCCTGGGGCGTGCGTGGCCCGTGGCTGGAAGGGGCTGCCTGGGGGCGTGCGTGGCCCGTGGCTGGGGGGGCAGTCTGGGGGAGTGCGTGGCCCGTGGCTGGGGGGGGCTGCCTGGGGGAGTGCGTGGCCTGTGGCTGGGGGGGCTGCCTGGGGGAGTGTGTGGCCCGTGGCTGGGGGGGCAGTCTGGGGGAGTGCGTGGCCCGTGGCTGGGGGGGCAGCCTGGGGGAGTGCGTGGCCCGTGGCTGGGGGGGCAGCCTGGGGGAGTGCGTGGCCCGTGGCTGGGGGGGGCAGCCTGGGGGTGTGCGTGGCCCGTGGCTGGGGGGGCAGCCTGGGGGAGTGCGTGGCCCGTGGCTGGGGGGGCAGACTGGGGGAGTGCGTGGCCCGTGGCTGGGGGGGCAGACTGGGGGCGTGCGTGGCCCGTGGCTGGGGGGGCAGTCTGGGGGAGTGCGTGGCCCGTGGCTGGGGGGGCTGCCTGGGGGAGTGCGTGGCCCGTGGCTGGGGGGGCTGCCTGGGGGAGTGCGTGGCCCATGGCTGGGGGGGCAGTCTGGGGGAGTGCGTGGCCCGTGGCTGGGGGGGCTGCCTGGGGCGTGCGTGGCCCGTGGCTGGAGGGGGCTGCCTGGGGGCGTGCGTGGCCCGTGGCTGGGGGGGCAGTCTGGGGGAGTGCGTGGCCCGTGGCTGGGGGGGGCTGCCTGGGGGAGTGCGTGGCCTGTGGCTGGGGGGGCTGCCTGGGGGAGTGTGTGGCCCGTGGCTGGGGGGGCAGTCTGGGGGAGTGCGTGGCCCGTGGCTGGGGGGGCAGCCTGGGGGAGTGCGTGGCCCGTGGCTGGGGGGGCAGCCTGGGGGAGTGCGTGGCCCGTGGCTGGGGGGGCAGCCTGGGGGTGTGCGTGGCCCGTGGCTGGGGGGGCAGCCTGGGGGAGTGCGTGGCCCGTGGCTGGGGGGGCAGACTGGGGGAGTGCGTGGCCCGTGGCTGGGGGGGCAGACTGGGGGCGTGCGTGGCCCGTGGCTGGGGGGGCAGTCTGGGGGAGTGCGTGGCCCGTGGCTGGGGGGGCTGCCTGGGGGAGTGCGTGGCCCGTGGCTGGGGGGGCTGCCTGGGGGAGTGCGTGGCCCGTGGCTGGGGGGGCTGCCTGGGGGAGTGCGTGGCCCGTGGCTGGGGGGGCTGCCTGGGGGAGTGCGTGGCCCGTGGCTGGGGGGGCTGCCTGGGGGAGTGCGTGGCCCATGGCTGGGGGGGCAGTCTGGGGGAGTGCGTGGCCCGTGGCTGGGGGGGCAGTCTGGGGGAGTGCGTGGCCCGTGGCTGGGGGGACAGTCTGGGGGAGTGCGTGGCCCGTGGCTGGGGGGACAGTCTGGGGGAGTGCGTGGCCCATGGCCCGTGGCTGGGGGGCAGCCTGGGGGAGTGCGTGGCCCGTGGCTGGGGGGACAGTCTGGGGGAGTGCGTGGCCCGTGGCTGGGGGGGCAGTCTGGGGGAGTGCGTGGCCCGTGGCTGGGGGGGCAGTCTGGGGGAGTGCGTGGCCCGTGGCTGGGGGGGCAGTCTGGGGGAGTGCGTGGCCCGTGGCTGGGGGGGCAGTCTGGGGGAGTGCGTGGCCCATGGCCCGTGGCTGGGGGGACAGTCTGGGGGAGTGCGTGGCCCGTGGCTGGGGGGGGCAGCCTGGGGGAGTGCGTGGCCCGTGGCTGGGGGGCAGTCTGGGGGAGTGCGTGGCCCGTGGCTGGGGGGGCAGTCTGGGCTGGGCAAACATGAAGAGAAGAGACTGAGCCGTGTACTGGGGGCTCGGGGGCCCGTGTGCTCTGCCCCAAGGGGTCCGGGGCCGCCTGCCCTGACTCCGATGCCCACGTGGAAGCCGGGCTGGGCTGTGTCCTGGAGCAGCAATAGCCCCTCCCAGTGCTACTGGGCGGAGGAGTGGCCCCTGGCTGCGGGGGGTGCAGGGCGGGGGGCCCCTGACGCGCTGCCACACGGCTCAGGGGGAAGGAGCCGCGCTGGGCGGGGGGCTGCTCAGGGCCCTTTCCCAGGTCTGGCTGCGCCTCGCCGCGCTCCCTGCCTGGCTGCGCGGCCTTGGGGGCTGCGGGGTCCGGGGCCTGGGGGGCTGCGGGGCCCGGGGCCTTGGGGGCTGTGGGGTCCGGGGCCTTGGGGGCTGCGGGGCCCGGGGCCTTGGGGGCTGTGGGGTCCGGGGCCTTGGGGGCTGTGGGGCCCGGGATCCTGGGGGCTGCGGGGTCCGGGGCCTGGGGGGCTGTGGGGCCCGGGGCCTGGGGGGCTGTGGGGCCCGGGGCCTGGGGGGCTGCGGGGTCCGGGGCCTGGGGGGCTGTGGGGCCCGGGGCCTGGGGGGCTGCGGGGTCCGGGGCCTGGGGGGCTGTGGGGCCCGGGATCCTGGGGGCTGCGGGGCCCGGGGTCTGGGGGGCTGTGGGGCCCGGGGCCTGGGGGGCTGTGGGGCCCGGGATCCTGGGGGCTGCGGGGCCCGGGGCCTGGGGGGCTGCGGGGCGACTCACCACAGGGTGTAGGCGGCGAAGAAGGGCACGTAGAAAGGCTGTTTCTCAGGGCACTGCTTGAGCGTGGTGAGCACAGCGTAGCAGAACCACACGTAGGCCAGGAACTGCAGCGCGATCAGCCCGTACCCCGCCGGCGACTCGTAGGTGTAGAGCACCTGCGCCGGGTCGAAGAACTGCCCCCCGCGTCAGCACGTCTGCCCCCTGCCCCCTGCCCCGCGTCAGCACGTCTGCCCCCTGCCCCCCGCCCCGCGTCAGCACGTCTGCCCCCTGCCCCCTGCCCCGCGTCAGCACGTCTGCCCCCTGCCCCCTGCCCCGCGTCAGCACGTCTGCCCCCTGCCCCCTGCCCCGCGTCAGCACGTCTGCCCCCTGCCCCCTGCCCCGCGTCAGCACGTCTGCCCCCCTGCCCCCTGCCCCGCGTCAGCACGTCTGCCCCCTGCCCCGCGTCAGCACGTCTGCCCCGCGTCAGCACGTCTGCCCCCTGCCCCCCGCCCCGCGTCAGCACGTCTGCCCCCTGCCCCCTGCCCCGCGTCAGCACGTCTGCCCCCTGCCCCGCGTCAGCACGTCTGCCCCCCGCGTCAGTCTGCCCCCCCCGCGTCAGCACGTCTGCCCCCCGCCCCACATCAGCACGTCTGCCCCCCGCCCCGCGTCAGCACGTCTGCCCCCCGCGTCAGTCTGCCCCCCGCGTCAGCACGTCTGCCCCCCCGTGTCAGTCTGCCCCCCGCCCCGCGTCAGCACGTCTGCCCCCCGCGTCAGTCTGCCCCCCCCGCGTCAGCACGTCTGCCCCCCGCGTCAGTCTGCCCCCCCCGCGTCAGCACGTCTGCCCCCCGCCCCGCGTCAGCACGTCTGCCCCCGCCCCCTCTCCTGTGTCAGTGGTGCTGCCCTCGCTGACCCACATGGCCCCAGCCCTCAGCTGCCCTGTGACACGGGGGGCTCCATGCGGGGGCTGGGAGGGGGCAGCCGAGCATCCTGAGGGATGGAGGCTACCGGGGGTGGGGGGGCCCGGGGGTGGGGCTCTGGGCAGGAGGGTTCTGGGGGTTGGGAATGTCCCTGCCGGGGGGGGTCTCACCTCGGCCTCATAGATGAAGAGCACGACGTGGGTGATGGTGTAGAGCGTCATGTAGACCGACAGCTTCACCGACCCTGTGTGGCTGATCCGGCCCCTGGGGGGAGTCGTGAGCTGGGACCCCCCCCTCCAGCGCCCCCACGGCTCCCCGCCCCTTCATGGCCCCCCCAGCACCCGCACTCCCCTTCATGGCCCCCCCAGCACCCCCGCCCCTTCATTGCCCCCCCAGCGCCCCCACGGCCCCCCCACCCCTTCATGGCCCCCCAGCACCCGCACTCCCCTTCATGGCCCCCCCAGCACCCCCGCCCCTTCATTGCCCCCCCAGCGCCCCCACGGCCCCCCGCCCCTTCATTGCCCCCCCAGCGCCCCCACGGCCCCCCCACCCCTTCATTGCCCCCCCAGCGCCCCCCCAGACCCCCGCCCCTTCATTGCCCCCCAGCGCCCCCACGGCCCCCTGCCCCTGCACTCCCTGTTTGCTATAGTTCATGTCCGTGCCTCAGTTTCCCTGGGCACTGCCGGGGCCTGGCTGGGATGGGAGTTCTGGGTGGCTCTCACCCGGGGGTGCCAGAGCCTGGCGCCTTCACAAGGGCCCAGGCTGGGGGGAGCGACCGGGGGACCCCTCACCTGGGGGCGGGACAGAGGGGGGTGGGGCTGCCGGCAGGCTGGGACCGGTTGCTAGGGGTGGGAGGGGGCCTCTGCTGGTGGAGGCCAGGGGGGCAGGGCCCTGGCTCTAGATCCCCCCCCCGGGCTGGGCTGGCTGCGCCTGGCTCCTGTGACAAGTCCTAGGACCCGACAGACCTTCTCTTCTACCTGCCGCCAGAGAGTCCCCTCTGGCTGGGGGGCAGGGTCCAGGGACCCCCCAACGCCCCTTCACTCTACTCTCCAGCCCCCTTCAGTGCCCCCCATTCCTTGTTGCCCCACAGCCCGTTTCACTGGCCCCCTCCAGGCCGCCCTGCCCCCCCCCACTGCCCCGGCCCCGCGGGGCCCCCCCATTGCCCCGGCCCCGCGGGGCCCCCCCCCCCCGGCCCCGCGGGACCCCCCCCACTGCCCCGGCCCCGTGGGGCCCCCCCCCCACTGCCCCGGCCCTGCAGGGCCCCCACTGCCCCGGCCCCGCGGGACCCCCCCCTGCCCCCAGCCCCGCGGGCCCCCCCACTGCCCCAGCCCCGTGGGGCCCCCCACTGCCCCGGCCCCGCGGGACCCCCCCACTGCCCCGGCCCCGCGGGACCCCCCCCCACTGCCCCAGCCCCGCGGGGCCCCCCACTGCCCCAGCCCCGTGGGGCCCCCCCACTGCCCCGGCCCCGCGGGACCCCCCCACTGCCCCGGCCCCGCGGGACCCCCCCCACTGCCCCAGCCCCGCGGGGCCCCCCACTGCCCCAGCCCCGTGGGGCCCCCCACTGCCCCGGCCCCGCGGGACCCCCCCCACTGCCCCGGCCCCGTGGGACCCCCCCATACCTGGTGACAGTGAAGCCTTTCCCCAGCAGGATGAGCATGAGGAGGAAGACGAGGAAGCTGACAGAGAAGAGCAGCTTGGCTGGGAAGAGAGGGGGGTTGGGCTCTGGCACAGACCCCCCTCCCCGCCTGCTCGGCCCCCGGCCAGGACCCCGACCCTCGGCACAGCCAGCCCCTCCCTGCCGGAGCCCAGGCCACAGGGCCTAGAGCCGGGGGGCCGCGGGGCCCGGGATGGGGGGCTCCTGGACCCAGCCGCGTCGTCCCCGGGCCTTGCCCAGACGGCAGGTTCCCAACCTGTGCGAGACCCTGGTGCAGCCCGGGGGGGGGGGTTGCTGGCACCTCCCCTCCCCCCATCTCCGCGCTCCCAGGCTGAGCCCCTCCCCGCCCGGCCCCCACCCGGCCCCCTCCCGGCACCCGCCCGGCCCCTGCCCGGCCCCCTCCCGGCCCCCCCGCAGGCACCCACCCAGGATCTTCAAGCTGCTGCTGCTGGCCCCCCCTCCCCTGCTCCCCCACCTCCCCCCCGCCCGCCCCCCAGCCCACCCCCGCGTGTGGCTGACTGTCCCCAGAGCACCACCTCCCCCCACTGCCCCCCAACCCACAGCCCCTGCTCACTCACCCTCCACGCCAGCTGCCATCATGAACATTTTGTAGGTGGTGTGGAGCAGCTGGCGTCCCTTGAGCAGATCTGAGAAGGGGGTTAGTGAGGGGCTGGGGGCCCCAGAACCCTCCCCCCAGGACACGGCTTCCCCTCCCCCACACTTCCACCTTGGGGGGCGTCGTCTCGGATCACAAAGCTCCATTACGGTGAGGACGGACCTGGGCCCCCAGGGGCAGGGCCCCCTCCCCGGCTCCATCCCCGCAGGCCCCAGGGGAAGGGCCCCCCCCCCCGGCTCCATCCCCGCAGGCCCCCCCCCGGCTCCATCCCCGCAGGCCCCAGGGGAAGGGCCCCCCCCCCCGGCTCCATCCCCGCAGGCCCCCCCCGGCTCCATCCCCGCAGGCCCCCCCCGGCTCCATCCCCGCAGGCCCCCCCCCCCCGGCTCCATCCCCGCAGGCCCCCAGGGGAAGGGCCCCCCCCTGGCTCCATCCCCGCAGGCCCCCAGGGGAAGAGCCCCCCACTCCCGGCTCCATCCCCGCAGGCCCCCAGGGGAAGAGCCCCCCACTCCCGGCTCCATCCCCGCAGGCCCCCAGGGGAAGGGCCCCCCCCCCGGCTCCATCCCCGCAGGCCCCCAGGGGAAGAGCCCCCCCCCCGGCTCCATCCCCGCAGGCCCCCAGGGGAAGAGCCCCCCCCCGGCTCCATCCCCGCAGGCCCCCAGGGGAAGGGCCCCCCCCCGGCTCCATCCCCGCAGGCGCCCCCCCCCCCGGCTCCATCCCCGCAGGCCCCCAGGGGAAGGGCCCCCCCCCGGCTCCATCCCCGCAGGCCCCCAGGGGAAGGGCCCCCCCCCGGCTCCATCCCCGCAGGCCCCCAGGGGCAGGCCCCCCCCGGCTCCATCCCCGCAGGCCCCCAGGGGCAGGCCCCCCCCCGGCTCCATCCCCGCAGGCCCCCAGGGGCAGGCCCCCCCCGGCTCCATCCCCACAGGCCCCCAGGGGCAGGCCCCCCCCCGGCTCCATCCCCGCAGGCCCCCAGGGGAAGGGCCCCCCCCCCGGCTCCATCCCCGCAGGCCCCCAGGGGAAGGGCCCCCCCCCGGCTCCATCCCCCCAGACCCCCAGAGGAAGGCCCCCCACTCCCGGCTCCATCCCCCCAGACCTGGGCCCCCAGGGGAAGGGCCCCCCACTCCCGGCTCCATCCCCACAGACCTGGGCCCCCAGGGCAGGGCCCCCCCTCCCGGCTCCATCACCCCAGACCCCCAGGGGAAGGGCCCCCCACTCCCGGCTCCATCCCCCCAGACCTGGGCCCCCAGGGCAGGGCCCCTCCTCCCGGCTCCATCCCCCCAGACCTGGACCCCCAGGGCAGGGCCCCCCCCCCGGCTCCATCCCCCAGGCCCCAGGGCCCAGGGCAGGGCCCCCCCTCCCGGCTCCATCCCCCCAGACCTGGGCCCCCAGGGCAGGGCCCCCCCCTTCCAGCTCCATCCCCCAGGCCCCAGGGCCCAGGGCAGGGCCCCCCACTCCCGGCTCCATCCCCACAGACCTGGGCCCCCAGGGCAGGGCCCCCCCCTCCCGGCTCCATCACCCCAGACCCCCAGGGGAAGGGCCCCCCACTCCCGGCTCCATCCCCCCAGACCTGGGCCCCCAGGGCAGGGCCCCTCCTCCCGGCTCCATCCCCCCAGACCTGGGCCCCCAGGGGAAGGGCCCCCCACTCCCGGCTCCATCCCCACAGACCTGGGCCCCCAGGGCAGGGCCCCCCCCTCCCGGCTCCATCACCCCAGACCCCCAGGGGAAGGGCCCCCCACTCCCGGCTCCATCCCCCCAGACCTGGGCCCCCAGGGCAGGGCCCCTCCTCCCGGCTCCATCCCCCCAGACCTGGGCCCCCAGGGGAAGGGCCCCCCACTCCCGGCTCCATCCCCACAGACCTGGGCCCCCAGGGCAGGGCCCCCCCCTCCCGGCTCCATCACCCCAGACCCCCAGGGGAAGGGCCCCCCACTCCCGGCTCCATCCCCCCAGACCTGGGCCCCCAGGGCAGGGCCCCTCCTCCCGGCTCCATCCCCCCAGACCTGGGCCCCCAGGGCAGGGCCCCCCCCTCCCGGCTCCATCCCCCAGGCCCCAGGGCCCAGGGCAGGGCCCCCCACTCCCGGCTCCATCCCCACAGACCTGGGCCCCCAGGGCAGGGCCCCCCCCCGGCTCCATCCCCCAGGCCCCAGGGCAGGGCCCCCCGTACTCACAGCCGAAGTAGCAGGAGAGGAGGAGGATGGCGAGGAAGATGAGGAGGAAGGTGATGTCGGTCTCCAGGATGCCTGGAGGGGCAGGGGGGTTAATGCCGGAGGGACCCCCCCGGGGCAGAGCCCCCCCACCCCAGCCCGGGACCCACCGAACTCGTCGGCGGAGAAGTGGCGGGTCCAGAAGGACTTGCCGTTGGTCAGCACCATCTCGTACTCCAGCTCCAGCCCATCGCCCTGCGGGGGGGTCAGAGGTCAGAGGTCGTGCCCGGGGGCCGGGGGCCGGGGGGCGCAGCCAGACTCACCCCGCACTTGCTGAGGGCCACGTACCACCAGCGCTCGCGCACCGAGCGGAAACTCCGCCCACTGGCGCAGCTCAGATAGCGCCCCGCGCCCTGCGTCAGCACCTGCGGAGAGACGGGCACCAGCGTGGGGCGGAGTCCTGGGGGGTGCTGGGGGGTACCCGGGGGCACCAGCGTGGGGGGGAGTCCTGGGGGGTCCTGGGGGGTACCCGGGGGCACCAGCGTGGGGGGAGTCCTGGGGGGTCCTGGGGGGTACCCGGGGGCACCAGCGTGGGGGGGAGTCCTGGAGGGTGCTGGGGGATACCCGGGGGTACCAGAGTGGGGGGCGTGAGTCCTTGGGGGAGGGTGCTGGGAGTACTAGGGGGCACCAGAGTGGGGGGGTGAGTCCTTGGGGGAGGGTGCGGGGGTACCCGGGGGCACCAGAGTGGGGGGGGTGAGTCCTTGGGGGAGGGTGCTGGGGGTACCCGGGGGCACCAGAGTGGGGGGGGTGAGTCCTTGGGGGAGGGTGCTGGGGGGTACCCGGGGGTACCAGAGTGGGGGGCGAGTCCTTGGGGGAGGGTGCTGGGGGTACTAGGGGGCACCAGAGTGGGGGGGTGAATCCTTGGGGGAGGGTGCTGGGGGTACCCGGGGGCACCAGAGTGGGGGGGGTGAGTCCTTGGAGGTGGGTGCTGGGGGGTACCCGGGGGCACCAGAGTGGGGGGGGTGAGTCCTTGGGGGAGGGTGCTTTGGGGGTACCCGGCGGCGGGCGCTGGAGGGGCAGGTGCCCGGGGGCGGGTGCCCAAATTTGCTTCAAGGTCTGTTGGGGCAGACACCTCCCACGAGTGCTGGCAGCCGGGGCCCCTCCTCTCTTGCCAGGGCCTGGGGACCCTACCCAGCACCCCAACCAGGCGCACCACGTGGGGGTTTGGCAGGGGTTGCGGGGGAGCACAGTGGGGGCCGGGGGGGTCACAGGAGTTGCGGGGGAGTTACTGGGGAGTTGGAGGGTCGCAGGGGGTTTGCAGGGCCCTACCTGGCACCCCAACCAGGCGCACCACGTGGGGGGCTGTGGGGAGTTGCAGGGGGGGGTCACGATGGAGTTTGGGGGGGTTCACAGGGATCATGGGGGGGTTACTGGGGCGCTGGAAGGTCGCAGGGGGGTCGCGGGGCCCTACCTGGCACCCCGACCAGGCGTACTGCGTGGTGAGGTTAATGACCTGGTTGTTTTCCGGGCGGATCACAGACTCCTTCATCAGGCAGTCCTGGGGGGAGCAGAGGGGTGAGCCCTGGAGACCCCAAACCCCGAGGCCAGGAGGGGGCCCGCGAAGGGCGAGGAGCCACCTGGTGCCTGGCAGGCTGGGCCGCGGGTGTTCCTTGCCGCCGGAGGGATTCCCAGTCTGACGGGTGCCCCCGCATGCGGCCGGCCGGCACTGCCCCGGGCCAGCAACGTGTGCAGGCATCTGAGCCGGGATCCTGCCGCTCTGGCTCAGCCGGGCGTCCACCCAGCGCCATGTCCCGCTCCCTCCAGCGATCCCGACTCGCCACGTCCACCCAGCGCCGTGTCCCGCTCCCGCAGCGACCCCGACTCGCCACGTCCACCCAGCGCCGTGTCCCGCTCCCGCCAGCGACCCCGACTCGCCACGTCCACCCAGCGCCGTGTCCCGCTCCTGCAGCGATCCCGACTCGCCACGTCCACCCAGCGCCGTGTCCCGCTCCCCCCAGCGACCCCGACCCGCCACGTCCACCCAGTGCCGTGTCCCGCTCCCGCAGCGATCCCGACTCGCCACGTCCACCCAGCGCCGTGTCCCGCTCCCGCCAGCGATCCCGACTCGCCACGTCCACCCAGCGCCGTGTCCCGCTCCCGCCAGCGACCCCGACTCGCCACGTCCACCCAGCGCCGTGTCCCGCTCCCGCAGCGATCCCGATCCGCCACGTCCACCCAGCACCATGTCCAGCTCCCGCCAACGACCCCGACCCGCCACGTCCACCCAGCGCCGTGTCCCGCTCCCGCCAGCGACCCCGACTCGCCACGTCCACCCAGCGCCGTGTCCCGCTCCCGCCAGCGACCCCGACTCGCCATGTCCACCCAGCGCCATGTCCCGCTCCCGCAGCGATCCCGACTCGCCACGTCCACCCAGCGCCGTGTCCCGCTCCCGCAGCGATCCCGACCCGCCACGTCCACCCAGCGCCATGTCCCACTCCCGCCAGCGACCCCGACCCGCCACGTCCACCCAGCGCCGTGTCCCGCTCCCGCAGCGATCCCGACCCGCCACGTCCACCCAGCGCCATGTCCCGCTCCCTCCAGCGACCCCGACCCGCCACGTCCACCCAGCGCCCTGTCCCGCTCCCACAGCGATCCCGACTCGCCACATCCACCCAGCGCCCTGTCCCACTCCCGCCAGCGACCCCGACCCACCACGTCCACCCAGCGCCGTGTCCCACTCCCGCAGCGATCCCGACTCGCCATGTCCACCCAGCGCCGTGTCCCGCTCCCGCCAGCGACCCCGACTCGCCACGTCCACCCAGCGCCGTGTCCCGCTCCCGCAGCGATCCCGACTCGCCACGTCCACCCAGCGCCATGTCCCGCTCCCGCCAGCGACCCCGACCCGCCATGTCCACCCAGCGCCGTGTCCCGCTCCTGCCAGCGACCCCGACCTGCCACGTCCACCCAGCGCCGTGTCCCGCTCCCGCCCCCGCCAGTGACCCCGACTCGCCACGTCCACCCAGCACCGTGTCCCGCTCCCGCAGCGATCCCGACTCGCCACGTCCACCCAGCACCGTGTCCCGCTCCCGCAGCGATCCCGACTCGCCACGTCCACCCAGCGCCGTGTCCCGCTCCCGCCCCCGCCAGTGACCCCGACTCGCCACGTCCACCCAGCGCCGTGTCCCGCTCCCGCAGCGATCCCGACTCGCCACGTCCACCCAGCACCGTGTCCCGCTCCCGCAGCGATCCCGACCCGCCACGTCCACCCAGCGCCGTGTCCCGCTCCCGCCAGCGACCCTGACTCACCACGTCCACCCAGCGACGTGTCCCGCTCCTGCCAGCGACCCCGACCCGCCACGTCCACCCAGCGCCCTGTCCCGCACCCGCCAGCCACCCCGACCTGCCACGTCCACCCAGCGCCATGTCCCGCTCCCGCAGCGATCCCGACCCGCCACGTCCACCCAGCGCCGTCTCCCGCTCCCGCCAGCAACCCTGACCCGCCACGTCCATCCAGCGCCATGTCCCGCTCCCGCCAGCAACCCCAACCCACCACGTCCACCCAGCGCCGTGTCCCGCTCCCGCCAGCAACCCCGACCTGCCACGTCCACCCAGCACCGTGTCCCGCTCCCGCCAGCCACCCCGACCCGCCACGGCCACCCAGCGCCGTGTCCCGCTCCCGCCAGCCACCCCGACCCACCACGTCCACCCAGCGCCATGTCCCACTCCCGCCAGCGATCCTGACACGCCACATCCACCCAGCGCTGTGTCCCCCTCCTGCCAGCGATCCCGACCCACCACGTCCACCCAGCGCCGTGTCCCACTCTCGCAGCGATCCCGACGCGCCACGTCCACCCAGCACCGTGTCCCGCTCCCGCCAGCCACCCCGACCCGCCACGTCCACCCAGCGCCATGTCCCTCTCCCGCCAGCAACCCCGACCCGCCACATCCACCCAGCACCGTGTCCCGCTCCTGCCAGCAATCCCGACCTGCCACGTCCACCCAGAGCCGTGTCCCGCTCCCGCCAGTGACCCTGACCCGCCACGTCCACCCAGTGCCGTCTCCAGCTCCCGCCAGCAACCCCGACCCGCCACGTCCACCCAGCGCCATGTCCCTCTCCTGCCAGCGACCCCGACCCGCCACGTCCACCCAGCGCCGTATCCCGCTCCCGCCAGTGACCCCGACCTGCCACGTCCACCCAGCGCCCTATCCCGCTCCCGCCAGCCACCCCGACCCGCCACGTCCACCCATCGCCGTGTCCCACTCCCGCCAGGGATCCCGACCCGTCACGTCCACCCAGCGCCGTGTCCCACTCCCGCCAGCGATCCTGACACGCCACTTCCATCCAGCGCTGTGTCCCCCTCCCGCCAGCGATCCCGACCCACCACGTCCACCCAGCGCCGTGTCCCACTCCCGCAGCGATCCCGACCCGCCACGTCCACCCAGCGCCGTGTCCCGCTCCCGCCAGCCACCCCGACCCGCCACGTCCACCCAGCGCCATGTCCCTCTCCCGCCAGCAACCCCGACCCGCCACGTCCACCCAACACCGTGTCCCGCTCCTGCCAGCAACCCCGACCTGCCACGTCCACCCAGAGCCGTGTCCCGCTCCCGCCAGTGACCCTGACCCGCTACGTCCACCCAGAGCCGTGTCCCGCTCCCACCAGTGACCCTGACCCGCCACGTCCACCCAGTGCCGTCTCCCGCTCCCGCCAGCAACCCCGACCTGCCACGTCCACCCAGCGCCATGTCCCTCTCCCGCCAGCAACCCCGACCCGCCACGTCCACCCAGCACCGTGTCCCGCTCCTGCCAGCAACCCCGACCTGCCACGTCCACCCAGCGCCGTGTCCCGCTCCCGCCAGCCACCCCGACCCACCACGTCCACCCAGTGCCATGTCCTGCTCCCGCCAGCGACCCCGACCCGCCATGTCCACCCAGCGCCGTGTCCCGCTCTCGCAGCGATCCCGACCCGCCACGTTCACCCAGCGCCATGACCCGCTCCTGCCCCCGACCCGCCACATCCACCCAGCGCCGTATCCCGCTCCCGCCAGTGACCCCTACCTGCCACGTCCACCCAGTGCCCTGTCCCACTCCCGCCAGCCACCCCGACCCGCCACGTCCACCCAGCGCCATGTCCCACTCCCGCCAGCGATCCCGACACGCCACATCCACCCAGTGCCGTGTCCCCCTCCCGCCAGCGATCCCGACACGCCACATCCACCCAGCGCTGTGTCCCCCTCCCGCCAGCGATCCCGACACGCCACGTCCACCCAGCACCGTGTCCCGCTCCCGCAGCGATCCCGACCCGCCACGTCCACCCAGCACTGTGTCCCGCTCCCGCCAGCCACCCCAACCCGCCACGTCCAACCAGCGCCGTGTCCTCCTCCCGCCAGCGATCCCAACCCGCCACGTCCACCCAGCGCCGTGACCCGCTCCCGCCGGAGATCCCGACCCGCCACGTCCACCCAGCACCGTGACCCACTGCTGCCAGTGATCCCGACCTGCCACATCCACCCAGCGCCGTGTCCCGCTCCCGCCAGCGACCCCGACCCGCCGCTTCCAACCAGCGCCATGTCCCCCTCTCGCCAGCGATCTCGACCAGCCACGTCCACCCAGTGCCGTGTCCCCCTCTCGCCAGTGACCTTGACCTACCACATCCACCCAGGGCCATGTCCCGCTCCCGCCAGCCACCCCAACCCACCACGTCCACCCAGCGCCGTGTCCCGCTCCCACCAGCCACCCCGACCCACCACGTCCACCCAGCGCGTTGTCCTCCTCTTGCCAGCAACCCTGACCCGCCGTGTCCACCCAGCACTGTGTTCCGCTCCCACCAGCGATCCCGACCCATCACGTTCACCCAGCGCCATGTCCCGCTCCTGCCAGCGATCCTGCCCCGAGCTCAGGGGAGTGAAGGGAATCAGGCAGGATCTGAGCCATCGGAGGGATCCCAGGGTATGTCGCTCCCTTTGGATCCCAGGGTATGTCTACACTACAAAGTTACTTCGAACTAACGGACGTTAGTTCAAATTAACTTTGATAGGCACTACACTAGCGCTCCGTTAGTTCGAACTTAATTTGAACTAGTGGAGCGTTTGAACTAGGAAAACCTCATTGTACGAGGGCTAAGCCTGGTTCGAACTTACTAGTTCTAATTAAGGGCTGTGTGGCCACTTAATTCGAACTAGTGGGAGGCTAGCCCTCCCCAGCTTTCCCTGGTGGCCACTCTGGGCACCACCAGGGAAACTCATCTGCCCCCCTCCTGGACCCGGACCCCTTAAAAGGGCACGGGCTGGCTAAGGTGCCCATGGCCAGGTGCAAGCCTGCCAGCACCCAGCCAGCAGACCCTACACCTGGCACGGTACAGAGCCACCCACCCGATGCCCCCCAGCCCACCCCCTCTTCCCGGGACCAGGCTGGCGGCTCCCGGGAGCTTGCCCAGGACCGCAAGAGGCGGGCACCTGCCTGGGCTAGTGCGGACATCGTGGACCTCGTCCACAACCTCCGCACTAGGCACAGGAAAGGGGCCGGCTAGGGCAGGAGAGCTGCCAGCCTGGCCACCGAGGAGCAGGTTTGCATGAAAATCAAGGTGGTCCACTGAGACCCCCGACCCTGAGCCCTGAGCTTACAATGGCCGTCCTGGGTAAGACCAAAGGTCCATCTAGCCCAGTAGCCAGTCTGTCGACAGCGGCCAACCCTAGGGACCCTGGAGGGGATGGACCAAAGACAGTGACCAAGCCATTTGTCTCGTGCCATCCATCTCCAGCCTTCCACAAACTTCGGGCAGGGACACCACTCCTACCCCCTGGCTAATACCACTCCATGGACCCAACCTCCATGGCTTGATCTCACTTCTCTTTAAACTCTGTTCTAGTTCTAGCCTTCACAGCCTCCTGCAGCAAGGAGTTCCACAGGTTGACTCTTTGCTTTGTGAAGAACAACTTTCTGTTACTAGTTTGAAGCCTGCTACCCATTCCTTTCCTTTGGTGTCCTCTAGTCCTTCTTTATGGGAACTAATGAAGAACTTTTCTGTATGCACCCGCTCCACCCCACTCATGCGTTTATAGATCTCTGTCATATCCCCCCTCAGTCTCCTCTTCTCTAAGCTGAAAAGTCCCAGTCTCTGTAGCCTCTCTTCATATGGGACCTGTTCCCAACCCCTGATCATGTTAGTTGCCCTCCCCTCTCCCAGCCTTTCTCTTCCCCTCTCCCACCTCCTTTTCCCAGTCTCCCCCAGTTTTGTTCAATAAAGAAAGATTCTATTTTTGAACGCACGTTTTCTTTATTTTGTACATGAGGAAGGGGGTCTAGGGAGGGGTAAGTGGAATGAGGTGAGGGAGGAATGGGGCACGAGCCCCCGATGGGGAGGACTGGGGGGCTCTGTGGGCTTCTCGGGGTGGAAGCTCTCCTGAAGCCCCTTGATGGACCCCCCCTGCGGATGGCAGCCCATCCCCCGCCCGACCACCCTTGCACAGCCTGGCACCCCACCCACTGCCCCGGTACAGCCCATCCCCCGCCCAACCGCTCTGGCACAGCCTGGCACTCCACCCACTGCCCCGGCACAGCCCATCCCCCACCCGATCGCCCCCGGCACAGCCTGGCACCCCACCGACTGCCCCGGCACAGCCCATCCCCCGCCCGACCGCCCCCGCACGGCCTGGCACCCCACCGACTGCCCCAGCACAGACCATCCCCCGCCCGACCGCCCCGGCACAGCCTGGCACCCCACCGACTGCCCCAGCACAGACCATCCCCCGCCCGACCGCCCCGGCACAGCCTGGCACCCCACCGACTGCCCCAGCACAGCCCATCCCCCGCCCGACCGCCCCGGCACAGCCTGGCACCCCACCGACTGCCCCGGCACAGCCCATCCCCCGCCCGACCGCCCCGGCACAGCCTGGCATTGCCTGACCAACTGCCCCAGCCCTTCGCCCCTGGCTGCCACGTGCTCCATCTGTCCCAGTAAGGCCGAGCGTGGGGCCGCTACGCCCCCTGGGCTCGGGGACTGCCCTATGGGGTGCAGCAATCCACAGGACCGTGGGGCGGGGCGTCTGCCACACACGGCCTGGCACACGCAACAGCCGGGCCAGGTCACCCCTCCCCGTGACACAGCAACAGCCGGGCCAGGTCACCCCTCCCCGTGACACCGCCACAGCCGGGCCAGCGTCCGGCCCCACGGCCCACCCAGACTGAGGGCCGCTGGGCCGACCATCCGGGCTGCCAGCTGGAGCCAACGGTCCAGGCCCTGCACCAGGTCCCGGGCAAGTAAAGAATTTGTTCCCACCCAGCTTCTGGTCCCCGGCCAACACTGTTCCGGCATCTCAGGCTGGCGCGGAGCGCTCTGACCGCCGTCCATTTCACCCTGCACTGTGGCTGTCAGCTTAATGCACACACCCGCCCACAACTGCCCTGGCCAGTCTGTGCCAGGGGCATCTGCTCCCATTTCTGCTGAGGTGGCTGTCAGCAAACCAGACCCTCCAGCAAACCACACCCCCAGCAAACTACAACCCTAGCAAACCAGACCCCCAGCAAACTACACCCCTAGCAAACCAGACCCTCCAGCAAACCACACCCCCAGCAAACTACAACCCTAGCAAACCACACCCCCAGCAAACTACACCCCTAGCAAACCAGACCCTCCAGCAAACCACACCCCCAGCAAACTACAACCCTAGCAAACCACACCCTCAGCAAACCACACCTCCTGCAAACTACACCCCCTAGCAAACCACACATCCCAGCAAACTACAACCCTAGCAAACCACACCCCCAGCAAACCACACCCCCTAGCAAACCACACCCTCAGCAAACTACAACCCTAGCAAACGCCCTGTGACGTAGGGGGGGTACCTGGCTGGTTTCTATGCTGGGTCTGTGGTAATCCCCACTGGCTGCTGTCTGTAGCACGGCCCAGCAAACAGGGGATGAGTCATTATGCAATGGGGGTCTCTCAACCTGTCTGACCAGCTACCCCCATAGGGAGAGACAAAGGAAGGTGGATGCTGTTCTGGCTGGGGGGCAGGGCTGGAAGAGAGTGAGTTAGTTTTCTGTCTGGGAGCATGGAGGAGACAGCCTAGGGAAGGGGGATGGGATTTAGGGGCCCAGGCTCCCCCATCTCAAGGGGGCTGAGGCGTCCTAGGCCTGCCCTGGAACCAGATGACATCTGTGCTGTGGCCGCAAGAGGGGGACTGGGGAGAATTCCACACAGCTCCCACCTTCAAAAGGGCAGCGGGCCCCCGGCAGGCGGGTGGGGAGACCCCTCTGGAGCTAGTGGCCGAGGGCAGCAGGGCTGAGTGTGGCCCAGCCTGCCAGGTCCCCGCTGGGGCGTCGGAGCCCTCGGGAACGGAAGGACCGTTCTGCGCGCAGCCTTCCCCTCGCTCTGGGGCTGGGCCGGCCTCCGGTGGCGACAGTTTGCGTGTGGCCGGGAATTGCACAGGGGATGTGAAAGCCGGCGGAAGGAGAAGGGCCGAGCCATCTTCTTGGCGAGCCCGTCCCACACGCGAAGGAAGACGGTCGACTGTGCAGTGAATTGTGATGCCGGGTGGAAGGGTTTGGATCGTGGAACTTGGCTCCCCTGTGTGTGTGGTTTGGTTTGCTAGGGTTGTAGTTTGCTGGGGATGTGGTTTTTTAGAGGTGTGGTTACTGGGGTGTGTGGTTTGCTGGGGGTGTACTTTGCTGGAGGTGTGGTTTGCTGGTGGTTACTTTGTTGGGGGTGTACTTTGCTGGAGGTGTGGTTTGCTGGTGGTTACTTTGTTGGGGGTGTACTTTGCTGGAGGTGTGGCTTGCTGGTAGTTACTTTGTTGGGGGTGTACTTTGCTGGAGGTGTGGTTTGCTGGTGGTTACTTTGTTGGGGGTGTACTTTGCTGGAGGTGTGGTTTGCTGGTGGTTACTTTGTTGGGGGTGTAGTTTGCTGGTGGTTACTTTGCTGGGGGTGTACTTTGCTGGAGGTGTGGTTTGCTGGTGGTTACTTTGTTGGGGGTGTACTTTGCTGGAGGTGTGGTTTGCTAGGGTTGTAGTTTGCTAGGGTTGTAGTTTGCTGGGGTTGTGGTTTGCTGAGAGTGTAGTTTGCTGGGGTTGTGGTTTGCTGGGAGGTGTAGTTTGTTGGGGGTGTGTGACAGCGCGTTGGGGTTTTCCCATCTCCTGCACCCCCGGAATGGCACAAACAGACTCCACCAGCCAGTAGAATAGAGGTGGTTTATTGCTTCCCCAGGTGTACCGGTAATTCGGATAGGAAGCCTAGTTCGAACTACTTAGTTCGTGCCACGTGTAGCCACGCTGCACGGGGTTCGAACCAGCGGGGTTTTAAAAATGGCGGCTCCCCGCTTATGCAAATGAAGCCCAGGAAATTCAAATCCCGGGCTTCATTTGCAAGTGCGGTATGCCTGCATTACCCCGCTAGTTCGAACTAGGGTGGTAGTGTAGACATACCCCCAGAGAGCCCCCCCCTACCCTGGTACCAGGGCAGCACCCGGCCCTGCATGTCCCCTGCCTGAGAGCCCCCCCCCACCCCGGTACCAGGACAGCACCTGGTGTGACGTAGTGGGGGTACCTGGCTGGTTTCTATGCTGCTGGCTCTGGGGTAACCCCCACTGGCTGTCGTGGGGACCACGACCCAGCAAAACAGGATGAGTCACTATGCAAACCAGTGGCCAGACACCCCCCATGGAGAGGAACAAAGGAAGGTGGATGCTGCCTTGGCTGGGGGGCAGGGCTGGAAGTTAGTGAGTTGGTTGCTGGCTGTCGGAGGGCATGGAGGAGAGCCTAGGGGAAGGGGCTGGAGTTTAGGGGCCCAGTCTCCTCCATCTCAAGGGGGCCTGAGGCATCCTAGCCCAGTTCCTGTAACCAGATTACATCTGTGCTGCGCTGTGCTGGAGGAGCAATAAACCACCCTCAATTCCACTGGCTGGTGCAGTCTGTTTGTGCCATTTCGGGGTGCAGGAGACGGGGAACCCCCAACGCGCCGTCACACTGGTGTCAGAAGTGGGATGCACTGCACCCCGTGGATGGAGCTTCCAGCGGTGAGCAACAAGGCGCTGTAGAAGCAAGAGCCCTGGAGCCAGGCGTGCTGGAGACAGAGCGAAGCGGTTCCTGGGAATCGTGGGGCGCTGCAGCACTAGACTGGTGAGTCTGCACCAAGGGGACCAGCGGGCAGATGGCCTACGCCCGACTCTTGAAGGCAGAGCTGGTGGGGCTGTGCAGAGAGAGGGGCTTGCCTGTGCAGAAAGCAACCAAGGCCCAGCTGATTGCCCAGCTGGAAGAGAATGACCAGCCACAGGGCCAGGATCTTGTCCCCATGGGAAGCAGCCAGACCCCCCCTGAGAGTGTGTCAGGCTCAGAGAGGGGGAGGAGCGCTGGAACCCACCGGAGAGATGAGACAGCGTCTCCCAGGAGGCCTGCAAGCCGTAGCCCATCTAGGGCAGGGGCCAGCCCAGCGGAGCTGCGGCGCCTGGAGATCCAGCTGCGGATCAGGGAATTGGAAGTAGAGGACCGAGAAAGGGATCGCCAAGATCGAGAGAGGCAGCGGCAGCATGAGCTGGCCATGGCAGAGCGGAGAACCGGTGGGGCACCGGCTGCGCCAAGTGCGGATGGGCCCCAGGGTCCCAGGACTGCCAGACGCTTGGAGAGGCTCGTGGTGGCCCAATTGAAGGACGTGGGTGACATAGACGGGTTCCTCAGTGCCTTTGAGAGGGCCTGTGGACTGCAACGGGTTCCCCCAGCTGACTGGCTGCAGGAGCTCATCCCCGCACTGAACCAGGAGGCGGCCGGAGTGCTCAGCCAGCTGGAGGACCTACAGCCAGGGGATTACAACCGAGTCAAGGAGGCCCTGCTGCACAAGTTCGGGCTGACCCCCGAGATGTACAGGAAGAAGTTCCGGGGGGTACAGAAAGGGCCACGGGAGACCTATGTGGACCTGGCCTCCCGCCTGGCGCAATACTGCCGCAAGTGGGTGTCTGGAGTCGGAGCCCAGACCGCAGAGGAGCTGCTCAAGCTGGTCATGATGGAGCAGTTCTATGAAGCGTGCCCACCCAAACTGAGGCTGTGGCTCAAGGACCGGAGACCAGAGAACCCCCAGGAGGCCGGGAGACTGGCGGATGAGTTCACGGAGAGCCGGTCCGGGTGTGAACGGGAGTCCCGGAGAGAGAGGGAACCGCGCAGAGACCGGATCTTGGCTGAGCGACGGAGGGAGTCAACTACGGGGCGAGACCAAGGAACAGGTCATCTGTGCCCCAGAGAACCAGCCAGGGCCTGGACAGAGACAGCCCAAAGCCTAACTTGCCATCGCTGTGGGCAAAAAGGCCACAAGAGGGCTCAGTGCACCAGGTCCCAGGACCGGGGACTTTCCAGGGTTAACTGGCTGGGGCGGGAGGAAGGGCAGGCTGCCCCAGAGGCAGGGGCTGGCAGGCAAACCTCAGCTCAGAGAGAGGGGAAGGATGCTCAGTGCACCTCCCCTGAGAGGTCTGATTCTCAGGAGACGGATTTCTCCGTGTACCGGGTGGGGGCAGGACGGCCCCTGCGGAGCGAGTGCCTCATACCCCTGGAGGTGGATGGTAGGAAGGTGACGGGCTTCTGGGACACGGGGGCGGAGGTGACTCTGGCCCGATCCGACATAGTGGCCCCGGAGCGGATACTACCCCACGCGCAGCTGACCCTGAAGGGCATAGACGGGTCCCCGTTTAAGGTGCCTGTAGCCCGGGTGCATCTGAAATGGGGGGCGAAGGAAGGCCTCAAGGAAGTGGGGGTGCACCCGCACTTGCCCACCGAGGTGCTGATGGGGAATGACCTAGAGGAGTGGCCCCATGAATCCCAGAGGGCTCTAGTCACTACCTGGAGCCAGAGCCAGCGGGGGGCTGACAACGTGGGTCCAGGGAAGGACTCCTGGCAGCGTCCTCAGGGTCCCATCCCAGTGGACACGGGGTCCAGCCAGGCTGGGACTCCGGACCTAGGCAGAGGTGGGGGACAGGTCCCGATCCCTGCCTCAGCAGCTGAATTCCAGGCTGAGGTGCAGGCAGACCCCTCCTTGCAGAGGCTGAGGGACCAGGCTGGCCTCCGTGCAGCTCAGCCCCGGGGGAGAGGTGGCCAGGAGAGATTCCTGCGGGAGCGTGGGCTCCTGTTCCGTGAGTGGCTCCCCCCCAGGAAGGTGAGGGCATGGAGGGTAGAGCGGCAGCTGGTCGTCCCCCGAAAGTATCGCCTCAAGCTGCTGTATTTGGCCCACGATTCCCCCGTTGGGGGCCACCGGGGGATCCGGAGCACCCGGCTGAGGCTGCTCCAGCACTTCTATTGGCCGGGAATCTTTACAGCCGTGCAGCGGTACTGCCGGTCCTGTGACTCCTGCCAGAGGGGCGGGAAGGCCCAAGACAGGAGGAAAGTGGCTTGGGGGTCTCTACCCCAGATAGACCCTCTGGGCTTGCTGAGAGAGCTATGGGAGGGGAAGACCTCCCTGGATGGAGCTTCGGGGGTGGAAGCCGCCCTGGCTGTCCAGAGAAGGCTCGCTGGGCTCATGGCCCCGGCCCGAGAGACCCTGGCCAGAGATCAAGGCCAGTGGAAGGGTGGGTGTGACCCCCGAGGACAGGCCTGTGCCAGTCGCCCTGGAGCGGGGCGGCGAGTGGACAGAGGGAAGCCAATTCATGTGGGGCCTCGCCACGGCCGGCCCGAGTCAAGGGGAGCACCCATGTCCCCAGGGCGGGTTCCCACGCAGAGGACCCGAACTTCCCTAGGTCACGAGCGGAGTGACCCTGCTCAGTTCGCTCTCGGAGGGGGGAGAACTGTGACGTAGTGGGGGTACCTGGCTGGTTTCTATGCTGCTGGCTCTGGGGTAACCCCCACTGGCTGTCGTGGGGACCACGACCCAGCAAAACAGGATGAGTCACTATGCAAACCAGTGGCCAGACACCCCCCATGGAGAGGAACAAAGGAAGGTGGATGCTGCCTTGGCTGGGGGGCAGGGCTGGAAGTTAGTGAGTTGGTTGCTGGCTGTCGGAGGGCATGGAGGAGAGCCTAGGGGAAGGGGCTGGAGTTTAGGGGCCCAGTCTCCTCCATCTCAAGGGGGCCTGAGGCATCCTAGCCCAGTTCCTGTAACCAGATTACATCTGTGCTGCGCTGTGCTGGAGGAGCAATAAACCACCCTCAATTCCACTGGCTGGTGCAGTCTGTTTGTGCCATTTCGGGGTGCAGGAGACGGGGAACCCCCAACGCGCCGTCACACCTGGCCCTGCATGTCCCCTGCCTGACAGCCCCAGGGTGAGGTCCCCACAGCTCTTACGAGTCCCCACTGCACCCCAGTGCCAGGGTCACTGCACAGCCCGGCGCTGGCCCAGCCTGGGGACATGTGCAGCTGTGCAGAAGGCTGAGGGGCTCCTGGCGCCCCCCGAACTGCATAGCCCAAGAACCCCAGAACCCCAGGGGGGGCAGAGACCTCGGGCACCATCAGCCCCCCCTCCAACTCACCCATCCCAGCCCCCCCCCTCTGACCTTGGTGCCTTGCTTGTAGACGGCAGGCCACTGGGAGGGGTCGTCAAAATACAACAGGATGTTCTCGCAGCACTTGGCCTGCAGGGAGCACAGCACAGGGTGTGAGGGGGTGGGGGGAGGGTCCCGGCGCACAGAGGGTGAGGGGGCGGGGGGAGGGTCCCGGCGCACAGGGAGTGAGGGGGCGGGAGGAGGGTCCCGGCGCACAGGGGGTGAGGGGGCGGGGGGGCAGGGTCCCGGAGCACAGGGAGTGAGGGGGCGGGGGGGCAGGGTCCCGGAGCACAGGGGGTGAGGGGGCGGGGGGCAGGGTCCCGGAGCACAGGGGGTGAGGGGGCGGGGGGGCAGGGTCCCGGAGCACAGGGGGTGAGGGGGCGGGGGGCAGGGTCCCGGAGCACAGGGGGTGAGGGGGCGGGGGGGCAGGGTCCCGGAGCACAGGGGATGAGGGGGCGGGGGGCAGGGTCCCGGAGCACAGGGGATGAGGGGGCGGGGGGCAGGGTCCCGGGGCACAGGGGATGAGGGGGCGGGGGGCAGGGTCCCGGAGCACAGGGGATGAGGGGGCGGGGGGCAGGGTCCCGGAGCACAGGGGATGAGGGGGCGGGGGGCAGGGTCCCGGGGCACAGGGGATGAGGGGGCGGGGGGCAGGGTCCCAGAGCACAGGGGGTGAGGGGGCGGGGGGGGGAGGGTGTAGGGATAACATATTAATGTATTGAAAATGATTCCTCCAAATGGAAGTGACCCCCCATAATTTGTTCCCCACAACTTAAAGTGTTTTAGATTTATTATTATTATTGCCCCTTTAGAATAGGATGTGTTGGGTCATGGAACTTAGAGCAGTTAAGAATATAACCCTCTGTAGCCAGAAACAGCCCCCCCCCCATGCCCCAGGGCAGGCTCAAGCTTGTGCAAGGGGCTGCTTGAAATTGACCTTGCAGCAGTTAGTTCGAACTAGCGCTGTAGTGTAGACATACCCCAATTGACTAAGGGCATTGTTACATAATTGACGCCTGTTCTCTTTAAAACATTGTAACTTTACTCAGCACTCAGAGAATGTTTTAAGCAAAACCACCCAGAAACTTTTGTAACTACAACTCTGATATATGTAAAGTTATTATTATACAAAAATATTATATGGGAAACATTAATTAGGGAATGTATGTTAGGGCACGTCTACACTACAACGTTAATTCGAACTAAGCTAATTCGAACTAACACGTCGAACTAAAAACTAGTTTGAATTAGCGTTTTGCTAATTCGAACTAGCAAGTCCACATTGAGTGGACCCTGAACAGGGCTTAAGGCTGGCCGGAAGCAGTGCCGGCAGGGCATCAGAGGAGGACTTAGAGCGTGGAGATGCTGTCTCAGGCTAGCCGAGGGCTGCGCTTAAAGGGTCCCGACCCCCACCCCGGACAGACAGTTCTCAGGGGTGCCCCGCTTGCAAAGCAGTCCTGGCTTGGAGTGCCCTAAGTACCCACACTGGGCACATCACACCACTCGGCCATCAGCCCGGCTGCACTTGCCGCAGGCTGCCATCTGCGGAGAGGGGGCAATCGGGGGGCTGCAGGAGAGCTTCCACCCCCAGAAGCCCGCAGAGCCAGCCCAGTCGTCCCCATCGGGGGCTCGTGCCCCATTCCTCCCTCACCTCCTTCCACTTACCCCTCCCTAGCCCCCCTTCCTGATGTACAAAATAAAGGACAATTGTGTTCAAAAATGGAATCTGTCTTTATTGAACAAAACTGGGGGAGACTGGGAAAAGGAGGTGGGAGAGGGGAAGAGAAAGGCTGGGAGAGGGGAGGGCAACTAACATGATCAGGGGTTGGGAACAGGTCCCAGATGAAGAGAGGCTACAGAGACTGGGACTGTTCAGCTTAGAAAAGAGGAGATGGAGCGGGGACAGGATAGAGGTCTCTAAAAGCAGGGGTTGGGTGGAGAGGGTGCATTCAGAAAAGTTCTTCCTGAGTTCCCATAAAGAAGGACTAGAGGACACCAAAGGAAAGGACTGGGTAGCAGGCTTCAAACTAGTAAGAGAAAGTTGTTGTTCACAAAGCAAATAGTCAACCTGTGGAACTCCTTGCTGCAGGAGGCTGTGAAGGCTACAACTAGAACAGAGTTTAAAGAGAAGTGAGATCAAGTCATGGAGGCTGGGTCCATGGAGTGGTATTAGCCAGGGGGTAGGAGTGGTGTCCCTGCCCAAAGTTTGTGGAAGGCTGGAGAGGGATGGCACGAGACAAATGGCTTGGTCACTGTCTTCGGTCCATCCCCTCCAGGGTCCCTAGAGTTGGCCGCTGTCGGCAGACAGGCTACTGGGCTAGATGGACCTTTGGTCTGACCCAGGACGGCCATTGTAAGCTCAGGGCTCAGGGTCGGGGGTCTCAGTGGACCCCCTTGATTTTCATGCACTCCTGCTCCTGGGTGGCCAGGCTGGCAGCTCTCCTGCCCTAGCCGGCCACTTTCCTGTGCCTAGTGCGGAGATCGTGGGCGAGGTCCATGATGTCCGCACTAGCCCAGGAAGGTGCCCGCCTCTTGCGGTCCAGGGCAAGCTCCTGGGAGCCGCCAGCCTGGTCCCGGGAAGAGGGGGTGGGCTGGGGGACATCGGGTGGGTGGCTCTGTGCCGTGCCAGGTGCAGGGTCTGCTGGCTGGGTGCTGGCAGGCTTGCACCTGGCACGGGCACCGTAGCCAGCCCGTGCCCCTTTAAGGGGTCCGGGGCTGAGAGGGGGGCATAGAGTTTCCCTGGTGTTGGCCAGAGTGGCCACCAGGGGAAGCTGGGGAGGGCTAGCCTCCCACTAGTTCGAATGAAGGGGCTACACACCCCTTAATTCGAACTAGTAAGTTCGAACTAGGCTTAATCCTCGTAAAATGAGGTTTTCCTAGTTCGAACTAAGCGCTCCGCTAGTTCGATTCAAATTCGAACTAACAGAGCGCTAGTGTAGCGCCTATGAATGTTAGTTCGAACTAACATTGTAGTGTAGACAGACCCTAAGAGAGAGAGAGAGAGTGCTTGGATGATGAATGAATGGCTCTGAGAGGTGCCAGCCTGAGAATGCAGCAACAAAGGGCTGAAGAAGGCGTCAGGTGCCAGTGCAACCAAAAGGTGTCAAGTGGAGAAAACCAAGTACTGGAGATCCACCCCATGAGATCACTGACGAGCACCCGGCAGCCACCCTGGACATCAGCATGATGCAGCAATTCCCATAGACTGGCCTAGGAAGAAATTCCTATAAGAACTGGACTAAAAGACTATGGAGTCAGAGTCCAAGGTTCTGCTGCCAGCCCATCAGGAGCTTGAGATGCGCATCTGATCAGGACTGCGCTCCCCACTCCCATCACTTGTGTACAGAATACCTGGCCAGTATTCGGTCACAAGCAACTGCCAGGCTGGGAACTAGAACAAATACACAGAACCTGAGCGAATGGATGAATGAATGTTTCTATGTATAAGGGTTAAGTAGCTAAACAACGTTGTTTGCTTCTATCTTTTCTTTATTCTTTATCTTTACAATAAATGTGGCTTTTTGCCTTATCCCCCTCCTAAGATCCTGTTTGCTTTTATTTGGTACAACAAGGGTCCCAGAGCACAGGGTGTGAGGGGGCGGGGGGGAGGGTCCCGGAGCACAGGGGGTGAGGAGGCGGGGGGAGGGTCCCGGAGCACAGGGGCTGAGGGGGCGGGGGGCGGGTCCCGGAGCACAGGGTGTGAGGGGGCGGGGGGGAGGGTCCTGGAGCACAGGGGGTGAGGAGGCGGGGGGAGGGTCCCGGAGCACAGGGGGTGAGGGGGCGGGGGGCGGGTCCCGGAGCACAGGGGGTGAGGGGGCGGGGGCGAGGGTCCCGGTGCCCGCGCGCCCGGCCTGGCCCTCACCTCGGGGTAGCGGAACCGGAAATCCAGGCGGCCATAGTCGGACAGGAAGCAGAATCTAGTGAGGAACACCCAGTCCTGGGGAGACAGCGAGCGGCCGTGAGGGGCGGAGGCACCCCCAGAGCCCCTGCCCTGCTCTAACCGCTGGACCCCACTGCCCCCAGCCCGGCAGAGCCCAGCAGTCTGGCCTCTAGGCCCCCCTGCTCTGACCACTGGACCCCACTGCCCCCCGACAGAGCCCAGCAGTCTGGCCTCTAGGCCCCCCTGCTCTGACCACTGGACCCCACTGCCCCCCGACAGAGCCCAGCAGTCTGGCCTCTAGGCCCCCCTGCTCTGACCACTGGACCCCACTGCCCCCCGACAGAGCCCAGCAGTCTGGCCTCTAGGCCCCCCTGCTCTGACCACTGGACCCCACTGTCCCCAGCCCGACAGAGCCCAGCAGTCTGGCCTCTAGGCCCCCCTGCTCTGACCACTGGACCCCACTGCCTCCCCGACAGAGCCCAGCAGTCTGGCCTCTAGGCCCCCCTGCTCTGACCACTGGACCCCACTGCCCCCCCAACAGAGCCCAGCAGTCTGGCCTCTAGGCCCCCCTGCTCTGACCACTGGACCCCACTGTCCCCAGCCCGACAGAGCCCAGCAGTCTGGCCTCTAGGCCCCCCTGCTCTGACCACTGGACCCCACTGCCTCCCCGACAGAGCCCAGCAGTCTGGCCTCTAGGCCCTCCTGCTCTGACCACTGGACCCCACTGCCCCCCCGACAGAGCCCAGCAGTCTAGCCTCTAGGCCCCCCTGCTCTAACCACTGGACCCCACTGCCCCCCCGACAGAGCCCAGCAGTCTAGCCTCTAGGCCCCCCCTGCTCTAACCACTGGACCCCACTGCCCCCCCGACAGAGCCCAGCAGTCTGGCCTCTAGGCCCCCTGCTCTAACCATTGGACCCCACTGCCCCCCCAACAGAGCCCAGCAGTCTGGCCTCTAGGCCCCCCTGCTCTGACCACTGGACCCCACTGCCCCCCCGACAGAGCCCAGCAGTCTAGCCTCTAGGCCCCCCCTGCTCTAACCACTGGACCCCACTGCCCCCCCGACAGAGCCCAGCAGTCTAGCCTCTAGGCCCCCCCTGCTCTAACCACTGGACCCCACTGCCCCCCTGACAGAGCCCAGCAGTCTGGCCTCTAGGCCCCCTGCTCTAACCATTGGACCCCACTGCCCCCCTGACAGAGCCCAGCAGTCTAGCCTCTAGGCCCCCCCTGCTCTAACCACTGGACCCCACTGCCCCCCTGACAGAGCCCTGCAGTCTGGCCTCTAGGCCCCCCTGCTCTGACCACTGGACCCCACTGCCCCCCCGACAGAGCCCAGCAGTCTGGCCTCTAGGCCCCCCCTGCTCTAACCACTGGACCCCACTGCCCCCCTGACAGAGCCCAGCAGTCTGGCCTCTAGGCCCCCCTGCTCTGACCACTGGACCCCACTGCCCCCCCGACAGAGCCCAGCAGTCTGGCCTCTAGGCCCCCCCTGCTCTAACCACTGGACCCCACTGCCCCCCCGACAGAGCCCAGCAGTCTGGCCTCTAGGCCCCCCCTGCTCTAACCACTGGACCCCACTGCCCCCCTGACAGAGCCCAGCAGTCTGGCCTCTAGGCTCCCTGCTCTAACCACTGGACCCCACTGCCCCCCCGACAGAGCCCAGCAGTCTGGCCTCTAGGCCCCCCTGCTCTGACCACTGGACCCCACTGCCCCCCTGACAGAGCCCAGCAGTCTGGCCTCTAGGCTCCCTGCTCTAACCACTGGACCCCACTGCCCCCCTGACAGAGCCCAGCAGTCTGGCCTCTAGGCTCCCTGCTCTAACCACTGGACCCCACTGCCCCCCTGACAGAGCCCAGCAGTCTGGCCTCTAGGCTCCCTGCTCTAACCATTGGACCCCACTGCCCCCCCCCACCCCCCACAGAGCCTGCTAGAACCCAGGAGTCCAGGCTCCCGGCCCCTCCCCCACAAACCGCTGTCACCCGACACCCAGTACAGGCTCATGTAACCAAGGTGCTGCTGGGGGACAATGTCATCGCCATGGCAACCTGGCTCCCCAGGCCCCTTGGGATCGGCCAGGCTGGGGGCGCAGGGGGTGGGATCGGGGGGCAGGCCGGGGCCAGGGGGGCACAGGGGGTGGGATCGGGGGGCAGGCCAGGGCCGGGGGGGCACAGGGGGTGGGATCGGGGGGCAGGCCAGGGCTGGGGGGGCACAGGGGGTGGGATCGGGGGGCAGGCCAGGGCCGGGGGGCGCAGGGGGTGGGATCGGGGGGCAGGCCAGGGCCGGGGGGCGCAGGGGGTGGGATCGGGGGGCAGGCCAGGGCCGGGGGGGCACAGGGGGTGGGATCGGGGGGCAGGCCAGGGCCGGGGGGGCACAGGGGGTGGGATCGGGGGGCAGGCCGGGGCCAGGGGGGGGCGCAGGGGGTGGGATCGGGGGGCAGGCCGGGGGGGCACAGGGGGTGGGATCGGGGGGCAGGCCGGGGGGGCGCAGGGGGTGGGATCGGGGGGCAGGCCAGGGCCGGGGGGGCACAGGGGGTGGGATCGGGGGGCAGGCCAGGGCCGGGGGCGCAGGGGGTGGGATCGGGGGGCAGGCCAGGGCCGGGGGGCGCAGGGGGTGGGATCGGGGGGCAGGCCAGGGCCGGGGGGGCACAGGGGGTGGGATCGGGGGGCAGGCCGGGGCCAGGGGGGCGCAGGGGGTGGGATCGGGGGGCAGGCCGGGGCCAGGGGGGGCGCAGGGGGTGGGATCGGGGGGCAGGCCGGGGGAGTGCAGGGGGTGGGATTGGGGTGCAGGCCAGGGCCAGGGGGGCACAGGGGGTGGGATCGGGGGGCAGGCCAGGGCCGGGGGGGCACAGGGGGTGGGATCGGGGGGCAGGCCGGGGCCAGGGGGGCGCAGGGGGTGGGATCGGGGGGCAGGCCAGGGCCGGGGGGGCACAGGGGGTGGGATCGGGGGGCAGGCCGGGGCCAGGGGGGCGCAGGGGGTGGGATCGGGGGGCAGGCCGGGGCCAGGGGGGCGCAGGGGGTGGGATCGGGGGGCAGGCCAGGGCCGGGGGGGCACAGGGGGTGGGATCGGGGGGCAGGCCAGGGCCGGGGGGCGCAGGGGGTGGGATCGGGGGGCAGGCCAGGGCCGGGGGGCGCAGGGGGTGGGATCGGGGGGCAGGCCAGGGCCGGGGGGGCACAGGGGGTGGGATCGGGGGGCAGGCCGGGGCCAGGGGGGCGCAGGGGGTGGGATCGGGGGGCAGGCCGGGGCCAGGGGGGCGCAGGGGGTGGGATCGGGGGGCAGGCCGGGGCCAGGGGGGCGCAGGGGGTGGGATCGGGGGGCAGGCCGGGGCCAGGGGGGCACAGGGGGTGGGATCAGGGGGCAGGCCGGGGGGCACAGGGGGTGGGATCGGGGGGCAGGCCGGGGAGGCACGGGGGGTGGGATCGGGGGGCAGGCCAGGGCCGGGGGGGCGCAGGGGGTGGGATCAGGGGGCAGGCCGGAGCCGGGGGGGCGCAGGGGGTGGGATCAGGGGGCAGGCCGGAGCCGGGGGGGGGGCGCAGGGGGTGGGATCGGGGCGCAGGCCGGAGCCGGGGGGTGCAGGGGGTGGGATCGGGGGCAGGCCAGGGCCGGGGGGCGCAGGGGGTGGGATCAGGGGGCAGGCCGGAGCCGGGGGGGGCGCAGGGGGTGGGATCGGGGGGCAGGCCGGAGCCGGGGGGTGCAGGGGGTGGGATCGGGGGGCAGGCCAGGGGGGCACAGGGGGTGGGATCGGGGGGCAGGCCGGGGGGGCACAGGGAGTGGGATCGGGGGGCAGGCCGGGGGGCGCAGGGGGTGGGATCAGGGGGCAGGCCGGGGGGGGCAGGGGGTGGGATCAGGGGGCAGGCCAGAGCCGGGGGGTAGGCCGGGGGGGCACAGGGGGTGGGATCGGGGGGCAGGCCGGGGGGCACAGGGGGTGGGATCGGGGGGCAGGCCGGGGGGCACAGGGGGTGGGATCGGGGGGCAGGCCGGAGCCGGGGGGGTCCGGGGCCATGGGGGGTTGGTTTTGACCCAGTTGCACAGCCCCCCACGCTCCAGGTTTCCATAGCAACCACGCTGGAGGCTAAAGAAGGCAGAGAAAATAAGAATGACCACACCCCATAGCTTCCTCCTCTCCACCCCCCAGCCCCACACCCCCATGGCCCCCAGCCCCACACCCCCCCATAGCCTCCCAACCTCCACACCCCATGGGCTCCTCTCCACCCCCCAGCCCCACACCCCCATAGCCCCCCAACCCCCTACAGCCCATAGCCTCCTCTCCACCCCCAGAACCCACACCCCCATAGCCCCCCAACCCCCACACCCCATAGCCTCCTCTCCACCCCCCAGCCCCACACCCCCATAGCCCCCCAACCCCCACACCCCATAGCCTCCTCTCCACCCCCCACCCCCCACATAACCCCCAACCCCACACCCCATAGCCTCCTCTCCACCCCTCAGCCCCACACCCCCCATAGCTCCCAACCCTCCAGCCTCACACCCCCTATAGCTGCCCAACCCCCACCCTCCCTCCCATAGCCTCCTCTCCCAACCCCCAGCCTCATACCCCCATAGGCCCCCAGCCCCACACCCTCCATAACCCTCCAACCCCACACCCCCAGCCCCACACCCCAGCAGCCCCTCCTCTCCACCCCTCAGCCCCACACCCCCATAGCCCCCCCAACCCCCAGCCCCACACCCCCCATAGCCCCCCCAACCCCCCAACCCCACACCCCCCATAGCCTCCTCCCAACTCCCCCAGCCCCACACCCCCATACTCCCCCAACCCCCCATAGCCTCCTCCCAACCCCCCCAGCCCCACACCCCATAGCCCCCCAACCCTCCCAGCCCCACATCCCCCATAGCCTCCTCCCAACCCTCCCAGCCCCACACCCCCATAGCCTCCCCCAATCCCCCCAGCCCCACCCCCCATAGCCTCCTCTCAACCCCTCAGTCCCACACCCACATAGCCTCCCCCAACCCCCCCAGCCCCACACCCCCATGGCCTCCCCCCAGACCCACGCCCTCCATAGCCTCCCCCAAGCCCCCCAGCCCCAAAACGCCCATAGCCTCCTCCCAACCCCCCGCCCCTCATCGCCTTCCCCAACCCCTCCAGTCCCACACCCCCTTAGCCTCTTTTCAACCCCCCCAGTCCCAAACCCCATGGCCTCCCCCCAACCCGACACCCCCATGGCCTCCCCCCCAGCTCTCACTGCCCCATGCGCCCCATAGCTTCTCCCCAGCCCCCACCCCCATAACCCCACACCTCCATAATACCTCGTTGCCTCACGCCCCATAGATCCCCTCCCCCTCCCCATCCTCATACCCCCCCCGCCCCACACCTGCAAATACCCCTTTCTGGCCCGGCCCTCCGCCCAGCGAACCCGTTCCACGCAGCGCGAGCAGCGACCCCCGGCGGGGCAGATGTGGGGCAGCTCTGCGGAGGCCCCCGGGCGGAGCCGGCTGCAGCCGGACCCCGCGCCCAGCGCAGCCCCACGGCCCGGCCGGCGGGATCTGGGGGCGCGGAGGCCCGGGCGGGGCCGGTTCGGTTCCGCACCCACCTCCTTGGTGCTGATGTTCCCGGTCACGTACTTGGCCCCGCAGCCCGCGGGCAGCAGCGACAGGACCGCCAGGAGCCCCGCAGCCCGCCCGGCCCCGCGCCCGGCCCCGCACCGGCCCCGCTCCATGCTCCGCCGCCGGCCGCCTCCAGCCGCCGCTCGCTGCCTGCGCGCTGCCGATCGCACCCGCCGGGCTGTGCGGAGCCCCCGCCCCCCCAGGGACTGGCCCCCCCGCCGGGCTGTGTAACGCCCCCGCCCCCCCCAGGGACTGGCCCCCCCGCCGGGCTGTGTAACGCCCCCACCCCCCCCAGGGACTGGCCCCCCCCCCGGCCTGTGCAAAGCCCCCACCCCCCCCCAGGGACTGCCTCCCCCGCCGGGCTGTGTAACGCCCCCACCCCCCCAGGGACTGCCTCCCCCGCCGGGCTGTGTAACGCCCCCGCCCCCGCCAGGGACTGGCCCCCCCCCGCCGGGCTGTGTAACGCCCCCGCCCCCGCCAGGGACTGGCCCCCCCCGCCGGGCTGTGTAACGCCCCCACCCCCCCAGGGACTGGCCCCCCCCGCCGGGCTGTGTAACGCCCCCGCCCCCCCAGGGACTGGCCCCCCCCGCCGGGCTGTGTAACGCCCCCACCCCCCCCAGGGACTGGCCCCCCCCGCCGGGCTGTGTAACGCCCCCGCCCCCGCCAGGGACTGCCCCCCCCCGCCCCCAGGAACTGCCCCCCCCGCCCCTACCCAGGGACTGCCCCCCCACGAGGGACTACCCCCACGCCCAATGCCCCCCGCCATGGACTGCCCCCCTCGCCCAATGACCCCCCCACCAGGCACTGCCCCCCCCCACGGCCTGTGCAAAGCCCCCACCCCCCCCAGGGACTGCCTCCCCCGCCGGGCTGTGTAACGCCCCCGCCCCCCCAGGGACTGCCCCCCCCGCCGGGCTGTGTAACGCCCCCCCCCCCCCAGGGACTCCCCCCCCCGCCGGGCTGTGTAACGCCCCCGCCCCCCCAGGGACTGCCCCCCCCCGCCGGGCTGTGTAACGCCCCCGCCCCCCCAGGGACTGCCCCCCCCCCGCCAGGCTGTGCGGAGCCCCCCGCCCCCGCCAGGGACTGCCCCCCCCCCGCCCCCAGGAACTGCCCCCCCCGCCCCTACCCAGGGACTGCCCCCCCCACGAGGGACTACCCCCCACGCCCAATGCCCCCCGCCATGGACTGCCCCCCTCGCCCAATGACCCCCCCGCCAGGCACTGTCCCCCCGCCCAATGACCCCCCCGCCAGGCACTGCCCCCCCCGCCCAATGACCCCTGCGACGATGCCTCGGGGAGCCCCCCACCCTGCCCCCCGTCTCTCCGCCGGCCAGTTGAGGGGAAGGTTTCTCGGTTCCCAGCGACACGGCGGCGCAGCCCCGACACCCGGAGCGATGCCTCATGCGTCTGGGGGGATCCCGGGCCCTGCACCCCCCTTTCTGCTCCCAGGCTCCTCTCCCCGCAGCTGGCCCCCAGCCCCAGGCAGCCCCACGTCTCTCCCTCTGCCTCTCTCTGGGGACAGGGCTGTCTCAGGCTGGCCCTCAGGAGTCTGCAGCCAACACACCTGGGTGAGTCATCGGGGATCCCACATCACATCACACAGCCAGGCAGAAACACAGCCCCCATCCCTCCGGGACACGGCACAGCCCCCCATCCCCCCGGGACACGGCACAGCCCCCCAGCCCCTCCCGGGACATGGCACAGCCCCCCCCATCCCCCTGGGACACGGCACAGCCCCCCCATCCTCCCAGGACACGGCACAGCCCCCCACCCCCTCCTGGGACACGGCACAGCCCCCCATCCCCCCGGGACACGGCACAGCCCCCCACCCCCTCCTGGGACACGGCACAGCCCCCCACCCCCTCCCGGGACATGGCACAGCCCCCCATCCTCCCGGGACACGGCACAGCCCCCCACCCCCTCCTGGGACACGGCACAGCCCCCCATCCCTCCCCGGGACACGGCACAGCCCCCCACCTCCTCCCGGGACATGGCACAGCCCCCCACCTTCTCCCGGGACTGCCCCCTTGCCCCTCCTTCCCCCAGGACTGCTTCCTAGCCTACCTCTGCCACCCCAGTGCTCTGCCTGCACCCTAGGCTCAGATCTGCCCCCTCGGGCCCTGGCACAGGGCGGCCCGGCAGCTCGTCCGGTGCTGCTCCCCTCAGTCCTCGAGCGCCACATGGAGACAGGAAGGTGGGAGCAGAGTCCGGCCTGGCTCCATCTGCCCATCCTGCCCCCCGGGCCTGGGCCCCTCACCTCTCCGCCCCAGCTGCCCCATCGGGCCGGGCTTGGCTCTCGCCCGCAGGGGGAATCCTGGACTGGCATCCGCTCGGGATCTGAGCCGGGTCCAGCCAGGCCCCCCATGTCTGGGAGCCTGCTCCTGGTTGTGACGTAGTGGGGGTACTTGCTGGGCTGTGGTGACCCCTGCTGTCTGGAGCAAGACCCAGCAGGGAAAACCTCGCTAGGCAGAGGTAAGGCCAAACTTGTTGAGCCAGGGGCCAGACACCCCCCATGGAGAGGAACAAAGGAAGGTGGATGCTGCCCTGGCTGGGGGGCAGGGCTGGAAGTTGGTTAGTTGGTTGGTGGCTGTCTGTGAGGATGGATGAGACAGCCTAGGGAGAGGAGCTGGAGTTTAGGGGCCCAGTCTCCCCCCAACTCAAGGGGGCCTGAGGCATCCTAGCCCAGCTCTGTGACCAGATTACATCTGTGCTGCGCTGTATCCTGGAGAGGCAATAAACTTCCTCTAGTCCACCGGCTGGTGCAGTCTGTTTGTGCCATTTCGGGGTGCAGGAGACGGGGAACCCCAACGCGCCGTCACACTGGTGTCAGAAGTGGGATGCACTGCACCCCGTGGATGGAACTTCCAGCGGCGAGCGACAAGGCACAGTAGAAGCAAGAGCCCTGGAGCCAGGCGTGCTGGAGACAGAGCGAAGCGGTTCCTGGGAATCGTGGGGCGCTGCAGCACTAGACTGGTGAGTCTGCACCGAGGGGCCCAGCGGGCAGATGGCCTACGCCTGACTCTTGAAGGCAGAGCTGGTGGGGCTGTGCAGAGAGAGGGGCTTGCCTGTGCAGAAAGCAACCAAGGCCCAGCTGATTGCTCAGCTAGAAGAGAACGACCAGCCACAGGGCCAGGATCTTGTCCCCAGGGGAAGCAGCCAGACCCCCCCTGAGAGTGTGTCAGGCTCAGAGAGGGGGAGGAGCGCTGGAACTCACCGGAGAGATGAGACAGCTTCCCCCAGGAGGCCTGCAAGCTGCAGCCCACCTAGGGCAGGGGCCAGCCAAGCAGAGCTGCGGCGGCTGGAGATCCAGCTGCGGATCAAGGAATTGGAAGTAGAGGACCGAGAGAGGGACCGCCAGGACCGAGAAAGGGATCGCCAAGATCGAGAGAGGCAGCGGCAGCATGAGCTGGCCATGGCAGAGCGGAGAACCGGTGGGGCACCGGCTGCACCAAGAGTGGATGGGCCACAGGGTCCCAGGGCTGCCAGATGCTTGGAGAGGCTCGTGGTGGCCCAATTGAAGGACATGGGCGACATAGACGGGTTCCTCAGCTCCTTTGAGAGGGCCTGTGGACTGCAACGGGTTCCCCCAGCTGACTGGCTGCAGGAGCTCATCCCCGCACTGAGCCAGGAGGCGGCCGGAGTGCTCAGTCAGCTGGAGGACCTACAGCCAGGGGATTACAACCGAGTCAAGGAGGCCCTGCTGCACAAGTTCGGGCTGACCCCCGAGATGTACAGGAAGAAGTTCCGGGGGGTACAGAAAGGGCCACGGGAGACCTATGTGGGCCTGGCCGCCCGCCTGGCGCAATACTGCCGCAAGTGGGTGTCTGGAGTCGGAGCCCAGACCGCAGAGGAGCTGCTCAAGCTGGTCATGATGGAGCAGTTCTATGAAGCGTGCCCACCCAAACTGAGGCTGTGGCTCAAGGACCGGAGACCAGAGAACCCCCAGGAGGCCGGGAGGCTGGCGGACGAGTTCACGGAGAGCCGGTCCGGGTGTGAACCGGAGTCCCGGAGAGAGAGGTAACCGCGCAGAGACCGGATCTTGGCTGAGCAACGGAGAGAGACACCTCCGAGGCGAGCCCCAGGGACCAGGACCAGTCATCGATACCCCAGAGAACCAGCCAGGCCCTGGACAGAGACAGCCCAAAGCCTAACTTGCCAGCGCTGTGGGCAAAAAGGCCACAAGAGGGCTCAGTGCACCAGGTCCCAGGACCGGGGACTTTCCAGGGTTAACTGGCTGGGGCGGGAGGAAGGGCAGGCTGCCCCAGAGGCAGGGGCTGGCAGGCAAACCTCAGCTCAGAGAGAGGGGAAGGATGCTCAGTGCACCTCCCCTGGGAGGTCTGATTCTCAGGAGGCGGATTTCTCTGTGTACCGTGTGGGGGCAGGACGGCCCCTGCGGAGCGAGTGCCTCATACCCCTGGAGGTGGATGGTAGGAAGGTGACGGGCTTCTGGGACACGGGGGCGGAGGTGACTCTGGCCCGATCCGACATAGTGGCCCAGGAGCGGATACTACCCCACGCGCAGCTGACCCTGAAGGGCATAGACGGGTCCCCGTTTAAGGTGCCTGTAGCCAGGGTGCATCTGAAATGGGGGGCGAAGGAAGGCCTCAAGGAAGTGGGGGTGCACCCGCACTTGCCCACCGAGGTGCTGATGGGGAATGACCTAGAGGAGTGGCCCCATGAATCCCAGCGGGCTCTAGTCACTACCCGGAGCCAGAGCCAGCGGGGGGCTGACAACGTGGGTCCAGGGAAGGACTCCGGGCAGCGTCCTCAGGGTCCCATCCCAGTGGACACGGGGTCCAGCCAGGCTGGGACTCCGGACGTAGGCAGAGGTGGGGAACAGGTCCCGATCCCTGCCTCAGCAGCTGAATTCCAGGCTGAGGTGCAGGCAGACCCCTCCTTGCAGAGGCTGAGGGACCAGGCTGGCCTCCATGCAGCTCAGCCCCGGGGGAGAGGTGGCCAGGAGAGATTCCTGCGGGAGCGTGGGCTCCTGTTCCGTGAATGGCTTCCCCCCAGGAAGGCGAGGGCATGGGGGGTCCAGCGGCAGCTGGTCGTCCCCCGAAAGTATCGCCTCAAGCTGCTGTATTTGGCCCACGACGTCCCCGTTGGGGGCCACCGGGGGATCCGGAGCACCCGGCTGAGGCTGCTCCAGCACTTCTATTGGCCGGGAATCTTTACAGCCGTGCAGCGGTACTGCCGGTCCTGTGACTCCTGCCAGAGGGGCGGGAAGGCCCAAGACAGGAGGAAAGCGGCTTGGGGGTCTCTACCCCAGATAGAGGACCCCCTGGGATTGCTGAGAGAGTTATGGGAGGGGAAGTCCTCCCTGGATGGAGCTTCGGGGGTGGAAGCCGCCCTGGTTGTCCAGAGAAGGCTCGCTGGGCTCATGGCCCCGGCCCGAGAGACCCTGGCCAGAGATCAAGGCCAGCGGAAGGGTGGGTGTGACCCCTGAGGACAGGCCTGGGCCAGTCGCCCTGGAGCAGGGTGGCGAGAGGACAGAGGGAAGCCAGCTCATGTGGGGCCTTGCCACGGCTGGCCTGAGTCAAGGGGAGCACTCATGTCCCCAGGGCGGGTTCCCACGCAGAGGACCCGTACTTCCCTAGGTCACGAGCGGAGTGACCCTGCTCAGTTCGCTCTCGGAGGGGGGAGAACTGTGACGTAGTGGGGGTACCTGGCTGGTTTCTATGCTGCTGGCTCTGGGGGAACCCCCACTGGCTGCCGTGGGTACCACGACCCAGCAAAACAGGATGAGTCACTATGCAAACCAGTGGCCAGACACCCCCCATGGAGAGGAACAAAGGAAGGTGGATGCTGCCCTGGCTGGGGGGCAGGGCTGGAAGGGGGTTAGTTGGTTGCTGGGTGTCTGTGAGGATGGATGAGACAGCCTAGGGAGAGGAGCTGGAGTTTAGGGGCCCAGTCTCCCCCCAACTCAAGGGGGCCTGAGGCATCCTAGCCCAGCTCTGTGACCAGACTACATCTGTGCTGCGCTGTATCCTGGAGAGGCAATAAACTTCCTCTATTCCACCGGCTGGTGCAGTCTGTTTGTGCCATTTCGGGGTGCAGGAGACGGGGGACCCCAACGCGCCGTCACACTGGTGCAGCCGGTTCCCTGCTCCCGCGCTGGGCACTGAGCCCCGTGGGGGAAACCGAGGCACACCGAGGCCTAGACAAGCCCCACAGAGAATTCCCACTCTGCTCCCCCACCCCCAGACGAGGCCCCGTGGGCCAGGTGGCCTCTGCACGCTCCTGCGGTTTGCCTGCCGTGCTGGGGCCTGCGAGCTGCCGCGGCCGGGAAGGCCCCACAAGGAAGAAGTGAAAGAAGCATTTGCATCCGCCTCCCCAGGCCTCAGCTGGGAACTAGGGTCCCCCCCCGCAGGGGTCCAGGGAGCTGGGAGGCAGGGGAGGGAGAGGCAGACCCCTCTCTGCTTTCACACCCGTCACTGCTCTGTGACCCGGGGCCCTGCCCTGTGAGGGGAGATTCCCCCTGACTCCCCCACGTGGATTTAGGGTTGCCAGGTGGAGCCCGCTACAAAACCGGACACGCTTGTCCGGGGGGCGGCGGGGAGGACCGGCCGGGGCGGGGGTGGGGTGGGGCTGGCCAGGAGCGGGGCGGGAAGCAGAGCTGGTGTGTGGGGGGGGAGTCCGGGCCGCAGGGCTAGATGGGAGGAGGGGGGGCGGGAAGCAGACCTGGCAAGGAGGGGGGCCACAGCCAGAGTCCTTCCAACCGCACCCCCGGCAGGCGCTCCCTTTACTTGTGAGCAGAAGCTGGGCGGGGAATGGGGGGTGGCGGGGAGTCCCTGCCCCCCCGCCCCGCCCCACCCAGCTTTTGCGCACAACACAGGGCTCCCAAAACCAATCGTGCTCCGCGTCCCAGTCGCTCTCCCACCCCCACCAGGCTTCCCTCCAGTGCCCAGGAATTCACAAACTACTGACACTGCATATTGCACAGTACACACTGCACAGTACACACTGCACAGTACACACTGCACACTGCACAGTACACACTGCACAGTACACACTGCACACTGCACAGTACACACTGCACAGTACACACTGCACACTGCACAGTACACACTGCACACTGCACACTGCACAGTACACACTGCACAGTGCACACTACACAGTACACACTGCACACTGCACAGTACACACTGCACAGTGCACACTACACAGTACACACTGCACACTGTGCACTACACACTGTGCACTACACAGTACACACTGCACACTGCACATTACACACTGCACACTACACAGTACATGCTGCACAGTGCACACTGCACAGTACACACTGCACATTACACACTGCACATTACACACTGCACGTGTCTGGTATTTACTGAATGTTCCTATGGGACAAATACCGGACTGTCTGGTAGAAAACCGGACACCTGGCAACCCTGTGTGGATTGGCCAGATACCCAGGCCCAGCCTGGCAGGGAACAAGGCTCTTCCCCGTGGGAGACAAAGGGAGGGAGGCGGGGACGGCACCCGGCTGGGAGCTGGGCAGTTTCTGGCTGGGACAGACTAAGCAGGGGTGGGGAGTTTAGGGACCCAGGCGCCCGTCTCAAGGGGCCTGAGGCTGCCTGGCCCTGACTCCTGTAGCCACCTCACGTCTGGGCTGTGTCGTTGCCTGGAGAAGGAATCAGCCCAGGGCTGGATTAAGGGGAGCGAGCCAGGCAGCTGCCCGGGTGCCAAGCGATGGGGGGGCCAGATGGCAGCTGTAAGAGGCGCATAGTGCCCCCTGCAGCTGCCATCAGGCGCCGTGCGCCCGGCTCAGCGGCTGCGGGGCCTTCCCCACCGGCCCTGCACGGCCTGGCCCTGCACTTGTCCCTGGCTCGGCACAGCGGGAACCTCCGGGAGCCGGGAGCCGGGAGCCGGGAGCCGGGAGCCGGGAGCCGGGGCCTGGCCCTGCACTTGTCCCTGGCTCTGCACTGTGGGAACCCCCAGGAGCCAGGAGCTGGGAGCTGGGAGCCGGGGCCTGGCCCTGCTCTTGTCCCTGGCTCGGCACAGCTGGAACCCCCAGGAGCCGGGAGCCGGGAGCCGGGAGCCGGGGCCTGGCCCTGCTCTTGTCCCTGGCTCTGCACAGCTGGAACCCCCCCGAGCGCTGATCCAAAATGTGACTGAAAACGATACTCCTGGCACTTCCTCATTCGAAGCCTCAGACACCTCCAGGGCAGAAATCCCGCCCTGCCCCCGCTGGGAGGGGACCCAGCCCCTGCCCTGGTGCTCAGTGCGGAGCCGGCTGGGAGCCTGTGCCAGGCGGAGCGAGCCGGAGGCGAGGGCCGCACCAGGTGAGAACCAGCCCCCACGTAACCAGGGCTGCGGGAATAAGACAGGGATTTGCTGCGGGATGCAGCGACATAGGCCAGGCCAGAACCCAGGAGTCCTGCCCCCCAGCCCCCACTGCCCTCCCAGTGCTGGGAGGGATCCCAGAGTCCTGGTCCCTGCCAGCCCCTCCCCTACTCCCCCCACCAGCCCCCACCGTGACTGGCAGGTGACCCCAAGGCAACTCCCACAGCCCCGCCCCACAGCGCGCAGGCCCTGGACGGCCAGAGGGGTCGCTGCCCCCCACCTCTGGCACCACAGCAGCAGGCTGGGGCAGTGAGTCTGGGGACTCCGGTGGCCCCTAGGTGGGACCCAGTGAGGCCAAACCCATCAGCCATGCGCCCCCCCCTGCCCCGGGTATGTCTACACTACAGCACGAATTGGAATTAGTTAATTCAAACTAAGCTAATTGGAACTAGACCTAAAAACTAGTTCGAATTAGCATTTTGCTAATTCCAACTAGCATGTCCACACTGAGTGGACCCTGAACCGAGGTTAAGGATGGCTGGAAGCAGTGCCAGCCGGGCATCAGGTTAGGACTTAGAGCGTGGAGCTGCTGTCTCAGGCTAGCCGAGGGCTGTGCTTAAAGGGACCCGACCCCCACCCTGGACAGACAGTTCTCAGGGTTCCCCACTTGCCTGTCTACCTCGATGGGGGACAGCAAAGCAGTCCTGGCTTGGAGTGCCCTGAGTGCCCTCACTCGGCACATCACAGCACTCGGCCATCAGCCCGGCTGCACTTGCCGCAGGCTGCCAGCTGGGGGGTCAATAGGGGGGCTGTCAGGATCCAGGAGGCCCTGCAGGAGAGCTTGCACCCCGAGGAGCCTGCAGAGCCACCCCAGTCCTCCCCATCGGGGGCTCGTACCCCATTCCTCCCTCACCCCCTTTCACTTACCCCCCCTAGCCCCCCTTCCTGATGTACAAAATAAAGGACACGTGTGTTCAATAATAGAAACTCTCTTTATTTAACAAAACTGGGGGGGGATTAACCTCTGGGGAGACTGGGAAAAGGAGGTGGAAGAGGGGAAGAGAGAGGGTGGGAGAGGGGAGGTGGAAACCTGGGAGGAGGGAGCTGGAAGGGGGAAGCCAGGGGAAGAAGGAGGAGGGGAAGTATCAAACTATGGGACGCCATATCTTCAGTACTGTGTACAGGTGTGGTCTCCTCACCCCAGAAAAGAGGTTTTCGCCTTGGAAAGGGTTCAGAAAAGGACAGCTACAATGATTAGAGGTTTGGAACAGGCCCCATATGAGGAGAGGTTAAAGAGACTGGGACTTTTCAGCTTAGAAAAGAGGAGACTGAGGGGGGATATGATAGAGGTCTATAAAATCATGAGTGGTGTGGAGAGGGCGGATAAAGAAAAGTCCATAATATAAGGACTAGAGGACACCAAATGAAATTAATGGGTAGCAGGTTTAAAACTAATCAGCAGAATTTCTTCTTCACACAGCACATAGTCAACCTGTGGAACTCCTTGCCACAGGAGGCTGTGAAGGCTAGGACTATAAGGGTATGTCTACACTACAAAGTTAGTTAGAACTAACAGACGTTAGTTCAAACTAACTTTAATAAGCGCTACACTAGCGCTACGCTAGTTAGAATTAAATTCGAACTAGCGGAGCGCTTAGTTCGAACTAGGAAAACCTCATTTTACGAGGATTAAGCCTAGTTCGAACTAGCTAGTTCGAATTAAGGGGTGTGTAGCCCCTTCATTCGAACTAGTGGGAGGCTAGCCCTCCCCAGGTTTCCCTGGTGGCCACTCTAGCCAACACCAGGGAAACTCATCTGCCCCCCTCCCGGCCCCGGATCCCTTAAAGGGGCACAGGCTGGCTATGGTGCCCATGCCAGGTGCAAGCCTGCCAGCACCCAGCCAGCAGACCCTGCACCTGACACGGCACAGAGCCACCCACCCGATGCCCCCCAGCCCACCCCCTCTTGCCGGGACCAGGCTGGCAGCTCCCGGGAGCTTGCCCGGGACCGCAAGAGGCAGGCGCCCGCCTGGGCTAGTGCGGACATCGTGGGCCTCCGTCTAGGGCAGGAGAGCTGCCAGCCTGGCCACCCAGGAGCAAGTGTGCATGAAAATCAAGGTGATCGAATGAGACCCCCGACCCTGAGCCCTGAGCTTACAATGGCCGTCCTGGGTCAGACCAAAGGTCCATCTAGCCCAGTAGCCTGTCTGCTGACAGCGGCCAACCCTAGGGACCCTGGAGGGGATGGACCGAAGACAGTGACCAAGCCATTTGTCTCGTGCCATCCCTCTCCAGCCTTCCACAAACCTTGGGCAGGGACACCACTCCTACCCCCTGGCTAATACCACTCCATGGACCCAACCTCCATGACTTGATCTCACTTCTCTTTAAACTCTGTTCTAGTTCTAGCCTTCACAGCCTCCTGCAGCAAGGAATTCCGCAGGTTAACTATTTGCTTTGTGAACAACAACTTTCTCTTACTAGTTTGAAGCCTGCTACCCGTTCCTTTCCTTTGGTGTCCTCTAGTCCTTCTTTATGGGAACTCAGGAAGAACTTTTCTGAATGCACCCTCTCCACCCAACCCCTGCTTTTAGAGACCTCTATCCTGTCCCCGCTCCATCTCCTCTTTTCTAAGCTGAACAGTCCCAGTCTCTGTAGCATTTCTTCATCTGGGACCTGTTCCCAACCCCTGATCATGTTAGTTGCCCTCCCCTCTCCCAGCCTTTCTCTTCCCCTCTCCCATCTCCTTTTCCCAGTCTCCCCCAGTTTTGTTCAATAAAGACAGATTCCATTTTTGAACACAATTGTCCTTTATTTTGTACATCAAGAGGGGCTAGGGAAGGGTAAGTGGAAGGAGGTGAGGGAGGAATGGGGTACGCGCCCCTGATGGGGAGGACTGGGCTGGCTCTGCAGGCTACTGGGGGTGGAAGCTCTCCTGCAGCCCCCCCAATTACCCCCTCTCCGCAGATGGCAGCCTGCGGCAAGTGCAGCCGGGCTGATGGCCGAGTGGTGTGATGTGCCCTGTGTGGGTACTCCGGGCAATCCAAGCCAGGACTGCTTTGCAAGCGGGGCACCCCTGAGAACTGTCTGTCCGGGGTGGGGGTCGGGACCCTTTAAGCACAGCCCTCGGCTAGCCTGAGACAGCATCTCCACGCTCTAAGTCCTCATCTGATGCCCTGCCGGCACTGCTTCCGGCCATCCTTAAGCCTGGTTCAGGGTCCACTCAGTGTGGACTTGCTAGTTGGAATTAGCAAAACGCTAATTCGAACTAGTTTTTTAGTCTGGATCCGTTAGTTCGAATTAGCTTAGTTTGAATTAATTAATTCGAAGTAAGTTAGTTCGAATTAACGTTGTAGTGTAGACGTACCCTAACAGAGTTTAAAGCGAAGTTAGATAAATTCATGGAGGTTGTGTCCATGGAGTGCTATTAGCCAGGGGGTAGGAACGGTGTCCCTGGCTCTGTTTGTGGAAGGCTGGAGAGGGATGGCACGAGACAAATCGCTTGGTCATTGTCTTCGGTCCATCCCCTCCGGGGTACCTGGTGCTGGCCGCTGTCGGCAGACAGGCTACTGGGCTAGATGGACCTTTGGTCTGACCCAGTGCGGCCGTTCTTATGTTCTAAGCTCAGGGCTCAGGGTCTGGGGTCTCACTGAACTAACTTGATTTTCATGCAAACCTGCTCCTGGGTTCGCATGTGGCCTTTGGTGGCCAGGCTGGCAGCTCTCCTGCCCTAGACGGCCGCCTTCCTGTGCCTAGTGCGGAGGTCGTGGACGTTGGAGGCCTCCCCCCAAACCTGGATGAGGTCCACGATCTCCGCACTAGACCAGGCGGGCGCCCGCCTCTTGCGGCCCTGGGAAGGCTCCTGGGAGCCGCCAGCCTGGTCCCAGGAAGAGGTGGAGGGCTGGGTTCTGGCAGGCTTGCAACTGGCACAAGCACTGTAGCCAGACCGTGCCCCTTTAAGGGCTCCAGGGCCGGGAGGGGGTGTGACGGTGCGTTGGGGGTTCCCCGTCTCCCGCACCCTGCAATGGCACAAACAGACTGCACCAGCCAGTGGAATTGAGGGTGGTTTATTGCTCCTCCAGCTCAGCCCAGCACAGATGTAATCTGGTTACAGGAACTGGGGCTAAGAGGCCTCAGTGCCCCCCCTTGAGATAGGGGAGTCCCAGCCCCCTCCCCAGCTCCTTATTCCCTGCCTTCCAGCCAGGAACTAACTAACCCTCCACCAGCCCTGCCCCCCAGCCAGGGCAGCATCCACCTTCCTTTGTTCCTCTCCATGGGGGGTGTCTGGCCACTGGTTCAACAAGTTTGGCACCTCTGCCTAGTGAGGCTTTCCCTGCTGGGTCTTGCACCAGACAGCAGGGGTCACCACAGCCCAGCAAGTACCCCCACTACGTCACACGGGGTCAAAAGAGTTTCCCTGGTTTGGGCCAGAGTGGCCACCAGGGCAAGCTGGGAGGGTATGTCTACACTGCCAACCTAGTGCTAATGTCGGCATTCGAAGTTGCAAATGAAGCCTGGGATTTAAATATCCCGAGCTTCATTTTCATCTTGCATCGAATTAGGCTCTCTAATTCCAACTACCGTACTCGTGGAACGTGGAACGAGGTGTACCGGTAGTTGGGATTAGAGAGCCTAATCTGAACTACCTACTCCGTGCCGCGTGGAGCCGCGTGGAGCCGCGTGGAGCCGCGGGCACAGAGTCCGCACTAACGGGGATTTAAAAATGGCGGCGCCCGGCAAGATGCAATGAAGCCTGAGATATTTAAATCCCGGGCTTCATTTGCAACTTCGAATGCCGACATTAGCCATCCTAGTTCGAACTAGAGTGGCAGTGTAGACGTACCCAGAAGGGCGAGCCTCCCACTAGTTCGAATGAAGTGGCTACGCAGCCCTTAATTGGAACTAGGCTTAGTCCTTGTAGAATGAGGTTTCCCTAGTTAGAATTAAGCGCTCGTGTGTAGCCCCTGTGAAAGTTAATTCGAACTAACGGCTGTAGTGTAGACAGACCCCTAGAGCCAAGGTCCTGCCCCCCAAAGGGCGCCCCATTCAGAGCGTGCTGCCCTCTCTCCAGGCAGGGGAGAGCAGAGGCTCACACTGACTGTCTGGCTCTAGGTCTCCGTGGCAGTGAAGAGCCTCTAGCTTCGGGAGGGAGCATGGAGCCCAGCTTTCCCCTCCTGGCCTCGCTGCTGCTCCTTGTGCCCGGCGCATCCGCCTACGGCTTCAGGAACTGCATCCAGTCCATGGTCGACCCGCGCAGCTTCCGGTGCATCCAGCGGTTCCTGAGCGACGTAGCGAGCGCCGTGGACGACCTGCCGGCCAGCGCCACGGCCGTCAACATCTCCCACAACTCCATCCGCCGCCTGCCTGCGGCCAGCTTCCGCCACCTGCCCCAGCTGCGCAAGCTGGGCCTGGCCTACAACCGCCTGGAGATGATTGAGGACGGGGCTTTCGAGAACCTCGGGGCCTTGGTCACGCTCAACCTGTCCTACAACCGCCTGACCAACCTGTCCGAAGGGGCCTTGCACGGCCTGAGCAACCTCACCCACCTCTTCCTGCAGCACAACCCCCTCAGCACGATGCACCCCAGTGCCCTGCAGCCCTTGGGCCACCTGCACACCCTGGACTTGTTCTCCAGCCGCCTGGCCAGCTTCGACGAGGTGGCCTGCCGCCTGCAGGGCTTGCTGAGGCTGCGGGTGCTGAACTTGTGCCACAGTAACCTGAGTTCTCTCAGCTCCTGCTGCCTGCTGCCTCCCTCCCTCTCTACCCTGCATCTGTGCAACAATTCGCTGCAGGCCGTGGACAGTGGCCCCCAGCTCCTGCGCCACGTCAGGCGCCTCGACCTGGCCTATAACAACATCTCCAACGTCACTTCCTTTGCCGGCACCCAGCTCCAGAAGCTCCGCTACCTGCTGCTGAAGGGGAACCCCCTGGATGTCTTCGATCTGCTGAACGTGTCCCGCCTGCCTCCGTCCAGCCTGGACTACTCCGGCCTGCGCCTGGGCAGGGAGGGGGTGAGCCGGCTGTGCCAGCACCTGGGCAACGGGACAGTCCGACGCCTCCTGCTGCAGAGCAACGGCATCCAGGAGCTGGAGGGCAAGCCCTTCTCCGCGTGCCCGCCCGTCCGGGCTCTGGACCTCTCGTGGAACAAGCTCCGGTCGCTGCGCTGTGCGGACTGGCTGCTGGGGGAGGAGCAGCACGGCGCCCTGCAGAGCCTGGTGGTGGAACACAACCTGCTGAACCACCTGGGGCCCTGCCATGACTCCACCTCCTTGGAGGCGCTGCAGAACATCAGCTTCCGCTACAACCGCATCCTCTCGGTGCAGCACTGGGCGTTCCGGTACGCCCCCCGCCTGCGCACCCTGCACCTCAACATCAACACCATCGCCTACCTGCACAAGCACGCCCTGAAGGGCCTGCGCGCCCTCACGGAGCTGCGGCTGGACAACAACCTGCTGACCGACCTCTACAGGCCCAGCTTTGCCGACCTGCGCAGCCTCGTCACGCTCAACCTCCGTAACAACCGCGTCTCCGTCCTGTTCCCCTGCGTCTTCAGCAGCCTCAGCCGGCTGCAGATCCTGGACCTGGGGGGCAACAACATCCGCCGCTTGGGCAGCCAGTCGCTCTGCGGGCTGCACAGCCTCACCAAGCTCTACCTGGACGGCAACCACATCAAGGAGATCAGCAGTGATGAGTTCCGCCCGGTGCAGGCCACGCTGCAGGTGCTGGACCTGGGGGGCAACAGCCTGGAATACATCACCAAGAGGCAGCACAAGCCCCCGCCCTTCCGGTACCTGCACAGGCTCTATGACCTCAAGCTGCCAGGCCAGCGGCCGTACGGCATGAAGATCATCCCGCCACAGTTCTTCCGGGGCCTGAGCGCCCTGCGCGAGCTCTTCCTGGCCGAGAACAAGCTGCTGTCCATCTCCCCGGACGCCTTCGACGACCTCCGGCAGCTGCAGTACTTGAGCCTGGCCGACAGCAGCAACGGGATGCAGGATCTGCCGCCCGGGATCTTCAAAAGCCTCGTCTGCCTGCAGAGGCTGAACCTGGAGAACGTGGGGCTCCACTCGCTGACGCTGGAGGTGTTCGGGAACCTCGGCAACCTGACCTCGCTGCTGCTGGCCAAGAACCAGCTGCAGACCTTCAATGCGAGCGTGGCCCGCGCACTGGGCGCGCTACGGTACCTGGACCTGCGCAAGTGCCCCCTGAGCTGCACCTGCGAGAACCTGGCCTTCCAGCGGTGGCTGGCCAGCGCGCCGGTGCAGGTGGTCTACCTCTACAACTACTCCTGCGGGTCCCACCAGCCACTGGGCTACGTGTACAGCTTCGACACGCACGTCTGCTTCCTCGACGCCGGGCTCTACCTGTTCTCCGCCACCGCCCCGGTGCTGCTGCTCCTCACGCTGCTGCCCCTGCTCCACCACCGGGCCTACTGGCGGCTCAAGTACCACTTCTACATCCTGCGCTCCTGGGCCAACGAGCACTGGCGCCGGCAGGACGGGGAGTCCTTCCAGTACGACGCCTTCGTCTCCTACAACTCCGCCGACGAGGGCTGGGTGCTGGAGCAGCTGGTGCCGGGCCTGGAGAGCAGTCAGGGCTCCTTCCGCCTCTGCCTCCACCACCGGGACTTCGAGGTGGGCAAGAGCATCGTCGACAACATCGTGGACAGCATCTACCACAGCCGCAAGACCATCTGCGTCATCAGCCGCAGCTACCTGCAGAGCGAGTGGTGCTCTCTGGAGATCCAGCTGGCCAGCTACCGGCTCTTCGAGGAGCTCAAGGACGTCCTGGTCATGGTGTTCCTGGAGGCCATCCCCGAAAGGGAGCTCTCTGCCTACCACCGCATGCGCAAGGTGATGCTCAGGAAGACCTACATCAGCTGGCCCCCGGAGCCGGCAGCCCAGCCGCTCTTCTGGAGCAAGCTGCGGAAGGCTCTGCGAGGCCGCTGCGCGGAAGAGGACGAGGAGCTGCACCCCCTGGACGGGGGAGATGAGCCGCTGCTAGAGTCCGTGTCCCAGCTTGGCTAGGAAACGGGCGCTCCCACTGCAGCTCTGCCCTGGGCAGCTCCCACGCCCCCAGGCTCCAGCAATACCCCGCCTCCGCCGCAAGCAGCCGCCTGCTCCTCTGTACAAGGGAGCTCTGGCACTGGCTCCCTTAGGGTCTGTCTACACTACCCCGCTAGTTCGAACTAGGAGGGTAATGTATGCATACCGCGCTTGCAAATGAAGCCCGGGATTTGAATTTCCCGGGCTTCATTTGCATAAGCAGGAGCCGCCATTTTTAAATCCCCGCTGGTTCGAACCCCGTGTAGTGCGGCTACACGGGGCTCGAACTAGGTAGTTCGAACTAGGTTCCTATTCCGAACTACCGGTACACCTTGGTCCACGCCCTAGTTCCACGAGGTGTACCGGTAGTTCGAAATAGGAAGCCTAGTCCGAACTACGTAGTTCGAGCCCCGTGTAGCCGCACTACACGGGGTTCGAACCAGCGGGGATTTAAAAATGGCGGCTCCCCGCTTATGCAAATGAAGCCCGGGAAATTCAAATCCCGGGCTTCATTTGCAAGAGCAGTATGCCTACATTACCCTCCTAGTTCGAACTAGCGGGGTAGTGTAGACATACCCGTGGGCATGAGAGCCACCCGCCCGTGGGACCCAGTGAGCCTCTGGGAGGGCAGAGCGGGGCCCGGGGACCCACCCTCTTCTGAACTCATCCCAGGACAGGCTGTGGACGCAGCCCTGCCCATCCGCCTCCAGGCCCAGGAGATGCCGGGGGAAGGCAACAGAAATCGGCCCGACAGGGCTGGTCGGCGCGACTCCTTATGCCCCCGCGCTTCCCGAGCTCCGCGTGCGCTTCGGACAGCAGCTAAGCTGTCGCATGGCCCGCCCAAGGGCAGTCTAGCCGCCCCCAGGAGGGGACGCAGCGCTCCGGGGCAGACGGCTCCTGCACCCTCCTGCTCTGACACCAGCCCCACTCCCCTCCAGAGCCAACAGAGAACACAGGAGTCCTGGCTCCCAGCCCCGTTGCTCTGACCAGTAGCCCCCGCTCCCCTCCCTCACTCAGAACAGCGAGCCTCCTGCGCTTGGCACCTGGCAATGCAGACTCCCTCAGCATGGCCCCTTAATCGGCCCTTCGGCCAGTGACCCTGAGGGAAAGTTTGTCTCCCTCCCCCCGGGAGCCAGTCCAATAAAAAGCTCCGTGTCCCCAGCCTCTCTCTGCGCAGTGACGGCTCCGCTGCGCCACTGGTGGGCTGCAGGGGACAAGAGACACCGGCCGGGATCAGCGAGACCTGCTCCCTACTGGGCGGCCTGGCCACGGCCCCTCCGCACAGGCTGCAGGACGCTGTGGGGAGATGCTGGGAGAGCCGGGCCCAGGGAGGTCAGGGCAGGCTGGGGTGGGTGGAGCAAGAGAACAGAAAATAACCATTCCCAGTGCCGAGGGGGGGGGCAGAGAGTCCCCACTCCCAGCTAATTGCCCCTGCCTAATGGCCTCTGGGAGGCAATGGGGGGGACAGCCACCACAAAAGCAAGGAGTGCTCCTAGCATGACAGCCAATCCACAGCATTCAGCATGGGATCGATCTGTCCGTCCGTCCCTCCGTCTGTGCGGGGGAGTAATGGGGCATTCAGCCTGGGATTGATCTGTCTGTCCGTCCCTCCGTCTGTGCGGGGGAGTAACGGGGCATTCAGCCTGGGATCGATCCGTCCGTCCGTCCCTCCGTCTGCGCAGGGGAGTAACGGGGCATTCAGCCTGGGATCGATCTGTCCGTCTGTCCCTCCGTCTGCGCGGGGGAGTAACAGGGCATTCAGCCTGGGATCGATCCGTCCGTCCGTCCCTCCATCTGTGCGGGGCAGTAACGGGGCATTCAGCCTGGGATCGATCTGTCCGTCCGTCCATCCCTCCGTCTGTGCGGGGCAGAAACGGGGCATTCAGCCTGGGATCGATCTGTCCGTCCATCCCTCCGTCTGTGCGGGGCAGAAACGGGGCATTCAGCCTGGGATCGATCCGTCCGTCCATCCCTCCGTCTGTGTGGGGGAGTAACGGGGCATTCAGCCTGGGATCGATCCGTCCGTCCATCCATCCCTCCGTCTGTGCGGGGGAGTAACGGGGCATTCAGCCTGGGATCGATCCGTCCGTCCATCCCTCCGTCTGTGTGGGGGAGTAACGGGGCATTCAGCCTGGGATCGATCCGTCCGTCCGTCCATCCCTCCATCTGTGCGGGGGAGTAACGGGGCATTCAGCCTGGGATCGATCTGTCCGTCCGTCCCTCCCTCCATCTGCGCAGGACAGTAACGGGGCATTCAGCATGGGAATCGATCTGTCCATTCGTCCCTCCATCTGTGTGGGGGAGTAATGGGGCATTCAGCCTGGTATTGATCTGTCCGTCCATCCCTCCGTCTGTGCGGGGGAGTAACGGGGCATTCAGCCTGGGATCGATCCGTCCGTCCATCCCTCCGTCTGTGCGGGGGAGTAACGGGGCATTCAGCCTGGGATCGATCCGTCCGTCCATTCCTCCGTCTGTGCGGGGGAGTAACGGGGCATTCAGCCTGGGAATCAATCTGTCCGTCATTCCCTCCGTCTGTGCGGGGGAGTAACGGGGCATTCAATCTGGGATTGATCTGTCTGTCCATCCAGCTGTCTGTGCGGGGGAGTAACGGGGCATTCAGCCTGGGATCGATCTGTCCATCCATCCCTCCATCTGTGAGGGGGAGTAAAGGGGCATTCAGCCTGGGATCGATCCGTCCGTCCATCCCTCCGTCCGTCCATCCCTCCATCTGTGCGGGGGAGTAACGGGGCATTCAGCCTGGGATCAATCCGTCCATCCATCCCTCCGTCTCTGTGGGGGAGTAACGGGGCATTCAGCCTGGGATCGATCTGTCCGTCCATCCCTCCATCTGTGCAGGACAGTAATGGGGTATTCAGCATGGGAATCGATCTGTCCATCCATCCCTCCGTCTGTGCGGGGGAGTAACGGGGCATTCAGCCTGGGATCGATCCGTCCGTCCATCCCTCCGTCTGTGCGGGGGAGTAACGGGGCATTCAGCCTGGGATCGATCTGTCCGTCTGTCCCTCCGTCTGTGCGGGGGAGTAACGGGGCATTCAGCCTGGGATCGATCTGTCCGTCTGTCCCTCCGTCTGTGCGGGGGAGTAACGGGGCATTCAGCCTGGGATCGATCTGTCTGTCTGTCCCTCTGTCTGTGCAGCCCAGGAGAGGGGCTGGCGGCAGTGGGAAGCAGAAGGGGATGTGCTTGGCTCAGCGTAGCAGGCAGCCATCTCCCTGTGGGTATGGGGGGGGGGCATCATGGCGCCTCCCTGCCCGATGCGCCTGCTGGTCCGGGGCCCTTTGTTTGTGGCAGCGCAGGTGCTTCTCGGGGGGCTCCTGGCTCCAAGCAAGGGCCCTTTGCCGACGGGCTGGCCTGGCAGCGCAGGTGCTGCTCGGGGGGCTCCTGGCTCCAAGCAAGGGCCCTTTGCCGACGGGCTGGCCTGGCAGCGCAGGTGCTGCTCGGGGGGCTCCTGGCTCCAAGCAAGGGCCCTTTGCCGACGGGCTGGCCTGGCAGCGCAGAGGCTCTGGGAATGGGCGGTGCCCAAGGAAACCCCACAGCGCCACTTCTTAACAACCGGCCTTTATTGGGGAGCTTGCTCAGGTGGCCGGGGGAGCCCCGCGGGAGCAGCGAGCCAGGCTCTCAGTACAGCTTCATGCGGGGGAAGGCCCAGGCCTCTGGACTGCTGTCCTCCAGCTGTCTGTGCAGAGCGGGCAGCGGCGAGTGGCCGTGCTCCAGCGCCTCCGAGGGGGGGAAGAAGGACATGGGCAGCTGGAGTGCACGGAGCTGCTGGGCCCCCCCCATGGGGAGCTGGTTCGCCCCACCCCCACCCCCACCGGCCACTGGCACATCCCAGGTCCTGCCAGCGGCAGCTCGTGAGTCCCATGGCTGGTGGCAGCCCAGGATGCCCCCTGGCTCCACGGATGGTGGCTTCTGGCAGGAGCCCCTGGGCTTGCCCAGCATGGGCAGCAAGCCGCTGGCATGCCTGGGCCTCCGAGCCTGCCTGGGGGTCAGGAGCAGCTCTGGGTCAGGCCCCTGCCTGTGCAGCAAGGCGGCCTGCAGAGAGAGCTTTGGGTCAGAGCACAGCTCCCCAGAGACTGCCCTGTGCCCGGGCCGAGGCCAGGCCAGCACCCGAGTGGCTGAGGCCTCTCCTGCCTGGCTGGGGCTGCAGAGGCGTCTCAAGACATGAAAGGAGGCCGAAGCGGCTCTCTCCATGGTCCTGAGCCCTGCGTCCGGGCACGGGGAACTGTGTGGCTCCAGGGGGCACCTCTGGTGATGGGCCTGGGTCGGAAACGCCGGCCACAGCTCGGGACTCCATCTGTGGCCACACAGGGGCCAGGAGGGCTCAGCCCAGGGGCTCCTGCTGGCCGGATCCGGAGGTGAGGGATTCCCCGAGTCCCCCACTGCGAACGGCAGCCAGTGCCCACGGCCCTGTCCCTCATCAGCGCTCTCCTTTCGGGCCTGCCTGAAGGCCACCGTGGCTCTCTCCAGCCTGGTCCTGGGCTCCCAGACAGATCCCCCGCAGCATGGAGCCCCTCTGGGCCAGGGGCCTGGTGCTTGGGGGCCAGAGGGGGCACCTGTGCATTTGTGGGGGGCAGAGCCAGGCGAGCGGGACGGAGCTGCTGCCGGCTTGCGTGCGCTGCGGGATTGCAGGTCCCTCCAGGTCGCTCGCTCCTCGCCCTGCATGGAAAGAGAAGGGGTGCGGCTCGTCCCGGAGCGGAAGGACAGCAGCCCAGCCAGGGGGGTGCTGACTCCACCCCTCCTGGGGCCTAGCTCCCGCTGGCTTGTGGGGCTGGCGTGGGCGCTTTGGGGGGGCTGCTCTGCAGCAGGTCTGGCGTGGCGAGTCTCCCCAATCAGCCCTCCCGGCAACGCTGGGCCAACTTGCCCCACCCCCCCGTGGCCACGGGGCCTCGCTCTCCCCTCGGGCGCTAGGCCACTCACCCACTTCACGACCACGTGCGCTGGGCTGGGGCTCCCGAAACACAGCGGCTCCTGCTCCCTTCTCCGCTTCCCCGCCGTGCCCTGCTCCGAGCTCCTGCTGCCGCTCGAGCCCGGATCCAGTGGCAGCTCCTGCCCTCTGGCACCTGGGCCCCGGAGAGCTGAGGGCAGCAGAAAATAAGGGACCAGCAAACCCAGGAATCAAACCAAGTGTGGGCCAGGCTCCTCCTCAGGGTGACAGGCAGCATGGGAATCTGTCACCCCCGGAGTCAGAACCCCAGGGCCTAGCACAGGGAGTCACTGCCCCCACCACCGGGGGAGGGGTAACCCAAACCGTACCCCCCCACACCCAGAACCCCAGAGGCTAGCACAGGGAGTCGCTGCTCCGCCGGGGGAGGGGTAACCCAAACCGTACCCCCCCACACCCAGAACCCCAGGGGCTAGCACAGGGAGTCGCTGCTCCGCCGGGGGAGGGGTAACCCAAACTGTACCCCCCCACACCCAGAACCCCAGGGCCTAGCACAGGGAGTCGCTGCTCCGCCGGGGGAGGGGTAACCCAAACCGTACCCCCCCACACCCAGAACCCCAGGGGCTAGCACAGGGAGTCACTGCCCCCACCACCGGGGGAGGGGTAACCCAAACCGTACCCCCCCACACCCAGAACCCCAGGGCCTAGCACAGGGAGTCACTGCTCCCACTGCCTGGGGAGGGGTAACCCAAACCGTACCCCCCCACACCCAGAACCCCAGGGCCTAGCACAGGGAGTCACTGCCCCCACCACCGGGGGAGGGGTAACCCAAACTGTACCCCCCCACACCCAGAACCCCAGGGGCTAGCACAGGGAGTCACTGCTCCCACTGCCTGGGGAGGGGTAACCCAAACCGTACCCCCCCACACCCAGAACCCCAGGGGCTAGCACAGGGAGTCACTGCTCCCACCGCCGGGGGAGGGGTAACCCAAACCGTACCCCCCCACACCCAGAACCCCAGGGGCTAGCACAGGGAGTCACTGCCCCCACCACCGGGGGAGGGGTAACCCAAACCGTACCCCCCCACACCCAGAACCCCAGGGCCTAGCACAGGGAGTCACTGCTCCCACCACCGGGGGAGGGGTAACTCAAACCGTACCCCCCCACACACCCAGAACCCCAGGGCCTAGCACAGGGAGTCACTGCCCCCACCACCGGGGGAGGGGTAACTCAAACCGTACCCCCCCACACACCCAGAACCCCAGGGCCTAGCACAGGGAGTCACTGCTCCCACCGCCGGGGGAGGGGTAACCCAAACCGTACCCCCCCACACCCAGAACCCCAGGGGCTAGCACAGGGAGTCACTGCCCCCACCACCAGGGGAGGGGTAACTCAAACTGTACCCCCCCACACCCAGAACCCCAGGGGCTAGCACAGGGAGTCACTGCTCCCACCGCCGGGGGAGGGGTAACCCAAACCATACCCCCCCACACCCAGAACCCCAGGGCTTAGCACAGGGAGTAACTGCCCCCACCGCCGGGGGAGGGGTAACCCAAACCGTACCCCCCCACACCCAGAACCCCAGGGGCTAGCACAGGGAGTCACTGCTCCCACCGCCGGGGGAGGGGTAACCCAAACCGTACCCCCCCACACCCAGAACCCCAGGGGCTAGCACAGGGAGTCACTGCTCCCACCATCGGGGGAGGGGTAACCCAAACCGTACCCCCCCACACCCAGAACCCCAGGGGCTAGCACAGGGAGTCACTGCTCCCACCATCGGGGGAGGGGTAACCCAAACCGTACCCCCCCACACCCAGAACCCCAGGGCCTAGCACAGGGAGTCACTGCCCCCACCACCGGGGGAGGGGTAACCCAAACCATACCCCCCCACACCCAGAACCCCAGGGGCTAGCACAGGGAGTCACTGCCCCCACCACCGGGGGAGGGGTAACCCAAACCATACCCCCCCACACCCAGAACCCCAAGGCCTAGCACAGGGAGTCGCTGCTCCCACTGCCGGGGGAGGGGTAACCCAAACCGTACCCCCCCACACCCAGAACCCCAGGGCCTAGCACAGGGAGTCACTGCCCCCACCACCGGGGGAGGGGTAACCCAAACCGTACCCCCCCACACCCAGAACCCCAGGGGCTAGCACAGGGAGTCACTGCCCCCACCACCAGGGGAGGGGTAACCCAAACGGTACCCCCCCACACCCAGAACCCCAGGGGCTAGCACAGGCAGTCACTGCCCCCACCACCGGGGAAGGGGTAACCCAAACCGTACCCCCCCCACACCCAGAACCCCAGGGGCTAGCACAGGGAGTCACTGCCCCCACCACCGGGGGAGGGGTAACCCAAACCGTACCCCCCCACACCCAGAACCCCAGGGGCTAGCAGAGGGAGTCACTGCCCCCACCACCAAGGGAGGGGTAACCCAAACCGTACCCCCCCACACCCAGAACCCCAGGGCCTAGCACAGGGAGTCACTGCCCCCACCACCGGGGGAGGGGTAACCCAAACCGTACCCCCCCACACCCAGAACCCCAGGGGCTAGCACAGGGAGTCACTGCCCCCACCACCAGGGGAGGGGTAACCCAAACCGTACCCCCCCACACCCAGAACCCCAGGGGCTAGCACAGGGAGTCACTGCTCCCACCGCCGGGGGAGGGGTAACCCAAACCGTACCCCCCCACACCCAGAACCCCAGGGGCTAGCACAGGGAGTCACTGCTCCCACCGCCGGGGGAGGGGGGTAACCCACTCTGTACCCCCCCACACCCAGAACCCCAGGGGCTAGCACAGGGAGTCACTGCTCCGCCGGGGGAGGGGTAACCCAAACCGTACCCCCACACACCCAGAACCCCAGGGCCTAGCACAGGGAGTCACTGCTCCCACCGCCTGGGGAGGGGTATCCCAAACCGTACCCCCCCACACCCAGAACCCCAGGGGCTAGCACAGGCAGTCACTGCTCCCACCGCCGGGGGAGGGGTAACCCAAACCGTACCCCCCCACACACCCAAACCCCAGGGCCTAGCACAGGGAGTCACTGCTCCCACCGCCGGGGGAGGGGTAACTCAAACCGTACCCCGCCACACCCAGAACCCCAGGGGCTAGCACAGGCAGTCACTGCTCCCACCGCCGGGGGAGGGGGGTAACCCACTCTGTACCCCCCCACACCCAGAACCCCAGGGGCTAGCACAGGCAGTCACTGCTCCCATGCCAGGGGAGGGGTAACCCAAACCGTACCCCCCCACACCCAGAACCCCAGGGGCTAGCACAGGCAGTCACTGCTCCCACCACCGGGGGAGGGGGGTAACCCACTCTGTACCCCACACACACATTGAGAACCCAGCAGCTAGTACAGGGGAGTCACTGCTCCCACCACCAGGGGATACTCCAATCTGTACACCTCCCACCCCCAGAACCCAGGGGTTAGCATAGGGGAGTCACTGCTCCTGCCTGTGGGGAAATACCCAAATCTGCCACCCAGCCCAGATCCCAGGGGCTAGCCCAGGGAGCCGCTGCTCCCACAGCCGGGGGAGAGGGGTTACCCATTCTGTACCCCACCCAGCCCAGATCCCAGGGGCTAGCCCAGGGGGCCGCTGCTCCCACTGCCGGGGGAGAGGGGTTACCCATTCTGTACCCCACCCAGCCCAGATCCCAGGGGCTAGCCCAGGGGGCCGCTGCTCCCACTGCCGGGGGAGAGGGGTTACCCATTCTGTACCCCACCCAGCCCAGATCCCAGGGGCTAGCCCAGGGAGCCGCTGCTCCCACAGCCGGGGGAGAGGGGTTACCCATTCTGTACCCCACCCAGCCCAGATCCCAGGGGCTAGCCCAGGGGGCCGCTGCTCCCACTGCCGGGGGAGAGGGGTTACCCATTCTGTACCCCACCCAGCCCAGATCCCAGGGGCTAGCCCAGGGGGCCGCTGCTCCCACTGCCGGGGGAGAGGGGTTACCCATTCTGTACCCCACCCAGCCCAGATCCCAGGGGCTAGCCCAGGGAGCTGCTGCTCCCACTGCCGGGGGAGAGGGGTTACCCATTCTGTACCCCACCCAGCCCAGATCCCAGGGGCTAGCCCAGGGAGCCGCTGCTCCCACTGGGGGGGAGAGGGGTTACCCATTCTGTACCCCACCCAGCCCAGATCCCAGGGGCTAGCCCAGGGGGCCGCTGCTCCCACTGCCGGGGGAGAGGGGTTACCCATTCTGTACCCCACCCAGCCCAGATCCCAGGGGCTAGCCCAGGGAGCCGCTGCTCCCACTGGGGGGGATGCGAACTAAGGCAAGTGCAGAGGAGATGAGGGGCCAGAGTGGAACTGCATGAGCTGTGCCTGGCCAGAGCAGCAAGGTGGTGCCCTAACTCTGGGGTCAGACCCAGGAGCTGGGGTGTGTCCCATAAAGGTTTAGTGCTGCACGGGGCATTGGGGCCAGCTCACTGCCAGGAGAGCGAGGGCCCCTGCCCCTAGGCCCCCACTGCCTGCTAGGAGAGTGTCACCTACTGAACCTTCACCCCACCCCCGGGACACTGGAAAGTCTCCCCTCCCAGAGCCAGTCCCTTCCTAGCTTGGGACACTGCAGCGATGCCACCAGTGGGCTGAGCCCCGCCTGCTTGGCCACAGGCCAGGCCTGTACCTCCCAGGGCAGAGTCACCTGCCCGCCTGTCATGCACCACCAGGGCAGCGAGACTGGGCAGGGTTTGGTGCCGGTCCAGCAGGAGGCGGAGTATCGTCTGGCGCTGCTCGCTGACTAAGTTGCGTCCCAGGAACATCGACGTCAGGTCAAGACGGGTTTGCAGTTCCCGGGCCAGCTCCCTTGTGACGGCACCTGGGTGGGGGCTCGGCTCCCTTGTGACGGCACCTGGGTGGGGGCTCAGCTCCCTTGTGACGGCACCTGGGTGGGGGCTCGGCTCCCTTGTGACGGCTCCTTTTGGAGGGACATTCTCCTTCTCGGCCGGGGGAGCTCGTCCTGTCTCCAGCACCACGGTTTCCGAGTGGCTGGGGCCCGGCTCCCTGGCAGCAGGGGTAGTGTGAGGCCCTTTGCCAGTTGTGCAGGGGGCAGGCGTGCTGGCCCCAGGCTGCCTGTCCGGAAAGCTCGCCTGGCCAGGAGGGCAGGGTTCCCAAGCCTGGCAGAGTGCACCAGGAATGCCAGGACTTGTCTCTCGCTCGCTTTGGGGACCCAGCAACCTCTCAATGTCCGCTGATTTCACCTCCCTGTTAAACATGCCCAGGTGCTGGCTGAGCCTGTGCTGCGTTATGATGACCGGCAGGGAGCTGGAGACCTTCCTGGTGGCTTCCAGCGGGATGGACTTGGCATAGCCAGCACCGTGCGAGCCCCAGCCCGGGGGCAGCACCCTCTGAGGCACCCTGCCGCCAGGCCTCTGCTCCGCTGCGGCGTTCCTGCCGAACCTGGCGGAGTTGCGCTCCCGTTTCGTTTTACGGCGCTGGACTCGTCCGGGTCTCTGCCCAGCACCATTGTGTCCCGGCTCTGCTGCCATCAGCTGGGAGCCACAGGGGGCACGGCTGCTCTCATCCCCTGCCCCTCTTCTGCTGCAGGGATTCATGCCGGCTGCAGCTCCTGTTGCAAGGAGCAAGGGCAATGTTAGAGAGCTTAGAGTCCCCTGCCAGCCACCCAGCCCTGCCCCCTTGCCTTAGTGCTGCTGGCCAGACAGGTCACAGGCTGCTGGGTCTGCCCAGCCAGGAGGAGCCTGGAGAGCGCCAGGCCCTGTCCTCGGAGCGCCCTGCGGGGAAACCCACAAAGGCTGAGGCAGGGCACAGGCCCCATGGTCAGCCCTCAGCCGGTCTGCTGTGAGGGGCCAGGCAGCAGCCTGGGCAGGGGTGAAAGGAAGGAGGCTTCCACCCAAGGGTGCCAGGCACTAGCTAGGCAGGAGCCTGCGCTGAGACCCCAGCACCTTGGCTCACAAAGTGTGGGGGGGGAGTGAAGGGGGGACGGGGCAGGAGGTGGGGGGGGCAGTGAGCCTGCACCAAGCTCTCTGCACTGAATCCGTGGGCCTTTCTGCGTGGGGGGTGTCTGCACCTGGATCCCTCTAAGACCCTCCCCCAGCACCCCTGGGATCCTGCCCTCGCTGACACCAGATCCCTCCTCTCAGTTCATCCAGGGACCCCTCCCCTCACCCCCCCCAATCCCGCAGGCCCCGCTCCTCTGAGCCCCTCCCCATCCCCTACAGGCCCCGCCCCTCTGAGCCCCTCCCCTCAGCCCCCCATCCCCCGCAGGCCCCGCCCCTCTGAGCCCCTCCCCCATCCCCCGCAGGCCCCGCCCCTCTGAGCCCCTCCCCTCAACCCCCCCAAATCCCCCAGGCACTGCTCTTCTGAGCCCCTCCCCATCCCCCGCAGGCCCCGCCCCTCTGAGCCCCTCCCCCATCCCCTACAGGCTCCCCCTCTGAGCCCCTCCCCCATCCCCTACAGGCCCCGCCCCTCTGAGCCCCTCCCCCATCCCCTACAGGCTCCCCCTCTGAGTCCCTCCCCCATCCCCTACAGGCCCCGCCCCTCTGAGCCCCTCCCCCATCCCCTACAGGCTCCCCCTCTGAGCCCCTCCCCATCCCCTACAGGCTCCCCCTCTGAGCCCCTCCCCCATCCCCTACAGGCCCCGCCCCTCTGAGCCCCTCCCCATCCCCTACAGGCTCCCCCTCTGAGCCCCTCCCCATCCCCTACAGGCTCCCCCCTCTGAGCCCCTCCCCATCCCCTACAGGCTCCCCCTCTGAGCCCCTCCCCATCCCCTACAGGCTCCCCCCTCTGAGCCCCTCCCCCATCCCCTACAGGCTCCCCCTCTGAGCCCCTCCCCATCCCCTACAGGCTCCCCCCTCTGAGCCCCTCCCCCCCAGCCAGGGACCTATCCCCTCAATGCTCCTAAAGACCCCCCCCGCCACCCCCTCAAGACCCCCCACCCGCAACTCCCCTTCCCCAATGCCCCTCCCCGCCCCCACCTCCATGCCCCTCCTCCAACGGCCCGAGTACGCCTTCCCCTTCTCCCCCTCCCCTCGCGAAGTGGGCGTGGCCGACCGGCCCCCGGGGGCGGGGCTGTTCTGTTCCCTCCCCTGCCCTCGCGCCTCAGCTGTTAGCTGCCTTCAGCCCGGCGCGAGACCAGCTCTCTTTCCCGCGCTCCTCGCTGATTGGCGCCCGTTATCTTGTCGCCCGCGCTGATTGGCCACAACACACCAATGCCTCCCGATGATTGGCTCGGGGTTTTGGCGGGCTCTGTGAGACAAGGGAAAGGGATGCGGCTGGAGACTGTTGCAGCCCAGTTCTGACCAGTTCAGTCAGTGGAGGGGGAAGCCCCAGGGGAGAGACCCCAGCCCGGGCCGAGCCCCAGGGGCCCAGGGGAGAGACCCCAGCCAGGGCCGAGACCCAGAGGAGAGACCCCAGCCCGGGCCGAGCCCCAGGGGCCCAGGGGAGAGACCCCAGCCCGGGCCGAGACCCAGGGGCCCAGGGGAGAGACCCCAGCCCGGGCCGAGCCCCAGGGGCCGAGGGGAGAGACCCCAGCCCGGGCCGAGACCCAGGGGCCCAGGGGAGAGACCCCAGCCCGGGCCGAGACCCAGGGGCCCAGGGGAGAGACCCCAGCCCGGGCCGAGCCCCAGGGGCCCAGGGGAGAGACCCCAGCCCGGGCCGAGCCCCAGGGGCCCAGGGGAGAGACCCCAGCCCGGGCCGAGCCCCAGGGGCCCAGGGGAGAGACCCCAGCCCGGGCCGAGCCCCAGGGGCCCAGGGGAGAGACCCCAGCCCGGGCCGAGACCCAGGGGCCCAGAGGAGAGACCCCAGCCCGGGCCGAGCCCCAGGGGCCCAGGGGAGAGACCCCAGCCCGGGCCGAGACCCAGAGGAGAGACCCCAGCCCGGGCCGAGCCCCAGGGGCCGAGGGGAGAGACCCCAGCCCGGGCCGAGCCCCAGGGGCCCAGGGGAGAGACCCCAGCCAGGGCCGAGACCCAGAGGAGAGACCCCAGCCCGGGCCGAGCCCCAGGGGCCGAGGGGAGAGACCCCAGCCCGGGCCGAGCCCCAGGGGCCCAGGGGAGAGACCCCAGCCAGGGCCGAGACCCAGAGGAGAGACCCCAGCCCGGGCCGAGCCCCAGGGGCCCAGGGGAGAGACCCCAGCCCGGGCCGAGACCCAGAGGAGAGACCCCAGCCCGGGCCGAGCCCCAGGGGCCGAGGGGAGAGACCCCAGCCCGGGCCGAGACCCAGGGGCCCAGGGGAGAGACCCCAGCCAGGGCCCAGGGGAGAGACCCCAGCCCGGGCCGAGACCCAGGGGCCCAGGGGAGAGACCCCAGCCCGGGCCGAGACCCAGGGGCCCAGGGGAGAGACCCCAGCCAGGGCCCAGGGGAGAGACCCCAGCCCGGGCCGAGACCCAGAGGAGAGACCCCAGCCCGGGCCGAGCCCCAGGGGCCGAGGGGAGAGACCCCAGCCCGGGCCGAGCCCCAGGGGCCCAGGGGAGAGACCCCAGCCCGGGCCGAGACCCAGAGGAGAGACCCCAGCCCGGGCCGAGCCCCAGGGGCCGAGGGGAGAGACCCCAGCCCGGGCCGAGACCCAGGGGCCCAGGGGAGAGACCCCAGCCAGGGCCCAGGGGAGAGACCCCAGCCCGGGCCGGGCCCCAGGGGCCACGGGGAGAGACCCCCGGGCCGGGGCCCAGGGGAGAGACCCCGGGCCGGGGCCCAGGGGAGAGACCCCAGCCCGGGCCGGGGCCCAGGGGAGAGATCCCAGCCCGGGCCGGGCCCCAGGGGCCACGGGGAGAGATGCAAACTCATGCTGAGGCTGCTTGGGGCCAAGGCATGAAATACCTGCCTGGGCTTAGCCTCAGGAGCTGAGGCGAGGCACGCCAGCCCAGGCTGAGACTCATAGGATGACAGGGGTACACCCCAAACTCGGGAAAACCTCTGGGGCAGGAGGACCCCAATTCAAGCTGAACCACAAAGACCCCCCAAAAGGCTGAACTGCATAAAGAGAAGTGATACCTTCCTGGGCATAGGGCCCTCATTTCACTATCCCCTTACAGAGTGTACCGGGCAAATTGTTAGGCACCATGGGAGAGAATGCTGGAGAAGGGAGAGCACCAGAAAAGAGGAAAGTGCTAAAAAGCAGGAAAGCAAGGGAAAATTCCAAGGTGAGGAGTCCAGGAAAGCAGCTGCTGTAAGCAGATGGCCCCCAGGGGGAGCTGGGAAATTTGTCTTCCCCATTGCAGGAGGGGAGAGCATCTGGGGCACCACAGCGAGTCGACTGGAGCAGAACTGGCTGGGATTCCACCTGCAGAGGAAGAAGCATGTATCCCTATGCCTTGGGAAGCAAGAGCCATGGGCTGAGACTCGCAGCACTGAACATAAGAACATAAGAACGGCCGTACTGAGTCACACGAAAGGGCCATCTAGCCCAGTAGCCCGTCTGCCGACAGTGGCCAGCATCAGGTGCCCCAGAGGGGGAGGACCAAAGACAATGATCAAGCGATTTGTCTTTTGCCATCCATCTCCAAACAGAGGCCAGGGACACCATTTCTACCCCCTGGCTATTAGCCTTTTATGGACCTAACCTCCATGAATTTATCTAGCGTCTCTTTAAACTCTGTTATAGTTCTAGCCTTCACACCCTCCTCTGGCAAGGAGTTCCACAGGTTGACTATGCACTGTGTGAAGACGAACTTTCACTTAGTTTTAAACCTGCTACCCCTTAATTTCATTTGGTGTCCTCTAGTCCTTATATTATGGGAACTAATGAATAACTTTTCTTTATTCACCCTCTCCACACCACTCATGATTTTATAGACCTCTATCATATCCCCCCTCATTCTCCTCTTTTCCAAACTAAAGTCCCAGTCGCTTTAGCCTCTCCTCACATGGGACCTGTTCCAAACTCCTGATCATTTTAGTTGTCCTTTTCTGAACCCTTTCCAAGGCCAAAATATCTATTTTGAGGTGAGGAGACCACATCTGTACACAGTACTCAAGATGTGGGCGTACCATAGTTTTATGCAGGGGCAGTAAGATATTCTGTGTCTTATTTTCTATCCCTTTCTTAATAATTCCTAACATCCTATTTGCCTTTTTGACCGCCACACCACATTCTGTGGAGGTTTTCAGAGAACTATCCACGATAACTCCAAGATCTCTTTCCTGATTTGTTGTAGCCAAATTAGCCCCCATCATACTATATGTATAGTTGGGGTTATTTTTTCCAACGTGCATTACTTTACACGTATCCACATTAACTTCATTTGCCATTTTGTTGCCCAATCACTCAGTTTTGTGAGATCTTTTTGAAGCTCTCTCTTCACAGTCTACTTCTGTCTTGACTATCTTGAACAGTTTAGTATCATCTGCAAACTTTACTACCTCACTGCTTACCCCTTTCTCTAGATCGTTTATGAATAAGTTGAATAGGATTAGTTCTAGGACTGACCCTTGGGGGACACCATTAGTTACCCCTCTCTATTCTGAAAATTTACCATTTATTCCTACCCTTTGTTTCCTGTCTTTTAACCAGTTCTCAATCCATGAAAGGATCTTCCCTCTTATCCCATGACACTGTAATTTACACAAGAGCCTTTGGTGAGGGACCTTGTCAAAGGCTTTCTGAAAATCCAAGTATACTATATCTACTGGATCCCCTTGTCCACATTTTTGTTAACCCCTTCAAAGAACTCTAAGGGTATGTCTACGCTAGCCCACTAGTTCGAACTAGGGAGGCTAATGTAGGCATTCGAAGTTGCAAATCAAGCCTGGGATTTAAATATCCCGAGCTTGATTTGCATCTTCCCAGCTGGTCACCATTTTTTGAAATGTACAAGTCCGGACTAACGGCCCACATCTACACGCGGCAGGGACCCGGTATTTTGAATTAAAGCCCTAAATACAACTACCTGTTATTCCTCCTGCAAGGGAAGAAAGGAAAGTCTACTGCTTTGCAAGTGTTCTCTTTTGGGGAAAAAATTCCGATTGTGACTAGTGGCACTTTTATTCTCTTGACTAGGTGAAAGATGAATTCCAAGAGGTGTCCATCTACTTCCCTAAGGACCAATGGGCAGAGATGGGAGACTGGGAGAAAACCCGCTACAGGAACATGAAGCAGAATTATGAGTTTATGGTTGCATTAGGTGAGGGAGCCAGCTTTGGGTGAAAAACGTGATTCCTAGTGGCACAGGCAGCTGGAGAGTTGAAGGTGTATTTTGTCCTCCTCTACTGCTTTGTCTACTCTACACAGCTTTTAGTGACACGGTCATGTGGCCAGGAAGTGTAAATGCTGTGTGTGTGCATATCCCCAATGAGTAAGGTTCATGTTGTCCACAGGAGAGCACTCCACTTGACTATTAACTATTTACACTGCTTCTTGCCACTGCAAAACTTGTCTTTCGGTGGAGGGCTGGGGGGTTAAGCACTTGTGAACGACAACAGTTTTGTTGTTCGATTGGCAGTGTAAATAAAACTTTATGCCATGTCTACATGGCCACTTTACAGGGCTGCAACTCTGGCTCTGAATTGTGAAAAAAACTCACTTCCCCCCAGTGCAGCAATTTCCAGCGCTGTAAAGGGTAAATGGACTGGGTGGTTTACAAAGAACATTGGGAGAGCTCTATGGTGCCGGGGTCATACTTTCAGTTCAAAGCGCTGCTCTGGCCGCAGTTTCATGCTTTAAGTGTAGACTTAACAGAGAGAAACCAACATATACATCTGGGCTACGTCTACACTGGCCCCTTTTCCGGAAGGGGCATGTTAATTTCAGAGATCGCAATAGGGAAATCCGCGGGGGGATTTAAATATCCCCCGCGGCATTTAAATAAAAATGTCCGCCGCTTTTTTCCGGCTTTTAGAAAAGCCGGAAAAGAGCGTCTACACTGGCCCCGATCCTCCGGAAAAAGCGCCCTTTTCCGGAGGATCTTATTCCTACTTCAAAGTAGGAATAAGATCCTCCGGAAAAGGGCGCTTTTTCCGGAGGATCGGGGCCAGTGTAGACGCTCTTTTCCGGCTTTTCTAAAAGCCGGAAAAAAGCGGCGGACATTTTTATTTAAATGCCGCGGGGGATATTTAAATCCCCCCGCGGATTTCCCTATTGTGATTGCTGAAATTAACATGCCCCTTCCGAAGAAGGGGCCAGTGTAGACGTAGCCCTGGTGTAGGAAACACACTCTGCACCTCATATTTCAGACTTAGGTGAATGTGCTGGCTTCTCCATTGACTGATTCTATGATGAGCTTTCTAGGCTCTTGAGGCTGCTTCAGGCCCTCTGGCCTGGGCAGTAAGGGTCCTGAAGTGCCAGGCAGCCTCACATGTTTTCCAGATTGGAACAGATAGCTTGTCACCAAGTTCCCGTGCCTGTTTTTCCAATGCAAGGAGTTGGGAAGATGGCTTATTGCATGAGAGAGATTCAGATCACATCAGCTGCCTACTACTGCTTATAATGGATTTCTTTGCTAGGCCTTCCTACCCCAAAACCTGCATTTATGTGTCGTGGTCGATGGCCCCGAAACCCCATCATTTACGACTCTGAGTCGGATGAAGACTGGACTCCCAAACCTTTAGGTAACAGAGCAGAGAAGTGACTCTTCACTTAAATGAGCTACCTTTCCTGGGCATCTCCACTAGTTAAAATATTCTTAGGGGAATCAGCTGCTTCCCACGCAGTCCCCAGACTCAAAGGTCTCGTGTTGCACTTTCCACCATTCCCACCCTGGAGAACAGGAGACAATTATTTTGGAGATCCTCAACTAGACACTTTAATCTACCACAAGGATGGAAACATGAAGCTCTTCCTGCTCTAGTGTGGGGCATTTGGGTTAGAAAGTGAACAGTTTACTCTGTACTCACAAACGTTCTATGGCAGCGGCAAGACAGCAGGGAATGTGCAACATGGACAGAGAAGTGTAAAGGGTCTAAACCACTGTGGGACACCTGTGTTACATGGGAGCTTAAGGTTTCATATAGATTCAAACTGCTGCTTAGTCGCGCGGGCTTCAAGCACTCACTCTGTATGTTATCTCTATCTGTTCTAGACTCTTACAAAAGGAGAGGCGTCCCTTATGCTGTCTCAGAGAATATTTGAGAAGACTTAGAAGTTCCTAGGGGAGGCAGGCCCCCAGCCCCACCTACAGCCCCGTCCCCTCTGCTGAGGCCCCGTCCCAACCACGGGAAGGGGAAAAGTGCACACGTGCCCCAGCATCCCCAGAGCAGTGGGGAGAAGAGGCTGCCTGGCCTGAACCTCCCCACACCCAGGAGCAGCATGGAGGGAGGAGCCCCCACTCCAAGCCAGCCCAAGCCTCCCCAGCCCCAGGAGCAGTGGGAAGGGAAGAGGCCCCATAGGGGGCAGTAGGGAGGGAGGGAGCCGTGTGTATGTCTACTATCATAGGGTATGTCTACACTACCACCCTAGTTTGAACCACAAGGTGTAACGATAGTTCGGAAAAGGAATCCTAGTCTGAACTAGCTAGTTCGTGCCGCGTGGAGCCGCGGGCACGGAGTCCGCACTAGCGGACATTTAAAAATGGCGGCACCTGGCAACATGCAAATGAAGCCCGGGAAATTCAAATCCCGGGCTTCATTTGCAAGTTCGTATGACTACATTAGCCACCCTAGTTCGAACTAGCGGGGTAGTGTAGACAGACCCATAATGGGATGAGTATTGCTCATTTGTATAGTGGATGATGATGAGTGAAGAGCAGTTTCCTACATAAAAAACATTAGTTTAACATCCTGTCCTCTCTCTTTGTTACTCTCCCACACTGAAATCAGTGATATTGTAACAGCCAGTAGTGGCTGCGGAGGGAGGGCTAAGATTACTTTCTTATAGGGCTCCTCCATCTCTGATTTCTGTGATAGTAAGTCAGAACATGAAACAGCTGGCAGCTTCCCGCCTGTGGCACTACAATTGCAGTAATGTTGGTTATGCAGCATTTGGGAACGTGTTTGGTTTGTTTACACTTACAGTTAAAACCTTCAGGCCACCACGTACATCGGACAGCTTGAAAAAGGAAAAAAAGAAACAGCAAAACATCAATCACGTAAGCTTACTGAGTACTTTTTGCTAGATGAGGTTAATTAACAAATGCCTCTATAGCAATATGAACATAAAGTGCTTTTTAGATGCTATATAATCTGCTGATTCAATTAATAATTCAATAATTATTGTGACACTTCCTAGGAATGTCAGAGCTGTGGGTGCATAACTGGCTGGAGAACTGTTCTCAGAGAGTCGTTATTAACATTTCACAATCCTGCTGGAAGGACTGAACACGTGGGGTTCTACAGGGGTCTGTTTGGGGACCGGTTGTGTTAAATATCTTTATCCACAAGTTGGAAATTGGCATGGAGAGGACGCTTATTAAGTTTGCAGATGATCCCAAGCTGGGAAGGGTTGCAAGTGCTTTGGAGGAGAGGGTAAAACACAATCAGAATGATCTGGACAAACTGCAGATGTGGTCCGAGGTAAAGAGGATGAAGTTTAATAAGGACAACTGCAAAGTACTCCACTTAGGAAGGCACAATCTGTTTCACATATACAGAATAGGAAGTGATTGTCTAGGAGGAAGTCCTGCAGAAAGGGATCTAGGGGTCAGACTAGACCACAAGCTAAATAGGAGTCAACAGTATTACGCTGTTGCAAAAAAGCAAATATGATTATGAGCAAGAGGGCGTCCACACTGCCATGTGCTTTTACACAAGAGTGCGTCCACACTGCCATGTACTTTTACACAAGAGCGCGTCCACACTGCCATGTGCTTTTACACAAGAGCGCGTCCACACTGCCATGTGCTTTTACACAAGAGCGCGTCCACACTGCCAGGTGCTTTTGTGCCAGAGAGCGTCCTCACTGCCATGTTCTTTTACACAAGAGTGCGTCCACACTGCCATGTGCTTTTACACAAGAGTGCGTCCACACTGCCATGTTCTTTTACACAAGAGCGCATCCACACTGCCATGTTTTTTTACACAAGAGCGCATCCACACTGCCAGGTGCTTTTACACAAGAGCGCGTCCACACTGCCAGGTGCTTTTACACAAGAGCGCGTCCACACTGCCATGTTCTTTTACACAAGAGCGCGTCCACACTGCCATGTGCTTTTACACAAGAGCGCGTCCACACTGCCATGTGCTTTTACACAAGAGTGCGTCCACACTGCCATGTGCTTTTACACAGGAGCGCGTCCACACTGCCAGGTGCTTTTACACAAGAGCGCGTCCACACTGCCATGTGCTTTTACACAAGAGTGCGTCCACACTGCCATGTGCTTTTACACAAGAGCGCGTCCACACTGCCATGTGCTTTTACACAAGAGCGCGTCCACACTGCCAGGTGCTTTTACACAAGAGCGCGTCCACACTGCCATGTGCTTTTACACAGGAGCGCGTCCACACTGCCAGGTGCTTTTACACAAGAGCGCGTCCACACTGCCATGTGCTTTTACACAAGAGCGCGTCCACACTGCCATGTTCTTTTACACAAGAGCGCGTCCACACTGCCATGTGCTTTTACACAAGAGCGCGTCCACACTGCCATGTGCTTTTACACAAGAGCGCGTCCACACTGCCAGGTGCTTTTGTTCAAGAGAGCGTCCACACTGCCATGTGCTTTTACACAAGAGCGCGTCCACACTACCATGTGCTTTTACACAAGAGCGCGTCCACACTGCCAGGTGCTTTTACACAAGAGCGCGTCCACACTGCCATGTGCTTTTACACAAGAGCGCGTCCACACTACCATGTGCTTTTACACAAGAGCGCGTCCACACTGCCAGGTGCTTTTACACAAGAGCGTGTCCACACTGCCAGGTGCTTTTACACAAGAGCGCGTCCACACTGCCAGGTGCTTTTACACAAGAGTGCATTCACACTGCCAGGTGCTTTTGTGCCAGAGAGCGTCCTCACTGCCATGGATGCTCTTGAGCAAGAAAGCTCTGATGGCCATTCACAGAATGGCCATCAGAGCACCTGTGCTTTTTCTGATAGGGGTTTCTTGCGCAAGAAAGCCCTGTTGTCCATCCACGCACACCTTTTCATGCAAGAGCTCTTGCTCTTATTTTTGCTTTTGCTCTTCCATGGCTTGTTCCTCATAGAAAGAGGAATAACGCTTGTACAAAAAGCCCTGTCTTCTGACGATCTCCTGTACATGTACGCGCTTGTAGTGTGGGCGCTCCATGAGTTTTTGCACAAAAACTCCTCAGCGTAGACGTAGGCCTAGCTACTAGCTAGGAAGAAGCCTAAGCAAATGGCAGCAGCAGCAAGGAGTGGATTTGCATTGCTGGCTGAAGGCTTCTGGGCTGGGACCAGGTGTAGTGGGAGAACTCAGACTCCCCTTCTGACACTGATAAGGTGATCTGAGCCCAGAGAATGGGAAAGGACGTTAGAAAACTTTGAAGAAAGAATGTGAGGCCCATAGACCTCAGATTGGGGGCCCTAAGACTCTTTGGTGAGGAATCTGGGCTTTCTGGAATGAGCAAGAAGACCAAGTTATGGGAAAAGAGATCACTACGACTGTCAGTGGAGAGTACAGTTTGGGGAGAACTGCGGTGCCGTGCCTGAATACTCCTTTGCTGCAGTGGGACGACTTAGTTCTACGTGGCCGCCTGCCTTTTGTAGTCTTTGCTGTTAGTTTCCCCACAGTACAGGTTCTGGGTTGAGCAAACCAGAGCAGTATGGTAATTGTTATGGAAAATAACTTTGTGTTCAGAATAAAGAGAGAGTGCTGGAGAAGGCCTCTAAGAAGGAAGCCTCTGAGAATCTAACAGACACTGAGAAACTGGACAAAAAATCAGAGGTGTGCACCAGAATACCTGCCACTAATGTTGCTGACCTGAAAACTGGTAAGTCCAGAACATGGGGGAAAGCTCTGTGTTTTCATGATAGCTCTGAGGACTGTCAGGTCTGCAGCCTATGAGATTAGGTGCATTCCAGGGTTTCGAGAGTGACATGTAATTCCCTTTATCGGTAGCAACATGGAAATATCTTTCATTATAGTGAATACCACAGTTATACTTACCGCTGCATTTCCCTTTGAGTCCTCAGTCCCTGATGCTATGTCTACACAGCAGCATTATTTCTGAATAGCAAGCCTTTATTTCAAAATAATCGAACTCTGCCTCACAATGTCGAGCTGGAGGAGTAAAGGAAGTCACAGGAAAAGTGTCCTTCCTTCAACTTCCCACTGTGTAGACAGCGCCAAAAGCCGAATTAAGCTATTTTGACTTAAGCTACGCAATTGATGTAGCTTAATTCCACTTTAGCCCTGCTGGGCAGACACCCCCGAGAGTCCATCCCTTCTCTTGATCAACACTCCATCTCTTAGCACCCCCACTGACACCACCAACCTGATGGGATTCCCTTCGGACCCCTGTGACGAAAGGCAGAGTGAGCCTTTGCGGCACTCCTGTTGTTGCCATAAGAAACCAGGAAGACCTCTAACCCGGGCTGAGTCCAGCCTGCCAATGCAAAGGACATAGACTGGCCTTTAACTGCTGTCTTGCTCGGGTCTGGATTCTCTCATTGTCAGGGAGTGTGGGGGAGTCCCCGGGCCCTGCACCCCCATCCGCAGCCTGATGTGACTCTCAGCAGAAAGTAGAACAGAAGGTTTATTCACTGACCTTCACTGCTATTCACTGATGTAGCACAGACTTGTTGTTACAGGAACCTGGAGCATTCAGTACAATCCAACTTGGCTGTAAAAGGGACCCAGAGCCCTGGTTCTGGGCCCCTGCCTGGCCCCCCCAACCCAGCTAGACTCCCTTCTCCCTAATTCACACACCCAGCCGTGGGTCTCAGCCCTTTAGGTAGCCCCATCCCCTTCTTTGTTCAGATTCCCAGGGCCCAAGGTGTTATCTTTATCCTGGTTGCATTTTCCCCTAGGATCAGGTGACAGGAGACCTGGGACATTCCCTACCAGCCTCCCTTCAGGAGTCCTCACCCACAGATCCGATCCCCCGCTGGGCACTCTACACACACACACACACAGAGATCCGATCCCCCGCTGGGCACTCTACACACACACACACACACGCACGCACGCACACACAGGACAGGACAGGACAGGACAGTAGAATCACATACAATGCAACAAGGCAAACAGAGTGACTACAGTCCCCACTATGTCACACTCATACTAGACCATTTCAGGGTGGCTGTTGGCACTGAGTGCAGAGCACTAAACTAGACACTAATTTAAGGAGGCAATGTTACTACTTAGTTAATTATAGTCAGAAAGTGTCAACAGTGGCTTTTAGTGTTCTGTTCCTAGAAACTGCCGTATGGCTCATGTTTATGCATTTTTTCGTGTGCAAAGGGCCTGACTCTTACATACCCTATAGCCATTTAGCTGTGTAAAGCAGCCTCAATATAAATGAGATTTGGGCCTGAAAATGTCACTGCCTAGTTATTGCTATCAGTTCTGGAACCGCACAGTATTAACCTACCCTCTTCAGCTCTACCCAGGGTAGCAGTTTCTAAAGCCCAGGGGCAGAACACCCAAGTTAACACCTACAGCTTGCGAAAGAGGGAGAGAAAAGTGTATGCTGAAATAAATGAACCACAAGATGATGATTACTTATGTAAGTCACACTGTTTCTTTTAGTATTGCTCTCTGAGCCCCAAATGTCTTTCCCTGTGGCCTCCTATACTACAGGGTCTGAGTATCTCCAACAGATTTAAGAACTAGCCAACAGCCCATCATAAAATGGGATTTTTGGGTCTCTCCTCCATGTCCATCTCTCTCTCTCCTCCTCCTGCCTCCCACCTCTCTCTTTCAGCTCTTCTCCACCTCCTGCCTCTCTCTCTGTCTCTTTCTCTTCTCCCCCCGTCCTGCCTCTCACTTGGGGGACCGCAGAGCCCACATGGCTGTTTGGGCTCCGTGCTCCCCATGCAGCATGGGGACCGCAGAGCCCAAACAGCCTCTTGTGCCACTTGCTTCCGCGCGGAGGCCTGGCTGAGCGGCACAGAAGTCAGCCGAGCACCCCAGCGGGAGAGGAAGGGGGGTGGGGCAGTGACGTACACAGCCAGGGGGCGGGGCCGCCCCGTCCCCCTTCACCTCCCGCCGTGACGCTCTGCTGACTTCTGCACTGCTCAGCTGGGCCGCCGCAGGGGAGCAAGCGGCCGTTTGGGCTCCCCCACGGAGGCCCGGTTGAGCAGCACAGAAGTCAGCCGAGTGCCACGGTGGGAGGCAACAGCGCCCCCCAGAGGCAAGACGTAACGCTACAATGCTACAGAGTCACAGACATTGGGCTACTAAATATATGACTAGCCAATTAGCCTGCCATAAAACGGGATTTTCAGGTCTCTCCTCCACATCCTATTCCCTTTCTATCTCGGTCTTCTCTCCTGAGCCTCCAGTCTCTCGCTTCGTCTCTCTCTCTCTCCCCTCCTCCTACTGCCTCCCCCCCTCTCTCTCTCAGCTCTCCTCTATTTCCTGCCTCTCTCTCCATCTCTCTTTCTCTTCTCCCCCTCCTGCCTCTCATTCTCTCTTCTCCTCCTCCTCCTGCATGGGGAACGTGGAGCCCAAAAGGCTGTTTGCACCACTTGCTCCCATGTGGCAGCCCGGCTGAGCGGCTGCCTATGAGCTCCAGCTGCCCCCCTGCACCATTTTCCTTCACCCCAGCACTGATCCTGCAGCCTCCCAGTTGTCCTCCACCTTCCCCTCCCTCTCCCCCTCCCTCTTGTTCCCCCCTCCCCCTGGCCAGGGTCTGTTCACAGCCAGGGGGCAGGGCCTGGAGCCGCTGTCACACCGCACGTCACCGCCCCCCCTTCGCCTCCCACCGTGGCGCTCGGCTGACTTCTGCGCTGCTCAGCTGGGCTGCTGCGGGGTAGCAAGCAGAGCAAGTGGCCGTTTGGGCTCCCCTGCAGCGGCCCGGCTGAGCGGCACAGCGGGAGGCAAAGGGGGGTGAGATAGTGATGTACATGGCTGGGCCCCGCCCCCTGGCTGCCTCGATCTTCTCTGTAGTGTAGACATGGCCTAAGGAACCAGTGCAGAGAACTAAGCATTGGGTGACACATTCACAGCGATCTGCAGCTGCTGTGTCCACTTTCCACGGAGTGCTTGCTGGAGCCAATCGACCGCCTGGCAGAAACTCTCTGAAAATGTGCCTCTGATATGGGGAATGACTCTCTGCCGCTCAGCCCACGTATAACAGCTGCAGAGCAGCTGCCCAGGATGTAACTCACCCGCCTGTGTGATGGGATTAATGGCCAGGTGTGCAGACGGGGCGAGGGGAGTGGAGCAGACACTAACTGATGGAGTCCGTCTCTATTTCTCTTCCTCTCCTAGTCTGCGAGGCGTGCCTGACCTTCTTCACTGATGAGTGTTCAGTTCACGGCCCCCCGGTTTTCATCAAAGACCCAGTAGTAGAGACAGGACAGGAGAGGAGAGCAGCTCTCACGTTGCCCCCAGGGATGAGAATTGGGCTTTCAAGTATCCCACAGGCTGGGCTTGGAGTCTGGAATGAGGCGGACACCCTACCAGTGGGAGTTCATTTTGGCCCATACGACGGAAGGATAACGGAGGAGGAGGAAGCCGCACACAATGGCTATTCCTGGCTGGTATGAATTGCCCATCGTGCTGGGTGTCCATATAACACTGGGCCATGTTCTAGTGCATCGGAGTGTGAAAGGCAGGAGGCGAAGCGTGCTCCTTGGCACAGGCTCCCTTCTATTCATTAATGTTTTAGTACTGTGCCCTTACATCAGCCGTTCTCACAGTGTCTATTCTGGGGGTGCAGTTGGCTTAGTTTTCTTGATGGTGGTAGCACTCTCAGAGTTTGGGAGACACTGTTTCAAGGCCCAGGTTGTCCTGTCAGTCCCACCGGGCAGCCCCATTGGATGTGTCACTGTGAGCGCTGCTTTGGCCCTGCCGGTTGTGTGTGTGGATTTCTTCTGAACTGTGTTCAGGACACAGTGAACCCAAAGAATGACCGTTGTCACTTACTTCCCTCATTCGCTGATGGAAGAGTGCCCTCTTGAGTCGTCTTTGGTTCCACTCCAGATCACCAGAGGAAGAAACTGGTACATGTACATCGATGGAAAGGATGAAGCTAATGCCAACTGGATGAGGTAAGTCCCTGTTCTCCTGTTCTCTCCAGTGTGACCTTAGAGAATCTTGGCTCCGGGAGGGTCAGTGTTTCAGGTATATGAAGACACAGGATTCATTTTTACAGATTGTGGCCCCAGAAACAGCCTCCAAGCAGGAAGTTACTTCCCTTGTCGTGTCAGCATTCACAGCATCACAGTCTCAGCATTAAGGTTGCACCACAAACTCCAAAACCAAAACAGTGCCTAGATGGGGAGAGGCATTAGCCCTCTCGTACCCAGGCACAGAGAAGGAAGCTTCCTTCCTCGGAATTCCCTTTCTACGAAAGCTGTGCAGATATTTGGCTTTCCTCCACCCGATGTAGTTTTCAGTGCCTAGCCAGTGACATCTGAAATCTCCTGGCTTGGACCACTAATCTATTCATCCCATTAAGGAACATGCTGTGGCCATGTCACTGCTGTGTTGTCTCGCTCTTCGACTGGCACTTCCCCATCCAAAGACCATATGGCTAACAAACCCTTCCTTCCCGGCGAACGTGCAGGTACGTTAACTGTGCTCGGGATGAGGAAGAACAGAACCTTGTTGCTTTCCAGTATCATGGGAAAATCTACTACAGAGTGTGCAGGGCCATCCCGCCGCACTGCGAGCTCCTGGTCTGGTACGGGGACGAGTACGGCAAGGAGCTGGGCATCAAGTGGGGCACGAGATGGAAGAGCGCAGCGCCACCCAAAGGTACCGCTCTACAGCCTGGCCCTGCCCCTGGCTTGTGTGCACGGCAGGCACTCCCACGTTTCACCCTGCCCCTGGCTTGTGTGCACGGCACAGTCCGTAAGCACCAGGCACTCCCACGTTTCACCCTGCCCCTGGCTTGTGTGCACGGCACAGTCCATAAGCACCAGGCACTCCCACGTTTCACCCTGCCCCTGGCTAGTGTGCATGGCACAGTCCGTAAGCACCAGGCACTCCCACGCCTCACCCTGCCCCTGGCTTGTGTGCACGGCACAGTCCGTTAACACTAGGCACTCCCACGTTTCACCCTGCCCCTGGCTTGTGTGCACGGCACAGTCCGTAAGCACCAGGCACTCCCACGTTTCACCCTGCCCCTGGCTTGTGTGCACGGCACAGTCCGTAAGCACCAGGCACTCCCACGCCTCACCCTGCCCCTGGCTTGTGTGCACGGCACAGTCCGTTAACACCAGGCACTCCCACGTCTCACCCTGCCCTGGCTTGTGTGCACGGCACAGTCCGTAAGCACCAGGCACTCCCACGTCTCACCCTGCCCCTGGCTTGTGTGCACGGCACAGTCCGTAAGCACCAGGCACTCCCACGTCTCACCCTGCCCCTGGCTTGTGTGCACAGCACAGTCCGTAAGCACCAGGCACTCCCACGCCTCACCCTGCCCCTGGCTTGTGTGCACGGCACAGTCCGTAAGCACCAGGCACTCCCACGTCTCACCCTGCCCCTGGCTTGTGTGCACGGCACAGTCCGTAAGCACCAGGCACTCCCACGTCTCACCCTGCCCCTGGCTTGTGTGCACGGCACAGTCCGTAAGCACCAGGCACTCCCACGTCTCACCCTGCCCCTGGCTTGTGTGCACGGCACAGTCTGTAAGCACCAGGCACTCCCACGCCTCACCCTGCCCCTGGCTTGTGTGCACGGCACAGTCCGGAAGCACCAGGCACTCCCACGGCTCACCCTGCCCCTGGCTTGTGTGCACGGCCCAGTCCGTAAGGACCAGGCACTCCCACGTCTCACCCTGCCCCTGGCTTGTGTGCACGGCACAGTCCGTAAGCACCAGGCACTCCCACGTCTCACCCTGCCCTCTCTGTCACGAACGCCCTGGGGCCATCTCCAGTGTAACTGCGATGAGGGGAGCTGGGGAAGGGCGACGCTGCAGCCAGCACTGCCACTAATGGCTGGAATGGGCCTAATTCGGGGAGCGCTCTGCTCTCCCTAGAACAAAGGGATCCATTGTTTTGTCAAAGATATAGCCCAAGCCATCCTGCGCATAGGATGATTTGGGGCAGCCACCCCGGGTCCTGCACTTGCAGGGAGCGGGGTCCTGTGGGGGACAGGGGGCTGGAGGATTAACGGAGGGCCTGGCACTGGCAGCAGGTGTCAGGCCCACCCCTTCACTCACCAGTGGTGGCATGACCCACCAGCCTGCCCTGCGCCGTCCCGCCCTCTGCCAGAGGGAATGCTCTGCCTCACTGCAGTGGAGGGAAGCAGAGCACCCCAGCCCCAGCCTGCTCCACTCCCCCAAGCCATGAGGCTGGGGGTTGGGCTCTGCAGAGTCCAGCGGGCTGGGGACCCTTGCTGTCACTCAGGGGAGGGGGCTTGGGAGAAGAGGTGCGATGGGGCGGAGGGACGCAGCAGGGGCAGGAAGAGTCAGGGCAGGAGTGGAGCCTGGGGTGGAGGGGGGTGTCCCAGGCCCCGAAACCTGTATGAACAGCCCTGGGTATATCCAAAATCCAAACTCTGGAGAAACATTTTGCACATTGCTATAACTAGAATGGCAATAAGTCAACATTTCAGTCTGTTCAAAGCATCGGGTGGGCTGGATTCGGTCCTTGGCCTGCCTGCTGACTATCCCTGCCCTAGAAGAGGGTCTGCTGAAGAACCTCCCTCTTCAGCTGCCGTCTGCTCAGCTACTGGCAAAACCTCCAACACATCCATGTATAGGGGGTTCTCAGCTCAGTGATTCTCAACAGCCAGTCTCTGGGATCTCCCTGGCACCGTTTAGGACGGCAGCCACCAAGTTCCTTATATCAAATAGCTGAGAGACAGGGACCCAGGGGAGACGCAGCTGCTGACATGCGGGAGTTCCCAGCCTAACAGCTGCAACACTGTCAGGTGCCCCTCCTGCTCTTCCCATGACTTTATTTTCCAACCCAATTCGACCTCAGAATCTGCTTTCTAATGGGAGCTGAAGGCTGAGACTGAAAACAGGAAGAACAGTATTTAAAATTAAACTAACCAGCCAGGACTCTGTCAGGTGATCTACAAAGAGTGGGTAAAAATAGCTTCAGTGTTACCATGGGTGCAAAGCCACCTGCTACCCTCACTGTCCAGGATGCCCGAGTTCAGAAACTAAATCTATACAAGTTGTTTTTGATATCTTCAAGAGCAGCTTAAAGGTGGGGGAAGGCTTTGGAGGGGTGTAGCCAGGGATTCCTCAAAGTCATCAGGTCTCCACTGCCGAGTGCCCCTGGGCTCAGAGCATCAATGCACAGCTATCGCTGCAAAACACCCAGCGCGGCGAAGAGGGGGAGGAGACACTGGAGGGTCATCACGGAGAGGAGGTCTCTGCTCTTAGCTCCTAAGGACTACGGGGGAGGGCAATTTCTAAATGCCAATCGATATAACTCTTTGCCATGGCTTACTCCGCTGGCCCTGGGAGAGAGGGGCCTGCAGGGACTGGTTTAGAACCCCACCAGCTGGGAGAGAAGAGAAAGAAAATGACACTCGTGGCAGGGACCCCAGACAACTAGGCATGGCTTTCGGTCCCAGTCTGGCTGACGTTCAGGGAATCAAACTGAACCCTGGAGAGGCGTCACCCATAAGGTCCGGTACTCCAGGGAATGGTTCATTCTGGATCCTAAAACTAATTGGTGCTCTTGGCCCTTCCTATGTGGCAGGATAGTAGCACAGAGCCTCTGGCAGGGTCAGCACATTGGAACAATTGTCACTTCCTATCTGAATTCTGATTTGTTTTTTGGACACAGTGCGTGGGCAGGAGCCACACTGCCATCCATGCCCTCGCTGCAGGCTGGCTTTCAGCAGCAAAGATTACCTCAGCCAACACTTGAAGCATAAGCACCTGCCCACTGGATTGCAGACTGAAGAAGATGCTCTGGGAGGGGAATCTTGTCCTAAAACTGGAGGTCTTGCCTTCCCGTGGGACCCACCAACACAGCAGCTGACACCAAATTGCAGCTCTGTGAGTAAAAGTGCACGGGGAAAGAAAGCACCTTTACAAGGACAGAGAGAAGGGGTAGGAGGTAGAGAGGCTTTTGCTTTATTGTCAAACCTGCCACCACAGCAGTGGACAGACACAAAGAGGGAGCCACATACACCAAGTGATGCAGGGGAGGAGCGGGGTGGCAGTTGCAGACAGAAGTGGTATTCCTGCAGCAAGTGTGGGCAAAATTTCCACAGGCCATCACACCTGGTTAAACATCAGCATAGTCATATGGGAGAGAAATCCAATCAATGTGGGAAGAGGGTCAGCTGTTCATCCCACCTCACCACCCACCGCCACACCCACACGGGAGAGAGGCCCTTTCAGTGCCCGGAGTGCAGGAAGAGGTTCAGCCAATCATCCCACCTCGCCACCCACCGCCACACCCACACGGGAGAGAGGCCCTTTCAGTGCCCGGAGTGCGGGAAGAGGTTCAGCTGTTCATCCACCCTCACCAAACACCACCGCACCCACACGGGAGAAAGGCCCTTTCAGTGCCCGGAATGCGGGAAGAGGTTCAGCCAGTCATCCAACCTCGCCACCCACTGCCGCACCCACACGGGAGAGAGGCCCTTTCAGTGCCCGGAGTGTGGGAAGAGGTTCAGCCGATCATCCACCCTTACCACCCACCGCCGCACCCACACGGGAGAGAGGCCCTTTCAGTGCCCAGAGTGCGGGAAGAGGTTCAGCTGTTCATCCACCCTCACCAAACACCACCGCACCCACACGGGAGAGAGGCCCTTTCAGTGCCCGGAGTGCGGGAAAAGGTTCAGCCGATCGTCACACCTCGCCACCCACTGCCGCACCCACACGGGAGAAAGGCCCTTTCAGTGCCCGGAATGCGGGAAGAGGTTCAGCCAGTCATCCAACCTCGCCACCCACTGCCGCACCCACACGGGAGAGAGGCCCTTTCAGTGCCCAGAGTGCGGGAAGAGGTTCAGCCAGTCATCCGACCTCGCCACCCACCGCCGCACCCACACGGGAGAGAGGCCCTTTCAGTGCCCGGAGTGCGGGAAGAGGTTCAGCCGATCGTCACACCTCGCCAGACACCGCCGCACCCACGCCTAGTGGGAAACACCTCGGGGACAACAGCTGTGAGAGCGGGCAGCTGACTGACACGAGGGCTGCACGACAATCAGTGGAAGCCAGGGAGCGGCTCCGCACTCCCGGAAGGGGCGTGGCCTCGAGGGGAAGGGGCGGGGCTGTCACAGCCAGCCTTTGGCGCTTCCGCCTCGCTGCCCAGAGCGTGGTGTTCCCGCGACAATGTGACGGGCCCAGGCCTCCGGCTGCCGCTTCTCTTACAGTAACGGCCCAGCGGGCCGGGCTCTGGGCGTTGGCCCCTCCCCGGAGGCGGGATTGTGGGTGTGGCAGGGAGCTCTGGGTTAGTGACCGCGGTGCTCAGGGTAACGCCCTTCCACTCTGCTCCTATAGGCGTGGAGGGGCGCTTCCCTCCTACCCCCGAGGGCCTTTGTTCACTAAGCTGGGCCGCTGCCTCGGCCCCTCTGCTTTCCTCAGCGTCCTGCTGGGCCTGTCTGGAGGAGGCTTGGCTCGTGCCCAACAAGGGCAGCAGCAAAGCGGTGCTGTTAGGCTTGGGTGTGCAGGAATCCCCTCCAACCCCTGTCTGTGCTTTGTGCAGCCTTGCCACTGTCTGAGGGGGTGCCAGGCCGGGGTGAGAGCACGGGGGTCCTTATACAAACCTCTTGGTTCTTCCTCTCACCAGCCTGTCACACCAGGTCCCATGGCTAGTGCAGTAGGAGCCAGGCAGCAGGCAAGAGTTAGTCCGACTGTATCAACAGGAGGTCAAGCGAGCAAGGCAAGGCTGGGGACTAACTCAGGATAGGTACTGGTGGGGCGGCGCCTGGAGCTCTGGTCAGTCTCCCGCGGGGGCTGACTTACCAAAGCTCTCTGCCAGTTAACTCTGTTACTCAGGTTTTGTTCCCATTAATTCATTCTCTCCATCTCGGGAAGACAATAGTTTTCGTCTGAACAGAATTTCTTTAAGCTGGTGTTAATAAAATGAGCTTCTAAAGAGACGGCTCTCATAGTCTTGCGTGGAGATGGAGCCCAAAGCAGCAGGCGCTCAGGGCATCCGCTTCTGTGCCTGAGCTACAGGACCTGCTCCAGCAGATGGAGCAGCAGACTCACATTTCTATTCATTGTCCCAAAATGTAGTTAATGCGAGTGAAGTTTGCCCAGCTTCCCTCCTAGCGTACAGAGGCTAAACGTAACCCTCTGCAAACCAGGGAATGCAGGAGGGGAGAGAGGGCTGCTGGAGGGAAGACACTGGATTGTGCTGGTAGTACGGCACCTGCCCTGGACTCCAGCTCCTAGCCCTCAGTGCAAGAGCCATGGGAACGTTACTCTAGCCTGTGCAGCCGAGTGCATGACGTCACTGTGGTCGCTGGGCTGTATGTAGCACTGTCCCTCGCACAAGTTTACTCCGACAGTTACTGTGACAGTAAAGGGGAGGGGGCCACAAAACCATTGGACTCTGAGCTGAAAGAGTGGAGCCGCACGGCGCTGTCACTGTGGTAAATGGGGTAAAGGAGCGGAGCTTGAGAGGGCTGAGCGGATACCGCTCTGTTCCCACACACTTCAGAACAAACCAAAGGACGTTGTTCTTCACTCCGTGCACAGTCAGCCTGTGGAACCCCTCGCCGGGGGCTGTGCTGAAGGCTAGAACTTAACAAAAAAGAGCTAGAGAGAGTCCCGGAGGTGAGGTCCAGCAATGGCTGTTAGGCGGGATGGGTAGGGATGGTGTCCCTGGGTGACTGTTTCCCTGGAGGTGGGTGACAGGAGGGATCGCATGAAGATTATCCCTCCCTCTGGCGCTGTGGGCAGACAGGACGCTGGGCTGGATGGACCATTGGCCTGACCCCGTCTGTTCTAACCTCATGCCCCCTCCCCCTCCGCCTTACACAGCCACAGCCTGTCATGGCCAACAGCAGCCACTCCCTCTGGAAAGGAAACGGCTTGTTCTTGAGCAGCAAATATTCCTGTTGGGGTAGCTCAGAGCATCAGGGAGAGGCCCCTGTTCAGATGCAGTTGCAGCTGCAGCATGTCCCAACGGGTTCAGCTGATGGTCTGTGCAGAGAAACAGGCCATGGGGCTAGACTGACTGACAGGAGGCGAAGGATGATTGTCCTGCATCGCAGCAAGACATGCCGGAAAAACACCTGCCCCGTCCCTAGGGGCCTGGCTGCTAGTGGGAGCAGAGCAGCCGCACGATGTCAGAGCTGGGGCATGAGGCGGGGAGAAGGGCGAGTCTCCCGAGTCTGGGCAGGGCAGTGCACACCCCTCCATGCCAAAGTCCCCAAGAATCTGAACCTAGAGAAGCCCCGTTTGGGGCAGGAGTGAGGCGCTGCACCTCAGCAAGAAGCCTCCGTCGTCCTGCGAGGCGCTGGAGACTAGACCTCGGGGCGTAACCCTGGCTGGGAGCGAGTCAGCTCGTGATGGGGCCTTTCTGCCTCCACATCCTCCGTGAGAAGCCCCAGTAGCAGAGAAACGCCTTGGCAAAAGAAAGGAAAACCAGAGAAACCCGTCCCGTCGCCGCCGCTCCGCCTCCAGCACAGCCCCTCCTCTAGAGAGGAAACACCTGGAAACCGAGACTGGAGTGACAGCAGGAGGCGGCTGGACGAGACATGGCGGCAGGGAAAACAACAGGCTTTCTGGACCGGTTAGCTCGCAAGATGCTGCTGCTTTAATGAAGCTTAGCTCATCCAAACTAGCGACTGTGCCAGCTGCGACGGGCTGGCTGGAAGACAAGCGCATTGGCAGTCTGTCCCCGAGTGAGCGGTACCTGGCTGAGGGTGCAGGGGCCCACCCAGGGGCCCACCCTCTTCCCTTGCCGGCAGGGTGCCCGCTGCTGCCAGATTTCCCCGGCAGCTTTCCCCGCCTGTTGCCCTGTGTGGAACAGGCACCATTGTGACGTGGACCGTGTTCAAGTGACACGTGGCCCAACAGGCTGTCCCCTGGTGATGAGCAGCCGCCCCCCTCCCCTCACCCCTGTACCCAGACATATGGCTCACAGCCAAGGTCACAAGCGTTTGCCAGAGGCCTTGCATGGCAGCCTGGGGGCAAACTGGCCAGTCCCCCTGCCAGCCCCACAGTGACCCCTCACGGCTTCTCCAGCTGCATGTCGAGCACTCGGATGTTGGCCACGTCCTGGTAGGTGGCCTGCAGGCCTCGCGAGATGTCCTCGTACATGGAGCACTCGTCCAGGTTCAGGCCCTAGAGCAGCGAAACGGGCTGGCTTGTCTGGGGCCAATGGAGGGGCTCAGCCCTCGCCACCGACGCCAAGGGGTGTCAGCTGACACCTCCCCCGGCCCCACGGTATTCCCACCGCAGCGGTGGGGTGTCTAGAACCACTGTGATACGGGCCAGGGTCCCCCACAGAACCCCCCACTGCCTGCAGCCCAGCGCCCCTCGGGCACAGTCTAGTGACCCCGCTCTGCCCTAGTGTTGTGAGGGGCAAAGGTTGAGTCCCCCCCCATGAGCCCCCGATGCTCCCACGGGGCCCCGCTCACCTCGTACAGATTCTCCTCTTCGTAGGCCTTCTGCTTGGCCTGCAGCAGCCGCTCGTTCTCCCACCGCTTCTGCAGCAACCCAAGGGGGTGAGGCAGGGCGTGTGCCGGCGCGTGGGGCCCCCGACCCCGCACCCCGACCAGATGTGACTGCGCCGGCCCGTGGAGCAGGGGGGTCACTGCTGCGAGACGCAGCGCGGCGCAGGCTGGGCGTGGCCATGGGGCAGGCCGACGGCCCTAGTGCCCGGGGGGAGGGGTTCACAGGCCCCTGAACCCCCGAACTGGCGTCACTCTGCCCCCTCCACGCTCCCCCGCGCTCAGCCTGCCCCGCCTCCCCGGTGCCCCTTTGCTCGCCCCCCTCCCCTGGCCAGCTGGGAAGTTGCTAGTCATGGTCTGCCTGCCCCAGGGACCCCCCCTCTGGGCAGTGCTACCCACACCAGCCAGTAGGGGTCAGCCCCAGCCCAGCAGTGACCAGTGACCGCCCGACCGGCGTGGGCCCAGGGCCACAGGAGTGAACAGCCCCCCCCCCGTCACAGCCCCCCCGTCACAGCCCCCTCCCCCGTCACAGCCCGTCACAGCCCCCCTGTCACAGCCCCCCCCGTCACAGCCCCCTCCCCCGTCACAGCCCGTCACAGCCCCCCCCGTCACAGCCCCCCCCGTCACAGCCCCCTCCCCCGTCACAGCCCGTCACAGCCCCCCCCCCATCACAGCCAATGGAGACCCTGCCCCAGAGCGAGCCTGCCCTTTCGCCTGCCCCCCGGCCCCACTCACCCTGAAGAGCAGGACGAGGCCGGGCCCCACGGCGCAGAGCAGCAGCAGGATGCCCTCCGCCGTGATCAGCTGGTTCTTGGTGGATTCCCTCATGTTCAGGAAGGGAACAGGGGCGGGTTCTGCAACGGGGGAGGGGTCAGGTCTGCGACCGCGTCTGGGGTGGGGCGAGGTTCCCCTCCCCCATGTCAGCAGGGTGAGGTCACAGCACCCCAGCAGCTGGACGGGACCTGGGAGTCCTAGCCCCCACTCGGGCAGCCCAGCCAGGCCTGAACCCTCCAGGGATGGCACTTCCAGCACCCCCCGGGAGCCAGGCTGTGCTGCCCCCCGGCCTAGGGCTGCCCCAGGCAAGGGAGCTCCCCCAGGCTCCTGCTGTGCAGCCCCTGTGGCACCAGGCAGCTGCCCCCACCCCCTGGCAGGGACTGCTGGAGGCAGAGGGGGACACGGGGGTGCCGGAGGCAGAGGGGTGGGCAGGGGGAGGGGTTCCGGAGGCAGAGAGGGATGCGGGGGTGCCGGAGGCAGAGGGGGACACAGAGGTGCCAGAGGCAGAGGGGTGGCGTGGGGGGACGGGTTCCGGAGGCACAGGGGGATGCGGGGGTGCCGGAGGCAGAGGGGGACACAGGGGTGCCGGAGGCAGAGGGGTGGGCAGGGGAAGGGGTTCCGGGGGCACAGGGGGACACGACGGTGCCGGAGGCAGAGGGGAGGGCAGGGGGAGGGGTGCCGGAGGCAGCGGGGGACACACGGGGGTGTCGGAGGCAGAGGGGGACACAGGGGTGCCGGAGGCAGGGGGACACGGGGGTGCTGGAGGCAGGGGGACACACGGGGGTGCCGGAGGCAGAGGGGGACACAGGGGTGCCGGAGGCAGGGGGACACGGGGGTGCCAGAGGCAGAGGGGGACACGGGGGTGCCGGAGGCAGGGGGACACGGGGGTGCCGGAGGCAGAGGGGGACACACGGGGGTGCCGGAGGCAGGGGGACACACGGGGGTGCCGGAGGCAGAGGGGGACACGGGGGTGCCGGAGGCAGAGGGGGACACACGGGGGTGCCGGAGGCAGGGGGACACGGGGGTGCCGAGGCAGGGGACACGGGGGTGCCGAGGCAGGGGACACGGGGGTGCCGAGGCAGGGGGACACACGGGGGTGCCGGAGGCAGGGGACACGGGGGTGCCGAGGCAGGGGGACACACGGGGGTGCCGGAGGCAGGGGACACGGGGGTGCCGAGGCAGGGGGACACACGGGGGTGCCGAGGCAGGACACACGGGGGTGCCGAGGCAGGGCACACGGGGGTGCCGAGGCAGGGGGGGACACGGGGGTGCCGAGGCAGAGGGCGGCGCGGGGACGCGGCTCACTCACTGCGCACACGCAGGTAGGTGCCGCAGGACTGGGCCCAGTTCCTCTGGCTCTGCACCTGGCAGAAGTAGAGGCCGGTGTCGTTCTTGCGGGCGCGGTGGAAGACGAGGGAGGAGACGCTGTTCCGCGTGTCGATGGCCACGCCGGGCCCGCTGATGTTCAGCACCGCCAGGAGCTCACTGCAGTTCCCGGAGCAGACTCGGCTCCAGGTGACCTGGGCCCCGGGCGGGGCTTGGAAGCGGCAGTCCAGCCGCCCCGGGCTCCCCTCGGTGACGGTCACGGAGGGGGGGCCGGCCTCCACGGCCACAGCGCCCTGCGCCTCCAGGCGCTGGTAGGCCACGCGGGTTGGCACCACGACCACCGGGGGCTTGGGGGAGGGGGGCCGGGAGGCCGGGGGGATGTTGGTCCCGTTCCAGCCGGTCGCGTTGCACGGCTCAGTTGTGGTTCCGGAGGCTTCACAGCGGCGACCTGCCGGGTTGGGGACAGCTCATGCCACCGGCGGAGCCACAGGCCTGGGCGGGGAGGGGCACAGGGGGGCGGGGAGGGGCACAGGGGAGCAGCAGAGCCCAGCTGATGCCGGACTGGAGGGCTTAGGTGACTAATGGCAGCACCTTACGGGCCGTACCACCCCCGAGCTACATGGGGCGCCCCTGCCCCGCCCCTGCCCTGCCCCTCTCCTCCTGCAGGCGGTGGGGCCGCATTGATCTGACCTGGGGAACCGCCCTGCCCCCCTCTCCCAGCCCCTCCCTGGCGCCAGAACCTCTGGGACTTTGCAATCTGTGAATTACATTAAAGTATCAGGAAGTGGAATCCCCCCCCCCAGCAGCCCCCCCACGCCCTCGGCCAGCCCCCCCCCCCCCCGGCCATTCCGCTCCTGCCGCTCCCCCACCCCACCGGGCCAGTCTGCTCCTACTGACCCCCCGTTCCCCAGCTCCCTGTCTCCACCTGACCCCGGAGTAAGGAACCGGTGGGAGGCGGGTGAAATGGGGCCCTCTCTAGTGGTCTAGGGGGCTGGGAGCCAGGGCTGCTGGGTTCTAGCTCAGTTTGGGGAGGGGAGTCGGGGCTAGTGGTTGGAGCACAGCACTGCCCCCCCCAGGCTCTGGCTGTTTGATCAGAAATTTGCATCCAAGCCCACCCGAGCGCGGAGGAGAAGGAACCGACACTGGGCCGTGCGCACCAGGGGCTGAGAGACGCCCCCTCCCCGCTGCTCTCGGTTCCCCTTTCTGCCTCTGTTGACAGGAAACTGAACCTGCCCCTGCTCCGGAGACAAGGAGATGGGGGGGATCTAGGGGGTGCTCCCTGGTCTGCCCCTGGCTGGGCGGGGGGGGGGGGGACACGTGGCTCTGGGGAGTGCTCCCTGGTCTGCCCCTGGCTGGGGGGGGATACGGGGCTCTGGGGGGTGCTCCCTGTTCTGCCCCTGGCTGGGCGGGGCGGGGGGACACGTGGCTCTGGGGGCGCTGCCTGATCTGCCCCTGGCTGGGCGGGGGGGGGGGGACACGGGGCTCTAGGGGGTGCTCCCTGTTCTGCCCCTGGCTGGGCGGGGCGGGGGGACACGTGGCTCTGGGGGCGCTGCCTGATCTGCCCCTGGCTGGGCGGGGGGGGGGGACACGGGGCTCTAGGGGGTGCTCCCTGGTCTGCCCCTGGCTGGTGCGGGGGGGGGGGGACACGTGGCTCTACAGGGCGCAGCCTGGTCTGCCCCTGGCTGGTGCGGGGGGGGGGGGGCAGACACGTGGCTCTAGGGGGTGCTCCCTGGTCTGCCCCTGGCTGGGCGGGGGGGGGGGGGACACGTGGCTCTGGGGCGCAGCCTGGTCTGCCCCTGGCTGGTGCGGGTGGGGCAGACACGGGGCTCTAGGGAGTGCTCCCTGGTCTGCCCCTGGCTGGGCGGGGGGGGGGGGGGGACACGGGGCTCTAGGGGGTGCTCCTGTTCTGCCCCTGGCTGGGCGGGGCGGGGGGACACGTGGCTCTGGGGGCGCTGCCTGATCTGCCCCTGGCTGGTGCGGGGGGGGGGGACATGGGGCTCTACAGGGCGCAGCCTGGTCTGCCCCTGGCTGGTGCGGGTGGGGGGGCAGACACGTGGCTCTAGGGAGTGCTCCCTGTTCTGCCCCTGGCTGGGTGGGGGGGGATACGGGGCTCTGGGGGGCGCTCCCTGGTCTGCCCCTGGCTGGGTGGGGGGGGATACGGGGCTCTGGGGGGCGCTCCCTGGTCTGCCCCTGGCTGGGTGGGGGGGATACGGGGCTCTGGGGGGCGCTCCCTGGTCTGCCCCTGGCTGGGGGGGGATACGGGGCTCTGGGGGGCGCTCCCTGGTCTGCCCCTGGCTGGGGGGGGATACGGAGCTCTGGGGGGCGCTCCCTGGTCTGCCCCTGGCTGGGTGGGGGGGGATACGGGGCTCTGGGGGGCGCTCCCTGGTCTGCCCCTGGCTGGGTGGGGAGGGGATATGGGGCTCTGGGGGGCGCTCCCTGGTCTGCCCCTGGCTGGGGGGGGATACGGGGCTCTGGGGGGTGCTCCCTGGTCTGCCCCTGGCTGGGTGGGGGGCAGGGTGGGGGACAAGCCCCTCTAGGGCAGCAGGGAGTCTTTCCCCGGGGCCAAGCCTGCACGTCTCCCTCGGCCCAGCTCACAGCTGCGGCGGCACGTTCCCCCCTTTGCCAGGGCTCCCAGCCCAGGGTCCCGGCTGCACCTACCCGGCAGGAGGCAGAGGGGCAGCACGACACAGACCCACACTGGCCCCGTCCCCATGGCGGGCGGCTTCGCGGCGCGTGGTGCCGGGCGCAGCGGAGGAGCCTGCAGCCAGCTCTGCTTTGTTCAGCATCCGTCCGGGTCCTGCCTGTCCCCGCGGTGCCCGCTGCCCCCCCCAGCGTCCTGCCCCCCGTGCCCGCCCGGCCCCCGGAGCAGCTGCTGCACAGGTCACGCTTGGCTGGGAGGTTCCGCAGTGCTGGGCCCAGGGGGGCTGAGCGAGAACATGTGCCCCTCCCCAGAGGCAGCTGCAGCTCAGGGCCAGCAGGGGGGCCTGTGTGAGGAAGGGGGGAGTTGCCGGGGTTCGGGGGGGCTGCCTGCATGGGGCACTCAGCGCCCGGATGTGACTGGTTCAATGTGACGAGGGGGGGGGTGTTGTCGTTGCAGGGCCCAGCCCAGATCTGGAGCCGGCGACTGGCGCCCTGGTGCCCCCGGCCTGCTCAGAGCCCACGGCCGCCCCGGCCAGACAGACAAGGGGCTGAGGGGACCCGGCGCCTGGCCCAGCTGGTCCCAGCGAGGGGGGAACATTGGGGGAGGGGAGAAGAGGGGCCCGGGTGCCCCGTTGCCTGCAGAGACACTGGTGGGGGGTGGGGGGCTGGCAGACGGGCGTCTGGGGGGTTTGCTCAGTGCGGCCGGTCTCCGGTCTGGGGCCGTAAGGAGCCCTGAGTCTGAGCAATTCGCACTGAGCGGTGCCCAGACCCGGCCCGGCACACGGCGCAGAACGGTCACTGGCCGGGGTCCGGCGCTGTTCACCGGGATTGCAGGCCTGTGACTCCTGCTGGGGGGGCAGGCCAGGTCTGAGGCCCTGCCCGTCACAGAGGAGCCTTCGGAAGGGGCGATGGATCCTGGGCCGGGCGACCCGGACGGGGAAGAAATACGTGTGACGGGCCAGGTCTGGGCACCGCCAAGGGCACCGCTCAGGGCGAGTTGCTCAGAACCAGGGCTCCGTACAGCCCCAGACTGGAGACCTCCCCACAGGCCACACGCCAGCCCCACCGAGCACTTCACCTGCCCACCCGGCCAGCAGGAACCTCACGAGCAAAACCCCTCGGCCACCCCGGCTCCCCCTGTGCCCCAGTCAGCCCCGGGCCTGACACGGGAGGGTTCTAGAACCCAGCTCACCTCCCCGGACGGGTCCTCCCGGCCCCAGAGAAGCAGCCCCCGAGCCCCGGTCAGTTCACTCCGGATCTCACCCAAGAGCCCGCTGGGCCGGTCCGTTAGCGTCTCAAATCCAAAGGCTGCCGTTCTGCCCTGGCGGGTCTGCAGGGCCCCAGACGCCTGCCCCGGGCGTGTGCTGGCCTCCCGGGAGCCCTGTCCGCAGGCCTGCTAGTTAGAGTCAAACCGAACAGCCCCCCGCACAGCAGGCAGCCCAGGCTCTGCTCTGTCACCCACAGAACGTGCCCAGCGCCAGCCCACAGCCCGTCACAGCCCCTCGCACAGACGCCGCACAAGCACGAGTTGTGGTGCGGGGGGGGGGGGGGCTGCAGTTTAAGCCCCTTGCTTCTTGTCCTGGCCTCAGAGCCACGATGAACAAGGTTTCTCCCTCCTCCTTGTGACCCCCTTTTAGACACCTGGAAACGGCTCGTGTCCCCCTCAGTCTTCTCTTTTCTAAACTAAACAAACCCAATTCCTTCAGCCTCCCTGTGACGGCGCGTTGGGGTCCCCCGTCTCCTGCACCCCGAAATGGCACAAACAGACTGCACCAGCCAGTGGAATAGAGGAAGTTTATTGCCTCTCCAGGATACAGCCCAGCACAGATGGAATCTGGTCACAGAGCTGGCCTAGGATGCCTCAGGCCCCCTTGAGTTGGGGGGAGACTGGGCCCCTAAACTCCAGCTCCTTTCCCTAGGCTGTCTCCTCCATGCTCCCAGACACCAACTAACTCACCCTCTCCCAGCCCTGCCCCCCAGCCAGGGCAGCATCCACCTTCCTTTGTTCCTCTCCATGGGGGGTGTCTGGCCACTGGTTTGCATAGTGACTCATCCTGTTTTGCTGGGTCCTGGTACCCACGGCAGCCAGTGGGGTTCCCCCAGAGCCAGCAGCATAGAAACCAGCCAGGTACCCCCACTACGTCACAGTTCTCCCCCCTCCGAGAGCGAACTGAGCAGGGTCACTCCGCTCGTGACCTAGGGAAGTTTGGTTCCTCTGCGTGGGAACCCGCCCCGGGGACATGGGTGCTCCCCTTGACTCGGGCCAGCCGTGGCGAGGCCCCACATGAGCTGGCTTCCCTCTGTCCACTCACTGCACCGCTCCAGGGCGACTGGCGCAGGCCTGTCCTCGGGGGTCACACCCACCCTTCCGCTGGCCTTGATCTCTGGCCAGGGTCTCTCGGGCCAGGGCCATGAGCCCAGCGAGCCTTCTCTGGACAACCAGGGCGGCTTCCACCCCCGAAGCTCCATCCAGGGGGGACTTCCCCTCCCATAGCTCTCGCAGCAAGCCCAGAGGGTCTATCTGGGGTAGAGACCCCCAAGCCGCTTTCCTCCTGTCTTGGGCCTTCCCGCCCCTCTGGCAGGAGTCACAGGACCGGCAGTACCGCTGCACGGCTGTAAAGATTCCCGGCCAGTAGAAGTGTTGGAGCAGCTTCAGCCGGGTGCTCCGGATCCCCCGGTGGCCCCCAACGGGGACGTCGTGGGCCAAATACAGCAGCTTGAGGCGATACTTTCAGGGGACGACCAGCTGCCGCTGGACCTTCCATGCCCTCACCTTCCTGGGGGGAAGCCATTCCCAGAACAGGAGTCCACGCTCCCGCAGGAATCTCTCCTGGCCACCTCTCCCCCGGGGCTGAGCTGCACGGAGGCCAGCCTGGTCCCTCAGCCTCTGCAAGGAGGGGTCTGCCTGCACCTCAGCCTGGAATTCAGCTGCTGAGGCAGGGATCGGGACCTGTCCCCCACCTCTGCCTAGGTCCGGAGTCCCAGCCTGGCTGGACCCCGTGTCCACTGGGAGGGGACCCTGAGGATGCTGCCAGGAGTCCTTCCCTGGACCCACGTTGTCAGCCCCCCGCTGGCTCTGGCTCCGGGTAGTGACTAGAGCCCGCTGGGATTCATGGGGCCACTCCTCTAGGTCACCCCCCATCAGCACCTCGGTGGGCAAGTGCGGGTGCACCCCCACTTCCTTGAGGCCTTCCTTGGCCCCCCATTTCAGATGCACCCTGGCTACAGGCACCTTAAACGGGGACCCGTCTATGCCCTTCAGGGTCAGCTGCGTGTGGGGTAGTATCCGCTCCGGGGCCACTATGTCGGATCGGGCCAGAGTCACCTCCGCCCCCGTGTCCCAGAAGCCCGTCACCTTCCTACCATCCACCTCCAGGGGTATGAGGCACTCGCTCCGCAGGGGCCGTCCTGCCCCCACCCGGTACACGGAGAAATCCGCCTCCTGAGAATCAGACCTCCCAGGGGAGGTGCACTGAGCATCCTTCCCCTCTCTCTGAGCTGAGGTTTGCCGGCCAGCCCCTGCCTCTGGGGCAGCCTGCCCTTCCTCCCGCCCCAGCCAGTTAACCCTGGAAAGTCCCCGGTCCTGAGACCTGGTGCACTGAGCCCTCTTGTGGCCTTTTTGCCCACAGCGCTGGCAAGTTAGGCTTTGGGCTGTCTCTGTCCAGGCCCTGGCTGGTTCTCTGGGGTATCGATGACTGGTCCTGGTCCCTGGGTCTCGCCTCGGAGGTGTCTCTCTCCGTTGCTCCGCCGAGAACCGGTCTCTGCGCGATTCTCTTTCTCTCTGGGACTCCCGTTTACACCCGGACCGGCTCTCCGTGAACTCATCCGCCAGTCTCCCGGCCTCCTGGGGGTTCTCTGGTCTCCGGTCCTTGAGCCACAGCCTCAGTTTGGGTGGGCACGCTTCATAGAACTGCTCCATCATGACCAGCTTGAGCAGCTCCTCTGCGGTCTGGGCTCCGACTCCAGACACCCACTTGCGGCCGTATTGTGACAGGCGGGAGGCCAGATCCACATAGGTCTCCCGTGGCCCTTTCTGTACCCCCCGGAACTTCTTCCTGTACATCTCGGGGGTCAGCCCGAACTTGTGCAGCAGGGCCTCCTTGACTCGGTTGTAATCCCCTGGCTGTAGGTCCTCCAGCTGACTGAGCACTCCGGCCGCCTCCTGGCTCAGTGCGGGGATGAGCTCCTGCAGCCAGTCAGCTGGGGGGACCCGTTGCAGTCCACAGGCCCTCTCAAAGGAGCTGAGGAACCCGTCTATGTCGCCCACGTCCTTCAATTGGGCCACCGTGAGCCTCTCCAAGCGTCTGGCAGTCCTGGGACCCTGGGGCCCATCCACTCTTGGCACAGCCGGTGCCCCGCCGGTTCTCCGCTCTGCCATGGCCAGCTCATGCTGCCGCTGCCTCTCTCGATCTTGGCGCTCCCTCTCTCGGTCCTCTACTTCCAATTCCCTGATCCGCAGCTGGATCTCCAGCCGCCGCAGCTCCGCTGGGCTGGCCCCTGCCCTAGATGGGCTATGGCTTGCAGGCCTCCCGGGAGACGCTGTCTCCTCCCCCTCTCTGAGCCTGACACACTCTCGGGGGGGGGGGGGGGGGGGGGGGGGGGGGGGGGGGGAGTCTGGCTGCTTCCCCTGGGGACAAGATCCTGGCCCCGTGGCTGGTCATTCTCTTCCAGCTGGGCAATCAGCTGGGCCTTGGTTGCTTTCCGCACAGGCAAGCCCCTGTCTCTGCACAGCCCCACCAGCTGCACAGATGGCACCATTCCACCTTCCTTTGTTCCTCTCCATGGGGGGTGTCTGGCCATACTCGTTTGCATAGTGACTCATCCTGTTTTGCTGGGTCGTGGTCCCCACGGCAGCCAGTGGGGTTACCCCAGAGCCAGCAGCATAGAAACCAGCCAGGTACCCCCACTACGTCACACTCCCCTCAGAGCTCCTGTTCTCTGGACCTTTCATCATTCTCGTTGCTCTTCTCTGGACCCTCCAATTTCTCCGCATCCTTCTTGAAATGCAGGGCCCAGAAAATAGTAAAGTTGTCCAGGCCAGCGCTGGCAACTGTCTGAACTCCAGTGACCACTGAGTTACTGTGGGGATTCTCATCCCACACAGTGTAGGCATCTTGGCCCTTAGCCAGGAAAACATCATGGTGGCGTGCCTCAGTTTCCCCTTCCACACAGCACATTATGGCTGGAACCTCCTTTGTGCTGTAAGAAGTTCCAAGACCAGATACAGGCATTAACCGTGAACTATCAACATCACCCGGTCCTTTAACAGGCGGTCTGACGTTTGGTACGTTTCTGGACAGGTTCAATGGTCTTTCCAAAACAGCCGCACATCAGGCATTTCCACAGTTCTGGGTAACACCAGCACGCTGGTCACAGAAGCTGACATGAGCAATCGGAACAGTGTAGCCTGACAACACTCATTGTGCCATCACTCTGGCTCCGCCCCCTTCTGACGCCCTGCGTCTGAGCTGCTCTCTGCCTCCCGGAGACACGCTCCGCTCTCACTGACTTGAAATCTCTCCTCCGGCCAGCACCAGCCTCTGCTTCCGCCTGGACTCGGGGTTAAGTTCCCGGAGCGATTGCAAGTGTCCCCAGTGTCCGCCTGTCACCCCTGCATGCTAGAGAGACTGTCCACACAGCCGTTCTGCCCTGAACCTGAGACACTCGCCGTCCGCCCTCATCCCCAGCCTGGGAACAGTCTCCCAAACACACCCACTTCCCAGCCAGCTGGCCACATGCAGCCGCTTGGCTCTCCAAGACTGTTCCCACTCTCTGGCTGTTCCTGCCTCGTCTGGTCCCTCTGAGACCTTCCCTCCCATCCACACTGGGTCCTTCTAAACCCACGTCTGTGGAGTCACTGGCAACAGAACGAGTCTGCCCGTCGGGCACCGGCACAAGCGTCTCACACGACAGGCGGCTGCCTCCACTTTCACTCCCTGGAGCCCGGCAAAGCGTTCACCAAAATGACCACGAGACTCGCTTCCCCATGAGCTCCTGTGAGCAACCGCGCCCTGCTGAGCCACCGCCCCTCCGGGACCCTTCACTCCCTGGGGCATCCCTGCCCCCCGGAGGATTCCTGGACAACCCCCTTCCGGCAAACAGCCGGGCTCACGAGATCCAGGGGCCGACGTCTCCCTCCCTTTGCAGCCCTCCCGACTGGCCCCTGAAGGTCCCTGTCCCAGCGCACACGGGTAGGAACCGCTCCCTCTTCCTCAGGTAACACACGAGCCCCACAACCGTCGGCTCTCTGCGCTCCTGCAAGACACTGCCTGGGCCCACCCGCCACAGCAGCCTCCCCAGCAGACCCCACAAACCCAGGGCCACCCCGTTCTGGGCCTTAGCTGTATCCCGTCCCAACTCTGGCACAGCCGCCCTGCTCCCAGCCAGCACAGGCGGGGGGACACCTTCCTCAGACACGGGGCTCGGAGGAACCCCCTCCCCGCACAGACACCAGCGGGCCAGTGTCTCCTTCCCTCTGGCTGATCTCGGCACACGGCTCGCGACTGACACAGCTTCCTTCACTGTCCCACTGCTATCTCGAGTGGCCGGTGTCCACACACTGGCTGCTCACGCTGAGCTCCCTCGCACGACTCACTTCCCACTCGTGCAAGTTCAGACTCACAAGCGTCGTCGCCAACAGCCCATCACCCTCCAGAGCTTCATCTTGTCCCGCAGTGAGGAATCGACCCCAGAGGAGCATTGTCCTGACCCCTGGGGTCCCCTGCCCTGCTTCTGACTCCAGCCTTGCCTCTGAGGCATGAGACAGGCACCCAGAACCCTCACTCACCTGCCCCCTGCACAGACACACACAGACGCACGGCCCCCTGCACAGACACACGGCCCCCTGCACAGACACACACAGACACACGGCCCCCTGCACAGACGCATAGCCCCTTGCACAGACACACGGCCCCCTGCACAGACACACACAGACGCACGGCCCCCTGCACAGACACACGGCCCCCTGCACAGACACACACAGACACACGGCCCCCTGCACAGACACACACAGACACACGGCCCCCTGCACAGACACACGGCCCCCTGCACAGACACACACAGACACACGGCCCCTTGCACAGACACACACAGACACACGGCCCCCTGCACAGACACACACAGACACACGGCCCCTTGCACAGACACACGGCCCCCTGCACAGACACACGGCCCCCTGCACAGACACACACAGACACACGGCCCCCTTCACAGACACACGGCCCCCTGCACAGACACACACAGACGCATAGCCCCTTGCACAGACACACGGCCCCCTGCACAGACACACACAGACACACGGCCCCCTGCACAGACACACACAGACACACGGCCCCCTTCACAGACACACGGCCCCCTGCACAGACACACACAGACACACGGCCCCCTGCACAGACACACGGCCCCCTGCACAGACACACACAGACACACGGCCCCCTTCACAGACACACGGCCCCCTGCACAGACACACACAGACACACGGCCCCCTGCACAGACGCACGGCCCCCTTCACAGACACACGGCCCCCTGCACAGACACACACAGACACACGGCCCCCTGCACAGACACACGGCCCCCTGCACAGACACACACAGACACACGGCCCCCTGCACAGACACACGGCCCCCTGCACAGACACACACAGACACACGGCCCCCTGCACAGACACACGGCCCCCTGCACAGACACAGACAGACACACGGCCCCCTGCACAGACACACGGCCCCCTGCACAGACACAGACAGACACACGGCCCCTTGCACAGACACACGGCCCCCTACACAGACACACACAGACACACGGCCCCTTGCACAGACACACGGCCCCCTGCACAGACACACACAGACACACGGCCCCTTGCACAGACACACGGCCCCCTACACAGACACACACAGACACACGGCCCCCTGCACAGACACACGGCCCCCTGCACAGACACACACAGACACACGGCCCCTTGCACAGACACACGGCCCCCTACACAGACACACACAGACACACGGCCCCCTGCACAGACACACGGCCCCCTGCACAGACACACACAGACACAAGGCCCCCTGCACAGACACACGGCCCCCTGCACAGACACACACAGACACACGGCCCCTTGCACAGACACACGGCCCCCTGCACAGATACACACAGACACACGGCCCCTTGCACAGACACACGGCCCCCTGCACAGACACACACAGACACACGGCCCCCTGCACAGACACACGGCCCCCTGCACAGACACAGACAGACACACGGCCCCCTGCACAGACACACGGCCCCCTGCACAGACACAGACAGACACACGGCCCCCTGCACAGACACAGACAGACACACGGCCCCTTGCACAGACACACGGCTCACTGCCCCCTGCACAGACACACGGCCCCCTGCACAGACACAGACAGACACACGGCCCCCTGCACAGACACAGACAGACACACGGCCCCTTGCACAGACACACGGCTCACTGCCCCCTGCACAGACACACGGCCCCCTGCACAGACACACACAGACACACGGCCCCCTGCACAGACACACACAGACACACGGCCCCCTTCACAGACACACGGCCCCCTGCACAGACACACACAGACACACGGCCCCCTGCACAGACACACGGCCCCCTGCACAGACACACACAGACACACGGCCCCCTGCACAGACACACACAGACACACGGCCCCCTGCACAGACACACACAGACACACGGCCCCCTGCACAGACACACGGCCCCCTGCACAGACACACACAGACATACGGCCCCCTGCACAGATACACGGCTCCCTGCACAGACACACACAGACACACGGCCCCCTGCACAGACACAGACAGACACACGGCCCCCTGCACAGACACACGGCCCCCTGCACAGACACACGGCCCCCTGCCCCAGGCAAACATCTAGAGAAACGCCCCTGTGGTCCCAGTGACCGGCAAGCCACAGACCACTGGCCAGAGTCACACGCAGCCCTTCCCACCCCTCCCTGTTAGCCACAGGGACACAGCGGAGCGGCGTCCATCCGTGCTGGGCTGCGCTAGGACATCAGCCTGGTTAAACACATGGGCCGTGTCCCAGCCACGCGGTGACACGCTGAGCTCCCCGGATACAGTCTCTGCTCTTCTTCCAATTCCTGAAGCTCAGTTCACATCTGGCTGTTCTGTCCCTGGCTTGTCTGGTTCTTCTGCCCGGCTCTGCCCTGCTCTCTGCGTGTTCTCGGGCTGCCTTGGCTTTCTTCCAGCTGCGTCTGTTTGCCTGAGCCCTCTGTGCCCGGCTCGCAGAGGAATTCCTCAGGTCCCGGTCTCCTCACTGGATCTGCCCGCTCGCTTCGTCTGCCGCATCCCTGGCCGCTGCCAACGATCCCAGCTGTGGCGCCGCGTTCTCCCGGCAGGCGATGCCTCTCTCCGAGCACAGACCTTCCTGGAGACGCGCGGCAGAACGGCTCTTGCGCAAGAGGGTTTGCGCCAAAAGGAGCCGTCTACACAGCTCCTGGGTGCGCAAGGCGGCTGCTAATTAGTCATGCAAATGCAAAGTGCAATAGTCCACGTCGCGCTTCATTTGCATGAGCTTTTCCGCAAGAAGGCTCCAGTGTAGCCGGAGCCTCAGACTGGCTGACTCATCGCGGCTGCTCTTTAACCCACGGACTCTCAACACCAGCATCAAATCTAGAGCAGCGGGGTCCTGATCCAAAGTGCAATGGACCAGGTCCCGTGGATCCTGCCGACTCTGCCCTGTGCCGGGCCGGGTCTGGGCATCGCGACCGCGTCAGCTCAGGGCGAGTTTCTCAAAACCGCGACTGGAGACCGTCCCAAAGGGTCTGTACACGAGGCCCCGAGCTCCAACTGGGGAGGCTCATGTCGGCATTCGAGTTGCAAGGGAAGCCCGGGATTTAAATATCCCCAGCCGGGCGCCGCCATTTTTAAATCCCCTTCGTCCGAACTGCCTGCCCGCGGCTCCACGCGGCTCCACGCGGCAGGTAAAGATCATTCGAACTGAGTCCTTGGTCCCAGTGACCTGTTTCTCCTCAGTCCAGGACTTCGTTCGAATGACTCTTAACGGCCGCGTGGAGCCGCAGGCTGTTGGTTGGGACGAAGGGGATTTAAAAACGGCGCCCGGCCGGGAAGATGCACATCAAGTGCGGGATTTAAATCCCAGGCTTGATTTGCAAGATCGAATGCCGACACGAGCCTCCCTAGTTTGAACACGGGGCTAGTGTAGACGGGCCCTTAGAGTCTGAAATCCGAAGGGTTCTTAACAAAGGAAAGAAAAGGCGGCGAGTCGGGCTGCTGAGAACACGTCACACGCGCCAGTCGCCTGGCGCTCAGCAGAGACGTTCCAAGCTGCCAGCTTAGCCATCTCCGGTGCCCCTCCTGTGCCAGGCCGGCCGGCCTCCTCCCCGGCTCTGTCCCTCGCGAGGCTGCATCTGGGATCAGTAGCAAGATCACAGACACGATGGATCCCGCCTCACGGGGCTTTCTCCGTCCCTGGTGTGTCCCAGGCGGGAGCAGGACCTGTCCGTGTCCCTCATGCCGGCTGCCGTTCTGCCCTGGCGGGTCTGCAGGGCCTCAGACGCCTGCCCCGGGCGTGTGCTGGCTTCCCGGGAGCCCTGTCCGCAGGCCTGCTAGTTAGAGTCAAACCGAACAGCCCCCCGCACAGCAGGCAGCCCAGGCTCTGCTCTGTCACCCACAGAACGTGCCCAGCGCCAGCCCACAGCCCGTCACAGCCCCTCGCACAGACGCCGCACAAGCACGAGTTGTGGTGCGGGGGGGGGGGCCTGTCTGCTCTGTGCCCCGGGGCCCTGCGCTGGGAGGGGAGATTCCCACGGACTCCCCCAAACGTGGATTCACCAGACACCCCGGCGCAGCCTCCCCGGGGGAGACAAAGGGGGGGGGGGGGGAGACCAGCACCGGGCGGGGGGCAGGGCTGGGAGAGAGTTTGAGTTTCTGGCTGGGATCATGGGGGAAGCAGCCTAGGCAAGGGGCTGGGGTTTAGGGGCCCAGGCTCCCCCATCTCAAGGGGGCTGAGGCATCCCAGGCCCTGGAACCAGATCCCATCTGTGCTGGGCTGTGTCCGGGAGAAGCGATAAACCCCCCCCCCCCATTGTACTGGCTGGGGGGGTCTGTCCGCGCCGCTCCGGGGGGGCAGGGGCAGGACCCCGATGTGATGTCACACGAGTGTCACACAGACTCAGTAGCAAAAGCTTCCATGTGACACCTCACACGGCCCTTTGTACAGAACTTGGGGCACCCCCCCCCCCCGTGGGCGCAGCAGGGAGCTGGCTGCTCACTTTAGAATCCAATGACGTGACAATACGTCTGGGGTGGATTTCACGACGCGCTGCCCCGGGGCCGCGGCCCTGCCCCTAGCGAGCAGACCCGGTGGCAGACGCTGCTGGCCCTGTTCAGCGGGGGGGGTCCCCCAGGAGGTTCTCAAGGACCAGGGGTCCAATGTCGGCCCCGCTCTGGGGCTTGTGGGCTCCCCTGGGCTCAGTGTGTCACCCCAGGCCAACGGGCCAGTGGAGGGACGGAACAGTCCGGGTCTGCGTGGACTGTCGGGAACTCGGCGCCCTCCCCGCGCCCGATGCCGACCCATGGCCAGGGCTGACGGACCCCAGACAAGGGGGGGCCGGTTCCTCACTGCCATGGACCTGCCCAAAGGGGACTGGCAGTTGCTGGGACCCGGAGGCCCGGGGGAAGTCGGCTCCATCACCCCACTGGGGCTCTTTGAGTTCCTGGTCCTGCCCTTTGGCCTCAGGGGCCCGGCCCCTCCCAGCGCCTGGGGGGTCAGTTACTGGGGGGGGGGACTGGGCTTTGGCTTCTCTCCACGATCCCGTGTCTGTGGCCAGGCCTGGGAGGACCACGTGGCCGGGTGCAGAGGGGCTGGGCCGTCTCCCGGGGGGCCGGGCTGACCGGAGGAGCCGGGAAGTGCAGGGGGGGGGCTGGCCGAGGGGAGGTGTCTGGGCCACAAGGGGGGGAGCGGTCGGCCGGAGCCGGAGCCGGCCAAGGTGGGAGCCACCCGGGACTGGCCCCCCAGCCCAAGAGGCAGGCCCAGGCTCTCCTGGGAGGGCCGGGTGCTACCGGAGGTTTGCGCCCCATTGTAGCGCCTGGCCGCTCCCCTGCCGGGGCTGTGCAGGACGGGACGGGACGGGGGGGGGTCTGGACCCAGTGGGGCCGGGGGCTCTCAGGGCCTGAGCGAGGCCTCAGCCAGGGCCCGGTGCCGTCAGCCCGGACTGGAGCAAACCTGCCCTGGGCTCCTCTGGAGGGGAGGCCCCGGGAGTCCAGGGGGAGGGGATCCCCTGAGGGTGCCAATCCTCCGGGGTCGCAACCTCTCCCTGGGTGAAGCCATCGGCTCCTCTGCCTCCTGGAACCTCGCCCCCCCGCCCAGCACGTCTGTCTGTCCCTGAGCCTGCTTTCCCCGGGACTTGCTGCAGGATGCACTGTCCATAGAGTGCAGTTGATCCCACTGCTGCCACCAGTTGTCACAGAGGGGTAGGGCTCCACATACAGCCTGGAACCTGCGGCGGCTCCGCCTCTCTCGGAGCACCCTGACTCTAGGGCAAGATGCCCCCGTCGCCTCACCCTGCCTGGGTCTGAGCTAACAGCAGCCTGCAGAGTCTGTCTGGGGTGGGCTGCTGGGGGCCGCGAGGGCCCTGCCCCCCAATTCTGCAGCCCGCTGGGACTGGACCCAGACTGGAGAACAGGGACCAGGAGCAGGAGGTCAAGTCCATGTGGGGGCAGGGAGCCCTAAGTTGGGGCCCTCCCCCGCCTCCTGACACACTGCTGTAGTGGGAGGGCTTTGCCGGCTGCTCTGCCGGGCGGGGGCTGTGGGTGACCCCTGCTGGCGGCTGTTTGTAGCAGGGCCCAGCAGGACAGGGGCTGAGTCACTAGGCAGGGGACTCCCAACCTGTCCGACCGGTCGCCTCCCAGGGAGAGACAAAGGGAGGGGGCTGGCTGGGGCAGGGCGGGAAGGTTTTCTAGTTTCTGTCTGTGATGATGGAGGAAGCAGCCTGAGCAAGGGGCTGGGGTTTAGGGGCCCAGGCTCCCCCATCTCAATGGGGGCTGAGGCATCCTAGGCCCTGGAACCACATTACATCTGTGCTGGGCTGTACCCTGGAGAAGCGATAAACTCCCTCTGCTCTACTGGCTGGGGGGTCTGTTTGTGCCGCTCCGGGGGTGCAGGAGGCAGGACCCCGCTGCGATGTCACACACCCACTGCTTCTCCCCCAGCCAGGCCACCAGTCACAGCTGGGATTGTGTTCGCCCTGTTCTGTGAGTCCCACTGTCCTGTGCGGCTCTGTCGTAACCCAGTGCCTGTGCCTCAGTTTCCCTGGGCACTGCGCCGCTGCCTGGCGGGGGGGTGGCTCTCACTGAGGGGGGCTGCCCCAGCTCAGCATGTCCACAGCAATCACTCAGGCTGCCCTTTGACCTGAGCCTGGGGGGGGCAGGTGACACCTCGCCCGGGGGCAGGACGGGGGGGGGCGGGGCTGCCGGCAGGCTGGGACCGGTTGCCAGGTGGGTTAGTTTAGTTTTTTGGTTGGCTTACAGCGGGGGGGGGGGGTCTAGCTGGCCATGGGGGGGGCGGGGCTCAGGCCCCCCCCTCCCCCAGGCCGGGCTGTGCTGGCTGCGCCTGGCTCCTGTAACAACAAATCCTGGGACCCAACAGCCCTTCTCTTCTACCTGCCGCCTGAGAGTCCTGTCAGGGTGTGGGGGGGGGCAGGGCCTGGGGACCCCCCCACATCCCGTGACACCTGGCCACCCCCCCCCCCCCGGGCACAGGGTAGGAAGGGGCTGGCCATGGCATAGTGCTGGCAGCTGAAGCAGCCCCCACAAACCCCCACCCAGACACCAGTGCCATGCACAGGGAAACTGAGGCACACGCCATGTTCCTGCAAACCAGTGGGTCTGGCACAGGCTCACACAAAACAAGGGAAAATCCTTATGTGGTCACTAGTGTGACCAGCCCCCCCCCCCCCAGGGGCCGCACCCCAGGCCTGGGGGAGGGGTCGTGGTCAGTCTTCCCTGGAGGCTGAGCGCTCAGGGGTCACCCGGGGAGATTCCGGCCCCGCCCGGCCACTTAGCAGCAAGTTTCTATTGGCCCCGCGCAGCCAACGTGCCCCGCCGCTCCCCGCCCCCACGCGCTGGTCCCAAGCCCCGAACCGGGGTCCGACGGGGCTGGAGTGGAAGGCGCAGAACCGGCACTTCGCCGCCAGAGGGCGCTCACGCAGCGCGCCAAGGGGGGGGGGAGACTCCCTTCCTAGAGCAGACACGCCCCCCCAGCAGGGAATCGGGCCTGGCACGTGGACTGGGGGGCGCACCCCAAACTGCTGGGGTGACCGTGCGGGGGGGCCCGGTAGGATGGAGACAGGAGCGTGGGCGGAGCGTTCGGGTGCAGATGTGGGGTGCAGCCATTGGGGGAGGGGCGGGATAGTAGGGGGCAGAGCAGTGCAGGAGGGTTGGGGTACCAGGCGGTGCATTTGGGGGGGAGGGGGCACCGGGCTGGCCCCAGTGCAGTCGGGGGGCGGTGCAGCGGGGGCTGCTGGGTGTCCTGAGGGGAGGGGCAGAGCAGTGGCTAGGTGCGAGGGGGCGGGGGAAGGGCAAGGAGGTGCAGTGGCGGGAGGACTGCTGCGGGGTGCACTAGGAGAGGGGTGACTGCCAGAGGGGGCAGGCAGGGAATGTGGGGGGCGGGGCAGGCGGGTGGGGTGTGGGAAGGGGTTTACTGGGGGAGTGGGCAGGCGGGGAGCAGGGGAAGGGGCGAGCAGAGAGGGGTACACAGAAACGGGGCAGGCGGGAAACGTGGGGGAGTAGGGCAGGTGGGGTATGGAGGAGGGAGCAGGCGGGTGGGGTGCACTGGAAGGGGGCAGGCACAGTGTGGAGGAGGGGAGAGCACTGGAGGAGGGCAGGCGGGATGTAGGGGAGGCAGCGGGTGCAGGTAGGGTGTGGGGGAGGGGAACAGGCAAGGAGCAGGGGAAGGGGGTGCACTGGAAGGGGGCAGGCAGGGTGTGGGGCAAGGGTGCACTGGAGGAGGAGGCAGGCAGGATGTGGGGAGGGGTGCACTGGAAGGGGGCAGGCGGGGTGTGGGGCAAGGGTGCACTGGAAGGGGGCAGGCAGGGTGTGGGGGAGGGGTGAACTGGAAGGGGGCAGGCAGGGTGTGGGGGAGGGGTGCACTGGAAGGGGGCAGGCAGGGTGTGGGGGAGGGGTGCACTGGAAGGGGGCAGGCGGGGTGTGGAGAGGGGTGCACTGGGGGAAGGCAGGCAGGGTGTGGGGCAAGGGTGCACTGGAGGAGGAGGCAGGCAGGATGTGGGGGAGGGGTGCACTGGAAGCGGGCAGGCAGGGTGTGGGGGAGGGGTGCACTGGAAGGGGGCAGGCGGGGTGTGGAGAGGGGTGCACTGGGGGAAGGCAGGCGGGTGTAGGGGAGTGCAGCGGGGGAGAGGGGTGCACTGGAAGGGGGCAGGTGGGGGAGGCGGGGAGCAGGGGAAGGTGCACTGGAAAGAGGCAGGAGGGGTGCGTGGGGGGGTGCAATCGGGGAGCGGAGCATGCGAGCGAGGGAGAGGGGTGCACTGGAAGGGGGCAGGCAGGGGGAGGGGTGCACGGGGGGGGGGGGGGGTCTCGCGGCCCGGGCAGGAAGCGCTGCAGGCAGCGGGGGAGAGAGGGATTAGCGGGGTACACTGGAAGGGGGCAGGAGGAGAGCGGGGGGGGGTGCACTGGGAGGGGACAGGCGGGGTGCACTGGGGAGCGGGGGGGGCTGCACTGGTGGAGGGGGCAGGCGGGGAGCGGGGTGCACTGGAAGGGGGCAGGCGGGGTGCACTGGGGCAGCGGGGGGGTGTACTGGGGGAGGAGGCAGGTGGGGAGAGGGGGGTGCACTGGGGAGGGGACAGGCGGGGAGCGGGGGGGTTCACTGGGAGGGGGCAGGCGAGGAGCGGGGGGGGGACTGCAGAGGGGGCAGGCGAGGAGCGGGGGGGTACACTGGGGAGGGGACAGGCGAGAAGCGGGGGGGTGCACTGGGGAGGGGACAGGCGGGGGAGGGGTGCACTGGGGGGAGGGGCCAGGCGGGGAGCGGGGGGGTGCACTGGGGGAGGGGGCAGGCGGGGAGCGGGGGGGTGCACTGGGGAGGGGACAGGCGGGGGAGGGGTGCACTGGGGAGGGGACAAGCGGGGGAGGGGTGCACTGGGGGAGGGGGCAGGCGGGGAGCGGGGGGTGCACGGGGAAGGGGACAGGCGGGGGAGGGGTGCACTGGGGGAGGGGGCAGGGCGGGGAGCGGGGGGGTGCACGGGGAAGGGCACAGGCGGGGGAGGGGTGCACTGGGGGAGGGGCCAGGCGGGGAGCGGGGGGGTGCACTGGGGGAGGGGGCAGGCGAGAAGCGGGGGGGTGCACTGGGGAGGGGACAGGCGGGGGAGGGGTGCACTGGGGGAGGGGCCAGGCGGGGAGCGGGGGGGTGCACTGGGGGAGGGGGCAGGCGGGGAGCGGGGGGGTGCACTGGGGAGGGGACAGGCGGGGGAGGGGTGCACTGGGGAGGGGACAAGCGGGGAGGGGTGCACTGGGGGAGGGGGCAGGCGGGGAGCGGGGGGGTGCACGGGGAAGGGGACAGGCGGGGGAGGGGTGCACTGGGGGAGGGGGCGGGGGAGCGGGGGGGTGGGGGAAGGGGGCAGGGGGCGGGGAGGCGGGGAGGGGGGGTGCACGGGGAAGGGGGCAGGCGGGGGAGGGGTGCACTGGGGGAGGGGGCAGGCGGGGAGCGGGGGGTGCACGGGGAAGGGGGCAGGCGGGGGGCGGGGGGCTGCACTGGGGGAGGGGGCAGGCGGGGGAGGGGTGCACTGGGGGAGGGGGCAGGCGGGGAGCGGGGGGGTGCACTGGGGGAGGGGGCAGGCGGGGAGCGGGGGGGTGCACTGGGGGAGGGGGCAGGCGGGGGAGGGGTGCACGGGGAAGGGGGCAGGCGGGGAGCGGGGGGGTGCACGGGAAGGGGACAGGCGGGGGAGGGGTGCACTGGGGGAGGGGGCAGGCGGGGAGCGGGGGGGGTGCACGGGGAAGGGGACAGGCGGGGGAGGGGTGCACTGGGGGAGGGGGCAGGCGGGGAGGGGTGCACTGGGGGAGGGGGCAGGCGGGGAGCGGGGGGGTGCACTGGGAAGGGGGCAGGCGGGGAGCGGGGGGCTGCACTGGGGGAGGGGGCAGGCGGGGGAGGGGTGCACTGGGGGAGGGGGCAGGCGGGGAGCGGGGGGGTGCACGGGGAAGGGGGCAGGCGGGGGAGGGGTGCACTGGGGGAGGGGGCAGGCGGGGAGCGGGGGGGTGCACTGGGGGAGGGGGCTGGCGTGGGAGGGCTGCACTGGGGGAGGGGGCAGGCGGGGAGCGGGGGGTGCACGGGGAAGGGGGCAGGCGGGGGAGGGGTGCACTGGGGGAGGGGGCAGGCGGGGAGCGGGGGGTGCACTGGGGGAGGGGGCTGGCGGGGGAGGGCTGCACTGGGGGAGGGGGCAGGCGGGGAGCGGGGGGTGCACGGGGAAGGGGGCAGGCGGGGGAGGGGTGCACTGGGGGAGGGGGCAGGCGGGGAGCAGGGGGGTGCACGGGGAAGGGGGCAGGCGGGGGAGGGGTGCACTGGGGGAGGGGGCTGGCGGGGGAGGGGGCAGGCGGGGAGCGGGGGGTGCACGGGGAAGGGGGCAGGCGGGGGAGGGGTGCACTGGGGGAGGGGGCAGGCGGGGAGCGGGGGGGGTGCACGGGGAAGGGGGCAGGCGGGGAGCGGGGGGGGCACTGGGGGAGGGGGCAGGCGGGGGAGGGGTGCACTGGGGGAGGGGGCGGGGAGCGGGGGGGGCTGGGGGAGGGGGCAGGCGGGGAGCGGGGGGTGCACGGGGAAGGGGGCAGGCGGGGGAGGGGTGTGGGGGAGGGGGCAGGCGGGGAGCGGGGGGTGCACGGGGAAGGGGGCAGGCGGGGGAGGGGTGCAGGGGGGCTGGCGGGGGAGGGGGCAGGCAGCGGGGGGGGCGGGGAGGGGGCAGGGGGGGGGGGTGCACTGGGGGGGGGGTGGGGGAGCGGGGGGGGCAGGCGGGGGAGGCGGGGAGGGGGGGTGCACTGGGGGAGGGGGCAGGCGGGGAGCGGGGGGGGGGTGCACGGGGAAGGGGGCAGGCGGGGAGCGGGGGGTGTGCGGGGAAGGGGGCAGGGCGGGGGAGGGGTGCACTGGGGGAGGGGGCAGGCGGGGAGCGGGGGGGTGCACGGGGAGGGGGCAGGCGGGGGAGGGGTGCGCGGGGGGGTCCCGCGCTCTCGGGCCCGGGCAGGAAGCGCTGCAGGCGGGGGGGAGGGCCCGGAAAAGGCGGCGGCTTTTCCTGCTCCCTCCCCCGGCCTGGGCCCGCCGCGGAGCCGAGCGCAGCGGAGCCCTGAGCCCGGCCCGGCCCGGCTCGGCGCGGAGCGAGCGGCCGGTGAGACCCGCCCCACGCGGCCGGGCGGGGGGCGCGGAGCGGAAGTGGCGTTTCCGGTGGGAATCCCCGCGGGGCGGGGCCGGGGCGCGCGGGGGGGGGAAGGGCTCTAGGGGTTCGGGGTACGGGGGCGGGACCTGCGCTGGCCCCGTCCCAGGTGGCGCCCCCTAGCGGCGGACGGGCCCCCAAGCTGCCCCCGAATGACCCCCCTGGAGCGGGCTGTGGGGGGGGGGCAGGAGCCCCCGCCCCGCGGCTCTGCCCCTCGGCTCCCAGCGCTGGCCCAGGGAGCCGGGCTAGGGCGCCCGGTGGGGAAATGGGGCACCTGGGGGGCAGGGCTGGAGCATGTTAACCCCCCCCCCCCCATTTCCTGCCATGTCTGGAGTTGGTGAAATGTTTCACGGGCCTTTTCCTGCCACCTGCCCCTCCCGGGTCAGGCAGGGACCCGCGGCAGAGCGGGGGCTGCGTTTGGGAAAGCGCCCCCCCCCCCCCCGCCTGTAGACACAGAGACCCCCCCACCCTCCACCTGTCAGCAACAGCTGGGAGTAGATATGGGGGGTGGGGGGGGGGTGCTGCTGGCTCAGAAAGAGGAGGCCATAAGGGAATATGGGGTGGGAGTGGGGGGGGCACTGGCAGGGCTGGGGCACAGGGACAGGTTGGCAGGGCTGGGGGTTGGGCATGGGGGGTGCCAGCAGTGCTGGGGCCAGGGCTGAGGAGGCAGGGGCTGTGGGTCAGGTGTGGGGGGTACTGGCAGGGGTGGGGGTAGAGGCGAGGGTCAGGTGTGGGGGTGCCGGCAGAACTGGGGGCAGGGCGGAGGGTCATGGGGGGGTCAGGCAGGGCTGGGAGCAGGGTGGGGGGTTGGGTGTGGGGGCGCTGGCAGGGCAGGGGGTCAGGCCAGGGGGCGCCGGCCGGGCGGGGTGTCAGGCCAGGGGGCGCCGGCAGGACGGGGGGCCGGGCGGGGGGTCAGGCCAGGGGGCGCCGGCAGGGCGGGGGGCCGGGCGGGGGGTCAGGCCAGGGGGCGCCGGCAGGGCGGGGGGCCGGGTGTGGGGGCGCCGGCAGGCGGGGGGCCGGGCGTCGGGGTGCCGGCAGGGCGGGGGGCCGGGTGGGGGTCAGGCCAGGGGGCGCCGGCAGGGCGGGGGGCCGGGTGGGGGGGGCCGGCAGGGCGGGGGGCCGGGCGGGGGGCACCGGTAGGGCGGGGGGGCCGGGCGGGGGGTCAGGCCAGGGGGCGCCGGCAGGGCGGGGGGCCGGGCGTGGGGGGGCCGGCAGGGCGGGAAGCCGGGCGGGGGGTCAGGCCAGGGGGCGCCGGCAGGGCGGGGGGCTGGGCGTGGGGGGCCGGCAGGGCGGGGGGCCGGGCGTGGGGGGCCGGCAGGGCGGGGGGCCGGGTGTGGGGGCGCCGGCAGGGCGGGGGGTCAGGCCAGGGGGCGCCGGCAGGGCGGGGGGCCGGGCGTGGGGGCGCCGGCAGGGCGGGGGGCCGGGCGGGGGGTCAGGCCAGGGGGCGCCGGCAGGGCGGGGCGCCGGCAGGGCGGGGGGCTGGGCGGGGGGTCAGGCCAGGGGGCGCCGGCAGGGCGGGGGGCCGGGCGGGGGGGTGGGCGGGGGGCCGGGTGGGGGGGCGCCGCAGGCCCGTGTGTCCCTGGGGGGTGCCCGGCTGCAGGGGGGGCGGGGCCGTGGCTCCCCCCTGCGTTTCCTGCAGGAAGTCGAGTCTCTCGCTGTCAGTAATTTGGGGCCTCGTGTTGGTGTCGCAGCCCAGCCGAGCGGCCTTCCGGCTGGGGGAGGGGCGCGTGAGGGACCCGGGGTCCGGGCCTGAGCCCCCGGCGGGGGCCGGTTTGCTCTGCAGCCGCCTCTAGGTGTCCTCTGGAGGTAGGTCCCGGCTACGGGCGCCCCACGGCCGGGCCCTCACCCCGCTGGAGGGGAGTCAACTCCTGCGCCCCCTTGGTTCAGGCTGCCCCCCATCCCCTCCCTCTTCTTCCCAGCCTGATGCCCCCAGCCCGGCCCAAGCCCCTCCCCCCACGTACTGCCCCAGCCCTGCCCAAGCCCCTCCCCCCACGTACTGCCCCAGCCCAGCCCAAGCCCCTCCCCCCACGTACTGCCCCAGCCCGGCCCAAGCCCCTCCCCTCACGTACTGCCCCAGCCCGGCCCAAGCCCCTCCCCCCATGTACTGCCCCAGCCCTGCCCAAGCCCCTCCCCCCACGTACTGCCCCAGCCCGGCCCAAGCCCCTCCCCTCACGTACTGCCCCAGCCCGGCCCAAGCCCCTCCCCCCACGTACTGCCCCAGCCCGGCCCAAGCCCCTCCCCCCACGTACTGCCCCAGCCCGGCCCAAGCCCCTCCCCCCACGTACTGCCCCAGCCCGGCCCACGCACCTCCCCCCACGTACTGTCCTCTGCCCTCCTCCCCCAGCTAACATTTTTCAGCTGCTTTGGGAAGGCTAAGGGGGTCAATTTCCAACCCCAAGGAGGAAGAGGGGGGATCCCCCACACTCCCATTCAGCCAGGCCTGTGACACGCACACACACGCCCCGCGGGCAGGGTGGTGAGTACACGCACACGTACATACACACCCACAAGGGGGCGGGTGAGTACACATACACACATGTACATACACACACATGGGGAGGTGAGTACACACACGCGGGCAGGCAGGGGGGTGAGTACACACACACACACACACACACACACCTGTGCGCGTGGGGGGGAGAGCACACATACACATGTACATACACACACACGGGGGTGAGTACACGCACACAGGTACGTACACACATGCGGGCGTGCGGGGGGTGAGCGCACACACACACACACACAGGTACGTACACACACGCACACGCACACAGGTACGTACACACACGCACACGCACACAGGTACGTACACACACGGGCGGGCGGGGGGTGAGCACACACACACACACACAGGTACGTACACACACGCAAACGCACACAGGTACGTACACACGCGGGTGGGTGGGGGGTGAGCACACACACACACACATGCACACACACACACGCACACGCACACACGTACGTACACACGCGGGTGGGCGGGGGGGTGAGCACACACACACAGGTACATACACACACACACACGCACACACAGGTACGTACACATGGGCGGGCGGGCGGGGGGGTGAGCACACACACGCACACACGTACGTACACACACGCACACGCACACGCACACACCCCGCCGTGCGCGGGGGAGGTGAGTCAGGCTGGCGGGGATGTGAGGCTCTTTGTGCGGCACAGACCCTGCATTCATCCCGCTCACCTCCGCTCGCGCCGCCATGTCGGAGCCAGCCCGGGAGACGCGGTGCGCAGGAGAACCCCCCAGCGCCTGCGGGGGAGGGGCGGGCAGCCTTTCCCTTGGGGGCTCAGTCCGGCTGAACTGGGGGGCCGGGACTGACCCTGGTGCCGTTGGCAGGTGGGTCCCCTGGAGCAGCATGGAGCCGTACAGCGAGGTGAGTGGCTGGGGGCAGGGGAGGGTCCCCCGTACCCCATGCTGATGCGCCCCCCACTGACGCAGGTGGGGGGGCTTCCTCAGTCCTGACCCCTTTGTGTTCCCCCTGGAGTCCCCAGGGGCCGTCCCACCCTCTCTCTGCCCCCAGGGCCCGGGCCCCGGCGCCGCCAGCTTGCCCATCATTGGGGCGGAGGACGAGTACTTCGAGAACGACATGGAGCCGGTGAGGGGGCCGTGTCCCTGGGAAGGGGGGGCCGGGCCGGGCCGTGGGGCTGACTCTCGGCTTCCCCCCAGACTCCCGACGAGCAGAGCAGCGTCTTCCAGAGCATGGAGCTGGTGCTGCGGCACCCGGCCTACCTCATGGCCTTCCTGCACCACGTGGTGCTCCAGTTCGACTCCAGCCCCGTGGTGAGTGGGGGGCAGGTCGGGGGGTCGGGGGGGCTCCTCAGTGCCCCTGTGCTGACCCCCGTCCGCTCCTCAGCTCTGCTACCTGCACGTGGACTTGATCAACAGCATGAGCGCCAAGGAGGGCCGGAAACTCTTCCTGGATTTCTGCCACACCTTCCTGGACAAGGCGGGGGTGAGCCTGGCGCCCCCCTCGCGCTCCCACCGCCCCCACATCCGCCCACCCCCACAACCCTCTCGTGCCCCCCTTGCACTCCCACCGCCCCCACATCCCCCCTCGTGCCCCCCTCACACTCCCGCCACCCCCACAACCCCCCTCGTGCCCCCTCACACTCCCACCGCCCCCACATCCCCCCTCGTGCCCCCCTCACACTCCCGCCACCCCCACATCCCCCCTCGTGCCCCCTCACACTCCCACCGCCCCCACATCCCCCTCATGCCCCCCTCACGCTCCCACCGCCCCCACATCCGCCCCTGCCCCCTTGCACTCCCACCGCCCCCACATCCCTCTCGTGCCCCCTCACACTCCCACCGCCCCCACATCCCTCTCGTGCCCCCCTTGCACTCCCGCCACCCCCACATCCCCCCTCGTGCCCCCTCACACTCCCACCGCCCCCACATCCCCCCTCGTGCCCCCCTCACACTCCCACCGCCCCCACATCCCCCCTCGTGCCCCCTCACACTCCCACCGCCCCCACATCCCCCCTCGTGCCCCCCTCACGCTCCCACCGCCCCCACATCCGCCCCTGCCCCCTTGCACTCCCACCGCCCCCACATCCCTCCGTGCCCCCTCACACTCCCACCGCCCCCACATCCCTCTCGTGCCCCCCTTGCACTCCCGCCACCCCCACATTCCCCCTCGTGCCCCCTCACACTCCCACCGCCCCCACATCCCTCTCGTGCCCCCCTCACACTCCCACCGCCCCCACATCCCCCCTCGTGCCCCCCTCACACTCCCACCGCCCCCACATCCCTCTCGTGCCCCCCTTGCACTCCCACCGCCCCCACATCCCTCTCATGTCCCCCTCACACTCCCACCGCCCCCACATCCCCCCGTGCCCCCTCACGCCCCACCGCCCCCACATCCCTCTCGTGTCCCCCTCACACTCCCACCGCCCCCACATCCCTCTCGTGCCCCCTCACGCTCCCACCGCCCCCACATCCCTCTCGTGTCCCCCTCACACTCCCACCGCCCCCACATCCCTCTCGTGCCCCCTCACGCTCCCACCGCCCCCACATCCCTCTCGTGTCCCCCCCTCACGCCCCACCGCCCCCACATCCCTCTCGTGCCCCCCTCACGCTCCCACCGCCCCCACATCCCTGTCGTGCCCCCTTGCCCTCGCACCGCCCCCACATCCCTCTCGTGCCCCCTCACACTCCCACCGCCCCCACATCCCTCTCGTGCCCCCTCACACTCCCACCGCCCCCACATCCCTCTCGTGCCCCCTCACACTCCCACCGCCCCCACATCCCTCTCGTGCCCCCCTCACGCTCCCACCCCCCCACATCCGCCCTCGTGCCCCCCTCACACTCCCACCGCCCCCACATCCGCCCTCGTGCCCCCCTCACGCTCCCACCGCCCCCACATCCCCCTCGTGCCCCCTCACACTCCCACCGCCCCCACATCCGCCCTCGTGCCCCCTCACACTGCCACCGCCCCCACATCCGCCCTCGTGCCCCTCACACTGCCACCGCCCCCACATCCGCCCCTGCCCCCTTGCACTCTCGTGCCCCCCCACATTCACCCCACCCCCACATCCTTCTCGTGCCCCCCTCACACTCCCACCGCCCCCACATCCGCCTGTGCCCCCCTTGCCCTCCCGCCACCCCCACGTCCCCCCCTGCCCCCTCGAGTTCCCCTTGCACTGCCACCACCCCCACGTCACCCACGTCCCCCCTTGTGTCCCCCCGCGCCCCTGCCTGCCCCCATCCCCCTCGTGCCCCCCTCATGTCCCCGCCTGCCCTCCATCCTTCCCCAGCCCCCCTGCCCATCACAAGCTCCTCGTTCTAACCCCCCTTCTCTCTCTGCTCAGCTCCTGCGGGTGCCGGTCCCACCCCATGTGCAGTTTGAACTGGGTGAGCGTCGTGCTCCGAGCCTGCGGGAAGGAAGGAACCTGCCCCCCCCCCCGCCCTCCCATTCCCGGAGCATCAGATGGGGACACTGGGCCCCCGAATCCTGTCGCTTCTCCCCCCCCCCCCCGTGCTCGGCAGCTCTTTGTACCACCAGCACCTTAGAACAGGGAGCATTCTGGGGCTGGGGGGCAGCGGCGGGGCCGGGGGGCAGGGGTGAGAATGGGGGGCAGTGGTGGGGCTGGGGGGCAGGGGTGGGAATGGGGGGCAGCGGTGGGGCCGGGGGGCAGGGGTGGGAATGGGGGGCAGCGGCGGGGCCGGGGGGCAGGGGTGGGAATGGGGGGCAGCGGCGGGGCCGGGGGGCAGTGGCGGGGCCGGGGGGCAGGGGCGGGAATGGGGGGCAGTGGCGGGGCCGGGGGCCAGGGGTGGGAGTGGGGGGCAGTGGCGGGGCCGGGGGGCAGGGGTGGGAGTGGGGGGCAGTGGCGGGGCCGGGGGGCAGGGGTGGGAGTGGGGGGCAGCGAGAGGCCTGGGGGGCAGGGGCAGGAGTGGGGGGCAGCAGCAGAGCCAGGGGACAGGGTTTGGGGGTCTGGAGTGAGGGGCAGCTGGGGTCCCTGTCCTGGCCCAGCCGGGACGGGGATGGGGGAGGGGCGGAGCCGAGCCAGGCCAGGCCCTGCCAGGCTGGCACAGGGAGCCACCTGGTGGGCGTCCCGCAGCACTGCAGCCACAGAGCCGGGGCACCTCCCCCCTTCCTGTCCTGCCTCGATTTTCCTCCCCTCCCTGCCTGCCTCCAAGGAAGCGCCCTCCCCCCCCCCAGCCCAGGATTCACCTGCACTTCCTGTCCCACCATGGCTGGGTCCCCTCCTGCTCCCCGCTGTGCGTGTCCAGCCTGTGAACGCGTGTGGGCCTGGCCTGGGCGTCGGGCTGGGCCTGCTATTCCAAACGCAGAGCCAGGAGCCTTCGCTCAGTCCAGGCTACTGGCTGGAGGCACTGCTGGGGGAAGCTCGCAGCGCTGGGCTCCCTAGCAGGGGGAACTGTTGGGGGAAGCTCGCAGCGCCAGGGTCCCTAGCGGAGGGCACTGCTGGAGGAAGCTCACAGCGCCAGGGTCCCTAGCGGAGGGCACTGCTGGGGGAAGCTCGCAGCGCCGGGGTCCCTAGCGGGGGCACTGCTGGGGGAAGCTCGCAGCACCGGGGTCCTTAGCGGGGGGCACTGCTGGAGGAAGCTCGCAGCACCGTGGTCCCTAGCGGGGGCACTGCTGGAGGAAGCTCGCAGCGCCGTGGTCCCTAGCGGGGGCACTGCTGGAGGAAGCTCGCAGCGCAGGGGTCCCTAGCGGGGGCACTGCTGGAGGAAGCTCGCAGCGCAGGGGTCCCTAGCGGGGGCACTGCTGGAGGAAGCTCGCAGCGCAGGGGTCCCTAGCGGGGGCACTGCTGGGGGAAGCTCGCAGCGCCGTGGTCCCTAGCGGGGGCACTGCTGGAGGAAGCTCGCAGCGCAGGGGTCCCTAGCAGGGGCACTGCTGGAGGAAGCTCGCAGCGCCGTGGTCCCTAGCGGGGGCACTGCTGGAGGAAGCTCGCAGCGCCGTGGTCCCTAGCGGGGGCACTGCTGGAGGAAGCTCGCAGCGCAGGGGTCCCTAGCGGGGGCACTGCTGGAGGAAGCTCGCAGCGCAGGGGTCCCTAGCGGGGGCACTGCTGGGGGAAGCTCGCAGCGCCGTGGTCCCTAGCGGGGGCACTGCTGGAGGAAGCTCGCAGCGCAGGGGTCCCTAGCAGGGGCACTGCTGTGGGAAGCTCACAGCGCCTCGTCTCTCCCTGCAGACCGGAACCGCCCAGAGCTGATCCCGGACGACGTTCTGCGCCGGTTCCTGGCTGAGATCCAGAACTTCCAGCACCCCATGATCACCAAGCAGCTGGAGGATTTCAGGTGAGTCCCTGCAGGGCTCCCATGGGGGGGGGGGGGGGGGGGGGCGACAAGGGACAGTGGGGGATGGGCAGGGGAGCTTGGTGGGGCCTGGATTGCGGGGACTGGGTGGCTGGGGGGGTTGGGCAGTGGGGGGGAGGATTAGTGGCGTGGATGGTATGGGGGCGTGGGAGGCTGGGTAGGCAGTGCAGGGGCGGGTGGGCGGCACAGGGGAGTTGGGATGCGTGGGGGACTGGGGGCAGGGTGGGGCAGGGCGGGCAGCACAGGGGAACCAGAGTGGGCAGGCGGCTGGGGGTGAAGCGGGGCAGTGCAGGGGCGGGTGGTGCAAGGGGCTGGGTGAGGGGCGGGGCAGTGCAGGGGCGGGTGGCATGGAGGTGCTGGGGGCGGGGGGATGGGCGGCACAGGGGAGCCGGGGTGGGGGTGGGCAGAAGGCCGGGGGCGGGGCAGGCGGCACAGGGGAGCTGGGATGCGCGTGGGGCCCGGGTGGGGCGGGGCAGGGCAGGACGGGCAGCACAAAGGAGCCAGGACGGGGCGGGGCGGGCAGCACAGAGGAGCCAGGGCGGGGCAGGGCGGGACGGGCAGCACAGAGGAGCCAGGGCGGGGCGGGACGGGCAGCACAGAGGAGCCAGGGCGGGGCAGGGCGGGACGGGCAGCACAGAGGAGCCAGGGCGGGGCAGGGCGGGACGGGCAGCACAGAGGAGCCAGGGCGGGGCGGGGCGGGCAGCACAGAGGAGCCAGGGCGGGGCAGGGCGGGACGGGCAGCACAGAGGAGCCAGGGCGGGGCGGGGCGGGCAGCACAGAGGAGCCAGGGCGGGGCAGGGCGGGACGGGCAGCACAGAGGAGCCAGGGCGGGGCGGGGCGGGCAGCACAGAGGAGCCAGGGCGGGGCGGGGCGGGACGGGCAGCACAGAGGAGCCAGGGCGGGGCGGGGTGGGGTGGGCAGCACAGAGGAGCCAGGGCGGGGCGGGGCGGGCAGCACAGAGGAGCCAGGGCGGGGCGGGGTGGGGTGGGCAGCACAGAGGAGCCAGGGCGGGACGGGACGGGCAGCACAGAGGAGCCAGGGCGGGGCGGGGCGGGACGGGCAGCACAGAGGAGCCAGGGCGGGGCGGGGTGGGGTGGGCAGCACAGAGGAGCCAGGGCGGGGCGGGGCGGGCAGCACAGAGGAGCCAGGGCGGGGCGGGGCGGGACGGGCAGCACAGAGGAGCCAGGACGGGGCGGGACGGGGCGGGGCAGGACGGGCAGCACAGAGGAGCCAGGGCGGGACGGGGCGGGACGGGCAGCACAGAGGAGCCAGGACGGGGCGGGGCGGGACGGGCAGCACAGAGGAGCCAGGGCGGGACGGGGCGGGACGGGCAGCACAGAGGAGCCAGGGCGGGGCGGGGCGGGACGGGCAGCACAGAGGAGCCAGGGCGGGGCAGGGCGGGACGGGCAGCACAGAGGAGCCAGGGCGGGGCGGGGCAGGACGGGCAGCACAGAGGAGCCAGGGCGGGGCAGGGCGGGATGGGCAGCACAGAGGAGCCAGGGCGGGGCGGGGCGGGACGGGCAGCACAGAGGAGCCAGGACGGGGCGGGACGGGGCGGGGCAGGACGGGCAGCACAGAGGAGCCAGGACGGGGCGGGGCGGGACGGGCAGCACAGAGGAGCCAGGACGGGGCGGGACGGGGCGGGGCAGGACGGGCAGCACAGAGGAGCCAGGACGGGGCGCGGGCGGGGCGGGGCAGGACGGGGCGGGACGGGCAGCACAGAGGAGCCAGGGCGGGGCGGGACGGGGCGGGGCGGGGCGGGCAGCACAGAGGAGCCAGGATGGGGCGGGGCGGGACGGGCAGCACAGAGGAGCCAGGGCGGGGTCGGGCGGGGCGGGGCGGGCAGCACAGGGGAGCCAGGGCGGGGCGGGGCGGGACGGGGCGGGGCGGGCAGCACAGAGGAGCCAGGGCGGGGCGGGGCGGGACGGGGCGGGCAGCACAGGGGAGCCAGGGCGGGGCGGGCGGGACGGGGCGGGCAGCACAGGGGAGCCAGGGCGGGGTCGGGCGGGGCGGGGCGGGCAGCACAGGGGAGCCAGGGCGGGGCGGGACGGGGCGGGGCGGGCAGCACAGAGGAGCCAGGGCGGGGCGGGGCGGGACGGGGCGGGCAGCACAGGGGAGCCAGGGCGGGGCGGGCGGGACGGGGCGGGCAGCACAGGGGAGCCAGGGCGGGGCGGGCGGGACGGGGCGGGCAGCACAGGGGAGCCAGGGCGGGGCGGGCGGGGCGGGGCGGGCAGCACAGAGGAGCCAGGGCGGGGCGGGGCGGGACGGGGCGGGCAGCACAGGGGAGCCAGGGCGGGGCGGGCGGGACGGGGCGGGCAGCACAGAGGAGCCAGGGCGGGGTCGGGCGGGGCGGGGCGGGCAGCACAGGGGAGCCAGGGCGGGGCGGGGCGGGGCGGGGCGGGCAGCACAGAGGAGCCAGGGCGGGGCGGGGCGGGGCGGGGCGGGCAGCACAGGGGAGCCAGGGCGGGGCGGGCAGCACAGAGGAGCCAGGGCGGGGCGGGGCGGGGCGGGGCGGGCAGCACAGGGGAGCCAGGGCGGGGCGGGGCGGGGCGGGGCGGGCAGCACAGGGGAGCCAGGGCGGGGCGGGGCGGGGCGGGCAGCACAGGGGAGCCAGGGCGGGGTCGGGCGGGGCGGGGTGGGGCGGGGCGGGACGGGCAGCACAGAGGAGCCAGGGCGGGGCGGGGCGGGACGGGCAGCACAGAGGAGCCAGGGCGGGGCGGGGCGGGGCGGGGCGGGCAGCACAGAGGAGCCAGGGCGGGGTCGGGCGGGGCGGGGCGGGCAGCACAGGGGAGCCAGGGCGGGGCGGGGCGGGGCGGGCAGCACAGGGGAGCCAGGGCGGGGCGGGGCGGGACGGGGCGGGGCGGGCAGCACAGAGGAGCCAGGGCGGGGCGGGGCGGGACGGGCAGCACAGGGGAGCCAGGGCGGGGCGGGGCGGGACGGGGCGGGCAGCACAGGGGAGCCAGGGCGGGGCGGGCGGGGCGGGACGGGCAGCACAGAGGAGCCGGGGCGGGCGGGGCGGGGCGGGCAGCACAGGGGAGCCAGGGCGGGGCGGGGCGGGACGGGCAGCACAGGGGAGCCAGGGCGGGGCGGGGCGGGACGGGGCGGGCAGCACAGGGGAGCCAGGGCGGGGCGGGCGGGGCGGGACGGGCAGCACAGAGGAGCCGGGGCGGGCGGGGCGGGGCGGGCAGCACAGGGGAGCCAGGGCGGGGTCGGGCGGGGCGGGGCGGGGCGGGCAGCACAGGGGAGCCAGGGCGGGGTCGGGCGGGGCGGGGCGGGCAGCACAGAGGAGCCAGGGCGGGGTCGGGCGGGGCGGGGCGGGCAGCACAGGGGAGCCAGGGCGGGGTCGGGCGGGGCGGGGCGGGCAGCACAGGGGAGCCAGGGCGGGGCGGGGCGGGCAGCACAGGGGAGCCAGGGCGGGGTCGGGCGGGGCGGGGCGGGCAGCACAGGGGAGCCAGGGCGGGGCGGGGCGGGGCGGGGCGGGGCGGGCAGCACAGAGGAGCCAGGGCGGGGCGGGCAGCACAGGGGAGCCAGGGCGGGGCGGGGCGGGGCGGGCAGCACAGAGGAGCCAGGGCGGGGCGGGCGCCCAGCAGACCCCGGCTCGCCCCCCAGGTCGAAGCGCATGATGGGGATGACGCCGGGCGAGCCGGAGCTGGCGGAGCTGGAGTCCTACCTCACCCGCGACCGAGGCATCCGGGACAGCAAGGAGAAGCAGGTGGCGGAGCTGCTGCTGGGCCGGCTGGAGGAGATGCAGTGAGTGAGCCCTGAGATGTGGGGGGCTGGACGCCTGGTGGCCTGGTTGGCTGGGGGCTGAGTTGGGCTGGGGTGACCCCTGCTGGCCGGTGTCTGCAGCGCTGCCCGGGGCGGGGGCGGGGCAGCGGGCGGCTGTTTCCCAGATGGTTCCATGGAAGCCGGGGTCCCGCGAAGTGCAAAGGGCTCTGGGCCGAGATTCCATCACAACCCCCATGTGAGTGTGACGGCGCGTCGGGGTCCCCCCCCCCCGGAGCGGCGCGGACAGACCCCCCCAGCCAGGACAACGGGGGGGGGGTTTATCACTTCTCCCGGACACAGCCCAGCACAGATGGGATCTGGCTCCAGGGCCTGGGACGCCTCAGCCCCCTTCAGATGGGGGAGCCTGGGCCCCTAAACCCCAGCCCCTGCCTAGGCTGCTTCCCCCATGATCCCAGCCAGGAACTACCCAGCCCTGCCCCCCAGCTGGGGGCTGGTCTCCGCCCCCCTCCCTTTTTCTCTCCCTGGGGGGCTGAGCCTGGGTGTCTGGTTAGTCCACATCTAGGGGAGTCCGTGGGAATCCCCGTCCCAGCGCAGGGGGCCCCGGTCCCAGAGCCGCCAGCCCCCCGCGCCACAGTGAAAACAGCTCGCGCTGCGTGTCCCGGTGGAACGCCCCCGACGTCGCTGGCAGCCTGCGCGCTGTCCCGGCCCAGGGCGACTGAGTACGAATCGCTCGCGCCGCTCCGGCCGCCCGCCGGCGCCTGCCCCTGGCACGGCCCCCTGACAGCCCAGAGCCGCAGCCCGCGGGGGCTCGACACGGGACGAGCGTCTGCACGTCGTGACCTTGTGTCGCGTTTGCCTCGGGGGCGACTTGGCAGCTCCGAACCTCAGACTGTTCTCAGGGCCGCACGAATTCTTCCGCCTTTTCAAGGGATCCGTGGCCCAATAAAAGTGGCAAACGCGGAGGCAGACCCTGGGGCAGGCAGACCATGGGGGCACCGGGGGAGGAGGGGCAGGCTGAGCGCGGGGGAGCGTGGAGGGGGCAGAGTGACGCCAGTTCGGGGGTTCAGGGGCCTGTGAACCCCTCCCCCCGGGGCACTAGGGCCGTCGGCCTGCCCCATGGCCACGCCCAGCCTGCGCCGCGCTGCGTCTCGGAGCAGTGACCCCCCTCTGCTCCACGGGCCGGCGGAGTCACATCTGCAGATGGGGGTGCAGGGTCGGGGGGTCCCCAACGTGCTGCCACAGACCTCGGCCCAGAGCCACCCCCCTCCGGCCCAGACACAGCCCTTGAGCCGAGTGACTCGTGCTCCCTGCCCCACAGCCAGCACCATGCAGGGCCCCCCCGGGGCAGGCGCGAACGGGGGGGGGTCTGGAACCATCATCGACCCGGACGCCTGGGTTCACGTTTCCCTCTTTGTTTTCCAGCTCCACCATCTCTCGCGACGAAGAGAAAAGGTAACGAAAGAGGCGGCCGCCGGGGGGGGGGCTCCCTGCACCCAGCTCTCTGCTCTGGGGGGGTCGCACCGGACATGGGCTGTGGGGGAGTCTGTGCAGCCTGTCGGGGGCTGTCTCGGTGGGAGTCCCAGCTCCACCCTGCCCCTTGCTGACCCCCCAAACTGCCCCCCCCCAGCGCCGCGATTTTCGCTGCCATCGTGACGTACATGAAGCACCTGGGGGTTAAAACCAAACTGGGCGACAGCAAGAAATCGAAAGGGAATTTCTTCCGCAAGAAGGTGAGATACTGCTGGGGGAGGGGCTGGGTTCTCTGGGCGGAGAGCGGGGTGCAGTGGTTAGAGCAGGGAGGGCCGGGGGCCCAGACACTTGGGTTCTCTGGGCGGGGAGCGGGGTGCAGTGGTTAGAGCAGGGAGGGCCGGGGGCCCAGACACTTGGGTTCTCTGGGCGGGGAGCGGGGTGCAGTGGTTAGAGCAGGGAGGGCCGGGGGCCCAGACACTGGGGTTCTCTGGGTGGGGAGCGGGGTGCAGTGGTTAGAGCTGCGAGGGCCGGGGGCCCAGACACTTGGGTTCTCTGGGCGGGGAGCGGGGTGCAGTGGTTAGAGCAGGGAGGGCCGGGGGCCCAGACACTGGGGTTCTCTGGGCGGGGAGCGGGGTGCAGTGGTTAGAGCTGCGAGGGCCGGGGGCCCAGACACTTGGGTTCTCTGGGCAGGGAGCGGGGTGCAGTGGTTAGAGCTGCGAGGGCCAGGGGCCCAGACACTGGGGTTCTCTGGGCAGGGAGCGGGGTGCAGTGGTTAGAGCTGCGAGGGCCGGGGGCCCAGACACTTGGGTTCTCTGGGCAGGGAGCGGGGTGCAGTGGTTAGAGCAGGGAGGGCCGGGGGCCCAGACACTTGGGTTCTCTGGGCAGGGAGCGGGGTGCAGTGGTTAGAGCAGGGAGGGCCGGGGGCCCAGACACTTGGGTTCTCTGGGCAGGGAGCGGGGTGCAGTGGTTAGAGCAGGGAGGGCCGGGGGCCCAGACACTTGGGTTCTCTGGGCGGGGAGCGGGGTGCAGTGGTTAGAGCTGCGAGGGCCGGGGGCCCAGACACTTGGGTTCTCTGGGCGGGGAGCGGGGTGCAGTGGTTAGAGCAGGGAGGGCCGGGGGCCCAGACACTTGGGTTCTCTGGGCAGGGAGCGGGGTGCAGTGGTTAGAGCTGCGAGGGCCGGGGGCCCAGACACCGGGGTTCTCTGGGCAGGGAGCGGGGTGCAGTGGTTAGAGCTGCGAGGGCCGGGGGCCCAGACACTTGGGTTCTCTGGGCAGGGAGCGGGGTGCAGTGGTTAGAGCAGGGAGGGCCGGGGGCCCAGACACTTGGGTTCTCTGGGCGGGGAGCGGGGTGCAGTGGTTAGAGCTGCGAGGGCCAGGGGCCCAGACACTTGGGTTCTCTGGGCGGGGAGCGGGGTGCAGTGGTTAGAGCAGGGAGGGCCAGGGGCCCAGACACTTGGGTTCTCTGGGTGGGGAGCGGGGTGCAGTGGTTAGAGCAGGGAGGGCCAGGGGCCCAGACACTTGGGTTCTCTGGGCGGGGAGCGGGGTGCAGTGGTTAGAGCTGCGAGGGCAAGGGGCCCAGACACTTGGGTTCTCTGGGCAGGGAGCGGGGTGCAGTGGTTAGAGCTGCGAGGGCCGGGGGCCCAGACACTTGGGTTCTCTGGGCAGGGAGCGGGGTGCAGTGGTTAGAGCTGCGAGGGCCGGGGGCCCAGACACTGGGGTTCTCTGGGCGGGGAGCGGGGTGCAGTGGTTAGAGCAGGGAGGGCCGGGGGCCCAGACACTTGGGTTCTCTGGGCGGGGAGCGGGGTGCAGTGGTTAGAGCAGGGAGGGCCGGGGGCCCAGACACTGGGGTTCTCTGGGCAGGGAGCGGGGTGCAGTGGTTAGAGCAGGGAGGGCCGGGGGCCCAGACACTTGGGTTCTCTGGGCGGGGAGCGGGGTGCAGTGGTTAGAGCAGGGAGGGCCGGGGGCCCAGACACTTGGGTTCTCTGGGCGGGGAGCGGGGTGCAGTGGTTAGAGCTGCGAGGGCCGGGGGCCCAGACACTGGGGTTCTCTGGGTGGGGAGCGGGGTGCAGTGGTTAGAGCAGGGAGGGCCGGGGGCCCAGACACTTGGGTTCTCTGGGCAGGGAGCGGGGTGCAGTGGTTAGAGCAGGGAGGGCCGGGGGCCCAGACACTTGGGCTCTCTGGGCAGGGAGCGGGGTGCAGTGGTTAGAGCAGGGAGGGCCGGGGGCCCAGACACTTGGGTTCTCTGGGAGGGGAGGGGCTGGGGGGCTGGTGAGTGGAGCAGGGGGCCCGGACCCCTGGGATCTCTGGGTGGTCAGGGGACAAGCGTCTGGGGCCCCCATCTGCTTTCTGATCTTTCGACTCCCCTTCCCCGGCTGCAGATCTCGGGGAGCCGGAAGCCTGAGGAGGCCCCGAAGACGAGGAAACCCTTCAGCCTCCTGGATGCCACGCGCTGGAGGGAGCTGCACAGTACGTGGGGTCCCTGGCCCCTCTGCTCCCCCAGATTCCCCAAGCCCTCCCCTGCCGGCCCTCCGCCCCCAGAATCTGCCCTGTCCCCCGGACCCCTCAATTCCTATGAGCCCCCAACTTCTCTGTGCACCCCAACTCCCTGAGCACCCCAACCCCCCGACTCCTCTGTGCTCCCCCAAATCTCTGTACACCCCAATCCCCAACTCCCTGAGCACCCCAACCCTCCTGACTCCTCTGTGCACCCCCAAATCTCTGTACACCCCAATCCCCAACTCCCTGAGCACCCCAACCCCCCTGATTCCTCTGCGCACCCCCAAATCTCTGTACACCCCAATCCCCAACTCCCTGAGCACCCCAACCCTCCTGACTCCTCTGTGCACCCCGAAATCTCTGTACACCCCAATCCCCAACTCCCTGAGCACCCCAACCCTCCTGACTCCTCTGTGCACCCCCAAATCTCCACACCCAATCCCCAACTCCCTGAGCACCCCAAGCCCCCTGACTCCTCTGTGTACTCCCAAATCTCTGTACACCCAGTCCCCAACTCCCTGAGCACCCCAACCTCCCTGACTTCTCTGTGCACTCCCAAATCCCTGTACACTTTGATCCCCGACTCCCTGAGCACCCCAACCCTCCTGACTCCTCTGTGCACCCCCAAATCCCTGTACACTTTGATCCCCGACTCCCTGAGCACCCCAACCCTCCTGACTCCTTTGTGCACCCCCAAATCTCTGTACACCCCAATGCCCAACTCCCTGAGCACCCCAACCCTCCCCATTTCTCCTGCACCCCAACTCCTTTGTGCACCCCCAAATCCCTCTACACCCCTCAAGCCTGACTTCCTTTGCGCTCCCAGCTGTGAAGCTTGGAGGGTGTCTGCAACACCCCACTTCTGGGATGTAGGGGGCACCCTGTCTCACCGGGCCTGTCCCTTCGCTGCACCCCTGGGCCCTGCTCAGGCCCCAGAGGCTCTGGTCCAGGGTGGGGCTCCCCACTGGGAGGATGACCCCTGGGGACTTGTGGGGTGCCCCATTTCTCTCCCTCGCTCTTCTCTTGCAGATTCCGATTTCAGACCAAACAAAGTCCCCGAGGGTGAAGGTACCGGCCCCCCGGCCCCATGCATGGCCCCTTCCCCATAACCTCCTTAACCCTCTTCACAGAAGCTCAGCGTCTCTCTGACCTGGGGGGCAGGTGTCTGGGCTGCCCCCCCATACACTAACCCATCCCCCCCATCGCGCCAGCATGCGTCCGCCGCCCCCCATCTGCCTGTGTCCCTCAGGGCTAGGCTGAGCTGTCTAGTGGTTAGAGCGGGCGGCGGGGCGGGCGGGGAGCCAGGACTCCTGAGTCCTATCCGGGTTCTGGGAGGGGAGTGTGGTCTAGTGGTTACAGCAGCACTTCATGCTGATTTGGGGGTCTCTGACTCACCGGCCCGTGTCCCCCCAGCCGAGAAGGCCGCAGCCCCGGAGCGGAAGGCTCTGAAGTTGGAGCGTGAGAGCCGGGCCAGGGGGGCTGCGTCCGCCACTCCAGGCCCGGAGCTCCCCAGCGTTTCCCTGACTGTCAACCCCCCTCCGGGGGAGGGGGCCGAAGGAGAGCTGGGTAAGCCATGGGGGGCTAGGGGGTGGGGGAGGGGCCGAAGGAGAGCTGGGTAAGCCAAGGGGGGGGCCAGAGGGTGGGGGAGGGGCCGAAGGAGAGCTGGGTAAGCCAAGGGGGGGCCCCCCGGGGGGTGGGGGAGGGGCCGAAGGAGAGCTGGGTAAACCATGGGGGGGGCGGGGGGGGAGGGGCCGAAGGAGAGCTGGGTAAGCCATGGGGGGGCGGGGGTGGGGGAGGGGCCGAAGGAGAGCTGGGTAATAGCGTCCCCAGTGCTCCCCACAGCACCCCTACAGCACCCCCAGTGCCCCATAGCGTCCCCAGTGCTCCCCAATGCCCCATAGCGTCCCCAGTGCTCCCCACAGCACCCCTACAGCACCCCAATGCCCCATAGCGTCCCCAGTGCTCCCCACAGCACCCCTACAGCACCCCAATGCCCCATAGCGTCCCCAGTGCTCCCCACAGCACCCCTACAGCACCCCCAGTGCCCCATAGATCCCTAGTGCTCCCCACAGCACCCCCAGTGCCCCATAGATCCCTAGTGCTCCCCACAGCACCCCCTACAGCACCCCCAGTGCCCCATAGCGTCCCCAGTGCTCCCCACAGCACCCCTACAGCACCCCCAGTGCCCCATAGCGTCCCCAGTGCTCCCCACAGCACCCCTACAGCACCCCCAGTGCCCCATAGCGTCCCCAGTGCTCCCCACAGCACCCCCAGTGCCCCATAACGTCCCCAGTGCTCCCCACAGCACCCCTACAGCACCCCCAGTGCCCCATAGCGTCCCCAGTGCTCCCCACAGCACCCCTACAGCACCCCAATGCCCCATAGCGTCCCCAGTGCTCCCCACAGCACCCCTACAGCACCCCCAGTGCCCCATAGCGTCCCCAGTGCTCCCCACAGTGCCCCCTACAGCACCCCAGTGTCCCCATAGCATCCCCAGTGCTCCCCCAGTGTCCCCATAGCGTCCCCAGTGCTCCCCACAGCGCCCCCTACAGCAGTCCCAGTGCCCCATAGCGCCCCCATGAGCCCATAGTGCCCCCAGCACTTCCAGTGTCCCCACAGCATCCCCAGTGCTCCCCCCAGTGCCGCATAGCATCCCCAGTGCTCCCCACAGCAACCCCTACAGCACCCCCAGTGCCCCATAGATCCCTAGTGCTCCCCACAGCACCCCCAGTGCCCCATAGCATCCCCAGTGGTCCCCACAGCAACCCCCATAGCGTCCCCAGTGCTCCCCACAGCGCCCCCTACTGCACTCCCAGTGCCCCATAGCGTCCCCAGCGCCCCCTACAGCACCCCCTACAGCACCCCCAGTGCCCCGTAGCGTCCCCAGTGCTCCCCACAGCACCCCTACAGCACCCCAATGCCCCATAGCGTCCCCAGTGCTCCCCACAGCACCCCTACAGCACCCCAATGCCCCATAGTGTCCCCAGTGCTCCCCACAGCACCCCTACAGCACCCCCAGTGCCCCATAGTGTCCCCAGTGCCCCCCACAGCACCCCCTACAGCACCCCCAGTGCCCCATAGCGTCCCCAGTGCTCCCCACAGCACCTGTACAGCACCCCCAGTGCCCCAGAGCGTCCCCAGTGCTCCCCACAGCACCTGTACAGCACCACCAGTGCCCCATAGCATCCCCAGTGCTTCCCACAGCGCCCCCTACAGCACCCCCTGTGTTCCCTATAGCATTCCTCAAGCCCCTTGATGCTGCCTGTAGCATGGCCCCTCCCTGAGGCGGGTGCATGGTGGGGGCCCTGGTCCGGTGTCTGACCCCCCCCCATCTCCACCCCGGGCCTGACCTTGTCTTCCAATCCTTGCTGCCCAATGGCTTCTCCACCCCCTTGCTTCTCCCATTGGTCCATTTCTGCCCTCTGTGGCTTCTCTGTGATTGGATGGTTCTGCCGCTCTGTGTGGTTGGTTTGTGATCCCCCTCCCGGCTCTGCGGCTGACACCATCTGGGGCTCCTCTGTCCACACCCCCGTCCGTGGCTGGTCCGTGGTGCCCCGCTCCTCTCCGTGGCTGCTCCATCGTGCCCTCTGCTCTCCCTGTTTGTGGCTGGTCCATGGCCCCGCCATCCATGGCTGGTCCGTGGCCTCCTGTCTGTGGCTGGTTCATTACATCCCCTCATCCATGGCTGGTCTGTTGTGCCTCCCGCCATCCGTGGCTGGTCCATCGTGCCCCCTCCATTCGTGACTGGTCCATGGCACCCTGCTCCCCTCCCCATGGCTGGTCCATCATGCCCTCCGTGGCTGGTCCATGGCCCTGCCATCTGTGTGTGGTCCTTTGTGCCCCCTCTTTTGTGGCTTGTCCGTCGCACCCGCCGCCATCCGTGGCTGGTCCTTCATGCCCCCTGCCATCTGTGACTGGTCCATGGCGCCCCGCTGTCCGTGGCTGGTCTGTCATGCCCCATGCCATCCGTGGCTGGTCTGTTGCCCCCCTGCCATCTGTGACTGGTCTGTGGCACCCTGATCCCCCCCCCCATCGCTGGTCCATCATGCCCTCTATGCTCTCCTGTCCGTGGCTGGTCCATGGCCCTGCCATCTGTGTGTGGTCCGTCGTGCCCCCTGCCATCCGTGGCTGGTCCGTCGTGCCCCCTGCCATCCGTGGCTGGTCTGTCGTGCCCCCTGCCATCCGTGGCTGGTCTGTCGTGCCCCCTGCCGTCCGTGGCTGGTCTGTCGTGCCCCCTGCCGTCCGTGGCTGGTCTGTCGTGCCCCCTGCCGTCCGTGGCTCGTCCGTGGCCTCCCACCGTCCGTGGCTGGTCTGTCGTGCCCCCTGCCATCCGTGGCTGGTCTGTCGTGCCCCCTGCCGTCCGTGGCTGGTCTGTCGTGCCCCCTGCCGTCCGTGGCTCGTCCGTGGCCTCCCACCGTCCGTGGCTGGTTTGTCGCGCCCCCCGTCTGCGGTGTCCCCCGCTCCCGCGCCCACAGGCTGCCGGGGAGGCTGGGCCGGTCGGAGAGCCTGCGCGTGGCCGAGCGGAAGCGCTCGCAGCGCGGTTCAGCCAAGGGGAAGCAGCCGCGTTCCCGCAGCGACGTGGACCTGGACGCAGCCGCCCGCGCCGGGGAGCTGCAGGAGAGACCCCCCCTGGCGCAGGGGCGCCCGAGGCCCGGCAGTGTCACGTAGGTGCCGGAGCCCCCAGCCCCTGGGTGAACCCTTGGCAGGCCACGGGCAGAGATCTGGGGGAGCCAGGGGGCGGCTCTCCCGCCTCTCAGCCCTCTTCTCCCCACAGCCTGGAGCCCGGGGGGGGCCGGGGGAGGGGAGCCCCCGCCGTCCTTTCTGCCTCCCCAGTCTGAGGAGACTGAGCCGCGCGTTGTGGAGCTGGAGCCGGAGCCGGAGCCGCCCACGTGGCGCCAGCGCGTCCCCCCCGACGCCCTCCTCAGGCTGAAGAAAATCGAGGTCAAGCGGCAGGAGGTCATCAACGGTAAGTGGGGAGCCCTGGCTCCGCCCCCGGCCCCGCCCCCACGGGAGGCAGGCTGGAGGCCCCCCTGACGCCCGCCCCCCCCAGAGCTGTTCCTCACTGAACACGCCCACGTGCGGATGCTGCGGGTGCTGCTGGAGGTTTTCTACCAGCCGCTGCTCAGCGAGGGCTTCTTCCAGGAGACGGAGCTCACCAACATCTTCCCCAGCCTGGACGACCTCATCGAGGCGCACGGTGAGCGGGGGGGGCTGGGCCTGGGGGCCAGGGCGGGGGAGGGGCTGGGGCACTGACTGGCTCTGACACCCCCCCCCCCCCCCCGCAGCCCTTTTTCTCGAGAGTCTGAAGAAACTTCGGGAGGAGAGTGACTGTGTCATCGCTGAGATCGGGGACGCGCTGCTGGCCCGGGTAGGGGGGCCGGGAAGGGAGGGGGGCCGATTACCCATGTACGGGGGGGCTGGGGAGGGATGGGGGGCCGGTTACCCGGGTATGGGGGGCCGGTTACCTGGGTATGGGGGGGCTGGGTAGGGATGGGGCCGGTTACCCGGGTACGGGCGGGGAAGGGGGGGCCGGTTTCCCGGGTACGAGTGGGGAATGGGGGGGCCGGTTACCCGGGTCCGGGGGGGCTGGGGAGGGATGGGGGGCTGGTTACCCAGGTAGGGCGGGGAAGGGGGGCCGGTTACCCGGGTACGGGCGGGGAACGGGGGGGCCGGTTACCCAGGTACAGGGGGGCTGGGGAGGGATGGGGGGCCGGTTACCCAGGTAGGGCGGGGAAGGGGGGGCCGGTTTCCCGGGTACAGGCGGGGAAGGGGCCGGTTACCCGGGTACGGGGGAGGAAGGGGGGGGGGGCCGGTTACCCGGGTATGGGGGGGTTGGGGCGGGATGGGGCCGGTTACCCGGGTACGGGGGGGCCTGTTACCTGGGTATGGGGGGGCTGGGTAGGGATGGGGCCGGTTACCCGGGTACGGGCGGGGAAGGGGGGGCCGGTTTCCTGGGTACGGGCGGGGAAGGGGGGGGGGCCGGTTTCCCGGGTACAGGCGGGGAACGGGGGGGGCCGGTTACCCGGGTACGGGGGGGCTGGGGAGGGATGGGGGCTGGTTACCCAGGTAGGGCGGGGAAGGGGGGGCCGGTTACCCGGGTACGGGCGGGTGAACGGGGGGGCCGGTTACCTGGGTACGGGGGAGGAAGGGGGGGCCGGTTTCCCGGGTACAGGCGGGGAAGGGGGGGCCGGTTACCTGGGTACGGGCGGGGGAACGGGGGGGCCGGTTACCTGGGTACGGGCGGGGGAACGGGGGGGCCGGTTACCTGGGTACGGGGGAGGAAGGGGGGGGCCGGTTTCCTGGGTACGGGCGGGGAACGGGGGGGCCGGTTACCTGGGTACGGGGAGGAAGGGGGGGCCGGTTTCCCGGGTACAGGCGGGGAACGGGGGGGCCGGTTACCCGGGTACGGGGGGGCTGGGTAGGGATGGGGCCGGTTTCCTGGGTACGGGCGGGGGAACGGGGGGCCGGTTACCTGGGTACGGGGAGGAAGGGGGGGCCGGTTTCCCGGGTACAGGCGGGGAACGGGGGGGGCCGGTTACCCGGGTACGGGGGGGCTGGGTAGGGATGGGGCCGGTTTCCCGGGTACGGGCGGGGGAACGGGGGGGCCGGTTACCTGGGTACAGGCGGGGAACGGGGGGGGGGGCCGGTTTCCCGGGTACGGGGGGGCTGGGTAGGGATGGGGCCGGTTACCCAGGTAGGGCGGGGAAGGGGGGGCCGGTTTCCCGGGTACGGGGGGGCTGGGGAGGGATGGGGGCCGGTTACCCAGGTAGGGCGGGGAAGGGGGGGCCGGTTTCCCGGGTACGGGGGGGCTGGGGAGGGATGGGGGCCGGTTACCCAGGTAGGGCGGGGAAGGGGGGGCCGGTTTCCCGGGTACAGGCGGGGAACGGGGGGGGCCGGTTACCCGGGTACGGGGGGGCTGGGGAGGGATGGGGGCCGGTTACCCAGGTAGGGCGGGGAAGGGGGGGCCGGTTTCCCGGGTACGGGGGGGCTGGGGAGGGAGGGGGGCCGGTTACCCAGGTAGGGCGGGGAAGGGGGGGCCGGTTTCCCGGGTACAGGCGGGGAACGGGGGGGGCCGGTTTCCCGGGTACGGGGGGGCTGGGGAGGGATGGGGCCGGTTTCCCGGGTACGGGCGGGGGAACGGGGGGGGCCGGTTACCTGGGTACGGGGGAGGAAGGGGGGGCCGGTTTCCCGGGTACAGGCGGGGAACAGGGGGGCCGGTTACCCGGGTACGGGGGGGCTGGGTAGGGATGGGGCCGGTTTCCCGGGTACGGGCGGGGGAACAGGGGGGCCGGTTACCTGGGTACAGGCGGGGAACGGGGGGGGCCGGTTTCCCGGGTACGGGGGGGCTGGGGAGGGATGGGGGCCGGTTACCCAGGTAGGGCGGGGAAGGGGGGGCCGGTTTCCCGGGGCCGGGGGGATCGGTGGGCCCAGGACAGGCTGTGGGGCTGGAGGCAGGGACCCTGGGACGGGCGCAGAGCTGCAGGCAGTTGACACCCCCTGCCCCACAGTTTGACGGGCCGGAGGGCGGCTGGTTCCAGAAGATCTCGTCCCGGTTCTGCAGCCGCCAGTCCTTCGCGCTGGAGCAGCTCAAGGCCAAGCAGCGCAAGGAGCCTCGCTTCAGCCAGTTCATCCAGGTACCCCCGGCCCCTCCCAACCCCGGCCCTGCCTGCCCCCCAGCAGCCCTGCCCCCCCCACACTCCCTGGCCCCGCCCTCTCCCAGCCCCCCATGCCCTGCCTCTGGCCCCGCCCTCCCCTTCCCTCCCCTCCCCCACCAGCTGCCCCGTCTCTGCGAGGGGCGCCCCAGTCCTGGTGTGGCCCGGGGCCCAGCCGGCCTGTTCCCGCAGGAGGCGGAGAGCCTGGCGCGGTGCCGGCGGCTGCAGCTGAAGGACATAATCCCCACCGAGATGCAGCGGCTCACCAAGTACCCCCTGCTGCTGGAGAACATCGCCAAGTGCACGGGTGGGTGGGGGGGAGGGACCGGGCGAGGAGGGGCCGGCTGGGGGGCGGGGGAAGGGCCGGTTGGGATGGCCGGCAGGCGGGGGACGAGAGAGGGGCTGATTGGGACAGGGCTAGCTGGCGGGGAGGGGTCGGCTGGGGGAGGGGCAAGGCCGGCTGGGGGAGGGGCCAGCTGGCGGGGAGGGGCTGGCTGGGGGCGGGGCAAGGCCAGCTGGCGGGGAGGGGCTGGCTGGGGGCGGGGCAAGGCCAGCTGGGGGAGGGGCCAGCTGGCGGGGAGGGGCCGGCTGGGGGGCGGGGGAAGGGCTGGTTGGGATGGGGCCGGCAGGCGGGGGGACGAGAGAGGGGCTGATTGGGACAGGGCTAGCTGGCGGGGAGGGGTCGGCTGGGGGAGGGGCCAGCTGGCGGGGAGGGGTCGGCTGGGGGAGGGGCCAGCTGGGGGGCGGGAGAGGGGCCGGTTGGGACAGGCCCGCTGGCGGGGGGGGCTGGCTGGGGGCGGGGCAAGGCCGGCTGGGGGAGGGGCCAGCTGGCGGGGAGGGGCCGGCTGGGGGCGGGGCAAGGCCGGCTGGGGGAGGGGCCAGCTGGCGGGGAGGGGCCGGCTGGGGGCGGGGCAAGGCCGGCTGGGGGTGGGGCCAGCTGGCGGGGAGGGGCCGGCTGGGGGCGGGGCCAGCTGGCGGGGAGGGGCTGGCTGGGGGCGGGGCAAGGCCGGCTGGGGGCGGGGCACTGACCAGGCCCACGCCCCCAGAGGAGGAAGAGGAGCAGGCGAAGGTCCAGCGCGCGGCCGATTGCTGCCGGCAAATCCTCAACCACGTCAACCAGGAGGTGCGGCACATGGAGAACCTCATGGTGAGTCGCCCGCTGCCCCCCCCCCCCGTCCGTCCGTCCGCGCCCTGCCCCAGCCCCCGTGCATGGGCCCCTCCCTCCCTCCGTCCGTCTGTCCCTCCGTCCGTCCACACCCTGCCCCAGCCCACGTGCACGGGCCCCTCCCTCCGTCCGTCCGTCCGCACCCTGCCCCAGTCCCCATGCACGGGCCCCTCTGTCCGTCCGTCCGCACCCTGCCCCAGCCCCCGTGCACGGGCCCCTCCCTCCGTCCGTCCGTCTGTCCGCGCCCTGCCCCAGTCCCCATGCACGGGCCCCTCTGTCCGTCCGTCCGTCCGCGCCCTGCCCCAGCCCCCATGCACGGGCCCCTCTGTCCGTCCGTCCGCGCCCTGCCCCAGCCCCCGTGCACGGGCCCCTCTGTCCGTCTGTCCATCCGTCCGTCCGCGCCCTGCCCCAGCCCCCGTGCACGGGCCCCTCTGTCCGTCTGTCCATCCGTCCGTCCGCGCCCTGCCCCAGCCCCCGTGCACGGGCCCCTCTGTCCGTCCGTCCGCGCCCTGCCCCAGCCCCCGTGCACGGGCCCCTCTGTCCGTCTGTCCGCGCGTCCGTCCACGTCCTGCCCCAGCCCACGTGCACGGGCCCCTCTGTCCGTCTGTCCTGCCCAGCGCTAACCACCCCCCCCCCCCCCCGTAGAAGCTGAAGGACTACCAGAAGCGCTTGGATCTCTCCAACCTGAAGCAGAGCACAGACCCGCTGCTGAGCGAGTTCAAGGTGGGCTTTGCTGGGCGGCGTGTGGGGAGCTGGGCTTAGGAGTGGGGGGGGCTGATTGGGGGCTGGGTTGGGCGCACAGGCAGGTGGGGGCCGGGGCCTTGGTTAAGGGAGCAGACAGGTGGGGGTGGGGGGCTGGTTGGGAGCTGGGTTGGGGACAGGGGGCTGGCTGGGGGCGCAGGCAGGTGGGGGCGGGGGCTGGGTTAGGGACAGGGGGCTGGCTGGGGGCACAGGCAGGTGGGGGCGAGGGGCTGGATTAGGGACAGGGGGCTGGCTGGGGGCGCAGACAGGTGGGGGCGGGGGCTGGGTTGGGGACAGAGGGAAGAGGGGGAGGGGTTCTGCCTGGGGTTCAGGGCTGCTCCCTTCTAACTGGGTCCCCCCAGAACACGGATATCACCACGCGGAACCTGGTGCACGAGGGGCCCCTGACCTGGCGCGTCAGCAGAGACAAGGCAGTGGGTGAGTGATGGGCTGGGGGGCCAGGCTGGGAGGGGCTGGGGGTCAGTGGGGAGCGGTGGCTGGGAGGGGCTGGGGGGGCAGTGGGGAGCGGTGGCTGGGAGGGGCCGAGGGGGCAGTGGGGAGCGGTGGCTGGGAGGGACTGGGGGGGCAGTGGGGAGCGGTGGCTGGGAGGGCCCTGGGGGGCAGTGGGGAGCGGAGGCTGGGGGCGCAGTGGGGAGCGGTGGCTGGGAGGGGCCGGGGGGGCAGTGGGGAGTGGTGGCTGGGAGGGGCCGGGGGTCAGTGGGGAGCGGTGGCTGGGAGGGGCCGGGGGGGGCAGTGGGGAGCGGAGGCTGGGGGGGGCAGTGGGGAGCGGTGGCTGGGAGGGGCCGGGGGGGCAGTGGGGAGCGGAGGCTGGGGGGGCAGTGGGGAGCGGTGGCTGGGAGGGGCCGGGGGGGCAGTGGGGAGCGGAGGCTGGGGGGGCAGTGGGGAGCGGTGGCTGGGAGGGGCCGGGGGTCAGTGGGGAGCGGTGGCTTGGAGGGGCCGGGGGGGCAGTGGGGAGCGGTGGCTGGGAGGGGCCGGGGGTCAGTGGGGAGCGGAGGCTGGGAGGGGCCGGGGGGGCAGTGGGGAGCGGAGGCTGGGGGGGGCAGTGGGGAGCCGTGGCTGGGAGGGGTCGGGGGGGCAGTGGGCAGTGCTGGCTGGGAGGGGCCGGGGGACTCTCCAGGATCTGTGGGAACATTAGGGGGCTGGAGCCGTGGGGAAATTGTGTCACTGAGTGTGGGGAAATCTCTGGGCCCTGCCCCACACCCGCAGCCAGAGGGGACTCTCAGGCGGCAGGTAGAAGAGAAGGTCTGTCGGGTCCCAGGGCTTGTTACAGGAGCCAGGCGCAGCCAGCACAGCCCGGGGGGGGGGGTCTAGAGCCAGGGCCCTGCCCCCCCAGGACAGCAAGAGCCCCCCCTCCCTCAGCCAGCTGAAAACTAACTCAGCAACTGGCCCCAGCCCCCGAGGCTGCTCCCCCCCGTCCTGCTGCCCGGCCCCTGGTGCTATCGCTGTCACTGGACCTCAGGCTGAACCTGCTCCCCAGTGAGTCGCGCCCGCCCCCCCCCCCAATGCTGCAGTGCCCGGGGAAACTGAGGCACAGACACACACAGTCCCTCCAGAAGCGCACAGGGCCCCAGACTCCCACACCAGCGAAGACAGGGGCTGCGAGCGTGATACAGCGCCCACTAGGGAACACGGCCTCCCTGCATCCCTCCGGAGGAGCCCCCATGTGACAGCCCTTTCAGGGGCTGGGCCCCCGGCATTGGGGCTCTGCTGTGGCCCTTTTGGGGGACCCCATCTCCAGGACAGGGCCTCTAGCTAGTCACCCAGGAGGGTCTGACCCAGCCAGAGCTGCTCTCAGGCCTCCGACCAGCCAGCCGGGTGTGTCCCATCCCCCCGTCCTGGGTCCCGTCCTGTGCTTTGGCCCCCACACCGGCTGGTCGGTCCCTGGGCCCCGTCGTGCCCCCGGCCAGACCTGGCTGCTCCCTTCAAGCCGCTGTCTGCGCGGTGAGGTCACGCCGGGTCCCCCAGCTCCTTACACTGCAGCGCACAGGGAAACTGAGGCACGCAGCCCACCGGAACCCCCCCGTTTGGCATGGGGAGGGCGGTGGGTGTGTTGGCTGAGGCAGATGGGGCCAGGGCGGGGCCAGGGCCCACGTGGGGGGCAAGGGCAGCCCCTTGGCTGACCCCGCCCTGCCCCCAGAGGTGCACGTGCTGCTGCTGGACGACATCCTGGTGCTGCTGCAGCGACAGGAGGAGCGGCTGGTTCTTCGCTGCCACAGCCGCCCGGCCGGCCCGGTGCCCGAGGCCCGCCAGGTCCTGAGCCCCATCATCAAGCTCCGCTCCGCCATGACCCGGGAGGTGGCCACAGGTCGGCAGCTGGGGGCCCGGGGAGGCAGCGGGGAGGATCCAGGGGGCAGCCAGGGGGAAGCCTGGGGGGCCCTGGGAGGCAGCAGCGGGGAACCAGGAGGCAGTTGGGGGGTTCTGGGAAGCAGTGGGGGGGACCCAGGGGGAAGCCTGGGGGGCCCTTGGAGGCAGCGGGGGGGAAGCCCTGGGCGGCAGGGGGCTGGGGGGTCAGCGGGGGGGGCCCTGACCCCACTCTTGCCCCAGGCGGTGAGGATGCACCCGTGTTTGATGCCTGGCTCTGCAGAGTCTGAGCCAATCACTGCTGGGCAGGCTGCCCCAGTGCATTGTGGGTAGTTTAGTCCTCCCCCCCCCCGGGGCGCTGATGGGGGGGCCGCTGGGTAGGGCCGGGGGGGCTGCGTGGACACAGGGGCCCCCTCTGATTGGCCCCTGCTCCTCCCAGACCACAAGGCCTTTTACGTCATCTTCAGCTGGGAGAACGGAGCGCAGATCTACGAGCTGGTGGCCCAGAGTGTGTCCGAGAGAAAGAAGTGGGTGTCGTCCGGGGAGGGCTGGGGGGGGCTGCAGGGTGGGAGGGGGGGCCTCATCAGGGGTGGGGGGCGGGGGCAGGGGCTGTGTTTCAGGAGTGGGGGGTCCTGGAAAGGCTGGCTGGGGGGACGGAGGGCTGTGTGTCGGGCGTGGGGGGCCCAGGCAGGGCTGGGCGGGGGGCTGCAGGGCGGGAGTGGGGGGGCCCCAGCAGGGCTGGGGGTCGGGAGTCTGTGTGTCGGGAGTGGGGGGCCCTGGAAGAGCTGGGCGGGGGGCTGCAGGGTGGGAGTGGGGGGCCCCGGCAGGGCTGGGGGCAGGGGCTGTGTCGGGAGTGGGGGGCCCCGGCAGGGCTGGGGGCAGGGGCTGTGTCGGGAGTGGGGGGCCCCGGCAGGGCTGGGGGCAGGGGCTGTGTCGGGAGTGGGGGGCCCCGGCAGGGCTGGGGGCAGGGGCTGTGTCGGGAGTGGGGGGCCCCGGCAGGGCTGGGGGCAGGGGCTGTGTCGGGAGTGGGGGGCCCCGGCAGGGCTGGGGGCAGGGGCTGTGTCGGGAGTGGGGGGTGCCGGCAGGGCTGGGGGCAGGGGCTGTGTCGGGAGTGGGGGGCCCCGGCAGGGCTGGGGGCAGGGGCTGTGTCGGGAGTGGGGGGCCCCGGCAGGGCTGGGGGCAGGGGCTGTGTCGGGAGTGGGGGGTGCCGGCAGGGCTGGGGGCAGGGGCTGTGTCGGGAGTGGGGGGCCCCGGCAGGGCTGGGGGCAGGGGCTGTGTCGGGAGTGGGGGGCGCCGGCTGGTCTCACCGTCTCTGCTCCGGTAGCTGGTGCGCTCTGATCAGCGACACGGCCGGGTCTCTCAAGCTGCCAGAAGTTGGTCGCCTCAAACCACGTCGTTCTGGGCAGAGCCTGTCGGCCCCACACAGCCCCAGGTAGTGAGTGCAGAAGGCAGGGGGGGCCAGCTGTACGGGGACCCCTCCCCTGGCGCTGGGGTGCAGCTGGCTCTGGGGTGGGGGAGGGGCTGGCTGTACAGGGACCCCTGGCCCGGCGCTGGGGTGCGGCTGGCTCTGGGGTGGGGCAGGGGCTGGCTGTACAGGGACCCCTGGCCCGGCGCTGGGGTGCGGCTGGCTCTGGGGTGGGGCAGGGGCTGGCTGTACAGGGACCCCTGGCCCGGTGCTGGGGTGCGGCTGGCTCTGGGGTGCGGCTGGCTCTGGGGTGGGGGAGGGGCTGGCTGTACAGGGACCCCTGGCCCGGCGCTGGGGTGCGGCTGGCTCTGGGGTGGGGGAGGGGCTGGCTGTACAGGGACCCCTGGCCCGGCGCTGGGGTGCGGCTGGCTCTGGGGCGGGACGTTTACATGGGGGCAGAGTAGGACGTGGCCTGACCTGCAGCTCTGGAGGGATGGGGATGGGGGGGCCTTGTTCTTTCTATCTCTGCTGACACCCCCCCACCCCCGCACCCCATAGCTACCGGGAGCCGCTGCTGAGCAGTTCGGAGAACGGGAATCCTGCCAAGGAGACGCTACCCGTGGACGGTGAGGGGGCCAAATCTGCCTCTGCCCCTGGCTCCTCTCTCCCTGACCCCCCCCGGCCAAAGCAGGGGGGCTGGGTGGGGACAGGAGGTACCTGAGCTGGTGGGGAGGGATCAGGACACGTGGGCTCCGTGGTGGCTGGGCTGGGACAGGATTCCTGGTTCTATGGGGCCCACAGGGGCCCTGGGTGACTGTGCCCTGCCCCCAGAGCGGGAGAAGGACGGGGCGCCGGAGGGGGGGTGCTGGGGGCCTACAGGGGCCCTGGGTGACTGTGCCCTGCCCCCAGAGCGGGAGAAGGACGGGGCGCCGGAGGGGGGGTGCTGGGGGCCCACAGGGGCCCTGGGTGACTGTGCCCTGCCCCCAGAGCGGGAGAAGGACGGGGCGCCGGAGGGGGGGGCGCTGGGGGCCCACAGGGGCCCTGGGTGACTGTGCCCTGCCCCCAGAGCGGGAGAAGGACGGGGCGCCGGAGGGGGGGCGCTGGGGGCCCACAGGGGTCCTGGGTGACTGTGCCCTGCCCCCAGAGCGGGAGAAGGACGGGGCGCCGGAGGGGGGGTGCTGGGGGCCCACAGGGGCCCTGGGTGACTGTGCCCTGCCCCCAGAGCGGGAGAAGGACGGGGCGCCGGAGGGGGGGCGCTGGGGGCCCACAGGGGTCCTGGGTGACTGTGCCCTGCCCCCAGAGCGGGAGAAGGACGGGGCGCCGGAGGGGGGGCGCTGGGGGCCCACAGGGGTCCTGGGTGACTGTGCCCTGCCCCCAGAGCGGGAGAAGGACGGGGCGCCGGAGGGGGGGCGCTGGGGGCCCACAGGGGCCCTGGGTGACTGTGCCCTGCCCCCAGAGCGGGAGAAGGACGGGGCGCCGGAGGGGGGGTGCTGGGGGCCCACAGGGGCCCTGGGTGACTGTGCCCTGCCCCCAGAGCGGGAGAAGGACGGGGCGCCGGAGGGGGCCGTGTTTGAGAAGCTGGAGAAGGACCCGGAGCGGACGCTGGCGGAGCTGCTGCTGCTGCACAAGCCCCGGGCGGCGGGCGAGGAGGCCTTGGCTGAGGCTGCGCTGGAGAGAGGTGAGACCCCCCCCCTCCTCCTGTCCCACTCCCTGGGGGGCGCAGGGGGAGCAGCCTGGCCCATGGCCGGGAGCAGGGCTGGGCCCGGAGCCACCAAGCTGCTGGGCCTTGGGTCACATCCTGGCGGCCCAGCGGGGGCGGGGGCCTGTGGAGGGAACCCCCACATCTGCCCCTCCCCGCAGTGGTGGCACTGAAGAGGCTGCTGCTTGGGGAGCCCCCCCTGCCAGAGGACGGGGACCCTGGCTCCCCTGGGGACGCCTGGCACCGGGCGCCGGAGAACAGGGGCACCGGAGACGAGGCTCAGGAGAGAGACGCCGGCACCAGGAGCGAGGGGGAGCCACCAGGTACGAGAACAGCCTGCGGGGAAGGGGGGGCCATGGGAGCGGGGGCTGCTGGGAAGGGGGGGCCATGGGAGCAGGCGCTGCTGGGAAGGGGGGGCCATGGGAGCGGGGGCTGCTGGAATATGGGGGGGCCATGGGAGCGGGGGCTGCTGGGAAGGGGGGGCCATGGGAGCGGGGGCTGCTGGGACATGGGGGGCCATGGGAGTGGGGGCTGCTGGGAAATGGGGGGGCCATGGGAGCAGGCGCTGCTGGGACATGGGGGGGCCATGGGAGCGGGGGCTGCTGGGAAGGGGGGGCCATGGGAGCAGGCGCTGCTGGGAAGGGGGGCCATGGGAGCGGGGGCTGCTGGGACATGGGGGGGCCATGGGAGCGGGGGCTGCTGGGAAGGGGGCTGTTCCCTAGTGGGCACTGTGTTCACTCTTGCAGCCCCTGTATTCACCAGCTGCTGTGTGGGGTGTGAGTCTGGGGCCCTGTGCGCTTCTGGAGGGACTGTGTGTGTCTGTGCCTCAGTTTCCCCGGGCACTGCAGCATGGGGGGGGGCCGGGTGCGACTCACTGGGGAAGCAGGTTCAGGCCTGAGGCCCAGTGACAGCGATAGGGCCAGGGGCTGGGCCGCAGGACTGGGGGGGTGGGCTGGGGGAGTTGGTGGGTGTGTGTTAGTTTTCAGCTGGCTGGGGGGCAGGACGCTGGCTCTGTTCCCCCCCCCCCCCCCCCCCCCGCGGGCTGTGCTGGCTGCGCCTGGCTCCTGTGACAAGTCCTGGGACCCGACAGACCTTCTCTTCTACCTGCCACCGGAGAGTCCCCTCTGGCTGGGGGGCGGGGGAGACGGGGAGGGCCGGGACTCCCCCACACTCGTGACAGGGGCCATGGGAGCTGGGGCACGGGGGCAGAGATGCATGCTGGGACATGCCATCGGGCGGGGGGGTGGGGGGAGTCTGCTTGGGAGGCTGGACTGACCTGACTCCCTTGTTCTCTGCCAGGGGAGGCCCCGAATGGCCCCAGCTCTGTGGATTGGGGGTCGCGGCCCCCGGCCGGGGAGGGACCCGCCTCCACCCTCGTCCTGGCCCCCCAGCAGCGGGAGGGCCTGCGTCTCCACTTCCAGCAGCTGGAGGAGACTGTCCTCAGGCTGAAGGTACAGGGGGGCTGCCGGGCCTTGGGGGAGTCAGGGAGTGGGGAAGGGGAGCAAGTTCTCACTGCTGAACCCCCCCAGGACATGGAGGAGGGCTACTCCCAGCTGCAGCAGCTTCTGGCGAAGCACAGCTCCGACGCCGCGCCCAGCTGCACGTGAGGGGCAGCCACGGACACAGGTGGGGCAGGGGCCCGGCGGGGGGGCTGGGCCTTGCCCATCAGCCCTGGGGGGCCCGGGGAGTGGCTGGGAGGCGACATTGGAAGGGAGGCAGGGATGGGGGGGCCGAGAGGTGACGTGGGAAGTGGAGCGGGGGGGCTCGGGACACGGCGGGGCAGGAGACGGTGGGGGCCTGGGAGGCGACATGGGGAGCGGGGCAGGGGTGGTGGTAGTGGGGCTCGGGACATGGGGGGTGGGAGGCAGCAGGAGCCGGGAGGGAGCAGGGCGTGGGGCTTGGGACATGGAGGGAGGCAGCGGGAGCCAGGAGGCGACATGGGGAGGGGGGTGAGGAGCGGGGCAGGGGGCTCCAGACGTGGAGGGAGCCAGGAGGCGACATGGGGAGGGGGGCGGGGATGTGGGGAGCGGGGCGGGAGGGCTCGGGACGTGGAGGGAGCCAGGAGGCGACATGGGGAGGGGGGCGGGGATGTGGGGAGCGGGGCGGGGGGGCTCGGGACGCGGAGGGAGCCAGGAGGCGACATGGGGAGGGGGGCGGGGATGTGGGGAGCGGGGCGGGGGGCTCAGGACGCGGAGGGAGCCAGGAGGCGACATGGGGAGGGGGGCGGGGATGTGGGGTGCGGGGCGGGGGGGCTCGGGACGCGGAGGGAGCCAGGAGGCGACATGGGGAGGGGGGCGGGGATGTGGGGAGCGGGGCGGGGGGGCTCGGGACGCGGAGGGAGCCAGGAGGCGACATGGGGAGGGGGGCGGGGATGTGGGGAGCGGGGCGGGGGGGCTCGGGACGTGGAGGGAGCCAGGAGGCGACATGGGGAGGGGGGCGGGGATGTGGGGAGCATTCAGCCCAGCCCTGGTGCTCTGCGTTGATTGGGGGGTTCTAAGCTGAGGGTTTCTGTCTCTGCAGCCCCCACAGGGCTCCGCTGGCCACTGGAAGGAGTGGGGCGTGTCTCTTCGGCAGGACCCGCTCTGGGCCCCGCATACAGAGCCTGGATTCGCCTGGGACCCTGGGGATATTGGGGGGGCTGCCTCAGCCCCCAGCCACAGGACAGCCCTGCGTGGGGCTCACCCCAAATTCCTTCCAGAAAACTCACGTACCTGCCCCCATCCACAGGGCCGGGAACGCCACGTCCCCTTCCTCTGCGCAGCCGCCCCATGGGGCGGTGCTGTTCTGGGGCCTGCCAACGGGGGGCGCTGTGGCTGACCAGTGCCTCTGGGAGGGGACCCCCATTCCTCTGCCATGTGCCTTAGGGCCCAGCCCCAGAGCCCTGTTCAGACAGGGCCTAGTGTTTAGCTTTTGCTGGGATATTTTTATATTTGTGCTTTATAGGACAGGGCGGGGGGGGGGGGGGGGGCTGAGCCCAGCCTGGGGGGGGCTGGCCCGCGAGCTGAGCGCTTAGCTTGGGCCGTTTCAAGGGGGGCGGGTGATGGGGGAGGGACCCTCGTCCCCTTGTATCCCCCTCCCCCCGTGGACGGCTCCTCCAAGGGCTTCCTTTGCTTGCAGCAAACCGGTAGCAATCCCCTCCCCCCCCTGCTGATTTCAGGGTGCCCCCCCCAACTCCTGCCTCTCTGCCCCCCCCTGCCCAGGATTCTGTCTTTTTTTAAAGTATTTTCAGAATGTTTCCAATTCTGCTTTTTAAGGAGGCGCTTGTGCGGAGATGGGGGGGGGGGGTTATGTGCCCCTCCCCCGCACGCCAAAGGTCGAATTCCCACTGTCCGGCAGGCGGTGCTTTGCCGGTGTGACGGGTGACGGATTTGGGGGGAGACGCTGGTGGGGGACCAAGGGCCGGCAGGAACCAAAGAAACTAAAGCTCTTGAATAAGCCCGTCCTGGCGGCTCGGCTCCGTCTGTCCGTCTGGCCGCAGAGCCGGCCGTGGCCTGCGGGGTGTGGGGCCTGTGGGGTGTGGGGCCTGTGGGGTGTGGGGCCTGTGGGGTGTGGGGGCCTGCGGGGTGTGGGGCCTGCGGGGTGTGGGGGCCTGTGGGGTGTGGGGCCTGCGGGGTGTGGGCCCCGCGCCGCCTCCGCGTGTCTACCCGCGGCGCTGCACAAACACAGGAATTCTCCGCAGGCTTCTCCCCGGGAGCCGGCCGGGCCGCGAGCTCCCAGGGGAGTTTATTGCTTGGGGGCCAGCGCCCCGGGCTGGGCCGGCCGTGGGGCTGGCGTGTCACACTCCTACATTCATATTTACAGACCGTGGGAACGGCAGGGGCCACGCCTCCTTTCACCCCTGGACACAGGGCTGGGGGGACACAAGGACGCACAAGCCTGGGCGGGGGCCCTGGTGCGGGGGGGGGCATTTGTACACACGGGGGGCACACACAATATTGCACTTTGAGCATTGGAGAAGGGCAGGAAAACAGCCTGAGGCCCTGATGGGTCCGGCGCAGCCCCTCCCTTCCCAGCCCCCTGGCTCCCTGCTCCGGGCTGGGGGGGGCAGCTGGGAGCCAGGGCTCCTGGGGTCTCTCCCTGGCTGTGGGCCTGAGCGCTCGGAGCAAGGCTGCGGCAGCTGGTCCCAGGGCTGGGCGGGCAGGGGCGGCAGGAAGGGCACGGGCAGGGCTGGGGGGAGCCCTGGACTGGCAGGTGGGAGTGAGGGGGGGCTGGGCAGGCAGGGAGTGAGGGGCACTGGTGTGGGGGGGCCATGGGGCCGCGCCCCCCCCAGTTGCCAGCCCGGACTGGGGCCGTGGCAGGGCCTGGGGGGGGGAGGCTCGGGGCCTGTTTGGAGTCAGATTCAAGTTCTATGAATAAAACTTTCCTATAAAAATAGTGGGGGGCGCTGGGGGGCTGCTCGGCCGGGCGGGCTCCGCTCGGTCCCAGGGGCCAGGGCTCAGCTCCCGGCCGGACTCTTCCCCCCCTCGCTGGCCGCCCCGGCCCCCTCCAGCGCCCCCACTTTGAGCTCCAGGCTCTCGGGGCCGGACTCGTTCTCGGAGCTGCATTCGCTCAGGTCTGTGATCTCCAGCTCCGAGTCGGAGCCCGGATCCTCCTTGGGGCCCCCGGAAGGGCTCGGGCCCCGGGCCCCCGGCCCTTCCCTGTCCCGCCCGCCCAGCCCGTGGCCCTCCCCCCTCAGGGGCAGGGCGGCGCCGTGCGGGGGCAGGCAGAGGCGTGGCACGGTGGCTGTGCCCAGGGCCCCCCGCTCGGCCCCCTCCCCCGCCAGCAGGCCCGGGAGCGGGCCCAGGGGGCTGGGGTAGAAATGGGGCGAGTAGAGGGAGGCGGGGAGCTTGGAGCTGCTCAGGGGGAAGGCGCCGGAGAGGTAGGGGTTAAAATTCCAGGGGTACTCGGGAAATGGGGGGCTCCTGCCGTAGGGGGCCAGCAAGGGGGGCTTCGAGTAGCCGGACACACCTGCGGGGAGAGAAAGGGAGACATCAGAGCCCAGCCCCCCAACCAGTTCACCTTGCGGGTGCCGACAGCCCCTCCCCAGAGCCCCCCCGCACTCCAGTGAGCCAGGCGGCCGGGGGCCTCAGAACTATGGGGGGAGGGGGCCAGGCGGCCGGGGGTCTCAGGGCTACGGGGGGGCCAGGCCGCCGGGGGTCTCAGGGCTGGGGGGGGCCAGGCCGCCGGGGGTGTCAGGGCTGGGGGGGGCCAGGCCGCCGGGGGTCTCAGGGCTGGGGGGGGGTCAGGCCGCCGGGGGTCTCAGGGCTGGGGGGGGTCAGGCCGCCGGGGGTGTCAGGGCTGGGGGGGGCCAGGCCGCCGGGGGTCTCAGGGCTGGGGGGGGCCAGGCCGCGGGGGTGTCAGGACTGGGGGGGGCCAGGCCGCCGGGGGTCTCAGGGCTGGGGGGGGCCAGGCCGCCGGGGGTGTCAGGGCTGGGGGGGCCAGGCCGCGGGGGTCTCAGGGCTGGGGGGGCCAGGCCGCGGGGGTCTCAGGGCTGGGGGGGGCCAGGCCGCCGGGGGTGTCAGGGCTGGGGGGGGCCAGGCCGCGGGGGTCTCAGGGCTGGGGGGGGCCAGGCCGCGGGGGTCTCAGGGCTGGGGGGGGCCAGGCCGCCGGGGGTCTCAGGGCTGGGGGGGGCCAGGCCGCGGGGGTCTCAGGGCTGGGGGGGGGCAGGCCGCCGGGGGTCTCAGGGCTGGGGGGGGCCAGGCCGCGGGGGTCTCAGGGCTGGGGGGGGCCAGGCCGCCGGGGGTGTCAGGGCTGGGGGGGGCCAGGCCGCCGGGGGTCTCAGGGCTGGGGGGGGGTCAGGCCGCCGGGGGTGTCAGGGCTGGGGGGGCCAGGCCGCCGGGGGTGTCAGGGCTGGGGGGCCAGGCCGCCGGGGGTCTCAGGGCTGGGGGGGGCCAGGCCGCGGGGGTCTCAGGGCTGGGGGGGGGGCCAGGCCGCCGGGGGTCTCAGGGCTGGGGGGGGCCAGGCCGCGGGGGTCTCAGGGCTGGGGGGGGCCAGGCCGCCGGGGGTCTCAGGGCTGGGGGGGGCCAGGCCGCGGGGGTCTCAGGGCTGGGGGGGGGCCAGGCCGCCGGGGGTCTCAGGGCTGGGGGGGGCCAGGCCGCCGGGGGTCTCAGGGCTGGGGGGGGCCAGGCCGCCGGGGGTCTGTGCTCACCTGTGGCTGAATCAAGCCTGTCACCGTTCGACCCACCCCTCCCGTTCCCATGCGGGCGGAGGGGGGCTCAGAGCCGGAAAGGGCAGAGTCCGGCGCCTCGCGCAGCGGGGGGGGGGAGGTGGCCGGGGGGGGGCGGCCTCTCACCTGAGCCCAGGAAGGGGAAGGCCGGGTCCAGGCGCAGCTTCTCGCTCTCGGGCTGGCGCTCGAAGAGGGGGCCGCGGGCGGGGTCCCCCAGGCGGGCGCTGGAGAACAGAGTCTGCAGGGCCTGGGGGGGGAAGGGAGTGAGGGGAGGCCAGGCGCCCGCCCCCCCCCGCGTTACCCCGCCCAGGCCCCGCTCCCTCCCAACCTGCCCCGCTCATACCTCGGGGGTGAGGGGGGGGCAGTCGGGGCCGTGCGCCCCCCCGGGGCAGGGGCCCGGGGCCAGCAGCAGGGGCGCGCTGGCCACGTCCAGCAGCGGGTAGTTCACCAGCACCACCTTGCTGAAGTTGAACTTGTAGGTGAAGCGTTTGCCCTTGGTCTTGTGCAGGATCCGCTTGTTGTAGTAGTACCTGGGGGGAGCGGGGGGGTCACGGGGCAGAAAGGGATTCCACCCGCCCCGGCCAGCGCCCCCCCCGCGCCCCAATGGCCCAGCCCCGCCGGCCCGGGAGAGCGCCCCTTGCTGAGCCCAGCCCCCCCCCCGGCGCCCCAATGGCCCAGCCCAGCCGCCCCGGGAGAGCGCCCCTTGCTGAGCCCAGCCCCCCCCCCCGGCGCCCCAATGGCCCAGCCCCGCCGGCCCGGGAGAGCGCCCCTTGCTGAGCCCAGCCCCCCCCCCGGCGCCCCAATGGCCCAGCCCAGCCGCCCCGGGAGAGCGCCCCTTGCTGAGCCCAGCCCCCCCCCCCGGCGCCCCAATGGCCCAGCCCAGCCGGCCCGGGAGAGCGCCCCTTGCTGAGCCCAGCCCCCCCCCCCCCCCGGCGCCCCAATGGCCCAGCCCAGCCGGCCCGGGAGAGCGCCCTTTGCTGAGCCCAGCCCCCCGGCGCCCCAATGGCCCAGCCCAGCCGGCCCGGGAGAGCGCCCCTTGCTGAGCCCAGCCCCCCCCCCCGGCGCCCCAATGGCCCAGCCCAGCCGCCCCGGGAGAGCGCCCCCTGCTGAGCCCAGCCCCGCCCCGGCGCCCCAATGGCCCAGCCCAGCCGCCCCGGGAGAGCGCCCCCTGCTGAGCCCAGCCCCGCCCCGGCGCCCCAATGGCCCAGCCCCGCCGGCCCGGGAGAGCGCCCCCTGCTGAGCCCAGCCCCGGCGCCCCAATGGCCCAGCCCCGCCGGCCGGGGAGAGCGCCCCCTGCTGAGCCCCACTGGGGTGACCGGCTTTGGCACAGTTTATTTCCCGGCGGGGGGGGCGGGGGCGGGGCTCGGGGCCAGTAGCGCGGCAGCACTGAGCGTTCATGAACCCAAAAGGGGAGAAGTCTCAGGCGAGCCCGGCTACCCTCACGTGACGGGAGACAGCCAAGAGCTGGGCGGGGCCGTGGGGGCTTCAGATAAACCCGCCTGCTCCTTTTATGTGGGGGGAAACTGAGGCACGGCAAATAGCGGTTCTCGCGTCTCTCAAAGGCTGCCGCAAGGACCCGGCGGACAATCGTTCCCCTTGGCCCGAGGCCGGGCCAGGCAGCGAGGGGCGGACGCTGCAGCCCGGGCGGCCTGGGTTGGACACGAGGGAAACCGTCCTGCCTGGCCGGGGGCTGTGGAGGCTCCGTCCCGGGTACCTCGGAGCAGGCGGGACACGCGCCTGGCGGGGCCGGGTCCTGCCGTGGGGCCCCTGCCAGCCCTGGGATCCCGTGAGAGGCCTCAGCCTGGTCTGGCCGCTCTGAGAAGGGACCGCGGGAGTCCCGGGACCAGGCCTGACCCCCCCCCCCCCGCCCACCCTTCGCCCCTGGGGTGCCCGGTCCATTGCGCGCCTGGCTCCCGCTGGGCCCCCGGCCCAGCCCCTCACCTCAGCGCCCGGCTCAGCTTGTCGTAGTTCATGTGGGGCTTGCACTTGCGGATGCCCCAGAGCCGCGCCACCTCGTCGGGGTCCTTGATGACGAACTCGCCGTAGTCGCCCTGCCAGGCGATCACGCCCTGGTACTCCTCCTTCTGCAGCAGCTCCAGGATGAAGTGCCAGAGCTGGATCTGCCGCGAGCCGGGGCTCGACTCGGGCTTGTAGGCCCAGTCGGGGAAGGCGAACCCTGCGGGGGACCCCTCAGAGTCTGAGCCCGCCCCAGGCCGCTCCAGCCGCTGCGCCCTTGGCTTGGCGGCGCGGCTCAGGGCGCACGGGGCAGGAGAGCCCCCCCCCCCACCGATCCGGGCGCACGGGGCAGCGGAGCCCTGGAGAGCTGAGCCGGTTGGCCCCTTCCACCCCAGTGTGCCGGAGAGCTGCAGGAGTTCGCCCCCGCCAGCCTGGCGCAAGGGCACCCATGGGTTCCCCTCCTCCGGACGGAGCCCCCGCCCAGCCCTTTGGCACCGGAGTCGGGGGGTGGAGGCGACGCAGCCTCATTGCTCATTCCAGCCTGAGCCGCCCGCCCCCCAGGGCAGCCAAAGTCGGGGGCACCCCTCTCCCCTCGGCTCCAGGACCCGGGGACAGAATTTGCCTCTGGCTTTGGGGAGGGTTGCAAAATGGGGGAGAATTCCGGTGTTACCCAAGTATGAGAAGGGGATTTCTAGGCAGCGCTGGCTGAGCAGGCGGGGCTCCGGGGTGTCGGGCGGATTTGGGGCGCTGCAGAGGGGGATCCCAGGGCCTCCGTTTTCTGCTCCCGGGCGGGCGGAGCCCCGGTCCGGACCCCCAACAAACGGCCAAGAAGGGGGGCAGTTTGCTCGGGTTGACATCACTGCTGGCCCCTCCGCGCCAGCCACAGAGCCCCGGGCTGGGTCCTTGCTCACCCGCGGGGCGCAGAGGCGGTGGGGGCAGAGCGCGCTGGCCGGGCCCAGGGGCTCACCACTCTCACGCTCACGGGCCAGCGGGCCTGATGTCCAGGCTGGGCTCTGGCAAGGCCCGAAAAGTCCCGATGCGAGACGGGTGTGTCTGGGTGTGCAGCACAACTGAGGCGCTGAAGTGTGTGTATAACATAGTTGTAATGCGTGTGTAAAACATCTGTAGTGTGTGTGTAAAACACAGTTCTACTGCGTGTGTGTAACAGCTGTAGTGTGTGTGTAACATAGTTGTAATGCGTGTGTAAAACACATCTGTAGTGCGTGTGTAAAACATAGGTCTACTGCGTGTGTGTAACAGCTGTAGTGTGTGTGTAAAACACAGTTCTACTGCGTATAACAGCTGTAGTGTGTGTAACAGTGGTAATGCGTGTGTAAAACATCTGTAGAGTGTGTGTGTAAAACACAGTTCTACTGCGTGTGTGTAACAGCTGTAGTTTGAGTGTGTGTGTGTGTAACGCACAGCCGTTGTGTGAGTGCACATGTGGTCGACTCTGTGTGTATGAACATCTGGACAATTGCCCAGGGACAGGAACCCCCGGACCAGACCAGGCGTGCGCGGGGCCGCGTAGGGTGAGGGAACCCCCGGCCCTAAACCTGTAACGGTAACCAACGAGCGGTCCTCTGGCACCTTAGGAACTGTCAATATCTCCGTCCGCAGGCACCCCCCCCGCGTCTGTCCCCAACCCCCCCGTATCTATCCCAACCCCCCCCCGTATCTATCCCCGAATCCCCAACCCCCCGTATCTATCCCAACCCCCCCGTATCTATCCCCGAATCCCCAACCCCCCCGTATCTATCCCAACCCCCCCCCGTATCTATCCCCGAATCCCCAACCCCCCCGTATCTATCCCAACCCCCCCCCGTATCTATCCCCGAATCCCCAACCCTCCGTATCTATCCCAACCCCCCCGTATCTATCCCCGAATCCCCAACCCCCCCGTATCTATCCCAACCCCCCCCCGTATCTATCCCCGAATCCCCAACCCCCCCGTATCTATCCCAACCTCCCCGTATCTATCCCCGAATCCCCAACCCCCCGTATCTATCCCAACCCCCCCGTATCTATCCCCGATTCCCCAACCCCCCCGTATCTATCCCCAACCCCCCGGATCTATCCCCGAATCCCCAACCCCCCGTATCTATCCCCGAATCCCCAACCCCCCGTATCTATCCCCAACCCCCCCGTATCTATCCCCGAATCCCCAACCCCCCCGTATCTATCCCCATTCCCCAACCCCCCCGTATCTATCCCCAACCCCCCCGTATCTATCCCCGAATCCCCAACCCCCCGTATCTATCCCAACCCCCCCCCGTATCTATCCCCGAATCCCCAACCCCCCCGTATCTATCCCAACCCCCCCGTATCTATCCCCGAATCCCCAACCCCCCCGTATCTATCCCAACCCCCCCGTATCTATCCCCGAATCCCCAACCCCCCCGTATCTATCCCAACCCCCCCGTATCTATCCCCGAATCCCCAACCCCCCGTATCTATCCCAACCCCCCCGTATCTATCCCCGAATCCCCAACCCCCCCGTATCTATCCCAACCCCCCCCGTATCTATCCCCGAATCCCCAACCCCCCGTATCTATCCCAACCCCCCCCCCGTATCTATCCCCGAATCCCCAACCCCCCGTATCTATCCCAACCCCCCCGTATCTATCCCCGAATCCCCAACCCCCCCGTATCTATCCCCAACCCCCCCGTATCTATCCCCGATTCCCCAACCCCCCCGTATCTATCCCAACCTCCCCGTATCTATCCCCGATTCCCCAACCCCCCCGTATCTATCCCCAACCCCCCCGTATCTATCCCCGATTCCCCAACCCCCCGTATCTATCCCCAACCCCCCCGTATCTATCCCCGATTCCCCAACCCCCCGTATCTATCCCCAACCCCCCCGTATCTATCCCAACCCCCCCGTATCTATCCCCGAATCCCCAACCCCCCGTATCTATCCCCAACCCCCCCCCGTATCTATCCCCGAATCCCCAACCCCCCGTATCTATCCCCAACCCCCCGTATCTATCCCCCCCTCTCTAATCTCTCCTGGCCCAAGCCGGGACGAACCCGCCGAGGTTCCCTTGGTCCTACCCGCTGCCCCGCGGCTCTCCTGCGTCGGGCCCTCGGTTGCTGCGGAAGCCGCGGCGGCCGGTCCGAGCGAGGCTTGGGGGGGGGGGGCTGGCTGGCACCGCAGTGCTCCCGGACGCCCCCTCCAGAGACCCGCTTTGAACGTGCGCGGCTGGGCGCTCCCTCCTCGCTCCCCCCCCCCGCAGCGGCTGGCGACCCTCCCCCCCCCAGGAAACTTGGGGGGCAGTTTGTGTGTGACCATGTGTGTGTGTGTGTGTGTGTGTGTGAAGGCGTAGCTCTGTGTCTGGAAGTTTGTGTGTGGCTGTGTGTGTGGCTGTGTGGCTGTGTGACTGTGTGTGTGGCTGTGTGTGTGGCTGTGTGGCTGTGTGACTGTGTGTGTGGCTGTGTGTGTGGCTGTGTGACTGTGTGTGGCTGTGTGACTGTGTGGCTGTGTGTGTGGTTGTGTGTGTGGCTGTGTGGCTGTGTGTGTGGTTGTGTGTAGCTGTGTGGCTGCGTGTGTGGCTGTGTGTGTGGCTGTGTGTGACTGTTTGGCTGTGTGTGTGGTTGTGTGTGGCTGTGTGTGTGGCTATGTGTGTGGTTGTGTGTGTGGTTGTGTGTGGCTGTGTGTGACTGTGTGGCTGTGTGTGTGGCTGTGTGTGACTGTGTGGCTGTGTGTGTGGTTATGTGTGGCTGTGTGTGTGGCTGTGTGTGACTGTGTGACTGTGTGTGTGGCTGTGTGTGTGACTGGCTGTGTGGCTGTGTGTGTGGTTGTGTGTGGCTGGGTGTGACTGTGTGTGACTGTGTGACTGGGTGTGTGGCTGTGTATGGCTGTGTGGCTGTGTGACTGTGTGGCTGTGTGGCTGCGTGTGGCTGTCTGAATAGCCATGTGGCTTAGGGTTTAGTTACACTAGCATGACACATACACACACAGACACACGCACGCTAGGTAGGTGCCGCTGCCAGTTTCGTACTCCCCGGCACAGGGCCGGTCCCGCTTCCCCCCAGGCTCCCCCCCCAAGCCCCACTTGCTGACAGAAGCTCTGGGCCCGGCGTGAGCCCCCTCCGCTCCGGGTCTCGGGGCCGCTGGGCTGGGCGATCGCGTGCCTCAGTTTCCCCGCGGTGAAATAGGGAGTCGCTGAGCCCCCTTTGATCCGCGGGGCGGGGGGGTTGCGGAGCCCCCCCCCCGCAGCACCCGGGCGGTTCTCAGCCCCCCTTGGGTCCCAGCTCCTAGCGGGGCGGGGCGGGGCTCGGCTCTGGGGGGTTAGAGTCTCCCCCGCCCCACAGCCCGGGCCGGCGCTGCCCGCAGCCTGGGAGAGAGAAAGGGGCGGGGCGGGCTGGGCTGTCAGTCACCGGGATGGGAGCACGTGTGTGTACATCACACCCGGAAACTCCGCCCACGGGGCACGGGCGTGGGCCTCGCGCGCCTCTGTCCTCGGCACGCGTGCTGGGTACACACACACACACACACACACACACACACACACACAAATCTATGCAGGCATGCTGGGCGCGCACACACACACACACACACATCTATGCACGCATGCTGGGCACACACACACACACATCTATGCACGCATGCTGGGTACACACACACACACACATCTATGCACGCATGCTGGGTACACACACACACATATCTATGAACGCATGCTGGGCACACACACACATCTATGCACGCATGCTAGGTACACACACACACACATCTATGCACGCATGCTGGGTACACACACACACACACACATCTATGCACGCATGCTGGGCACACACACACACACATCTATGCACGCATGCTGGGTACATACACACACACACACATCTATGCACGCATGCTGGGTACACACACACACACATATCTATGAACGCATGCTGGGCACACACACACACACATCTATGCACGCATGCTAGGTACACACACACACACATCTATGCACGCATGCTGGGCACACACACACATCTATGCACGCATGCTAGGTACAGACACGCAGTCTCACACACAGACACTCACACAAAGGCACAGACACACACACACACACACACGGGCCGGCCCTGCCTCCAGGCCGAAGCGCTTCCCTCAATGGTTCTCAGCCCCGGGCCCACGCGGGACGGAAAGTGCGGGGGGGGGGGCGTTGCTCTCGCTGGGCCGCGCCCGGGTCCTTGTCCCGCTCAGGCGCCGCCTGCTCTCGGGGTCCCGATCCCGGCTGGGGCGGGCGGTGTTCCGGGTTTCCCGCGGGGAGCGGCCCCAGCGTGGGCGGGAATCGCCCGTGTCCAGCCCCGCTGTGCGCTCCCTGCGGGGTGTCCGTCTGCCCCGGCCGGGCCCGTGTCTCGTCACAACTACAAAGCCCAGCCGTGTTCCGGGAGCGCCGCCAGCCGTGTGCGCGCGGGAGTGTGGTGCGTGTGCACGCGGGAGTGTGGTGCGTGTGCGCGCGGGAGTGTGGTGCGTGAGCGTGTGCACAATTATCAAGAGCCAGCTGTGTGTGAGTGTGTGTCATTAGCAGTGTGTGGGGACTGATAGTGTGAGGATGTCACTCGAGGCTGTGGATAGACACATGTTGTGCGTGGGTTTGTGTGTGTGTGTGGTCGCCGTGTGTGTATTCATCGGTAGGTGTGTAGCTGTCTATAGTGTGAGGATGTCATTCGAGGCTGTGCATAGATACGTGTGTGTGGGTTTGTGTGTGTGTGTGGTCTCTGTGTGTGTATCGGTAAGTGTGTAGCTGTCTATATAGAATAGTGATAGAAATGTAGCCGTGTTAGTCTGGGGTAGCTGAAGCAAAATGCAGGACAATGTAGCACTTTAAAGACTAACAAGATGGTTTATTAGATGATGAGCTTTCGTGGGCCAGACCCACTTCCTCAGATCAAATAGTGGTTGTAACTATTTTCTTCCACTATTTGATCTGAGGAAGTGGGTCTGGCCCACGAAAGCTCATCACCTAATAAACCATCTTGTGAGTCTTTAAAGTGCTACATAGTCCTGTGTTTTGCTTTACCTGTCTATAGTGTGAGGATGTAACTCGAGACTGTGCACACACACGTTGTGTGTGGGGGGGGTTGTGTGTGTGTGGTCGCTGTGTGTGTATCGGTAGGTGTGTAGCTGTCTATGGTGTGTGGATGTCACTCGAGGCTGTGCACACACACGTTGTGTGTGGGTTTGTGTGTGTGTGTGATCGCTGTGTGTGTATCAGTAGGTGTGTAGCAGTCTATAGTGTGAGGATGTCACTCGAGGCTGTGCACACACACGTTGTGTGTGGGGGGTTGTGTGTGTGTGGTCGCTGTGTGTGTATCAGTAGGTGTGTAGCTGTCTATAGTGTGTGGATGTCACTCGAGGCTGTGCGCACACACATTGTGTATGGGGGGGTTGTGTGTGTGTGATCGCTGTGTGTGTATTGGTAGGTGTGTAGCTGTCTATAGTGTGTGGCTGTCACTCAAGGCTGTGCGCACACACATTGTGTGTGGGGGGGTTGTGTATGTGTGGTCGCTGTGTGTGTATCGGTAAGTGTGTAGCTGTCTATAGTGTGTGGATGTCACTCGAGGCTGTACACACACACGTTGTGTGTGGGGGGGTTGTGTGTGTGTGGTCGCTGTGTGTGTATTGGTAAGTGTGTAGCTGTCTACAGTGTGAGGATGTCACTCGAGGCTGTGCACACACACGTTGTGTGTGGGTGTGTGTGTGTGTAATCGCAGTGTGTGTATCGGTAAGGGTGTAGCTGTCTATAGTGTGTGGATGTCATTCGAGGCTGTGCACACACACGCTGTGTGGGGTGGTTGTGTGTGTGTGGTCGCAGTGTGTGTATCGGTAGGTGTGTAGCTGTCTATAGTGTGTGGATGTCACTCGAGGCTGTGCACACACACGTTGTGTGGTGGGGTTGTGTGTGTGTGTGTGTGTGTGTGTGTGGTCGCAGTGTGTGTATCGGTAGGTGTGTAGCTGTCTATAGTGTGTGGATGTCACTCGAGGCTGTGCACACACACGTTGTGGGGGGGTTGTGTGTGTGTGTGTGGTCGCTGTGTGTGTATCGGTAAGTGTGTAGCTGTCTATAGTGTGTGGATGTCACTCGAGGCTGTGCACACACACGTTGTGTAGGGGGGTTGTGTGTGTGTGTGTGTGTGTGTGTGTGTGGTCGCAGTGTGTGTATCGGTAGGTGTGTAGCTGTCTATAGTGTGTGGATGTCACTCGAGGCTGTGCACACACACGTTGTGTGGGGGGGTTGTGTGTGTGTGTGTGGTCGCAGTGTGTGTATCGGTAGGTGTGTAGCTGTCTATAGTGTGTGGCTGTCACTCGAGGCTGTGCACACACACGTTGTGTGGGGGGGTTGTGTGTGTGTGTGTGGTCGCTGTGTGTGTATCGGTAAGTGTGTAGCTGTCTATAGTGTGTGGATGTCACTCGAGGCTGTGCACACACACGTTGTGTGGGGGGGTTGTGTGTGTGTGTGTGGTCGCTGTGTGTGTATCGGTAGGTGTGTAGCTGTCTATAGTGTGTGGATGTCACTCGAGGCTGTGCGCACACACGTTGTGTGGGGGGGTTGTGTGTGTGTGTGTGGTCGCAGTGTGTGTATCGGTAGGTGTGTAGCTGTCTATAGTGTGTGGATGTCACTCGAGGCTGTGCACACACACGTTGTGTATGGGGGGGTTGTGTGTGTGTGATCGCTGTGTGTGTATCGGTAGGTGTGTAGCTGTCTATAGTGTGTGGATGTCACTCGAGGCTGTGCACACACACGTTGTGTGTGGGGGGGGTTGTGTGTGTGTGGTCGCTGTGTGTGTATCGGTAAGTGTGTAGCTGTCTATAGTGTGTGGATGTCACTCGAGGCTGTGCGCACACACGTTGTGTGGGGGGGTTGTGTGTGTGTGTGTGGTCGCAGTGTGTGTATCGGTAGGTGTGTAGCTGTCTATAGTGTGTGGATGTCACTCGAGGCTGTGCGCACACACGTTGTGTAGGGGGGTTGTGTGTGTGTGTGTGGTCGCAGTGTGTGTATCGGTAGGTGTGTAGCTGTCTATAGTGTGTGGATGTCACTCGAGGCTGTGCACACACACGTTGTGTGTGGGGGGGGTTGTGTGTGTGTGGTCGCTGTGTGTGTATCGGTAAGTGTGTAGCTGTCTATAGTGTGTGGATGTCACTAGAGGCTGTGCGCACACACGTTGTGTAGGGGGGTTGTGTGTGTGTGTGTGGTCGCAGTGTGTGTATCGGTAGGTGTGTAGCTGTCTATAGTGTGTGGATGTCACTCGAGGCTGTGCACACACACGTTGTGTGGGGGGGTTGTGTGTGTGTGTGTGGTCGCAGTGTGTGTATCGGTAGGTGTGTAGCTGTCTATAGTGTGTGGATGTCACTCGAGGCTGTGCGCACACACGTTGTGTAGGGGGGTTGTGTGTGTGTGTGTGGTCGCAGTGTGTATATCGGTAGGTGTGTAGCTGTCTATAGTGTGTGGATGTCACTCGAGGCTGTGCACACACACGTTGTGTGTGGGGGGGGTTGTGTGTGTGTGGTCGCTGTGTGTGTATCGGTAAGTGTGTAGCTGTCTATTGTGTGTGGATGTCACTCGAGGCTGTGCGCACACACGTTGTGTAGGGGGTTGTGTGTGTGTGTGTGGTCGCAGTGTGTGTATCGGTAGGTGTGTAGCTGTCTATAGTGTGTGGATGTCACTCGAGGCTGTGCACACACACGTTGTGTGGGGGGGTTGTGTGTGTGTGTGTGGTCGCAGTGTGTGTATCGGTAGGTGTGTAGCTGTCTATAGTGTGTGGATGTCACTCGAGGCTGTGCACACACACGTTGTGTATGGGGGGGTTGTGTGTGTGTGATCGCTGTGTGTGTATCGGTAGGTGTGTAGCTGTCTATAGTGTGTGGATGTCACTCGAGGCTGTGCACACACACGTTGTGTGTGGGGGGGGTTGTGTGTGTGTGGTCGCTGTGTGTGTATCGGTAAGTGTGTAGCTGTCTATAGTGTGTGGATGTCACTCGAGGCTGTGCGCACACACGTTGTGTGGGGGGGTTGTGTGTGTGTGTGTGGTCGCAGTGTGTGTATCGGTAGGTGTGTAGCTGTCTATAGTGTGTGGATGTCACTCGAGGCTGTGCGCACACACGTTGTGTAGGGGGGTTGTGTGTGTGTGTGTGGTCGCAGTGTGTGTATCGGTAGGTGTGTAGCTGTCTATAGTGTGTGGATGTCACTCGAGGCTGTGCACACACACGTTGTGTGTGGGGGGGGTTGTGTGTGTGTGGTCGCTGTGTGTGTATCGGTAAGTGTGTAGCTGTCTATAGTGTGTGGATGTCACTAGAGGCTGTGCGCACACACGTTGTGTAGGGGGGTTGTGTGTGTGTGTGTGGTCGCAGTGTGTGTATCGGTAGGTGTGTAGCTGTCTATAGTGTGTGGATGTCACTCGAGGCTGTGCACACACACGTTGTGTGTGGGGGGGGTTGTGTGTGTGTGGTCGCTGTGTGTGTATCGGTAAGTGTGTAGCTGTCTATTGTGTGTGGATGTCACTCGAGGCTGTGCGCACACACGTTGTGTAGGGGGTTGTGTGTGTGTGTGTGGTCGCAGTGTGTGTATCGGTAGGTGTGTAGCTGTCTATAGTGTGTGGATGTCACTCGAGGCTGTGCACACACACGTTGTGTGGGGGGGTTGTGTGTGTGTGTGTGGTCGCAGTGTGTGTATCGGTAGGTGTGTAGCTGTCTATAGTGTGTGGATGTCACTCGAGGCTGTGCACACACACGTTGTGTGGGGGGGTTGTGTGTGTGTGTGTGGTCGCAGTGTGTGTATCGGTAGGTGTGTAGCTGTCTATAGTGTGTGGATGTCACTCGAGGCTGTGCACACACACGTTGTGTGTGTGTGTGTGTGTGTGTGTGTGTGTGTGTGTGTGTGGTCGCTGTGTGTGTATCGGTAAGTGTGTAGCTGTCTATACTGTGTGGATGTCACTCGAGGCTGTGCGCACACACGTTGTGTAGGGGGGTTGTGTGTGTGTGTGTGGTCGCAGTGTGTGTATCGGTAGGTGTGTAGCTGTCTATACTGTGTGGATGTCACTCGAGGCTGTGCGCACACACGTTGTGTGGGGGGGTTGTGTGTGTGTGTGTGGTCGCTGTGTGTGTATCGGTAAGTGTGTAGCTGTCTATACTGTGTGGATGTCACTCGAGGCTGTGCGCACACTCATGTCGTGTGTGCCGGTGGGAGGGGGCGGGGTGTGGTGTGTCCGGGGGTGTTTGTAAGGGCACACGCAGAGGCCGGCCCGCGCAGCGCCGCGTGCGGGTGCCCGGACTCTGTCTAGCCCGCGGGAGGGAGCGGGGAAGCTTTCCTGCCTGCGGAACCGCGGAGGGGGGACGAGGGGAGGCGGAGGGCGGCCCGGGGAGTTGGGGCGGCCCCGGGCGCTCTCCGTCGGGGGTCCGGGGACCTTACCTGGGGCCCAGAGGGCGGGCACGGGCGCGGTGAGCAGCAGCTCCGAGGCGCAGTTACAGTCCATGCTGGGCCGGGGCGCGACCTGCGGGCGGAGAGAGGCTGGAGCGAAGGGGCCAGAGGCAGGAGGGTGCAGAGCGGGGCAGGTGGAGGGAAAAGTCGAAGGGCTGCGGGAGCCGGAGTGAGGAGCCGGGCTGGGGAGCCGGGCTGGGGAGCCGGGCTGGGGAGCCGGGCTGCGGGAGCCGGAGTGAGGAGCCGGGCTGGGGAGCCGGGGTGGGGAGCCGGGCTGGGGAGCCGGGGTGGGGAGCCGGGCTGGGGAGCCGGGCTGCGGGAGCCGGAGTGAGGAGCCGGGCTGGGGAGCCGGGGTGGGGAGCCGGGCTGCGGGAGCCGGGCTGGGGAGCCGGGGTGGGGAGCCGGGCTGGGGAGCCCAGGGAGGCGAGGAGAACGCGGGGAGAGGAGATAGAATCGGCCCGCGGCGGCCAGAGCGGCAGGGGGGCAGAGGGAGACGAAGGCTGCGGGGAGGTCGGGCCCGAGGCCATGGTGATGGGCGCTTCTTGGGCTCCCCCCAGTTGGACCCTTTGTTAATCGCCGCCGCCTCCGTCGCCCCAGCACTGGGTGGATTTGCGGTCCCGGGCCCCGCTCCCCCGGGCAGCCCAGAAGTGACCCGCACGGAGATATGGGAGCAGGACAGCGGCAAACGGCCCGTCGCCATGAGCAGCCCAGACTCAGAAGCAACGGTGACAGGCGGCCACTTCCCGGCCCTGGGCAGCGGGTCCCGGCTGCGAGCGAGCCTCCCGCTGGGCTCCCAACCACCCTAACCCGGCTCCCACTCCCACCCTCACCCCTGCGCCCGGGTCCCAACCTCCCCGCGGCCGGCTCCCACCCCCCCGGCGCCTGGGTCTCCCCCCCCAGTCCGCAGTCGGGGGGCGGCAGGACAGGGAGTTCTGGGCACAGAGTTAACTAGAGAAAAGACTCGTCACCCCTCCCGACAGACCCCCCCCCACTTGCCCCCTGCCCGATCTCCCCACATTGCCTTCCCCCAAACCGCCCCGGCCCCTGCCCTGAGACCCGTAACCGACCCCTCCCGCCACCCCTTCCGCCCCCACCCGACCCCCCAACACCCCGCCCCCTTCCGCCCCCAAAACCCCGGCCCCAAACCCCAACATCCCGACCCCTTCCGCCCCCAAAACCCCGACCCCAAACCCCAACACCCCGCCCCCTTCCGCCCCCAAAACCCCGACCCCAAACCCCAACACCCCGCCCCCTTCCGCCCCCAAAACCCCGGCCCCAAACCCCAACATCCCGACCCCTTCCATCCCGACCCAAACCCCAACACCCCGACCTCTTCCGACCCCTTCACCCCGACAGTCCCCATCCCGGCCCCAACACCCCTGAATCCCAGCCCCCCCAATGCCCGGACACCCCTATTCTGTCCCCTCCACCCAAGGACCCTCCCCGCCCAGCTGCTAGTTGTTTACTGGCAGGACCCCCCCCCCCCGCACCCCGGGGCGCAGAGCAGGGTCAGGGTAATTACCGCTGCCGGGCAGGTGCCTGGCGCCTGTCAGCCGGGGGGGGCGCCCAGCACCCTGCATGGCTTCGGCCCGCGCCCGTCGGCCAGCCTAGCGCCCCGTCCCCATCCGCGCAGGATGGCTGCCTGCCCCTCTGTCCGTCTGTCTGCGCACCCCTCTGTCTGTCTGTCTGTCTGCGCACCTCTTCTGGCTGGCCCTCTATCCCGCACCCTTTCTGCCTGTCCTATCTCCGCACCCCGTCTATCTGTGCACACCTATATATCTGTCTGTCTGTCTGTCTCCACACCCCCTCTGTCCGTCTATGCACTATCTAGCAAGGCTATCCCCATGCACCGCTCTCTCTCTCTATCCCCACACCCCCTCTCTATCTATCTATCTATCTATCTATCTATCTATCTATCTATCTATCTATCTATCTATCTATCTATCTATCTATCTATCCCCACACACCCCCTCTATCTATCTATCTATCTATCTATCTATCTATCTATCTATCTATCTATCTATCTATCCCCACATCCCCTCTCTCTATCTCTCTATCTCACACTCCCCCTCTAGCTGTCCCTACAACTCCCCCCCCCCCCGCACTGAGTCGGGGTCGCTGGGGACCCGGCTGCCCAGCCTCTGACCGTCTCTCCCAGACTCGCAGCAGCTCTGGGAAGCGGCCGGGCCTGGCAGCCACTTACTTTGTCTTCATTAACTCTGAGCGAGTGCGTGAGTTTCCTCCAACTGCTCCCCCTGCAACGCGGGGACTGGGGGGGGGGGGCGGGCCAGACCCGCGGCTCGGCGGGGGAGGGGAACCTGGCGAGGCCGCTGCGTGGCTTGGGGCAGAGACAGAAAGCGCCACTGGAAATGTTGGCAGAGATTTGGGGGCGGGTTCAGGGGTTATGGGGCGGGGGGCATGCGCGCACACACAGACACCCCCACAGACACCTCCCCCCCACAGACACCCCTCACAGAGATACAGACTCCTCCCCCATACACGGACACCCCACGGACACCCCACAGACTCCCCTCACAGACACACACAGACACCCCCACAGACACACACAGACATCTCCCCCCCACACAGACAACCCCCACAGACAAACACAGACACCTCCCCCACACACAGACACCCGCACAGACACCCCCCACATAGACACCCCCACAGACACAGACACCCTCCACAGACACCTGCACAGACACCCACAGACACCTCCCCCCCACACAGACACCCCCACAGACACACACAGACACCTCCCCCCACACAGACACCCCCACAGACACACACAGACATCTCCCCCCACACAGACACCCGCACAGACACCCCCACAGACACAGACACCCGCACAGACACCCACAGACACCTCCCCCACACACAGACAACCCCCACAGACGACCGCACAGACACACACACACAGGGACACCCCTCACAGACACCCACACACAGGGACACCCCCCACAGATACTCCTCACAGACACCTCCCCCACACACAGACACCCCACAGACAGACCTCGCAGACACCCACACACACGGACACCCCCCACAGACACCCCTCACAGAGATACAGACTCCTCCCCCATACACGGACACCCCACAGACACCCCTCACAGACACACACAGACACCTCCCCCCCCACACAGATACCCCCACAGACACACACAGACACACACACACTCGCAGACACCCCTATAGACATCCCCACAGACACCCACACACAGACAACCCCCACAGACACACACAGACATCCCCTCACACACAACCCTCACAGACACCCCCTCACATACAGACACCACCAGTAGACACACACAAACACCTCTCACAGATACACACGAACCCCACACAGACACCCGCCAGTTGACACACACACAGGCACAGGCACACACAGAGACACACCCACCCACAGACATACACACACATGAACACACACCCCGTGACACTGACACAGACACGCATGCAGACAACACCGGCCCACAGACACAAGCACAGGACTGAGCTCACGCAGGCAGACAGACAGACAGACGCACTGACACTCGCTCCGCGGGCTCTGCGCATGGCACTGGGGGGGGGGGGAGACTCGCGCAGAGTAAACGCAGCCCCCCCCGTCCCAGCCTTTGGAAGGCGCGTGCACACCAGCCGCTCTCCGCACACCTTCCCAGCAGAGTTCACAGTGTGCGCGGCTCGCCTAGCTACACCCTTCGGTGGGGCCTCGGGTCCCCAGCCTACAGCCCGGTGCAGGCTGTGTGTCCTACACACCGCCCCCGCAGGCAGGGCCACACGCACACACCTGAACACCTCGCCGAGGGGAGGCCACAGAGAGAGGCGGAGATAGACAGGCAGATGGACAGACAGACACACAGATAGATAGATGGGGTGCGGGGATCGGGAGGCGGGCAGGGGGGTGCGGGGATCGGTAGTTAGGCAGGGGGTGCGGGGATCGGGAGGTGGGCAGGGGGGTGCGGGGATCGGTAGTTAGGCAGGGGGTGCGGGGATCGGGAGGCGGGCAGGGAGGTGCGGGGATCTGTAGTTAGGCAGAGGGGTGCGGGGATCGGGAGGTGGGCAGGGGGGTGCGGGGATCAGTAGTTAGGCAGAGGGGTGCGGGGATCGGGAGGTGGGCAGGGGGGTGCGGGGATCAGTAGTTAGGCAGAGGGGTGCGGGGATCTGTAGTTAGGCAGAGGGGTGCGGGGATCGGTAGTTAGGCAGAGGGGTGCGGGGATCGGGAGGCGGGCAGGGGGGTGCGGGGATGGGCAGGAGGCTTGGTTGGGGCTGTGCACGGAGCCGGATGGGTTGATCCTTCTCAGAGCAGAGTCTGTCAGCACCACGGACAGCTCCGTGCTGGGGGGGGCAGCCCCGCTCTCGCCCTCCCCTCCCCTCCCCCCCGCCCGGAGGCTCCCCCCTCCGCCCCTTGGGTTGCAGTAATTTTCCGTTTGATTGGGGAGGTAATGCATTTTTTACAAATCAAAGAGGAAGCTGCCAGCCCCATGGCCCCAGGAGCCGGGCCCAGATGAGAGGCCGGATCATTTCCTTGTTAGTTTTGATTTCGGTTACCGAGGCTTTCAACTTCCCCGCTACCTCCTGGAGAAACGTTATAACAAGTAGCTGAGGGAATTTCCCCCCGTCCTCCTCCTGCCCCCCCGCTCGCCTCCTGCCTCCTCCCCCACCGCCGCGGCGCCTCGACCGCCCCCCAAAACAAAGAGAAGGCGGCGCCCTCCGCAGCCACCAGCTTTTCTCCCTTCTCCCTTCTCCCCCCCGCCCCCCGACTAGCCCCAAGCCTGCCCGGGACGTGCCGTGTTGAACGCGCTGTGACCAAACAGAAGGGGGGGGGGCTGTTCCCACCAGCCCGGACTTTTCGCTTTCTCTTTGGTGGCAGCCGGGCTCTCGCGCCCCCCCCCGTGCACACGCCCCCGGAGGTAACCCACACCCAGTGTTGGGGTGTGCGCTGAAACACGTGCAAGCCTCTCTCTCCCTGACACAAATACCGGACACCGAGGCCCTCACAGACACAGAGGGTCAGACACACAGGCACACACACACGGGGACACACACACACAGGGCTGCACACACACACGGGGACACACACACACAGGGCTGCACACACACACGGGGACACACACACACAGGGCTGCACACACACACGGGGACACACACACACAGAGCTGCACACACACACGGGGACACACACACACAGAGCTGCACACACGGGCACGGGCACACACGGACACATAGAGACGGGCACGCACACACAGGAACACACTCACACGAGCACACAAACAGGGCACACGCACAGGGACACTCAGACGGGGACACGCGGGCACACGGACGGGCACACACACAGGGGAATACACACACGGGGGCACACACATGGGCACACGGACACACACGGGGGACACGGGCACACACGAGCACACGCGGGCGCGTGCACACACACGCGGGCACGCACACACACTTGGTCGCACACACGGGCACACACACGGGAGCACACTGGCGGATCCCCCTCGCCGCGCGAAGCCGGGCCGGGCCGGCAAGGGCGCGCGGGGCCGGGGGGCGAGGGCTGCAGGTTGTTTCGTTATTTTTCACGCCCCCCCCCCCCCCCCGGAGCCGGAGCTGTAAATTATTCACTGTCATTAATTATCGATCGGCTCCGGCGGCGCTGGCGGGATGAGCCGGGCTCGGCTCCTTCCCTCATTGTTTTATAACCCGGGGCGAAAAGGGGGCGGGGGGGGCCGCGGAGCCTTTGGCAGCCGGGCCGCGCACAGCCCCGCGCCGCGCGCCGCCCGAGGCCGGCCCGCCGCGCCCCGCCCGATCGATGCGGGTCGATGCGCGGCCCTGGGCCCTGTGGCCAGCCGGGGGCTTTGATGTGCGCTCAGGTCCCGGCGCAGAGGCGGCTCCCGCAGGGCCGGGCCGGCCCGCAGTGTCCGGCCGAGGCGGGGCTGTCCGTCCCGGGCTGCGCGGCGCCCCTGGCGGGACAGGGGGGTGCCCGGGTGGCAGCCACTTCCCTGCGGACAGCGCGGGTTCCCAGCGCGGCTCCCCGGCCCTCGCTAGCGGCTGGCTCCGGGCCGGCTGTCCAGGGACTCCGGGCCGCGGCGGGTCCTGCACAGCAGCGGGGCGCCAGGGCCTGCAGCCTGGGCCAAGCAGCGGCTCAGCACGGCGCGCCCCAAGGCTGAGACGGGCCGGCCCGGGCAGGCGAACCCAGGCGCGCTCCGTACCGCGCGGCGCCCACGGCTGCGCTCGGCCCGGACCCGGCGCTCACCGGCTACACGAAGCGCACGAGCCACGCGTGGATTTTAAGATACATCCCGTCCCGCAGCGCAGCGGCCCAGTCTCTCCGCCCGGCTCGGAGCTCGGGGCACCCCGCGGCCCAAACAATGCACCGCGGCGGTATTCGCCGGCTGGGCACGTGGCTACCGCGCCCTCCTCCGCAGATACCGGAGCGTGGAACACCCCGCAACGCAAACACCGGCCACAGAGCCGCTCCAGCCTCCCCGGCCTCATCCGTGGCCACAGAGCCCCGCGCACGGCTCTCAGCACCGCCTCGGTCTACCACTCCTCGATAGACAGTGTGCGGGGATGGATGGGGTGTGTGTGCGGGGATAGATAGATAAAGGCGGTGTAAGGGGATGGATGGATAGACGGACAGACAGATAGAGTGGATGTATGGGGATAGATCTATAGATGGGGCGCGTGGGGATAGATGGATAGATGGGGGGGGGGTGCGTGGGGATAGATGGATAGATGGGGGTGCGTGGGGATAGATGGATGCGGTGCATAGGGATAGATAGATAAACGGTGGATGTGGGGATAGATAGATCGATAGTGTAC